>NW_027361766.1:34032500-35232500 GCF_039654945.1 Dendrobates tinctorius
ACACTATATACAGATCTCCTGTGTATATTGTCATTGGTGATCACTGCATTACCTATTCACTTACAATTTACACTGTATACTATATACAGAGTTCCTGTGTACAATATCACCAGTGATCAATTTATTATTTGTACACTATACAGTATATACAAAGCTCCTGTTTATAATGTTTTTGTTGATCACTGTATTGCCTGTACACTGACAGTATATAGAGAGCTACTGTGTATAATTTCACTAGAGATAACTGTATTACCTATACACTGATACTACATACAGAGCTCCTGTGAATAATGTCACTGGTGATCCCTGTATTACCTGTACATTGACACTATATACAGAGCTCCTGTGTATAATGTCACCAGTGATCACTGTATTACCTGTACACTGTGTTAGGGTTGTGGATCGCACTAAATATAAAATATAAGGAAGTGCGATTGCAACCCAGGGTCCACCGTGCAGAGAAGGAAAACTGCTGCTCAGTAATGGCGGGATACTGAGTGAACACCGGCGGGTTAACCACTGACCCGGTGTGCACAGGAACAAACTCTGCTTCCTCACAGAGCCTCTAAAACAAATGCAGGAGCCTGTTAACTTCACAGGTCTCAGCTGAAGGAGTGCTCTTAAACAGTCAAAAGACTCTGCCCCTGAGACAAGGGCTAGAGTCCCTCTAGACCACGGGCACTTGGCGCTACAGCCACGGTACCAGCTAGGATTAATATGAAAATGGCACACAAGTGTGCACAGAGCCGCTCTGGCGCACGCCACCAATCGCCCAGGATTGGGCTAACAAGCGCACAACTTGCGCATGGCGCTGCTCTGGTGGGAGCTGAGACTTGGCACGGTACGAGAGTGCCATGTACAGGATTTCACAGTCGGACACTAGTGTGAGGTGCAGTGACTATGTAGCACTGTTGCTCTAGGCAATGCCACTAATAGGCGCTGACTCTAAACCAGAACCCTGCTATATTCACAGCCAAGGGTGGGGAATCATAATTAGTCAGTCGCACACACATGCATCCATCATCTCACACACTCTAAACCATTAAAAGTCTATACTAGTGCACACCCGTGCAGTCGTGCGATCCTTTTATAGGCACAGCCTTCCGGGACCTTCCAGATGGTCCAATCAGAGTAGCAACAGGACCTGAGCATATGACCCCTGGCCTCCAATGAGAGGACGACCCGCGGGCATGCTCAGTAGTCAGAAAGAAGGACTTAGTCACAGGAGCTGCTTGCTGCTGACCAGTGCAGGCTGCTATCACTGACCCTGAGATGGCAGCAGCAACTGAACTGACAGCACTGGCCTGATCAAGATGCTGAGAACTATGTCTTCGCTGAGCAGCCTCCTCTGCATCTGGGACTGAATGGGAGACCATAGAAGGCAAGGCTCGGGATTCCTCCTGTGCAGCGGCAGGAACCCGACGCCTAACACACTGACACTATATACAGAGCTTATGAGTATAATGTTATTGGTGATTCCTGTATTATCTGTACACTGACACTATGTACAGAGCTCCTGTTTATAATGTCACTGGTGATCACTGTACTACCTGTACACTGACACTATATACAGAGCTTATGGGTATAATGTAACTAGTTATCTCTACTGTCATGATTGAGTCACCGTAGGAGGCAAAAACAGAATTGCTAGCTAAGTCCGGAAAACCAGAGAAGTTGGCAGCTATTGGATTGCAGACCCCTGAATCTATCAACACAACTAGCAGTAGCCGTGGGGGGTTCCTACGATGCCCTAGACCCCTCGATCACAGCCGGAGAAATAACTAGGCCTAAAGAAAGAAAGGAGAAAACTAAACTGCCCCAGAGCAGACCCCAAAGCAATAGGCAGCCCCCAACATATAATGACGGTGAAGCAAGATAAAAACACTAACACAGACAGAAAGATAGACTGAGCAAAGACGGGGCCCAAACTACCTACATAGGTAAGGACAGGAAGGCTGCTGTCTGCAATCCGTGAAAAATCCTATGAAAATAAGAGCCAACAGACTGACAGTGAAAAAGGCCCTGAAGACGCTAGGCTTCAAAAAAGCTATGTCAGTACTCTGGAATATTCTGAAGACAGAGCTACAGGCAAAAGGAGATTCAGCTCACACCAGCAGGGAATGGCAGAATCCAGACAAGCAAGGAAAACAAAAACTAAACACTAATGCAAACAGGCAAAGCAGAAAAACTTAGCTTAGAGGAGCAGAAATCAGACTGGTGTCCTAGAAGTCCACAGAGAAATCACCCGCAGGGCAGAAGGGCGTCGGCAGACTTATATCCAGTCCGTGACTCCACTCAGCCAGTCATCCTCATCAGGCTCAGGTGCCTGATAATCAGGCTCATTACCTTCCTTCACCAGAAGAGGGCGTTCACCAGACCTCAGTGACGAAGGGGAAAATCAACTCACAACAGTACCTCCCCCTTGAGGAGGGGTAACCGAAACCTCAACCACGCCACCAGGGCGATCAGGGTGAGCCCGATGAAAGGCACGCACCAATCTTTTGGCATGAATATCAGAGGCAGAGACCCAGGAATTGTCCTCCTGACCATAACCCTTACACTTAACCAAATACTGGAGTCTCCGTCTAGCCAGACGGGAATCCAGTATTTTCTCTACCTCATATTCCATGTTACCTTCAACCAATACAGGGTCTGGAGGTGCCACCCCAGGAACAACTGGTTCAACAAACCTCTTCAACAAGGACTTATGGAACACATTATGGATTTTAAATGTGACAGGAAGAGCCAAACGGAAAGAGACCGGATTAATAATCTCCAAAATCTTGTAAGGTCCAATAAATCTAGGCTTAAACTTAGGAGAAGCCACTTTCATAGCAATATTTTTTGATGATAACCACACCATATCACCAATCTTAAACTGGGGACCAATGGTCCTATGTTGATTGGAAAACCGCTGGGCCTTTTCCTGGGAGAGAGATAACTTATCCACCACTTGGTCCCAGATCTGGTGCATTCTCTCCACCACAGTGTCAACACCTGGGCAGGCAGAAGGCTCCACCTGCCCTGAAGAAAATCGAGGATGAAACCCAAAGTTACAAAAAAAAAGTGACGTCAAAGTGGCAGAACTAGCTCTATTATTTAAAGCAAATTCGGCCAAGGGCAAAAATGAAACCCAATCATCCTGATCAGCGGAAATAAAACATCTCAAATACGACTCCAAGGTCTGGTTTGTTCTCTCTGTCTGCCCATTGGTCTGAGGGTGAAAAGCAGAGGAGAAGGACAACTGAATTCCCAGCTTGGAACAGAAAGTCCTCCAAAATCTAGACACAAACTGAACTCCTCTGTCAGATACAATGTTCTCAGGAATCCCGTGTAAGCGAACCACCTGTTGCAAAAACAGGGGCACCAACTCAGAGGAAGATGGCAACTTAGGGAGTGGTACAAGATGAACCATCTTAGAGAGCCTATCACAAATCACCCAAATAGCAGTCATTCTTTGAGAGACCGGCATATCAGAGATGAAATCCATTGAAATATGGGTCCATGGCCTCTTGGGGACAGGCAAAGGCATCAACAACCCACTAGAACGAGAACAAGATTTAGACCGGGAGCAAGTCCCACAGGACTGCACAAAATTCCTGACATCATGAGACAAGGTGGGCCACCAAAAAGAGCGACTCACCAGATCTCTAGTACCAAAAATACCTGGATGACCAGCCAATGCAGAGCAATGAACTTCAGACATCACTCTCTTCTTCCACTTGTCAGGAACATGCAACTTTCCACTGGGACAATGCTCAGGTTTGTCCTCCTGGAACTCTTGCAGAGCAAGTCTCAAATCGGGCGAGATGGCAGAAAGAACTACCCCTTCGTCTAAGATGGTAGCAGGCTTGGTCACCACAGGAGAATCAGCAAAGAAACTCCTAGAGAGGGCGTCTGCCTTGACATTCTTAGTTCCAGGAAGAAAAGAGACCACAAAATCAAAACGTGTAAAAAACAAGGCCCACCTAGCCTGTCTAGGGTTCAAGCGTTTAGCCGACTCTAGGTAAATCAAATTCTTGTGGTCAGTGAGGACCACAACTTGATGTTTAGCTCCCTCCAACCAATGTCTCCACTCCTCAAAGGCCCATTTCATGGCCAACAGTTCCCGATTCCCCACATCATAGTTACGTTCAGATGGAGAGAACTTTCGGGAAAAGAAAGCACAGGGATTCATTTTAGCTGTTACAGGATCCTTTTGGGACAAAACAGCTCCTGCACCAATCTCAGAAGCATCCACTTCTACCTGGAACGGGAGTGAGACATCAGGTTGCCGCAAAACCGGGGCGGAGGTAAATCTTCGCTTCAGCTCCTGAAAGGAAGCAACAGCCTCTGGAGACCAATTCAACACATCAGCACCCTTCTTAGTCAGATCAGTCAATGGCTTGGCAATACTAGAAAATTTTGCTATAAATTTCCGATAAAAATTAGCAAAACCCAAAAACTTCTGGAGGGCCTTCAAAGAAGTGGGCTGAACCCAATCATAAATGGCCTGTACCTTGGCTGGGTCCATTTCAATAGTTGACGGAGTCAAAATAAATCCCAAAAATTAAATCCTCTGTACTCCAAAAAGGCATTTCGATCCTTTGACATACAGGGAATTCTCCCACAAGATCCGGAACACAGTCCGAATATGTTCCACATGAGAATCCCAATCCTTGGAGAAGATCAAAATATCATCCAGAGAGATGATCAAACATTTATCGACAAAGTCTCGAAAAATATCATTCATGAAGCACTGGAAGACAGAAGGGGCATTAGTGAGCCCAAAAGGCATCACCAGGTACTCAAAATGTCCCTCCGGAGTATTAAACGCCGTCTTCCATTCATCCCCCTGCTTAATGCGCATAAGATTATACGCCCCCTGAGGTCAAGCTTGGTAAAACAGCAAGCACCTCTAGCTCTAGAGAATAGATCCGAAATCAGGGGTAATGGATACTGATATTTAATAGTAATTTTATTGAGGGCACGATAACCAATACAAGGCCTTAAAGAACCATCCTTTTTGGCCACAAAAAAAAAAACGGCACCTAAGGGTGAAGAGGATGGTCTAATATGACCCTTCTCCAACGCCTCCTTAATATAGGACCGCATAGCCTCGTGCACGGGTACAGATAAATTGAAGAGCCGACCCTTGGGAAATTTACACCCCGGGCTTAGTTCAATTGCACAGTCATAACTCCTATGAGGAGGCAAGGATGCAGACTCATTCTCACTAAATACATCATAAAAGTCCACCAAATAGTCAGGAACATCATGCGACTGAGGAGAGGTGGAAAAAACCTGAGCCTCACTAAAGGTACACCGACAACCCCAACTCACCACAGACACAGATTTCCAATCCAAAACTGGATTATGAATTTGCAACCAGGGAAACCCCAGAACAACGGCATCATGCAGACCATGCAACACCAAAAATCTGCAATTTTCTTGACGGTCTGGGGCGACCCACATGACCACCTGGGTCCAAAACTGAGGTTTATTTTTAGCCAAAGGAGTAGCATCAATTCCCCTCAAAGGGATAGGCGTCTGCAGAGGTGTCATCGGAAATCCACAACGTTTAGCAAAATCCAAGTCCATTAGGTTTAGCGCTGCTCTCGAATCCACAAAAGCCTTGGCGGAAAATGTGGACAGGGAGCAGATCAGAGTAATTGCCAGAAGAAACTTAGGTTGAACACCACCAACAGAAAACGTGTGTGCAAAGCGTTTCTCTCGTTTAGGACAAACAGAAATAATATGCGAGGCATCTCCACAGAAAAAACACAGCTTATTACGCCTTCTGAACTCCTGACGTTGCGCCTTAGACAAAACTCTATCACATTGCATAGGTTCAGACGTCTGTTCAACCGGTGGCAACACCTCTCGTGCAATCCTACGTTCACGTAAACGCCGATCAACCTGAATGGCTAATGACATAGAGTCGTCCAGACCAGAGGGAACAGGAAATCCCACCATAGTATCTTTTACGGCTTCTGACAAACCCTTCCGAAAGAGAGCAGCCAAGGCATTATCATTCCAGGTAGTAAGGACCGCCCACTTTCGGAACTTTTGACAGTACAACTCTGCAAAATCTCGACCCTGGTTCAATGCCAACAGGGTCTTTTCAGCCTGATCAATAGTATTAGGTTCGTCATACAACAACCCCAAAGCTTGAAAGAATGCGTTCACATTAGTCAGAATAGGATCATCTGGTTTCAAAGAAAACGCCCAATCCTGGGGATCGCCACGCAGCAAAGAGATGACAATTTTAACCTGCTGCGCGGAGCTCCCTTAAGAGTTAGGCTTCAAGGCAAAAAATAATTTACAATTATTTTTGAAACTCAAAAATTTAGATCGATCCCCAAAAAATACATTCAGGTGTAGGGATCTTTGGTTCAACAGCATGCGAACGAGCAAGGTAGGCGGAAATTCCCCGCACTTCTGCAGCGAGCTGCTCCACACGATCAGACAATTGCTTTATCTCCATTGGGAGACAAAAAAAAATTCCCCCTACGGCCTCAGAGATATAGAGGAAAGAATATGCAAACACCTTTTTTTTTTTTTTTAAACACAATTCTTTCCTGCTATAGAGTACCCTAGGATCTGTGGTATGGCGGGTGATTCTGTTATGATTGAGTAACCGTAGGAGGCAAAAACAGAACTGCTAGCTAAGTCCAGAAAACCAGAGAAGTTGGCAGCTATCGGATTGCAGACCCCTGAACCTATCAACACAACTAGCAGTAGCCGTGGGGGGGGGTTCCTACGAAGCCCTAGACCCCTCGATCACAGCCGGAGAAATAACTAGGCCTAAGGAAAGAAAGGGGAAAACTAAACTGCCCCAGAGCAGACCCCAAAGCAATAGGCAGCCCCCAACATATAATGACGGTGAAGCAAGATGAAAACACTAACACAGACAGAAAGATAGACTGAGCAAAGACGGGGCCCAAACTACCTACATAGGAAAGGACAGGAAGGCTGCTGTCTGCAATCCGTGAAAAACCCTATGAAAATAAGAGCCAACAGACTGACAGTGAAAAAGGCCCTGAAGATGCTAGGCTTCAAAAAAGCTATGTCAGTACTCAGGAATATTCTGAAGACAGAGCTACAGGCAAAAGGAGATTCAGCTCACCCCAGCAGGGAATGGCAGAATCCAGACAAGCAAGGAAAACAAAAGCTAAACACTAATGCAAACAGGCAAAGCAGAAAAACTTAGCTTAGAGGAGCAGGAATCAGACTGGTGTCCTAGAAGTCCACAGAGAAATCACCAGCAGGGCAGAAGGGCGTCGGCAGCCTTATATCCAGTCCGTGACTCCACTCAGCCAGTCATCCTCATCAGGCTCAGGTGCCTGATAATCAGGCTCATTACCTTCCTTCACCAGAAGAGGGAGTTCACCAGACCTCAGTGACGAAGGGGAAAATGAACTCACAACACTCTACATTACCTGTACACTGACACTATATACAGAGCTCCTGTGTATAATGTCACTGGTGTTCTCTGAATTACCTGAACACTGACAGTGTATACAGAGCTCCTGTGTACAATGTAACTGAAGATCACTGTATATACTGTATATACAGAGCTTTTTTCCATAGTGTCACTGGTGATCATTGTATTACCTGTACACTGACAGTATATACAGAGCTCCTGTGTATAATGACACTTAGTATTGTAGGTTTTTTAATTAATGATCATTTTTAATGTAGTACTATGTAATAAAGGTAACGTGTTCTGGTCATGCTGTGGCAGTATTTGTTCCTTGCATGTGGTATTATTTGGTTACTACGTGATGGAAATACGTGGTCTGGTCATGGTGTAGAGGTATTTGTCTCTTGTATGTGGTATTATGTGATCACTGTGGTAGCAATATGTCATCTGTTCATGGTGTGGTGGTATTTGTGCCTTGTATGTGGTATTATACTATCAATATGTGGTGGCAATATGTAGTCTGGTCATGGTGTGGCTGTATTTCTCTCTTGTGTGTGATAGTATTTGATCATTATTTGGTGGTAATATGTGGTTCGGCCTTGGTGTCATGGTATTTGTCCCTTGTTTGTGGTATTATTGGTCATTTTAAAAATATGTATGTGACTCATTCCCTTAAAGAAAAATAAATAAAAAGATCTCTAAAAAGAGTACTGGATATTTTAAGAAATGTTTAATTGGTTAAATTAGAGTAGGGCCTTGCCAAAAGATTCTACCTTGTGGTAATGTTGGCTTAAAATATCTTTTGGCCAAAACAAAAGTTGCTGTCTATGTATGATATATGGTGTTCGATGGGAACTGTTAATATGTGATTGGAGAGGATATCGTGCAGAAGTGGAGTTTTTTTCCAAGAGTGTGAGGTGGGACTGTGGAAGGTTTGAGGGGTGGAGGTGGATCTGGGGTGGAGTCTCAGGGTGCCCTAAACTGTTAGGCGACGGGTTCCTGTCGCTGCACAGCAGGAATCCCGAGCCTTGCATTCGACAGTCTCCCACTCCTCTCCAGCCGCAGAGGAGGCTGTTCAGCAGACTCGTCGATCCCGGCGCTCTGCTCAGACCAGCTCTGTGGATTTGGTTGCTGCTGCCACCTGTGGTCCAGCTGTAGCAACGCATGCTGGTCAGCAGCAAGCTACTCCAGGGACTAAGTCCTCCTTTCGGTCCACTGAGCATGCCCGTGGGAAGATCTCTCATTGGAGATCAGAGGTCACATGCTCAGGTCCTGCTCCAGCTCGGATTGGGCCATCAAGAAGGTCCCGGAAGGACGCTGTTATAAAAGGTTTGCATGGCTGCTTGGCCATGCACTAGTATAGACTGCATTATCAGACTATGAGAAGTGAGTATTGTATGCAT
The DNA here is from genome assembly GCF_039654945.1 of Dendrobates tinctorius. Classification (NCBI taxonomy): domain Eukaryota; kingdom Metazoa; phylum Chordata; class Amphibia; order Anura; family Dendrobatidae; genus Dendrobates; species Dendrobates tinctorius. The sequence continues at coordinate 34,041,309 of NW_027361766.1, forward strand.
GCATGAATGTCTCTGGTGAATGACTCATTAAGAAACCCCTACCCTTGATATGCATGTGTTGTGCAGCCTAGCATGTTAAGCGTCCAGGCTTAGGTGTAGGTAGAGGCAGAGCCGGAGACTGGCATCAGTGTCCACCGGTGGCTCTGCAAGCCACGGTGCACGTGCTCGACACTCCACCATAGTCAGCGTCTATAATGGCGTGCGCAGGTGCGATGCCACATGCTCAGAAGGTCTAGAGGGACTCTGACCCCATGTCCTTGGGGCAGAGTTCTGTGACCGCATTCTGTGTGCTCCGTTGCCGAACTCTGTGAGCTAAACAGGCTCCGGCATTTATGTTCTGCGGTAGTGCGGCTCTGTGAGGTAACAGAGCTTGCCCTGTTCACACTGGGTGACGTTAACCCACTTGTGACCTTTTGTATACCGCTTTATACTTCCGCCATTACTAAGCAGCAGTTTACCACCCCTGCACGGTGGACCCCGGGCTGCGAACGCACCTTAGTATTATTTTATTATTTGGTGCGTTCCGCCAGCCCTAACATAAACTTTTGCCAGTATGGGGCCCTGAAATTCCTAGTGGTAGTCCTGAACATAGTTAAAGAAATAAAAACTGACCTTCAATCCAAAAGTGACTTATCGACCTGGTTGGCTACTGCAGGACTTCTTGAGAACATAAGAAATATATGGTGCTCCATTATCCTGCATCGTTTCACTGCAATTAATTTACATTTCTTGGCTGGGACAGTCAAGAATGGATACAGAGTTGTTCTGAAGCCACTGCTTTGTTATTTTAGCTGTGTGCTTAGGGTCATTGTCTTTTTGGAAGGGGAACCTTCGGCTAAGTCTGAGGTCCAGAGCACTCTGGAAGAGGTTTTCATCTAGGACATCTCTGTACTAGGCAGTAGAGATGAGCGACTTTGCCCTTTTTCGGGGCGAGCCGCATTTCATGAAACCCGGCTTTCTCAAAAGTCGGGTCGAACGAAATCGGCCGATTATCGTGAAAAGTCGAAGGCCGACTGAAACACTAAACCCAATGCAAGTCAATGGGGAAGCAAAGTTGGCAGGGAGTGGAGGACAGTAAACACACCTACAGTGCCCATTTCAATGCCAACAACATCAATTTTTATTACTGAAGCTTGTCAACCTGAATTTACTTCATAATAATAGTTACGCACTGAAAACTGGGGGTTATTTGGCTAAAGTTGTGGAGGGGTAGGGCTGGCTCCAGGTTTTCATGTGCCCTGGGCCAAAGAGCGCCCCTTTAACACATACCACAACTCATGATGCTCCGATACGGTAGAGAAATAGCGGTATAGTACAATGAAAAATACTTCACTTTTTACATCTCATGACTGATATCCATTTTAAATTCTCCAGTAGCTCCAAAAACAGACAGTATATTACTCCATACAGTATTATGGGCACCGTATAGTGTGCCATACAGAGTAATGAGGCCCATACATTTCTCCATACAGAATCATTGGTCCCATATAATGTTTGAAACAGTATATGATGAGCTCCACATAATGCTACAGTATATGTTGGTCCCCATGGATGAAGCTCCACTGTCTTATGGGCCCAAATCATGCTCCATATATAATGGGCCCCATTTCTAATGCTCCAGTGTAAATGGGCCCTGTAAATGCTGCTCCAGTGTCTGATGTCCACCTTTGGAATGCTCCAGTGTATGCTGGGCCCCATATATCATTCTCCAGAGTATAGTGCTCCCCAAAAATTGCAAAACATTGAAAACAATTCAATAAGTCTCCTCGCTAGGGAATCCCTGTACTAGTCTGGACTCCTCGTCGTCCCCATTTTCCATCTCACTGCACTTGGCTGTTTAGGCAGAGGGCATACAGACGTGATGTCATTGCGCTCTCTGATCAGAATATCACTGTCAGGACACGAGGAAGACATCATGGCGGTGGAGTAGGGAGAGGTAAGTATTTCAACTTTGCGAGTGATGCGATCCGGAGCAAGCAGGGGGGGCCCACTCGTTGGCGACGGCACTGGCACAGGGACCCTCATAGTACGGTGGTGTGTGGCGGTGTGCGTAATGGCGGGTGGCCTCCCACCGACAGAGACACTTTTGCGTACTATGAGGGGCCCTGTGCCAGTGCCGTCGCCCATGAGTAAGCCCCCCACCTGCTCATTGAACCTGCACTTTCATCTGCACCTTCCACTTTGTCACCTTGGAAGGTGGTATAGTATGCTGGAAGGGGAACCTGAGTATCCTCAGGGTCACATTCTGGCTGGGTAGAGTGTGAGGGGAATGTAGTGGTCTGGGTCAATGTACCAGCAGAATGATCCAGCAGTGCCTGGGCATCAGTGCACTTGTGGCGTCCCCAGGAGTACGGTCGCCGCAGTGGCATTACCTTCCTTCTAGGGAGTGTGATATCATGCTTGGGAGCAATGAAGGATCTATCTAGCAGTTCAACCAACACACAACACATTTCCCACTCCAGGCCAGCAGGGAGACCTCTGAACCTGACTGCTCTCTGTGGTCGGGAGGAGGTAAGTTAGGGCACTCTGTGCAGGGAAGGGGAAAAGTGTAGACATGAGAAGGGGAGCTGGAGGATGAGCAGAGTTAAGGCTCACTCCTACCTAGAGTGCATGGTCCGGATTCCGGTCTCCGAGTTTGTAGGGACACTGACGTTCCTGCAGCAGAATCCAGAAGAAGTAGCAGCTGTAAATGCTCTGTACCCAACTGTTGTGAGTTCATTTTCCCCTTCACTGTCGATGTCTGATGAACTCCCTCTTCTGGTGAAGGAAGGTAGTGAGGCTGATTACCAAACACCTGATCTTGTAGATGATGACTGGGTAACAGGAACTTCTGACTGGATATAAGGCAGCCGACGCCCTTCTGAGTCGCTGGTGATTTCTCTGCTGGACTCTTGGAGACCAGTCTGATTCCTGCTTCCCAAAGATAAGTTTTTGCTCTGCTTTTGAACATATTAGTTTTGTTTTGTTTACCTTGTTTTTTGGAGTTCAGCCATCCCTGGTCGGGGGTGTGCTGAGTTCCATTTTTGTCTCTGATCAGTTTGTCTTTTTGCTCTGTCTTCAGAACTTACCTGAGTGCTGATATAGTCTTTTTGAAGTCCTAGAGACTTCAGGGCCTGTTTTTCCTATCAGACGGTTGGGACATTTTTTGGTAGGGTTTTTTATGGATTGCAGACAGCAGCTTTTCTATCCTGTCCTTTTTAGTTAGCTTGGGCCCCATCATTTGCTCAACCTATCTTTCTATCTATGTTATTGTTTTCATCTTGCTTCACCGTCATTATATGTTGGGGGCTGCCTATTGCTTTGGGGTCTGCTCTGGGGCAATTTAGATTTCCCCTTTCTTTCTTTAGGCCTATTTAGTTCTCCGGCTGTGATCGAGGGGTCTAGGGCATCGTAGGAACCCCCCACGGCTACTGTTAGTTGTTGTGGATAGGATCAGGGGTCTGCAATCCGATAGCTACCAACCTCTCCGGTTTTCTGGACTTAGCTTGTATTTTTGTTTTTCCTCCTTCGGTGACTCATTCATAACAGAATCACCAGCCATACCGCAGATCCTAGGGTACTCAATAGCAGGAAAGGATTGTAAAAAAAAAAAAAGAAAAAGAGTTTGTCAGATTTTTTTTTTTTGTGTATATTTTTTCCTCTATGTCTCTGAGGCCGTAGGGGGAATTTTTTTTTCTTTCTCAATGGAGATGAAGCAATTGTCTGATCGTGTGGAGCAGCTCACTGCTGAAGTGTGGGGAATTTCCGCCTATCTTGCTCATTCACATGCTGCTGAACCAAAGATCCCTACTCCTGATTTGTTTTTTGGGGATCGGTCTAAATTTTTGAATTTTAAGAATAATTGTAAATTATTTTTTGCCTTGAAGCCTAACTCGTTGGGGAGCTCCGCGCAGCAGGTTAAAATTGTCATCTCTTTGCTGCGCGGCGATCCCCAGGATTGGGCGTTTTCTTTGAAGCCTGATGATCCTATTCTTACTAATGTGGATGCATTTTTTCAAGCCTTGCCGTTATTGTATGATGAACCTAATGCTATTGATCAGGCTGAAAAGACCCTGTTGGCATTGAGCCAGGGTCGGGATTCTGCAGAGTTGTACTGTCAAAAATTCCGAAAGTGAGCGGTCCTTACTACCTGTAATGATGGTGTCTTGGCAGCTCTCTTTCGGAAGGGTTTGTCAGAAACCGTAAAAGATACTATGGTGGGATTTCCTGTTCCCTCTGATCTTGACGATTCTATGTCATTAGCCATTCAGGTTGATCGGCGTTTGCGTGAACGCAAAACCGCACGAGAGGTGTTGCCACCTGTTGAACAAATGTCTGAACCTATGCAATGTGATAGAGTATTGTCTAGGGCGCAACGTCAGGAGTTCAGAAGGCGTAATAAGCTGTGTTTCTTCTGTGGTGATGCCTCGCATATTATTTCTGTCTGCCCTAAACGAGAGAAACGTTGTGCACACACGTTTTCTGTTGGTGGTGTTCAACCTAAGTTTCTTCTGGCAATTACTCTGATCTGCTCACTGTCCACATTTTCCGCCAAGGCTTTTGTGGATTCAGGAGCAGCTCTGAACCTGATGGACTTGGATTTTGCTAAACGTTGTGGATTTCCTATGACACCTCTGCGGACGCCTATCCCTTTGAGGGGTATTGATGCTACCCCTTTGGCAAAGAATAAACCTCAGTTTTGGACCCAGGTGGTAATGCGGGTTGCCCCAGACCATCAAGAGAATTGCAGATTTTTGGTGTTGCATAATTTGCATGATACCATTGTTCTAGGGTTTCCATGGTTGCAAATCCATGATCCAGTTTTGGATTGGAAGTCTGTGTCTGTGGTGAATTGGGGTTGTCGGTGTGTCCTTAGCGATGCTCCTGTTTTCTCCACCTCTCCCCAGTCGCATGATGTTCCTGACTATTTGGCTGATTTTTATGATGTATTTAGTGAGAATGAGTCTGCGTCTTTGCCTCCTCATAGGAGTTATGACTGTGCAATTGAGCTGAACCCTGGGTGTAAATTTCCCAAGGGTCGACATTTCAATCTATCTGTACCCGAGCACGAGGCTATGCGATCCTATATTAAGGAGTAGTTGGAGAAGGGTCATATTAGACCATCCTCTTCTCCCTTAGGTGCTGGGTTTTTTTTCGTTGCTAAGAAAGATGGGTCATTAAGGCCTTGTATTGACTATCGTGCCCTCAACAAAATTACTGTTAAATATCAGTATCCGTTACCCCTGATTTCTGATCTATTCTCTAGAGTTAAAGGTGCTTGCTGGTTTGCAAAGCTTGACCTCAGGGGGGCGTATAATCTTATTTGCATTAAGTATGGAGATGAATGGAAGACAGCGTTTAATACTCCGGAGGGACATTTTGAGTACCTGGTGATGCCTTTTGGGCTCACTAATGCCCCTTCTGTCTTCCAGTGCTTCATGAATGATATTTTCCGAGACTTGGTGGATACATTTTTGATCATCTATCTGGATGATATTTTGATCATTTCCAAGGATTGGGACTTTCATGTGGAACATGTTCGGACTGTGTTCTGGATTTTGAGGGAGAATTCCCTGTATGTCAAGGGATCTAAATGCCTTTTTGGTGTACAGAGGATTTTATTTTGGGGATTTATTTTGTCTCTGTCAACTATTGAAATGGACCCGGCCAAGGTACAGGCCATTTATGATTGGGTTCAGCCCACTTCTTTGAAGGCCCTCCAGAAGTTTTTGGGTTTTGCTAATTTTTATCGTAAATTTATAGCTAATTTTTCTTGTATTGCCAAACCATTGACTGATTTGACTAAGAAGGGTGCTGATGTGCTGAATTGGTCTCCGGAGGCTGTTTCTTCCTTTCAGGAGCTGAAGCGAAGGTTCACTTCTGCTCCGGTTTTGCGACAACCTGATGTCTCACTTCCGTTTCAGGTAGAGGTGGACGCTTCTGAGATTGGTGCAGGAGCAGTTTTGTCCCAAAAAGATCCTGTAACATCTAAAATGAATCCCTGTGCTTTCTTTTCCCGAAAGTTCTCCCCATCCGAACGTAACTATGATGTGGGGAATCGGGAACTGTTAGCCATGAAATGGGCATTTGAGGAGTGGAGACATTGGTTGGAGGGAGCTAAACATCAAGTCGTGGTCCTTACTGACCACAAGAATTTGATTTACCTGGAGTCAGCCAAACGCTTGAATCCTAAACAGGCTAGGTGGGCCTTGTTTTTCACACGTTTTGATTTTGTGGTCTCTTTTCTTCCGGGCACTAAGAATGTCAAGGCAGACTCCCTCTCTAGGAGTTTCTTTGCTGATTCTCCTGTTGTGACCAAGCCTGCTACCATCTTAGGTGAGGGGGTAGTTCTTTCTGCCATCTCGACCGATTTGAGACGTGCTCTGGAAGAGTTTCAGGAGGACAAACCTGAGCGTTGTCCCATTGGAAAATTGTATGTTCCTGACCAGTGGAGGAAGAGAGTGATATATGAAGTTCATTGCTCTGCATTGGCTGGTCATCCAGGTATTTTTGGTACTAGAGATTTGGTGAGTCGGTCTTCTTGATGGCTCGCCTTGTCTCGTGATGTCAGGAATTTTGTGTAGTCCTGTGGGACTTGCTCTCGGTCTAAACCTTGTTCTCGCTCTAGTGGGTTGTTGATGCCTTTGCCGGTGCCCAGGAGGCCATGGACCGATATTTCAATGGATTTTATCTCTGATATGCCTGTCTCTCAGAGAATGACTGTTATTTGGGTGATTTGTGATAGATTCTGTAAGATGGTCCATCTAGTACCACTCCCTAAGTTGTCATCTTCCTCAGAGTTGGTGCCCTTGTTTTTGCAATAGGTGGTTCGCTTGCACGGGATTCTTGAGAACATTGTATCTGACAGAGGAGTTCAGTTTGTGTCTAGATTTTGGAGGACTTTCTGTTCCAAGCTGGGAATTCAGTTGTCCTTCTCCTCTGCATTTCACCCTCAGACCAATGGGCAGACGGAGAGAACAAACCAGACTTTGGAGTCGTATTTGAGATGTTTTATTTCTGCTGATCAGGATGATTAGGTTTCATTTTTGCCCTTGGCCGAATTTGCTTTAAATAATAGAGCTAGTTCTGCCACTTTGATGTCACCTTTTTTTGGTAACTTTGGGTTTCATCCTCGATTCTCTTCAGGGCAGGTGGAGCCTTCTGCCTGCCCAGGTGTTGACACTGTGGTGGAGAGAATGCACCAGATCTGGGACCAAGTGGTGGATAAGTTGTCTCTCTCCCAGGAAAAGGCCCAGCGGTTTTCCAACCGGCATAGGACCATTGGTCCCCAGTTTAAGGTGGGTGATATGGTTTGGTTGTCATCAAAGAATATCGCTATGAAGGTGGCTTCTCCAAAGTTTAAACCTAGATTTATTGGACCCTACAAGATTTTGGAGATTCTTAATCCAGTTTCTTTTCGATTGGCTCTTCCTGTTACATTTAAGATCCATAACGTGTTTCATAAGTCTCTGTTAAAGAGGTTTGTTGAGCCAGTAGTTCCTGTGGTGGCACCTCCTGACCCGGTATTGGTTGAAGGTAATGTGGAATATGAGGTTGAGAAGATACAGGATTCTCGCCTGGCTAGACGGAGACTCCAGTATTTGGTTAAATGGAAGGGTTATGGCCAGGAGGATAATTCTTGGGTCCCTGCATCCGATATTCATTCAAGATTGGTTCGTGCCTTTCATCGGGCCCATCCTGATCTCCCTGGTGGCGTGGATGAGGGTTCGGTGACCCCTCCTCAAGGGGGAGGTACTGTTGTGAGTTCATTTTCCCCTTCACCGTCGATGTCTGATGAACTCCCTCTTCTGGTGAAGGAAGGTAGTGAGGCTGATTACTAAACACCTGATCTTGTAGATGATGACTGGGTAACAGGAACTTCTGACTGGATATAAGGCTGCCGACGCCCTTCTGAGTTGCTGGTGATTTCTCGGCTGGATTCTTGGAGACCAATCTGATTCCTGCTTCCCAAAGATAAGTTTTTGCTCTGCTTTTGAACTTATAAGTTTTGTTTTGTTTACCTTGTTTTTTGGAGTTCAGCCATCCCCGGTCGGGGGTGTGCTGAGTTCCATTTTTGTCTCTGATCAGTTTGTCTTTTTGCTCTGTCTTCAGAACTTACCTGAGTGCTGATATAGTCTTTTTGAAGTCTTAGGCTGGTTTCACATTTGCGTTTTTTTGCGCTGGAAAAAAACGCATACGTGCGCATGCGTTTTTTCCCCTATATTTAACATGGGTGCGCATACCTGCGCGCTGGCAAGCGCACGTATGCGATTTTCATGCGCTGCGTTTTTTTGGGGTGTGCGTTTGTATTTTACAGACGCAGCATGTTGCATTTTTTGGCCCTGCAAAAAAGCGTATGCGCACGTTTTGCGCTAAAAATGGCCATTATAGCCTATGGATGCGCATACGTGCGCACTGGCATGCTCATGTATGCGTTTTTTTAGCGCTGCTTTTTTTGGTGGTGTCCACTTGTTGTACTAGTTATAATCTTCTAAAGTAAAAAAAAAAAGTCTATATAAAGGAGGTGCCTGCCAAAACTCTGCCACTACTACACTGACAGATTGGAGAGCAGACAGTCAACAAGGAACCCATCTTCTATCAGCTAAGAATGTGAGTATATTACATTATATGCCTGTCCTTTTAAATTATGTATGTACTAATGATTTTTATTATTTTTACATGCAGTATGTCTTCAGAATCCGAGTATTCCCCATCGCGGCAGGAATTGGCTCAAGCAGACCGTGAGGTGATTATTTTCGTGCATCTGGTAAGTATATCTGCTGCTTCTCCAAATCTCTTACGTTTTTTTCAACTTTTTTAAGACATCGTCATCATCATCTTCTTCTGCGGACGGGACTAGTGAGGGCGAAGAGCAGGAGCAGCGAAGCCAAGTCCCGGTGGTGAAACGGAATGTATGTATCAAATGATTTGTAATGTTCTTTATTTTTTATCTTCTATTTTTACTCTTTTTTATGTTTCTTTTTTTGTAACTTTTTATTCAATTTAAATTTGATTATTCTAATGAATGTGTTTTGTCTAGGTTCCACAACAGGATGAAGACGTCTACCTGGATAATGAGCAGCTCATCAGCCTGGTCCAGGAGCGTTCGCCGTTGTGGGACAGCCGTGACCGGCTGCACAAGGACATTGTGGTGACCCGGCGGCTATGGAATGAGGTGGCCGCAGCATTGATGGATGGCTGGGACAGCGCCACAGCATCCTCCAAAAAGGCGTTTAGTGAGTATTTCCCTGCTCTGTATTGTGCCGCAGTGACTGTTGTCCTTGACGGCACTGTTGGGTTTCGTGCTAGGCATATTCTAGCAGGAAACCCAACAGTGTCATCGGGGTCTACAGTGACTGCTTTGAGTATTGTATTGCTACATTGTGCCGCAGTGACTGTTGTCCTTGACGGCACTGTTGGGTTTCGTGCTAGGTGTATTCTAGCAGGAAACCCAACAGTGTCATCGGGGTCTACAGTGACTGCTTTGAGTATTGTATTGCTACATTGTGCCGCAGTGACTGTTGTCCTTGACGGCACTGTTGGGTTTCGTGCTAGGTGTATTCTAGCAGGAAACCCAACAGTGTCATCGGGGTCTACAGTGACTGCTTTGAGTATTGTATTGCTACATTGTGCCGCAGTGACTGTTGTCCTTGACGGCACTGTTGGGTTTCGTGCTAGGTGTATTCTAGCAGGAAACCCAACAGTGTCATCGGGGTCTACAGTGACTGCTTTGAGTATTGTATTGCTACATTGTGCCGCAGTGACTGTTGTCCTTGACGGCACTGTTGGGTTTCGTGCTAGGTGTATTCTAGCAGGAAACCCAACAGTGTCATCGGGGTCTACAGTGACTGCTTTGAGTATTGTATTGCTATATTGTGCCGCAGTGACTGTTGTCCTTGACGGCACTGTTTTTTTTTTAACAACAGTGGACAAAGTCCGAACACGTTGGCGTTCGATCAAGGACCGCTTCAACAGTGATGTTCGTGCTGAGGGCCAGGTTCGCAGTGGATCTGCGTCAAGGACCAGAACTAGATACCGTCACTATCACGCGTTGCAGTTCCTAAGACCGGTCCTTGCCACGAGATCGTAAGTATTATAAATTTTTGGTTTTTATTTTTATTAATCTGTGTTTTTCTAATCCACAGCTGATGCTTCTTGTAAAGGCATGGTAGTAATGATTTTCCTTTCTTCCACAGCACCTGGAGCAGCACCCTGCAACCTGGCCCTGGAGCGGTCCTTCCTCGGACGTCCTCTGACCCGTCCCAGCCATCCGACAGCCAGGAAGCACCTTGCAGGTCAGCCACACACACAGCTGGTGACCAGGAAGCTGGGCCATCAGGTGTTCCCCTGTCCCAGGTCTCTGCCACTGGTTATGCGGGCACTACCCGCCAGCGGCAGAGGGCCTTGGACAGGAATGTCTTGCCCGAGTTTATGCATTTGAGCGAGGCCTTTAATTCCAGCCTCAAGTCACTGTCCGACAGAGTTGAAAGCGGTTTTGCACTCATGGAACGTGGTTTTAACCACTTTGAACACCGCTTCAATTCTGTAGAACAGCGCCTTGACCATCTGGAGGCCGACCTCAACAGACCAGCACACCATTTTTTTAGTAAGATTGAAAAGGGCATGGCGGAACACCTTAGTCCTGAGCAACAGCTGAATGTGCTGCAGGCCTGCAACAATGCTTTCTTGCAGGCTATGCAGCATAATCGGTACGGTCAGCAGTCAGTGGTGTCATTTCCACCTGTGCCACCATTGACTCGCTTCACCTCACTACCGACTTGTGCTGCATACCACTGCACGGACACCTCTATTCAAAGCCAGGACACCCACAGTTACACCACCACAAGTCTGAGTGCAGCTGGTCACTTCACCGACACCACCATGGCAAGCGCTGCTCCTGTCTGGAGCACCACCGCCACTCCCATGCATGCGTGGAGCTCAGCCACCACTAGGCAAACATGGAACAGCCCTGCCGCTACAACAACATGTAGTAGCCCTGCCACCACCACTCTGCAAACCTGGACCATCACTGCCGCCACCAGTCCTCCTGCAAGGACGAGCACTGCCAACGAAGAGCAGCAGCAGCAGCCACCTCAGCAGCAGCAGCCACCTCAGCAGCAGCCACCTCAGCAGCAGCAGCAGCCACCTCAGCAGCAGCAGCAACCACCTCAGCAGCAGCAGCAGCCACCTCAGCAGCAGCAGCAGCCACCTCAGCAGCAGCCGCCACCTCAGCAGCAGCAGCCACCTCAGCAGCAGCAGCCACACCAGCAGACGGGGGACCTACACTCAATATTTGCCCCTAGTTCAAGGCAAAATCTATCAAGGCGGGCATTGGGCCAAAGTCGGTCCAGGCACACAAGCCTACGGCGACATGCCATTACAACTAATGTACCTGAACAGATTTCCTCTCCTCCAAGTGTTCCTAGTATAATTCCCTTAACTGGACTACCTTCCCCCACAAGTTTTGTTGCCCCTCCCCCTCAAACACCGTCTTCAACTGCAAGTGTTGCATATTCCCTGCACACCCCCAAATTGAAACCATCTGCCCCCAAACGCCGGAAAAAATAATTTTTTGGTTTATTTTTGTGATTAAAAATAAATTTACTTTTGTGGTTCACCATTACAAAGTTTCATTAATGTTGTTTGCGCCGCTCACACACACTGATGGGTAAATACATGTTAAAAACCAACCCAAGGCCTAGTATAGTCATATGTGAAATAACACGGACTAGTATAGTCATACCAAGGCCTAGTGTAATAACTCGAGTTTTACCAACTTGGATCTGGTTTCATGAAAAACAAACTGTTGAAACTTGTCTAAAAAATAAGTTTCTTTCTAGTTTCACCAGTTTGTTTTTTGTGAAACAAGATGCTAGTTGTTAAAAATCGAGTTATTACAGTAGGCCTTGGTATGACTATACTAGGCCGTGGTATTTCACATATTACTATACTACTAGCCCCAAGGCCTACTATACTCATATTTGAAATACCACGGCCTAGTGTAGTCATTCCAAGGCCTAGTGTAATAACTCTAGTTTTACCAACTAGAATCTGGTTTCATGAAAAACAAACTGTTGAAACTTGTCTAAAAAATAAGTTTCTTTCTAGTTTCACCAGTTTGTTTTTTGTGAAACAAGATGCTAGTTGTTAAAAATCGAGTTATTACAGTAGGCCTTGGTATGACTATACTAGGCCGTGGTATTTCACATATTACTATACTACTAGCCCCAAGGCCTACTATACTCATATTTGAAATACCACGGCCTAGTGTAGTCATTACAAGGCCTAGTGTAATAACTCTAGTTTTACCAACTAGAATCTGGTTTCATGAAAAACAAACTGTTGAAACTTGTCAAGTTTCACCAGTTTGTTTTTCGTGAAACAAGATCGTAGTTGGCAAAAATCGAGTAGGCCTTGGTATGACTATACTAGGCCGTGGTATTTCACATATGACTATAATAGTAGGCACAAGGCGTAATATATACTCATATTTGAAATACCACGGCCTAGTATAGTCATTCCAAGGCCTAGTGTAATAACTTGTAAGTTGGAATGGAGCAGATTACATTCATCCACTCAATGCTGACTTGTATTCCCCATGGACTTTCATTGGGGTTGGGTTTTGAGGGTTGTGTTTTGAGAAAATCACATACTTTTTTTTCAACTAGTTGCACAATTTTCTCTTGAAAAAAATTGGTTTCCTGATTCATGGCCTGCAGCTTTGCTCGTTCCAATATATTTCATGCAGACTAGCAATGCTGCATTTTAACTCATATGTGTATTTACCTGCCCAGGTGTGTGAACATCAAAAAATTAAGTTATACATGGGAAGTTTTTTATTTAATTGGAGTTTAAAAAATATAGTGCACTCAGTAATGGTATCAAATAAGGTTTTTTATTACCATAAACAAACAAAAACATTACACCATTCCATCTTGCCAGTGCACCCGTCCTACATCAGAAATAAAGTAGGCCGCAAATTGGTCCCTCATTTGGCCAACTTCAACGGATGACCTGAGAGTGTGCTGAGTGAATTCAGGCAATGGGTTAGGAGCATCATCGTCCAGTTCAAAGGTCGGGTGCTCTTTAGCCATCACAAAGTTATGTAGAACCACACAGGCCTTCACCACCTCATCGACTGTTTCAAGTTTAAGATTAATGGACGTGCCCAGAATTCGCCGTCTGGAGACAAGAATCCCAAAAGCACACTCGACAGTTCTTCTGGCCCTGGTCAACCTGTAATTAAATATTTTTTTGGTGTGGTCCAAGTCCCGGCTGGAGTAGGGTTTCAGTAAGTTTCCGCACATTTGAAAAGCCTCATCGCCAACCATTACAAAGGGCAGTGGCGGAGCTTCGGTGTGAGGAAGAGGCCGTGGCATAGGGAAATTAAATTGGTTGCCATACAACCTCCGGCCCATGTCTGAGTTTTTAAAAGCCTGTGAGTCATTACCACGGCCAAATGCTCCAATGTCCTCTGCTACAAACATACATCCGGCATCCGCAATCGCCATGAGTACTATTGAAAAGTACTTTTTGTAATTATAGTACTCAGATCCCGTTCTTTGGGGTTTGATGATCCGTATGTGTTTACCATCAACAGCTCCCAAACAGTTGGGAAAATTGCATACTGTCCAGAATTTGTCAGCAATTTCCATCCACTTTTCAGCGGTGGGCAGGGGCATAAATTCTGGACAAAGAACATTCCAGAGAGCCCGGCAGGTGTCAGCAACAATTCCAGACAAGGTAGAGATTCCAATACGGTACTGGAAGTGTAGTGAAGATAGGGTTTCTCCAGTCGCCAGGAATCTGTGAACAGACAAAGAAGTAAAATTAATATTTATGTATATTATTTTAAAAAACTATAAAATAAAATATTAGTACATTCACGAAAACTAATTTCCCAAGGTTTTGAATACTAAATTTAAAAAAAAAACATCAGACCGCACCCCTTGGTTTTTAAAACATACCGTAATGTCACCAGTAGCCGTTCCTCAGGAGGAATCGCACGACGGAGCTGTGTGTCCTGTCTCCGGATGGATTGTTGGACACGAGCAAGCAAATCCATGAAACTTTCGTTGGACATCCGGATATAATCTGTAAATTTCTCCGGGTTTGACTGGAGCTCGCTGTAGAGGGTGTGGTATGCCCCACGGCTCTCCCGGAGTTCAACAATCGGATGTATCCACATACGCCGCCGTCTTCGCTGCCTCTCTCTCTTCCTTTGTTCATGGCAAGCAACTGCATACACCTGAGCCATCGCGATGTCCAAATCCAAGTTGAAGTGAAAACTCTTCCAGCGTAGATCCATGGTCACGAGAAGAATCAAGCAAATGTGAAGAATACTGTAGACAGGGTCTATATATTAACATACCACACCCACAATGAAGTCCCATTGGTCTTGTGTGTTGTTGAATGGTTGTTTTTTCTTTTTTGTGGGGTTTTTCCAAAATCTGTAAAAAAAACGCAAACGCACAAAAAACGCATACAAACGCACAAAAATGCTGCGTTTTTTTCCTGCATGCGCATAAAAATGCTTGAAAAAAACGCAGCGTTTGTATGCATTTGTATGCGTTTTTTCAATGCGTTTTTTTGCGGGAAAAACGCGCTGCAAAAAAAAGCAAGTGTGAAACTAGCCTTAGCGACTTCAGGGGCTGTTTTTCCTATCAGACGGTTGGGACATTTTTTGGTAGGGTTTTTTATGGATTGCAGACAGCAGCTTTTCTATCCTGTCCTTTTTAGTTAGCTTGGGCCCCATCGTTTGCTCAACCTATCTTTCTATCTGTGTTAGTGTTTTCATCTTGCTTCACCGTCATTATATGTTGGGGGCTGCCTATTGCTTTGGGGTCTGCTCTGGGGCAGTTTAGATTTCCCCTTTCTTTCTTTAGGCCTTTTTAGTTCTCCGGCTGTGATCGAGGGGTCTAGGGCATCGTAGGAACCCCCCACGGCTACTGTTAGTTGTTGTGGATAGGATCAGGGGTCTGCAATCCGATAGCTACCAACCTATCTGGTTTTCTGGACTTAGCTTGTATTTTTGTTTTTTCCTCCTTCGGTGACTCATTCATAACACCCAACTAAGGCTCGGAGGCCCCAGCATCGACGTATGGGAGCCAGAAGGAAAAGGCTATGGCTGCCTGCCATACGAGAAAGTTCCAAAAGAGAGTCAACAGGGGGAACTTCATTGAACTCAGCACTGCAAGTACCTCAGATAAGCTCTAGAACGGAGGCCACACTACCTATCTGCAGAGAGAGAATTCAAAATTGGCTTCCAGGCTGACCAACTCCTTCTCCATCTGTACTCTGGGTCCTGGACAGCACTTACCAAGCACAGGTAAAGGAACTGCACAACTGTGTCTGTCATCTTTCTCCTGCGCCTGGCGCACGGCTCTACTACATCCTGCACTGCACACCATCTACCAACTCTTTCATCTGCCCTGTGACTATGGCCCTACCTGTGCAGGGCTTCTACATCTTAGCTGCACCACAACATCTGTCCCAGAGAAGCGACACTGCAGCGCTGGTCAATCTAATCAGAAACCACAGGTGGCGTCACGCATCATTCACCTATAAACGTAATTCACCCCTTTGCATGGACGCCCAGGGCCACGGAACGGGTCACCACCACCGTGACACATCTCTGTGAGACACTGGCCCGGTATCGATTAACCCCACTGCCCTGGCTGGCCACCCACACTCCATGTCAGATTCATCTTGGACTTGGGAATTCACGATTTGACTTGATAACCCAGGCATGGTATGATAGAAAGAGCTACATGGACTAATGTGAAGTGTGGCCTGCTGCATCATTCACTTTTGGTGGGGGTGAAGGACACAAGGAAAGGGGTTCTTCCTGACCAGGAGCCAGCACTTGACAACTCAGTGCTTGCATTTTTTGAAACTTCAGAAGAGGAGGTCATATTTGCTGGAGTCTGTTTCGGCAATGTAAGCCAAAACCAGTTCCTCATGCTCCGCCTTTAAAAGCAGTTAACCTACTCCCAGAAAACATAGCCTTCCAGGCAGTCCAGAGCCAGACCATGACGCAGGCTCAACACCTCCTGCCTTAGGTGCTATTGTGCTTTTGCCACTACCAGCAGATGCACCACCACCATCAGCACCAGCTGGCTCCCCCACGCCCACGTCCGCGGGCTCTTCCACCAAACTTCAAAATTTTGCAGAAAATAGACCCAAAATAACATCAGATATATGGCACTGTATCAGAAGCGTACAGCTCTATTCAGTCAAAGGATAATTGTCAATCTCCCTATATATTCCATCAGTCACACAGAGACGCTCACAGGCTCAGTATGGATTAGACAAGAATATAAAAATTAGACAAAGTGTACAGCATCATCAGATAGCAGGTATATATAGTATAGTTTAAACATACTAAATCTCCGTAGATATTTGAGAAGGCACACACAGACACTCTCAGGCTCAGTATTGGATTACAACACAATCTAAAAAGCATTAAAACGGTAATGGATCTCATGAGTACAGCTGTACACAGTGTAGGTGTCATTGTTGTCAATTTCAGTATTTATTTCCACAGTCAGAAAATAACTCTCACTTCATCAGTTTGGATTAGACCAGAATATAACAAGCATTAAATGGGTAATGTATCCCAAGCGTAGAGCTGTATACAGTGTTGGGGTAATTTTTAAATGTACATCTAAATTGCAGGAGTAACCCATAGACACTCACACGCTCAGGATGGATCACACCACAATATAACAAGAAGATCCGCAAGAAATAATCACACATGTGGGACAATGTTCCAGGTGTCAATGATACACTTAGAGTGTTGGTTGGAGGAGGACTTCCTGGCAGAAAGGGTACAGTATCACCAGATACCAGGTATATATAGCATAGTTTAAACATTAGCAATGTACTTCTATATATCAGGAGTAGTGTTGAGCCAGCCCGCTAGTGTTTTGGTTCGTCGCACAGGAGGTAAGTTCGTCGAATGTGCGTCGAAAGTTCGAAGAACACCGTCGAACCCCCATTGAAAACTATGGCAGGCAAACACAAACACATACAAACACATAGAAAATAATTACAAAACACCTTTAAAGGTGTCCCAAAGCAGACAAAATGCTCAGAAGACAAAAATAACAGATGGAAAAGGGCAACTACATTTAGAAAAGAGGTGGAGGAGTAAAAGGAGGAGGTGGAGGAGACACAGATATAGGCTTGTCATGCCCTTATGAAGTCCAGAAAGGCTGGAATAAAAAAGAAAAATACAAACCAAAAAAGAAAAAAAATTCTGAAATCGAACACGATCATATACCGTCGGACTTCCCACCAATAAATTATGCCAACTGCCGATGGGGCGACGTTATTCCCATGAACCTCCAAACTGCAGCCATGAAGGCAAAGTGTTTGGATTCCGGAGGCTGTATGATTGCAAAGCTGAACCTTAAAGGAATGTCCAAAAGGGCACCACCAGGAGTGGAGCCTGTGGCTTAAATGGAATCCACCCGGGAAACCACAACCATACAAGCTACAGAAAAGATGGACAGATTGCAAGCTTTGTCGATTCTGTGTGTGGTGTGGTATGTCCGTTTGGAGTTGTGCTAGTGATTTCTCAGCTTTATTCCGTTAACGACCGAGACTCCGGCATGCCCCCGTGGTAAGCCTCAAGCTTACTAGAGGGATACGTGAGGCTCTGGCACATGAGATCGAGCAATAACAGGTCTATCATGCCCTTACATGTCCGGGGCTGCATGCGCGCTACACTGAAAGGACCAGCTTTTGTCGCTTACAGGTGCTGATAACCCGCTGAACACCGTTAGTGATGGGGATCTGGGATTCCAATTATTCCCCGCAAACGATGATTTCCCAGTAAGTGCAGGTCAACCACAATTACGGAATTAGGCCTAATCGGCATTCCTGACAAAATGAAAAAATTATGTGTCCAAACCACAGGTGCTGTAGCTTGCTTAACAGCTCTACAGCCGTTCTCAGGCCCAGTATGGATTCGACAACATTGTAGAAAGTTGATAAATGGTACCGTTTCACTGGATAACACGTATATATGTAGCATAGTTTACACATTAAAAACCTATGTCTATAGATCAGGAGGCAGGCTCAGACGGTCTCAGGACCAGTATGGATTAGACATATATATTAGTATATATAGCATAGTTTAAACATTTAAAATCTCCGTGTTCTCAGTATGGATTAGACAACAATCCAAAAAGTAGAAAAAAGGAAATGTTTTTGAGGCGTACACCAGTATACACTTTTGGTGGTATTTTTAAATCTTCATATATATTTCTGTCTCAGTAAGACAGTCCAGCCTCTCCGCAATAGGAAATGACATGCATACAATTACTGACATAAAGTCTAGTGATTGCAGAAATCTAGGAATTAATAATCATGGGAAAAACTTCCATCACAATTCTCAGAGGCGATGCTGACCCTCAATTAATTTGTGTGTGGAGACAGCGAAAACATAACTTTGTGAAGAAAGTGTTGCTGTATCGCAGTACCGTTGATCCCATCAGCGTTACTCATCTCCATCAAATTTTTATCACAGGGAGAGATGTAAACATGTTGCTCACTGCCTATCATGATCTGTCACGTAACTTTGGAGTGCAAAGACAGAAGCCACAGGCTGTAGGTGATTCTATGGGATTGGCATGAGAGGGCACATTTAAAAATGTGCGCCGGAATGTCACACGTCTGTGAGTAGGAAAACTGTGAAAGCTGATGATAAACCACCACTGCATGTCATTGTGAGTTGACGTCCATAAGAAATGGAAGCCATTGATCATCTGAAGCTAGAGCCCGGCCAGTGGGACAGGGCATAGCTACGTCTTAACCATCATCTATCAGTTCACCAAATTGGTAGTGGCAGTCCCAGTGAAGGATTTGACAGCCCAGACTACACAGCGGAGGAGCAGGGAGAGGTAAACATTGCAAATGCTGTGGCCCTGCCCAAGCAAGGGGGGAACACTCATGGGTGTCGGTACTGGCACTGGGCCCCTCATAGTATGGCGGTGTGTCTGACGGCGGGTGTGCACCCCCACCGTCAGAGACACTTGATTGCACTATGAGGGACCCTGTGCCAGTGCCCGCGCCCAAGAGTCGGCCTACCCACCTGTCCAGGGCAACGGCACTCGCACGGTTGTGTGCGCTAGGTGGTGACCCCGGCCATGGGGGGGAGGCAGCCCAGTTAGGGAGGTTTACAAAATGGCATATGTTGATCTGGGACATTCAGCTGCTGCTAAAGGCAAAATTAGTCAAGAGGAGGAGGACCAAAGCAAGCCATTTTTCTGGCAACCTATGTGTCATCAGGGGAAGGTGGGACAAAATCCTTGGAAAACCATGCATGGTTCATTCTAATGAAGGTTAGATCATCCACATTTTGGGTTGACAGACGGGTCCTTTTTTCTGTCAGGATTGATCCAGCTGCACTGAAGACTCTTTCTGATAGCACAATTGCAGCTGGGAAAGCGAGCTCCTATAAGGCATATTGTGCCAATTCAGGCCAGGTGTCCAGTTTAGCGGCTCAATAGTCAAATGGGAATGACCTGTGAGGGAGAACATCGATATGGGAGGAGAAGTAGTTTGTAACCATAGTTGACAACTGCTGTCTACTGTCACTTTCAATCGATGCAGTATTATCAGTCGTGTGAGCGGGACTTGAAAAATCAGTCCACAACATGGTCATGAAACCCCTGTCTCCAATGCCACTTCTGATGTGTGCACCACGAACACCTCTTCCAAGTTGCCCCCGGCCCCTACGGCTCGTGTGAGAACCATCACCACTGCTGTGTGCTGGGAATGCCTCAACCAACCGGTTTACCAGAGTTGCTTGTTTGTTAGCCAATATTAGGTAAAGGTTCTCCTGTGGCATTATGTTTTGGAATTTGCCTTTATAGCGTGGATCCAGGATGCTGGCCAACCAGTAGTCGTCATCGTCCATCATTTTGGCAATGCGGGGGTCCCTTTTTAGGATCTGCAAGGCACATTCTGACATGTGGCCGAATGTTTCCGGTGTCAATGTTGCACTGCGAGTGCTGGGTGGAGGAGCACTTTCTGCCAAATCCACATCCCTCCAGTCACGCACAAACCCTGTACCAGACCTTGCCATGCCAACATTTTCTCTTGCCACACGAGAAGCATCCTCCTCCCCTAAATAATCATCCCCATCATCATCCTCCTCCTCCTCCTCTTCCTCTTCTTCCTCCACCTCGTCCAGGAGAGGTCCCGGAGCAGACAATGGCTGACTGTCATCAAGGCTTCCCTCCTCCTCTTCCTCCTCATCTACCTCGGCTGCAGACGCCTGCTCCTTAATGTGCGTCAAAGTTTGCATGAGCAGACCCATAATTGGGATGCTCATGCTTATGATGGCATCGTCTGCTCTTACCAGCCGTGTGCATTCCTCAAAACACTGAAGGACTTTACAGAGGTCTTTCAGCTTCGACCACTGCACACCTGTCAACTCCATGTCTGCCCTCAAAGTGCCTGCCCGTGTATCCTCCCACAAATGCATTACGGCCTCACTCTGTTCGGACAGCCGCTCAACCATGTGCAGGGTGGAGTTCCACCTTGTTGCAACGTCGATAATTAGGCGGTGCTTGGGAAGGTGGAGCAATTGCTGCAGCTTCTGCATACGACTGGAGTGTACCGGCGACCGGCGGATGTGCGAGCACAGTCTTCGAACCTTATGGAGCAGGCCTGTTAATTCCGGATAATTATTGAGGAAGCACTGCATCACCAGGTTCAAGGTGTGAGCCAAGCAAGGTATGTGTCTGAGTTTTGAAAAAGCTATGGCTGCCACAAAATTCCGGCCGTTATCACTAACTACCTTGCCTGCCTCAAGATGTAGGCTGCCCAGCCATGACTCAAATTGTCGCTGAAAGTAGTAAACCAGCACCTCTGCGGTGTGTCTGTCGCCCAAACACAACATTTGCAACACAGCCTGCTGACGCTTTCCACTAGCTGATCGATAGGGGGACACCTTGTGTGCAACACTGGCAGCTGCGGATGGAGTGCTCGTGCAACTGCGCTCTGTGGACGAGCTTTCGCTTCTGGAGGAGGATCGAACGCCTACAGCCAACTGTTTCCTATACCGTGGGCTAGGCAGCACTGTTCCACCACCGCAGTCCCCTGTGGACCCTGCATCCACCACATTAATCCAGTGCGCAGTGATGGACACGTAATGGCCCTGGCCATGCCTACTGGACCATGCATCAGTTGTGAGGTGCACCTTTCCACTCACTGATTGCTTGAGTGCATGTACAATGCGGTCTTTCACATGAAGGTGGAGGGCTGGGATGGCTTTGCGAGAAAAGAAGTGGCGACTGGGTAGGTCATAGCATGGTATTGCGTAGGCCATGAGTTCGCTGAAAGCTGCGCTTTCAACCAACTGGTAGGGCATCATCTCTTACGAGATTAGTTTGGCAATGTGGGTGTTCAAACCCAGTGTACGCAGATGAGATGATGAGTACTTTCGTGTCCTACTTATAGTTTCTGGTAAGGTGAGCTGGACTTGAGAGCTGCATATGGTGGAACTAGCAGTGGACATGGCGGACTGAGAGAGGGTTGATGATGGTGATGGAGTTGGTGTTCTTTCTGATGGCCTAGATTCAGTCTCTCGTTGATATAACATTTTGATTCCCTGACTGCTTTGGCCTTGCGACGACACCTCCACATTTGCTGCTGGTGGTGTGCTAACCGGTGGGCTTACAGTGGGGGAAACAATATAGCGTTGCTGACTACCTTCTTTGGGAGCAGTTGCACATGTGGTACGTGAGGTTTGGTAGTCCATCCACGCTTGCAAGTGCATGGTGGTTAAATGTCTAAGCATACAACTGGTCTTCAAATTTCTCAGATTTTTCCCTCGGCTAAAGGACTTTGCGCACTTCTTGCAGATAACCTTTACCTGATCATTAGGATTTTGTTCAAAAAAGTGCCACACTGCACTCTTCCTACTATGGAAGACATTTTGAGGCCTTGCACGCTGTGCTATTTTGACCATCTGGCCAAGCTGTCCTGCAACTCTTTTGGTTTTTGTAACCCGTTTTTGGACTGCTCTAGGCCTGCCAGATAACAGCTGTTGCGATGTCGATGCCTGCTGCGGATGCTCCTTCTCTTCTGAGCTATTGGCAGCGGCACCCTCTTTCCCCAATGGATGCCAATCTGGGTCAACAACTGGGTCATCCATCACCTCCTCTTCAATGTCATGTGCACTTTACTCTGTGTCACTGTGTATGGTGGTATAGTATGCGGGAAGGGGCACCTGAGTTTCATCAGGGTCAGATTCTGGCTCAGTACACTGTGAGGACTATGTAATGCTCTGAGTGAATGTACCAGCAGATAAATATAGCAGTGGCTGTGCATCAGTGCACTCCATGTCGGATTCATCTTGGACTGGGGAATTCACGATTTGACTTGATAACCCAGGCATGGTATGAGAAAAGAGCTCCATGGAGTAATCTGTAGTGCGGCCTGCCGCATCCTTCACTTTTGGTAGGGGTGAAGGACACAAGGAAAGGTGTTGTTCCTGACCAGGGGCCTCCACTGACGATGCAGTGCTTTTATTTTTTGAAAACTTCAGAAGAGGAGGCGATAGAGCTGGAGGCTGTGTCAGCAATGAAAGCCAAAACTTGTTCCTGAAGCTCCAGGTTTAAAAGTGGTTTACCTACTACCAGAAAAGGGAGCCTACGAGGCATTGTGGAGCCAGACAATGACGCCGGCTCACCACCTCCTGCCTTAGGTGCTATTGTGCTTTTGCCACAACCAGCAGAAGCACCACCACCAACACCACCATCAGGACCAGCTGGCAACCCCTGCCCACTTCCATGGCCTCTTACACCATACTTCTTCATTTTTTTGAAAAAAGTATCCAAAATAACAACAGCTATATGGTACTGTAAAACAAGGTAAAGGGTCTATAGAGTATTCGTGAGAATTTGAATCTCACTGTAGATTGGAGGACGCTGTACTATTGTCTCAGGCCCAGTAGAGATTACACTGCAATGTGACAGGCAGAAATTGTCTGGTGTATGAGAAGGCAGAAGCTGTATATAGTATTGGTGAGAATTTGAATCTCACTGTAGATTGGAGGACACTGAACTATTGTCTCAGGCCCAGTAGAGATTACACCGCAATGTGACAGGCAGAAATTGACTGGTGTATGAGAAGGCAGAAGATGCATATAGTATTGGTGAGAATTTGAAGCTCACTGTAGATTGGAGGACGCTGAACTATTGCCTCAGACCCAGGACAGATTACACCGCAATGTGACTGGCAGAAATTGCCTAGTGTATGACTAACTACAAGGTGTATATACCGGGTGAGTCATAAAGGACGGATGTATTTGAAGTGGCTATAACTCACCACCAGGTGGAGGTAGAGATGTGCGGGAGGCGGGGTTATGTTTGTGAGGTGAAAGCATTGTTTTTATTTTAGTTTCAGTTTAAGCTATGGTGCCGTGGACGATAGAACATCGCGTTTTTGCGTACGACAGTTTTGTCAAGAATAATGAGTGTATCACAGCCGTTCAGCGTGAGTTTCGGCGTCATTTCAATATTCACAGAAATCAAGCTGTTCCCGCTCGTAACACTATCCTACGTTGGGTTGAAGCACTCCGTACACGAGGTACACTAATGAACAAACGACCACCGGGGGCTCCACGAACGGCACGTACCGCTGCACAGCCCTAAGGTAACGTTGTGGTGCGCTATGGGCAAATATGGCGTGATCGGTCCGTACTTTTTCGAAGGCGATAATGGCAATACTGTTACCGTGAACTCACAACGTTATATCGCCATGATAAATAACTTCTTTGTTCCTGAGTTACGACGGCAACATATCCCCATCTCTAGTGTGTGGTTTCAACAAGATGGGGCAACGGCCCACACAGCCAGAGCAACAATGAACGTTCTTCGCCCTCTCTTCCCTGGTCGCATCATTTCCAGGTTTGGCGATATTAATTGGCCTCCTAGGTCCCCAGACCTGTCCATGTGCGATTATTACTTATGGGGTCACCTCAAATCACGTGTATACAAGCTTAAGCCTCGATCATTACAAGAACTGAAGGAAGCTATTCGAGTGGAAGTTGCCCAAATCGACAGAGTTGTGTTGGAACGTGTTGATGCCAACTTCCAAGAACGCCTTTGGAAATGCATCACTGATAATGGCCACCACATGGCAGATGTTGTTTTCCACACTTGAATTTGTCAAATGCTATTAGTATACGTAACCAAATCTGTGAATACATTTATATTTAATAAATATTTAACAATTTTATGATTAGTTTAAAAACGTCCGTCCTTTATGACTCACCCGGTAGAATTGGGCAGAATTGGAATCTCCCTAGAGTATAGGTCTGTAAGAACGGACAAACTCCTCGGCTTTTCCTTACAGAGTCACACACAGATAGCTTCAATTTGGCCGTGATAACAGCCGATACACAGTACTGTGTGAGGAGCATACACCGCTGTACGGTGTGTGAAAAAATGAACGCTCAGTAACTCACC
This sequence comes from Dendrobates tinctorius, assembly GCF_039654945.1. Classification (NCBI taxonomy): domain Eukaryota; kingdom Metazoa; phylum Chordata; class Amphibia; order Anura; family Dendrobatidae; genus Dendrobates; species Dendrobates tinctorius. The sequence continues at coordinate 34,065,776 of NW_027361766.1, forward strand.
AGGACAAAACAATAAAATTTGGATTGCTTTGAAAAAAGCAGTTTGCTCAGCAGTGTGAAAACAGCAATGCAGCTATCCGTGAGCCTTAAAAGGCAGCCTAATAGCCAACAGAGCTGATGCACCAAAATATAGCCTCCTCTTGCACTGCACAGTAACTGGTGTGTTGTACAGGCAAAATCGCTAGCAGCAGAAGTAGTTTTTGGTATCTTCTTCCCTGCCTAACGCTCTCCCTACAGAATCAGCAGCAGAAGCAGCTCTCCCTATTCTGAGATCAGCATAAGTAACATGGCGGTCGGCATGCACGCCCTTTTATACCCCCTGTGACGCCACACAAAGCAAGCCAATCACTTGCATGCCCTTCACAAACATGGTGGTAACTGCTGCCTATGTCATCACATTGCCCACAGGGTCCGTTCTTGCTGATTGGCTGAAAAAGGGCACAAAAGCATCTTTTGAGACACGACTTTGGCGCGATAGTCGCTGACCTCACGCTAAGGTCGGGTTTCATTTCATGAAACCTGACTTTGGCGAAAGTCAGCGACTTTTGAATTTTTTCGACCCGTTTCGCTCAACTCTACTAGGCAGCATTCATGTTTTCATCAATTGTAACCAGTCGTCCCTGCAGCTGAAAAACACCCCATAGCATGATGCTGCCACTACCATGTTTCACTGTTGAGATTGTATTGGGCAGGTGATAAGCAGTGACTGGTTTTCACCAAAAAGTTATACCTTCGTCTCATCAGACCAGAGATTCTTATTTCTCATAGTCTGGGAGTCCTTCTTGTGTTGTTTAGCAAACTCTATGCAGGTTTTCATATGTCTTGCACTGAGAAGAGTCTTCCGTCGGGCCACTCTGCCATAAAGGTCCGGCTGTTGGAGGGTTGCAGTGATAGTTGACTTTGTGGAACTTTCCCCCATCTCTCTGCTGCATCTGTGGAGCCCAGCGACAGTGATCTTGGGGTTTTTCTTTACCTGTCTCACCAAGCCTCTTCTCCCACGATTGCTCAGTTTGGCTGGACGGCCAGGTCTAGGAAGACTTCTGGTGGTCCCAAGCTTCTTCCATTTAAGGATTAAGGAGGCGACTTTGCTCTTAGAAACCTTAAGTACTGCAGAAATTATTTTTTAACCTTGGCCAGATCTGTGCCTTGACACAATTCTGTCTCTGAGCTCTTCGGCCAGTTCCTTTGATCTCATGATTCTTATTTGTTATTTGGTGTGACATGCACTGTGAGCTGTGAGGTCTTATATAGACAGGTGTGTGCCTTTATAAATCAAGTCCTTTCAGTTTAATTAAACACTGCTGGACACCAATGAAGGAGTAGAACCATCTCAAGGAGGATCACAAGGAAATGGACAGCATGTGAATACTTATGACCATGTGATATTTCAGTTTTTCTTTTTTAATTATTTTGCAAACATTTCTATATTTCTATTTTTTTTAGTCAAGATTGGCTGCAGACTGTACATTAATGAGAAAAAATGAACTTTTTTGAACTTACCACATGGCTGCAATGAAACAAAGAGTGGAAAATTTTAAGGGGTCTAAATACTTTCCGTACCCACTGTAATTATATAATTAAGTAAAAAAAATAGGTAAAAAATAGGCCATACAATTTAGTAATCATTTCAACATTCTATTTTCAAGCAAAAAATAGTGAACTTATTTCAATGCAAATGATTATGTAGTAGATAAATTTCAATTGACTGGATCAATTTCTAATATTCAGTCTCTTACTAATCAGACGAAAAAGTGTTCCAAGTTTAGGCACCTTTAGAGAAATTCAGTTTTTTTCCCGAATTATAATTGTACTACCTTATGTTGCAGTTTTAAACTTAAGTTTATTATCATTGAAACTTTAAGTTTATTTAGCAGTCAAATATTAAAATGTATTTGATCAGAACAAACACAGAAGCTTAAAAACAATCATTTGTTTTTTAAAAGGATTTGTTGAATTAGTAAGTTTTTTTATTACAATAGTGCAGCAGTCTTTGCATTTATGACTGCCAAAGCAGTGGAAACCTGACAGAAACAGGTCTAAATATTATTAATGCATATTAAATAATAATCAATTTAACTGTTTCTTAATTATTTCTTTGTGTATTTAATTTTTTTTGAATTTCAATAAGAAGTAATAAAGTACATTCGATGGCCTCAAAGACCTATCATCAAAAGTTTGAAGTTCCACAAAAAAACAAGCATGAGAGCTCATACTCGCTTGCGAGAGTCTCTGGCATAAAAACTGGTACTGCCACTGCACTCGGACTGGAGCGTGCGGCTACATGTATTTCTATGCTGCCGCATGCACCGGTCCGAGTTCCGGTGGCAGTACCAGTACGAGAATCGTGCGAGTCTCTTGCAAGTGAGTCTGAGCCTTGAGTGTGATTAGTTTCTGCAAGATTCTCTGCAAAGCCTATCAATTTTCTGAAAATGTACTAAACAATCAATAACAATAAAAGGGCAAGAGGTAGTTACTGTAGGGCACCTGTGAGTCTGTAGTAAGCAGTAGCAGTTCTTAAAGTAAACCAGTCAGTAGAATTGTGCTCAGTAACATAGTAACATAGTTAGCAAGGCCGAAAAAAGACATTTGTCCATCCAATATTCCATCAGAATAAATCCCCAGAAAAAGCTGCAGGTAGTAGGCACAGACAGGGTTCGAACCCGTGATCTTCGGTTTACTTGACCATTTGGCCACCGCAACTGCAGTAAACTACAGTGTCAGGTTAGCTTTGTTATACTGATCAAAATGATACCTGGGTTGATGAAATCCATCTTGTAGTTGTTGTTTAATCTTTATTTGCAATTTTCAATTAATAAAATTCTTGTGCATTGGGGTGGCCTGTGGGGGTGGCTTTTTGTAGGGCTTTGCTTAGATATTCAATCTTATGGCTTATGACGGGTCATTGATCCCTCAGTGACCTGCCCCTTATTTTACATATTGCATATCTTACTGTTTGAAAATAATTACATTAGCGGCACCTGTGCTATAGTATGATACAACCTATCTTATTCAAAATGGCATCGGCAGCCACACCTGCGCCGTAGTATCATTCAGAATGAGTCATTTTCAATTAGAAAGACATGCAGTATGTAAATAGGGGGCAGGTCACTGAGGGATATGCATCAGCGATGTCATAGAGACATGATTGCCTCAGTCCCGATGATGTTAACCCTGTGCTATCTTCTAGATACTGTGATCAATAGTGATCACAGCATTTAGAAGATTGTGAGAGGGAGTGGGCTCCTTCTCTCACCCCTCTGACACTCCCATGATGTGATCACGGGGGACAGGAGGATTGTCAGGGCAGCCAGAGGTCAAATGATGAACTCTGGGTCTGTCAGCTATGGTAGACTGTTAGTTACAGCTAGCATAAGGATCTAACAGGCTATTTGCAAGTTGATAGGTCTAATGCATTGCAAAATATTTGAAGTCCCATAAAAGGACAAAGTAGAAAAAACTTTAAAAAGGTGGATTAAAACAAAAAAAAATTAAAAAAAATCAGTAATTAAAAAATGAAAAAAAATTATTCCAATTAATGCGTATGTTTATGTAAAAGCAAAAATAAACAAGAAATGTACAAATTTTTGGTATCGACAAAAAAGCTATGCTTTTTCATAATACTGCCTGAAAAAAGTTAAATAAAATGCAATCAAAAAGTCAAATTTAAATGAAAATGGTATAGCTGAAAGCAACATATTTTTCTGCAAAAAAAACAAACTGCCATAAAACTCCATCAGCGGAGAAATAGAAATCTATAGCTCTCAGAATACAGCAATTCAAAAACAATTCTTTTTTCTATTAAATATTTTATATTGTGTAAAAGAACATAAAAAATTATAATAATGTGGAATCTCTGTAATTATACTGAGCCGAAGAATAAAGCTGTCTTTCCACTTTTACCACACGATGACTAGCATTAAAAGAAAACCCCCCTCAAAATTCCTGAATTGCTAATTTTTGTCCATTCTGCCTCCCGAAAATCGGAATAAAAAGCAATAAAATGGTCATGTTGCCCGAAATTGATACCAATATAAACAACAACTCATTCCGCATAAAACAAGCCATCACATGACTCTGTCATCAGCAATATGTAAAAATTATAGCTCTCAAAATATAGTGGTGCAAAAACTTTTTATGTATATAAAAAGTGTTTCTTTGTGTGTGACAGCAGCCCAAATAAAAAACGATATAAATCTGGTATCACTGTGGTCATGTTATTAGCGCCTCAAAGGCTTTGGAAAAGCACTATGGATCCCCCTCTCAAAAAAATAAAAAATCCTGCAAAATCTGCGCTCTCAAATCCAAATGCCCCCCTCCCTTCTGAGCCCCACAGTGTGACTAAAGCACAGCCTGGACGGTGGCATCTTGGCACCTTCCAGGTTGAAAACTGTTTATTCCCAGACACGGATTAAGGCAGGGAACAGAACGAAGGGAAGTTGAGTAATATGGTTGTCTTTTTTTTGTTTTATTATAGGAAATGACGACTTTTTCAATGGGGTCACCGCAACAGAGTACCCAGAAGACCGCAGTGTCTGATTGCTCCTACTCCTTTGTTGAATAGAAACACTTCACCTTCTTTTTAAATTGTGTAAATTTCTTTTGGCAGTACAGGGGTTAAACTGCCATGTTGCGAGCTTTGGGAGCTAAAGCTAGGTTGTAGCTCACGTTCGAACATTTAAAAAATACTCGCCAAATAATGAACATCCCGAGCATACTGATGCTCGAGCGAGTTACGAGGAGTGACGGGCACACTCGCTCATCACTAATGGAGATATCTTCTCAATGGAAGAGTGCACTTAGAGACGCCTAGATTCCAACTCAATCAAAATCAAGGTGACGTTTCTTCTACGCTAAGATCATATTTTTTTCTCTCATAGTGCACTCTGCATGTTATGTGACTCAACTAACACTAATATTTTCATATGGTAAAACACCAACAAAATACAAAACTTTTATTATGCTTTTGAGATAATAAATAGTTTCAGGACCCTCGTATGTCACTAATGTCTGCTATAGAATGAGTATGAACCATCTAAAAATGAAAGATTTCATAAGAAGTTTTACATTTCACTTTTCTATGCACTTACACTGTGTTCCCTAGCAGGCTTCAAACTGTTTTCAGGACCAGAGGCAGCAGGCTGGCTGGCTACAACAATCTCACAGGAACTAACAATTTGGCTTATACAAAGTTAGTCAATTGGTATTTTGAGCAGTTGGCTGAAATGTTTCAAATCTGTAAAAAATGGTATGAATTCTTATTTTTCTATCTATTATTTTCTGTATATGTAGTTTTAAGCTCTTTCTTTGAAAGGGAACACATTCAGATTCTTTTGTATATATATATATATATATATATATATACAGTACAAAAAATAAACATATATGAAAACAATGAGTGTTGTATATGTGCTAGATGTTGCAAAATATTATAAATTCTTTAGTCTTATTAACAAATTTTCCTTTTTCTCAGATTTGTGCTCATGATTAAAGTGGTATTCTTTAAAATGTACTTGATATCTTTAATCCCTTTCTGACAGCTGATGGACTATCCCCTCCAGGTGCCCTGGGACTTACTGCCCATCTACGTCATGGGCGATCAGCCGCACTCACGGGGGAAGCGCGGACGATCACAGCCGGGTGTCAGCTGATTCTCACAGCTGACACCCGGCACTAAGTGCCAAGAGTGGTCTGTGAAGCGGGGTCCCGATCGCTGCCATGGAGACACAATGTCGTCATGACGACATCCGGGTCTCCAGAGCTGATAGACTTCACTCAGATCTGCATGACACCTATCTATAAAGGGCCTGTCACACTAAGCGATATCGCTAGCAATATCGCTATAACGTTACTGGTTTTGTGACGTCATAGCGATATTGCTAGCGACATCGCTATGTCTGATACTTACCTCCGACCAGCTCCCCCGCTGGTTATCGCTGATCGCGCGAGAACGTCCTGGACTGTTTCTCGTCGTCAGCTTCCTGTGGAGAGACGAGCGACGCGTGGACGCGGGCTGGACGACGTCAGGATCACCTCGTCTGACAGGTAAGTAGCGACCCTCATCCTCTGCGATGTCGCTGGTGAGATCTGCCTGTGTGGCAGCTCACTAGCGACCACTTAGCGATGTACCAGCGATCCTGACCACGTCATATCGCTGATCGGGATCGTTGGTGCATCGCTAAGTGTGACAGTACCTTAAGACACCTATCCATTACTAATTCTATAGATACATGGTAAATAAAGACACAGCCAGAATAAAGTCCTTTATTTGAAATAATGACACTGACTAATTTAATAATCTTAATTAAACCATACTCACTGCATCGCCTATTCCACCGAAGCCCTCATTCTCTTGTAAGAGAAATAAAAAGGCAACAGTATACCATACCCGAGAAGATATACATCCTGTCCCACGACGAGTCTAGCTCTACTACATCAGCCTTTGGCTGAATGGTGGCATTATGATTTTATAAAAAAACGACACAATGTAATTGAAAATCCTGTTAACCCTGTAACATTTGTCTTGCAATATAGTAACCAATTCTCATGTATAAAGATAATTATTCAGTATAATTTATCAATCCTTAAAGAAGATCCAGATATTGAGGAAATAATAATAAAAAAAGGATTAAAAATAGTCTCTAGAAAAGCACCTTCAATAAAATAGAGTCTATCACCTAGTTTTCTCAGTACATCGCAGGAACATAAAGTACAAGTAACTGGTTAAACGTCAAAGGCTTTTTTAAGTGTGGTGCTAATCAGTGTAAAATGTGTAGTTATACCAAAAAATGTACTAAATTTGGAGATTTTAGCAACAATAATCTGTTTGAAATGAAAGATTTCATAAACTGCAACTCTAAGAACGTTGTCTATGTCATGGAGTGCACAGTTTGCCAGTTAAAATATGTAGGCAGCACTAAGCGAACTTTAAAAACAAGAATTAGGGAGCACATCCATGACATAGAGAGCGTTAATACAGATAGAAATATATCTCAGTTATCGAAACACTTTGTTGAAGTCCATAAAAACAAATTGGATTCATTGGAAGTATATAGTATAGAAAAAATTCATAATCGGATCAGAGGTGGCGATATAGAATCGATACTTAGGAACAGAGAAGCGTGGTGGATTTTTAAATTAAATACTAGACTACCACGAGGCTTAAATAAGAGAAAAGATATTATGCTTTTCTATTAATCTAATAAATTCAGGTTATTTTGAAAAATTCAGAAAATTAAATTGTGATGAATATTTAGTGTTTTATTTTTTATGAATTTATCGATCATAAATCTGTATGGGAAGGACATCAGAACTAACAAATTTACCTATAAATAAATTATCTACCACCTTTTGATTCTGATATTAAAAGATAAAAACCATTATAATGGTTTTAGTGTTAATTATTTTACCAGTGTGCCGACCGGATATAGTATATAAAATCTGTCTGTAGCAAAGCTGTGTATCATGGTTAAGGGTGCGAAGTCACCAGAAACGCGTTGCATACGCAAGCCTTGTTTTTCTGTGCTGGCCTTTTAACCTCACCTTTGAATGGTTTAAGTGAATAAAAGGATTTATATGTTTTCACTAGATCGTGGAGCTGGACATTCCTTTCTTCATTGTTCTGACCATGATGTTACCATCTTAAGGGGGTTTTACACTAAGCGATATCGCTAGCAATATCGCTAAAACGTCACCGATTTTGTGACGTTATAGCGATATTGCTAACGATATCGCTATGTGTGATACTTACCTCCGACTGGCTCCCCTGCTGTCCATCGCTGATCGCGCGAGATTGGGCGGCTCCATGGACGCGGGCGGGAGGACGTCAGGATCGCTGTGTGTGAAAGGTGAGTATCGTGCTCTGCGTCGCTGCTGCATCGCTGTGAGATCTTCCTGTGTGGAAGCTCACTAGTGATCATTTAGCAATGCACCAGCGATCCTGACCGGGTCGTATCGCTGGTCGGATCGCTGGTGCATTGCTAAATGTAAAAGGGCCTTTAGAATCCCAGAAACAGATTGATGGCAGTTCGATACTTAAAACTATCACTTCTAATTTAAGGAAGGCTAAAATGAATAATAATGCTTACATTCTGAGCATGTTGCATTAGCATCAGCAAAAAAATATTTATTTGTTCCTAACTATGCTTATTTGCTAAATAAATAGCATTACGGATCTTTTACAGCTACTAAGTTACAACATTGATTATACAGTCCTTAGGAGACGCGAGTCACTTGACCTTTCAGCAGCTTTAAGATCTGTGAGCTTTGTCGGTATTAGTCAGTGAAGCTTTAAAAGCACGCACGCCTCCCTCACTATTTCCAATGTGTGGAACTGCAGTCCAGTAAGCAAAAGCTCAAAATAAAATACAGATACTACTGTAATTCTCTCCTTATCACATGTTAGTGAGATGCAAGACCTTTCATTAAGTTCCAAAATACAAATGTAAGAGGGTTGAAAAAAGTTTTTCCTTCATATGAAAAAGTTTTAACATTATGAGGACCCTATTGTTAGGATGCTGTACACTTATGTCCTTTCAGTTTATGGGTTTCTATTTGACCGTGTTGGGGAAATACCACATGCTTATCATATTCATCTCCTTGCTGTGCAAAAATAATCACATTGTAATGTGAAATAAGGGTAGATAATGCGATATAGTTCCTGATAATTTCTCTAGGTAGCATTATAATGTTATAATGAGGTATATTACAACAGTGCGATATTTTTGCATGTCTAATGTAATTTTGTTATCCAGCAATGAAATGTTACTGTATGATTAATGCAGCTTTAGAGTTTGTGTGATGCAGCAGATTTGTGACAAATGTGAATTTGGCAGACATTGGGCCACATGAGAGATGTGAGTTGGTGATGACTTCAAGGATGAAATTAGTTTGGGAGAGATAAACAAGGGGTGCATCCAGGAAAAATGTTTATACTGAGCCAACAAACAGACAACCAGACTGCGATACTTAGGGCTCATAGTCACTTGCGAGAGACTCGCACGATTCTCGTGCGAGTCTCTCACATGAAAACCTGGTGGGACCGGAGGTTGCGGCTACATGTATTTCTATTCAGCCGCACGCTCCAGCGGCAGTGTCAGGTTTTCATGCGAGAGACTAGCGCGAGAATAGTGCGAGTCTCTCGCAAGTGAGTATGAGCCCTAATATGCATGTTCTCTCATACTTTAACCTCTTCACCCACAAGCCTTATTTCATCTACGTGGCTAGGTCAATTATTTCAATTCTGACCAGTGTAATTTTTTGAGTTAACCCTTTAACGCTTCAACGGATCCCACTGCTTCTGAGAATCTTTTTTGTGACACTATTCTGACAACTGCACCCCTCAAGGAGCTCAAAACCACATTCAAGAAGTTTATTAACCCTTCAGATGCTTCATAGGAACTGAAGCAATGTGAAAGGAAACAAAATGAGCATTTAACTATTTTCACAAAAAAATTCTTTAGACCCAATTTTTTTTATTTTTGCAAAGATAACTGGAGAAAATGAACTCCCCAAAATATTTTGCAATACCTCCTGAGGACACTGATCCTCCTTATGTATATGAAAACTACTATTTGGGCTCATAGCAGAGCTTGGAAGTAGAGATGGGTGAACCCGAACAGTAAAGTTTGGCATCCATATCGAACACCTACTGTTAGGGCACGGATACCGAACACGGACTTCACCAGGAAGACGATCACATGTTGAAAAGAGTGAGTTAGACGGTTTGTCAGCAGTTCTCATGTGGAGTGATTGCTAAGTGCTGGCAACAGCTATAAAAAGAGGACTCCCGAGAAGATTTTTTTATTAAATTTGTGTATAGGAGCATGAAGTGTAATGTGTTTTTGTTCTGCTCCATTTCTCAGTGATGTCACGGCTCTTGAGACTCTCTTGGTGATTCTCTGTGTAAGTCAGAAGTCTCTTTTACAATTTAAGCCTAAGGAACCTCTTTCTGACACTCTATAGGTTAACATTACAAGAGTCACTTCCAGTTCACACAAAGGACAATGTGATCTGAAAACTCTGAAGAGTGGTAATATCACCCAGAAGATGATCAGGATACCGTAAAAGGTAGCAGTAGGTAAGTATAATAATATACACTATATATACACTGCTCAAAAAAATAAAGGGAGCACAAACAACAGAATATAACTCCAAGTAAATCATGCTTCTGTGAAATCAAACTGTTCACTTAGGAAGCAACACTGATTGACGATCAAATTCACATGCTGTTGTGCAAATGGAATAGACAACAGATGGAAATTATTGGCAATTATTAACTCAATTAAGGAGGTTCTGCAGGTGGGAACCACAGACCACATCTCAGTACCAATGCTTTCTGGCTGATATTTTGGTCACTTTTGAATGTTTGTTGTGCTTTCATACTTGTGGGTAGCATGAGACGGACTCTACAACCCACACATAGGCTCAGGTAGTGCAGCTCATCCAGGATGGCACATCAATGTGAGCTGTGGCAGGAAGGTTTGCTGCATCTGTCAGCGTAGTGTCCAGAGGCTGGAGGCGCTACCAGGAGACAGTACCAGTACACCAGGAGGTGTGGAGGGGGCTGTAGGAGGGCAACAATCCAGTAGCTGGACCGCTACCTCAGCCTTTGTGCATGAGGAACAGGAGGAGTACTGCCAGAGCCCTGCAAAATGACCTCCAGCAGGCCACAAATGTGCATGTGAATACACAAATTGTTAGAAACCGACTCTATGAGGATGGTCTTAGTGCCCAACGTCCACAGATGGGGCTTGTGCTCACAGCCCAACACCGTGCGGCCCTCCAAAGAAATGCCACCCCACACCATTACTGACCCACTGCCAAACCGGTCATGCTGAATGATGTTGCAGGCAGCAGATCACTCTCCATGGTGTCTCCAGACTGTCACGTCTGTCACATGTGCTCAGTGTGAACATGCTTTCATCTGTGAAGAGCACAGGGTGCCAGTGGTGAATTTGCCAATCCTGGTGTTCTGTGGCAAATGCCAAGCGTCCTGCATGGTGTTGTGCGGATTTCCCACTTTCTCCCCTTCTCTTTGGCTATATCATGGCCAATAGTATGTGTCCCCCATTGGTCTATTTGCACTATCAATATGTGTACTCTAGGACAGTTGTGTGTTATCATAACAGTTTATGTAGATTACCCTATCTGTGTGTTGTGTTCATGAGGTGGCACGTTTTTTATACTGGTGCATTCTGACCTTTGTCAAATAGCTCTGTATTTGTCATTCACTGAATTCTCATAATGGTTGTCTGTTTCTTAATATTTGTACCATTAAAATAATTTTTATATTGATAACTATGAACTTTAGCATTATGGTTTACATGATCCAACTGTCATGATCCTAGTGCAGGTTTTGACCTGCACGTTAGGAGTTAATGTCTTGAGCTCAGTGCAGGCTTTGACCTGCATGCCTGGGGTTAATTATTGTGGCTCAGTGAGCAAGTGCAGTGCGGTGTTCCTGACATTATAACTGACCGTGAACTTTTTTTTTCTCTCCTCACTTCTGCAGCATGGACCCAATGCATGCCTTATCTGAGCAGGTGAAATGCTTGACTCAGTCACTGCAGAAGCTAAGTTTGAAACACCAAGCTCTGGCCCAGTCCCAACGGCAGGTTGCAGACTCGGTTCAGGTGGTGCTTTCCGCAGGCTTTCAGCGGGTGGGGAATATAGATGTCATTTTAGTCCCACCCAAATCCCCAGTTAAGTTACCAGATACGTTTGCTGGTGACAAAAATGAATTTAGAGCGTTTAAAGAGGGCTGTAAGCTCTTTTTCTCCTTGAGACCCCGCTACTCTGGGGATGAGAAACAGAGGGTGGGGATAGTTATGTCCCTGCTTAGGGGGTCCCCACAAGCCTGGGCATTTTCTCTTTCCTCTTCTGTCCCAGAGAGAATGACTGTGGAGGCGTTTTTTGAGGCCTTAGGGCTTATTTACGATGAGCCAGAGAGAGTGCGTTTGGCTGAGGACAAGGTGATGAGTGTCTGTCAGGGGAAGAACTCGACCGAGTGGTTCTGTTCTGAATTTAGGCGTTGGGCAGCTGAGGTTTCTTGGAGTGATGCCGCCCTTCAGGGGCTGTTCCATAGAGGCCTGTGTGAATATCTGAAAGATGCCCTGGCACTCCATCCTCCACATGACTCCCTGGAGGATGCCATGACCCAAGCAGTTCGCATGGATCGCAGACTGCGGGCAAGAGGTGTTATGCAACTTGAAACATCATTATTGTCCAGTGGAGTTGAGACCCGGACTCCTCCGGTGGCTATGGAGGTGAGCGCTGTCACCTGTGATGAGAAAGAAAGAAGACGCCGCCGGGAGAAGCAGTTGTGCTTCTATTGTGGGGAATCTGGTCATTGGAAAAAGGACTGCCCCTCCTGTCGGTCATCCTCCAAGGTGGCGGGAAACAAATTGGTCTGGGTAATAGTCAAGGAGGCTACCCAGACCTTCAGGTACCTTTTTCCTCACTTGCAAAAATTGTGCTTCGGGTGGAACTGGAACGTGGTGATGGTCCTGTTCAGACTACTGTCTTTATTGACTGTGGCTCTGCTGTTAACCTGATGCCCGGATTATGACTCATAATAAGATAGGGACAGTCAGGCTTCAGGATCCTTTTAAACTTGTGGCAATTAACTTGTCCTCTCTTACCCGGGACGATATCTGTTTCAGGTCTGAACTTTTTTCTCTGAAAGTGGGTTCCACTCATGTGGAAAAATTAACTTGTCTTGTGTTAGATAACTTGCCTGCAGGACTGGTACTGGAGATGCCTTGGCTACAACGCCATAATCCTACCATTGATTGGGTGACGGGGGAGATCACTCAATGGGGATATAAAGATAAATGTTGTAACCTGAGGCCTCTTGTTAACTCTGTTAAAACCGTATCTGTGTCGTCTGTTGGTCTGGAGGGTATTCCGGAGTACTTGAAGGATTTCGAAGATGTATTTCCAAAAGTGAGGCTGAGGCGCTGCCACCACATAGACCCTACGATTGTGCCATTGATTTAGTACCCGGAGCCAAGTTACCTAAGGCTCGATTGTTCAATTTGTCAAGGCCTGAGCACCCAGCCATGAAGGAGTACATAGCTGAGAGTCTCCGCAAAGGGCATATCAGGCCTTCTGTGTCACTCGTGGCAGCAGGATTCTTCTTTGTGAAGAAGAAAGATTGTGGTTTGCGGCCGTGCCTTGACTTTCGGGAACTTAACAAGATAACGGTTAGGAACACTTATCCACTTCCCCTCATCCCAGACCTATGTAACCAGTTATCTGGGGCCCAATGGTTCTCCAAATTAGATCTCTGGGGGGCCTACAACCTGATAAGGGTTCGGGAAGGGAACGAGTGGAAAACTGCGTTCCTCACATCAGAGGGACTCTGAAAACCTGGTTATGCCCTTTGGGTTAACTAATGCCTCCGCTATTTTCCAGAACTTTATCAATGTTGTGTTTTCTGACCTGATAGGCCATTTTGTTGTCATTTATTTGGATGACATTTTGGTGTATTCCCCGGACAGTCAGTCTCACTTACAACATCTAAAGATAGTTCTTGAGAGACTCAGGGAGAACCACCTGTTTGCTAAATTGGAAAAATGTTCGTTTTTCATACAGGAACTGTCTTTTTTGGGGCTGATTGTATCTTGTGAGGGGTTTCGTATGGACCCTAAGAAGGTGCTGGCGATCACAGACTGGGTTCAGCCTCATGATCTCAAGGGGCTCCAGCGCGTCTTGGGATTTGCAAACTATTACCGGAGATTCATTAAAGGTTTCTCTCAAGTGGTTAAACCTCTCACAGATCTTACCCAGAAGGGGGCTGATGTAAAAAATTGGTCAGAACTCGCTAAGGAGTCCTTCTCAGCTTTTAAGAAATGTTTCATGTCCGCCCCGGTGTTGGTCCAGCCAGACCCGTCCAAACCATTTATTGTGGAGGTGGAAGCTTCTGAAGTAGGGGTGGGGGCAGTGTTGTCCAAGGTCTGGCCACCGTTACTAATCTCAAACCCTGTGCCTTCTTCTCCAAGAAGTTCTCATCCATCGAGAGAAACTATGATGTAGGCAATAGAGAACTTCTTGCAGTCAAGCTGGCATTCAAAGAATGGAGGCACTTTTTGGAAGGGGCGGCTCACCCTATCACTGTTATCACGGATCACAAAAATTTGGCATACCTTGAATCTGCTAAAAGGCTTACTCCTAGACAAGCCCGTTGGTCACTTTTTTTCACGCTTTCAATTCTCCATTACTTTTCGACCAGGGTCCAAAAATGTTAAAGCGGATGCCCTGTCCAGAAGTTTTGATCCGGTGTCTCCCCCCGAGCTGCCATCCTCCATTCTTTCCCCAGAGTTGGAACAAGAAATTTTGAGGGCTCAGTTCATAGCTCTGATGACTAGGCCGGGGGATAAATTGTTTGTTCCAGATTTATTGCGGCCTAGACTTCTGCAGGAGTTTCATGAGTCTAGGCTGAGTGCTCATCCCAGTATCAAGGCCACTAGAGAGGCTGTAGCCAGGTTTTTTTGATGGCCTTCACTGGGGTCCGATGTCAAGAAATTCATTGCTGCTTGTGGAGTTTGTGCCCGTTACAAAAGTTCGCATAACCGGCCGGCTGGGGAACTCATACCTTTACCAGTTTCTGATAGGCCATGGACTCATCTCTCCATGGATTTTATTACCGGTCAGCCACCTTCCAGGGGAAATACCATGATCTGGGTGGTGGTGGATAGGTTTTCAAAACAGGCCCATTTCATTCCCTTGGCAGCACTACCCTCAGCAGAAACATTGTCAAGGTTGTTTGTGCAGCATGTGGCCCGATTGCATGGGGTACCGCTGAATGTGGTGTCTGACAAAGTTTTGCAGTTTGTGGCCAAATTTTGGAGGGCATTCTGTATGAACTTGGGCATCTCACTCTCCTTCTCGTCGGCATATCACCCGGAGAGTAATGGTCAGACGGAATGCACCAATCAATCCCTGGAACAAATTCTCAGGTGTCTGACCTCCGCCAGACAGGAGGATTGGTGTGATGCGCTACCGTTGGCGGAATTCGCTTTTAACAACCGGTTGAGTCAGTCCACCAACATGTCTCCATTCCTAATCAATTATTGGTTTAATCCTCATTTTGGGAAGTTTTCACGGGTGGATTCCGGTTGTCCAGGGGCAGAGGGGTCCGTCCAACGGTTAAAAAACCTCTAGGCTGAAGTCCAGCGTAATATCTCTCGGGCCTAGGGGAGGTACAAATATTTTGCTGACAAAAAGAGGGCCCCGGGACACATGTTTCAGGTGGGGGACAAGGTTTGGCTTTCCACACATAACATCAATTTGAAGGTACCGTCAGCTAAATTGGGACCAAAGTTCATTGATCTGTACGAGATTCTGGAGGTCAACCCGGTGGCATATAGGTTGCGTCTCCCCACCTCCTTAAAGATATCCAATGTGTTCCATAAATTTCTGTTGAAACCCGTGGGGTCTGTCAAGGAGGACGCCGAGTCTGTTGTTCCTCCAGTGTTGATGGAGGGTCACTTGGAGTATGAGATAGGACATATTGTGGACTCTGGACGGGTGCGCCGCCCTTTGCAGTACCTGGTCCACTGGAAGGGATGTGGACCGGAGGATCACTCATGAGTCCCTGCTCACTCTGTACATGCAGATTGCCTGGTTTGGACTTTCCAAGCCAAGTATCCGGGGAAGCCTGGGGGTCCAGATGCCCCCCGTTGAGAGGGGGGTACTGTCATGAACCCAGTGCAGGTTTTGACCTGCACGTCAGGGGTTAATGTCTTGATCTCAGTGCAGGCTTTGACCTGCATGCCTGGGGTTAATTATTGTGGCCTCTCTTTGGTTCAGGCAGAGCTTTTTATAGCCCTGAGAAACTCCAATCCCTGTCAGTTATACTTTTGCCTTTGGCCGAGTGTTGTGACCCCTGTGTGCCTGTTCGTTGTCTTATAGCTTGCTTATATGGTTCTGATCCGGTTCTGTCCCCCATTGTGAGTTTGCCTGTTGATTCTGTACTGTATATCTGCTTCTCTGGTTTCTGACTTCTTGGCTATGTCTTGACAATCTGTTCTGTCTTGCCCTTTGGTAATTGTCATGCTATCTCGTGCTTTGACCCCGGCCTGATCTGGTTTATGTCCCTGTCTATGCCAATTAGTAACTTTGTTCCGTAGTTACCATTCTAGGAGTTTTCCTGCAGCTGCTAGCTCTCTGGAGTTTAGGCCACACCTCCAGCAGTCATGTGCTTCAGGTCCTGTGGGTCCGAAGCACGCATCTTCTCTGCTGCTGCCTGCTCCACAGGTATCTCTGAGCATAGTTTGTCTTACTAATAAACCCTTCTCATTGTCATCTAGATTGTAATCACTGAGATTAAAATTTTTTTGTTCTGAATGGTTTATTTGGTCTTTTGATAATTGCTGCTTATTCTTTTTTTTGGTAAATTTCCCGCCCCTATATCCCCTCTGCCGTATTTTCTTTGACCTACCTGAAAAAACGGCAGGTGGCTTTGTTTAGTTTTGAGTTTAGATTTTTTCGTAATAACTACATTTCATTAGAAAGTTGCCACCTTCCTAGTTGGCTTCTGAATATTCCAAAGAGCCAATTCATACGGGCTTATAGAAACTGTTCTAGGACAAAGGACTTCATTATTGAGGCCGACACCCTAATTGAGAAATTTTGCCAAAAAAGGTTATGATATCCAATCCCTGCGAGAAATTAGGGAATGTATTGGGAATACACCACGGGAACATTTTCTCAGTCACAAAATAAAAAATAAGGAAAATTTCATTATGGATGAGATTCCAATTGTGACTCAGTATAATTCTAATAGTAGAATCCGCAAAAAAATTGTGAATAAATACTGGAGAATTTTGAGGAATGACAAGGTTATTGGTGCGGTTTTGCCAGTTCGCCCAAGGTTTCGCTTTAGAAGGGCAAACAATCAGGGGAATTTAGTAGCCCCTTCCTTCTCGAGACCCATGACTGGGTATAATTTTCAATCACAACAGCAGTTAAATGTTTTTTTTCCCTGCAGAAAATGTGCACCTTGTAGGAAATTAGGTAGTAAGAAACAATTTTCAATTATGAATAAATCCACAGAGATTCCAATCCATGATTTTATCAAGTGTGACACGAAGGGAGTGATATATGGTATCACGTGTCCCTGTGGAAAATTGTATATAGGGCAAACAATACGTCCACTAAATGTCCGGATTGGTGAACATCTACGTAATATCTGCAAGAAACTTACAGGCCATCCCCTTTCCAACCACTACCTTATACACCATGGGGGTTCTATAAAGAACACTAAAGTTACTGGTATTCAAGTAGTTAAAAGAAGATGGAGGAAAGGAAATTTTATTCACCAAATGTCCAGGACAGAAAGTAAATGGATATTTGAACTTGATACTCTGATTCCAAATGGTCTAAATAGCGAGATCGAACTGTTTGCTTTTAATGTGTGATAGAGCGATATGTCTCTGCAGGCTACATAAGGGTTATTCCCACTCTCTGGGGCCAACCCTGAAGAAGGAATCTGAGAATTCAGTAACGCGTAGGATTTGTAGTTGCATTTGGCCCCCACAGCGCTCCTTTAGCGCTTTACTGCCTATCACATGAGGTATCACGTGACTGTGACGTCACGCAAGGTCTTGCAGCGTTCTTGGACCTTGCAGGCTTGCTCTTTTACGCAGCGCCTGCAACTTGCACAGCCTGCCACTTTACATCTCCAGCTGCACGCTAGTCACCGGCCGGGACAGCGGCATGCATGGAGATTGTAGCTTCCTGCATCAGAGACAACATTTATTGCTAAGCTATTGATCACCTTGGAAAGGACCTTTCATATGCCTCGCTTCTAAAGATTCCTCTCTCCAGGACTACTCCTTTCTTGCTAATTCAGCACTATTTAAGGTAATTCACCCTCCCGTTTGATTAATACTGGACTTGATATTATTATGTATCACTTCATGTAACTGGGGTACATTGAATCAGCGCAAGTTATTTTTATATATATTATGATTTTATATTTTTTCGGACAATCTGAGTGGTTTTTGTCCTACTACTTGCTGCTCTGTACTCTAAGGGTTTGTGCTTAGCGCCGTTGGCTACTTATATTTATTTATTTTAAACTCACAAATTCAGCAAGGGATCAAATAATTATTTTCTTCACTGTATAATCAGAATTAATTGAAAAAGCTTAAAGGGAATGTTTATTTAAAAAAAAGAACAGATAAAGAAAAAAACACTTGCTAAATAAACAGTACATATGTCATGATGGTAATCTGGAATAAAATCTAAGAACAGTAGGTTTACAAACAAAGGAAACAGGCATGCAAAGCAATCAAAGAACAGCAGCGGTGTGCATACACCAAAGTTAAAGTAATACGCAGGCGCCAGGGACTAGAGACAACATGAAGGAAGTAACCTGAAAAAAAGAATATGAAATAAAAATTAGCTCATACACTAGATGAAAGAAAAGTTGCATGCATTTTAGTAGATGTGTAATGTAAATATGTAAATTTCAATTCGACAACATAAGAAAATTTAGGACAGCTAGTTGAGTATAAAGCAAAATATTGTGCTAAGTCTAATATTACACATGATATAGACATACCAATTATGAAGATATTAATAATACCAAACATAATATACAGTATCTGAGTGGAACTATGTACGATATGCTTATGCTCTATGTGCAATTATTGAAAAAATGAAATCAAAGAATTTAGAAAAAACTCCTTAATCCATGATGAAATGAGTCAACAGCACAGAGACCTAGCTGCTCAGCAAAATAAATGAAGATAATAGTGTAAACCCACATAAACATACATTCCATGATATAAACCTAATTAGAAACAGAATCTCAACCAAACAATAAGTAGTACAAGATAAGCCATCAAGAACTTGGCTACAGGTGAACGACAAATATTGTAGCCAAAAAGCATTCAGATTCCAAACTAAGGATAGTATAGTAAAGAAAAAGATATATTCAGATTCAGAATAGGTAATGGGGAGTGGAGTAAGAATAAAATAGTAAAAAAGATTTATTTAAAGAGTAATGAAAAATATGCTTCAATAAATATATTGTGGGAGTAAAACACTTCATCCAAATCTGGCATACCGCTCATTTGCAAAGCTAACTGTGCCTACTCTCACATCTACTTTCCCAGAGTGTCAAGAGTAGAGTTGAGCGATACCGTCCGATACTTCAAAGTATCGTATCGGATGGTATCGGCCGATCTTTAAAAAAAGTATCGGTATCGCCGATTCCGATACCGGAAGTCCCATTCAAGTCTATGGGACTTCCGGTATCGGAATAAGAAAAACCCTTTCCTGCCCTTGTACAGCCTCTCTGGGGTCTGTACGGGCCTTTCGGGGGGCTGTGCCGGCCTGCCAGGGGGTCTGTGCAGGCTCCGGTGGTCTGTGCCGGCCTGCCGGGGGGCTGTGCCGGCCTGCCGGGGGGGCTGTGCAGGCTCCGGGGGGCTGTGCCGGCCTGCCGGGGGGCTGTGCAGGCTCCGGGGGTCTGTGCAGGCATCGTCCGATGGGACTACAAGTCCCATCGGGCGATGCCTGCTACCATGACAGTGATTGACACATTAGCCAATGATGGGACAGTAGTAGTCCCATCATCCGGCTAATGTGTTAAATGTAAAAAAAAAAAAAAAAATTACATGCTACATACATACAACATGCATACTACATACATGCTACATTCATACTACATACTACATACATGCTACATTCATACTACATAAATACTACATGCAACATACATACTACATATATACTACATGCATGCACCATACATACTGCATGCTACATACATACCACATATATACTACATACATACTACATGCATGCTACATGCATGCTACATGCTACATACATAACACATATATACTACATGCATGCTACATACATACTACATGCTACATACTACATATATACTACATGCATGCTACATACATACTACATGCTACATACTACATATATACTACATGCATGCTACATACATACTACATGCTACATACATACTACATATATACTACATGCATGCTACATACATACTACATGCTACATACATACTACATATATACTACATACATACTACATACATACTACATGCATGCTACATGCATGCTACATACATACCACATACATAACACATATATACTACATGCATGCTACATACATACTACATGCTACATACATACCATATACATACTACATGCATGCTACATACATACTACATGCATGCTACATACATACTACATGCTACATACATACTACATATATACTACATGCATGCTACATACATACTACATGCTACATACATACTACATATATACTACATGCATGCTACATACTACATGCTACATACATACTACATATATACTACATGCATGCTACATACATACTACATGCATGCTACATACATACTACATGCTACATACATACCACATACGTACTACATATATACTACATGCATGCTACATACATACTGCATGCTACATGCATGCTACATACATACTACATACATACTACATGCTACATACATACCACATATATACTACATACATACAATACATTCATACAATACATACATAGACATACAGTACATATAACATAGAGTAACATACTTACCAATACTTGTCACATTGTTCCCCGAAGCCATTGTCTTTTCCAGAATAAATATTAACATAACAAACCACAAAAATACTCACCCACGATCCGAAGCAGTCCACGAGTGTGTCCCACGACGATCTTGGGTAGAGAACTGCAGCATCAGCTGTTGCTGCCGTTCTCTACGGGCTGCAGGAATCCAATGACGGAAGGTAGGTATCCTTCCGCACTGTATTCCTCCGCCACTTAAAAAAAAAAAAGTCCCTAGTCTCACTTTATGCCATTGCTGTGTGGGAATTTCCCACGCAGCAATGGCATAAAGTGAGACTAGGGACTTTTTTTTTTTTAAGTGGCGGAGGTATACAGTGCGGAAGGATACCTACCTTCCGTCATTGGATTCCTGCAGCCCGTAGAGAACGGCAGCATCATCTGATGCTGCCGTTCTCTACCCAAGATCGTCGTGGGACACACTCGTGGACTGCTTCGGATCGTGGGTGAGTATTTTTGTGGTTTGTTATGTTAATATTTATTCCGGAAAACACAATGGCTTCGGGGAACAATGTGACAAGTATTGGTAAGTATGTTACTCTATGTTATATGTACTGTATGTCTATGTATGTATTGTATGAATGTATTGTATGTATGTAGTATATATGTGGTATGTATGTAGCATGTAGTATGTATGTAGTATGTATGTAGCATGCATGTAGCATGTAGTATGTATGTAGCATGCATGTAGTATATATGTAGTATGTATGTAGCATGCATGTAGTATATATGTAGCATGTATGTAGTATGTATGTGGTATGTATGTAGCATGTAGTATGTATGTAGCATGCATGTAGTATATATGTAGTATGTATGTAGCATGTAGTATGTATGTAGTATGTATGTAGTATGTATGTGGTATGTATGTGGCATGTAGTATGTATGTAGCATGCATGTAGTATGTATGTAGCATGCATGTAGTATGTATGTAGTATGTAGCATGTATGTAGTATGTATGTGGTATGTATGTAGCATGTAGTATGTATGTAGCATGCATGTAGTATATATGTAGTATGTATGTAGTATGTATGTGGTATGTATGTAGCATGTAGTATGTATGTAGCATGCATGTAGCATGCATGTAGTATGTATGTAGCATGCATGTAGTATGTATGTAGCATGCATGTAGTATGTATGTAGTATGTATGTAGTATGTATGTAGCATGCAGTATGTATGTAGCATGTATGTAGTATGTATGTAGTATATATGTAGTATGTATGTAGTATATATGTAGTATGTATGTAGCATGTAGTATGTATGTAGCATGTAGTATGTATGTAGCATGTAGTATGTATGTAGCATGCATGTAGTATGTATGTAGCATGTATGTAGTATGTATGTAGTATATATGTAGTATGTATGTAGCATGTAGTATGTATGTAGCATGCATGTAGTATGTATGTAGTATTTTTTTTTTTTTTTTTTTTTTTAACATTTAACACATTAGCCGGATGATGGGACTACTACTGTCCCATCATTGGCTAATGTGTCAATCACTGTCATGGTAGCAGGCATCGCCCGATGGGATTTGTAGTCCCATCGGACGATGCTTGCACAGACCCCCGGACATCAGCACAGCCCCCCGGCAGGCCGGCACAGCCCCCCGGCAGGCCGGTACAGACCCCCACAGGGTGCACAGACCACCGGCAGGCCGGCACAGCCCCCCGGCAGGCCGGTACAGACCCCCACAGGGTGCACAGACCACCGGCAGGCCGGCACAGCCCCCCGGCAGGCCGGTACAGACCCCCACAGGGTGCACAGACCACCGGCAGGCCGGCACAGCCCCCCGGCAGGCCGGTACAGACCCCGGGCAGTCCACACAGCCCCCCGGCAGGCCGGCACAGCCCCCCGGCAGGCCGGCAGAGACCCCCGGAAGGCCCGAAATGACGGCGCATCATGATGCGCACACACCGCGCATCATGATGACGTCAGTCTGTCAATCAACTTTGAACTTCCGATTCCGATGCCGAATTCCGATATTGAAAAAATATCGGAAGCCGGTATCGGAATTCCGATACAGCAAGTATCGGCCGATACCCGATACTTGCGGTATCGGAATGCTCAACACTAGTCAAGAGTGATATAAACATAGACCTAAGTTAGTGGATGAAGGAGTTTCAGTCCCACCCGTGTCTTGGCACCTTGGTGAGGGGAGTTCACATTTGCCCATATTATAAGATTAATACTATTGAAGACCAATGATAGAGGGTTACAATTGGAGCTTTTGCATTGGAGGCCACAGGCTTTAAGTTAGGACAAGTTAAATGTGAAATGGCAAAAAGTCACAAGTTTATTGTGCATAAAAATGTATGATTTTATTGGAAAAATGTAGCTCAAAAACCTTCATACATTCCTCTTTTAAGTAGCGCCATTCAGGATCTGTGCATCCAGAAATACCCAGTGCATGAACTTTTAATTTATGAATAGTGTTGAGCGATACCTTCTGATATCGGGAAATATCGGATCGGATTGGATCGGACCGATAACCCCAAAATATCGGATATCGCCGATTCCGATACCGGAAACCAATGTAAGTCAATGGGACACAAATATCGGAATGAAAATAAACCCTTACTTTCCTTGTAGGTAAATTCTACATGAAGGAAAACAACTAAGAATAATGTAGAATGTATTGGGGGAGGTGGAGGAGACATTAAAGGCATAGAGGTTTAGTCCAATCAAATGGAATAGCAGGAATTAATTTTTTTTAAGACGTTCGGAGTTACAAAGATATTGACTATGTTAAAGGGGTTGTGTAGCAATAGAGGGAGATGTTCAGAAAAGGCACATGTTGGTGGAGTGCTGGAATGGAGTGCTTCATCTAGCTTGGAGGTTGACTGAGCCCCTGACCCGGAGGACACGGCACGGATGCGGGCACCTGTAAGCACAGCAGACTGTGAGTAAAGCTTTGGAACTACATGCCCTGGTGTCCTCCAGTTATTCCTGCGCCAACACACTCAGCACTGCTACATCTCTGTGCCTGGCACTGCACCATCTACGTCTCTTCACTACCTCTCTATCTACACTGCCCTGGGACTACAGCCCTACCTGTGGAGGGCCACAACATCAAAGCTGCACAACACCATCTGTCCCAGAGGATCCGTCTGCAGCGTCGGCTTAACGTCTTCATTGCCGAACACCACAGGTGGTGTCACGAATCGTTCACTCATAAACTTTAATCATCATCCACACATTCAGCATTTCCCTTTTACAATGGACGCCCAGGGCCACGGACCGGGTCACAGCTACCGTGACATCTCCCATTGAAACCAACGGGTCCGGTACCGAGTACCCCACCTGCCCTGGTGGACGATCCAACTTGGCGGAAATATATAACAGAACAGGTTGTCGGGGCTTTTCACATAATCTCAGTGCATATCTAGGCTGCAGAATGCTGACCATAAGTAATTTACCTTCTGTGGCTAGTCTGCACGGTTTCCAAGATATCATCTCTTGCTTCTAAGATAAACGTCCAGAGGGGGTGTGTTCTGGCATTGAAATGAGAACTGGTCATTTCCTCCTCCCTCACTTGTTTCACTTTCCATAGAGCACTGTTCAGTGTGTGTCTGGGGGAGGAGCAGCTGGGTGGTCTGCTCGCAGCCAATAACAGCCATGCCATTAGTTAACATGCCTAACATGCATAACAGGATGTGCCCACACTTCTTAGGATTCCTCATTGGCTGAATAAAATCAAACTGGCTCATTACATTATGGGAACTTCCGATTCCGGTATTCGATATTCTAAAAGTATCGGAACTCAGTATCGGAACTCCGATACCGCGAATATCAGCCGATACCCGATATTGCAGTATAGGAATTCTCAACACTATTTATGAACTCCACCCTATTTTCCCCTGAGAACTTCAGGTTTAATAAAAAAATCTTGTTTTTACTGCATTATTATATTTTAATTACATAGAAAATAATAGACCATGGTTGGAATAATTCCACAAGCCTGCTACATGAAAAATTTATACAATATTATTTAATAAAGGATAAATATTCTAAATCTAAAACATAAGATGCTATACACAATACAGAAAAAAAAAATAATTTACAGATTTACATATTCAAGAATTTTTTTCATATGCACATTAATATTTAAGCCAAGATACAAAGGAGTCCACATCTGCTGCTACATTAATGATGAAATTGCAAACATTCCAATTTACATGACGATGTAAATGTGAGCTTGGAAAATCTAATAATGTAATAAGAAAAGTCTAAAGTGTCAGCTATCCCTATGCCTTGCAGGGCGCCAGCTTTAATTAAGAAAAAAATTACACACTTTACTGGAGTGTTGGGGAGTTTCATCCGCAGGGAGTAATAATTGGAGGATATTCTTTTGTCACTAATATTTGACATGTGGCCTCATGAAGTGTGAACATTTTGTGTAACATAGAGGGCCCTGTAAACTGAAATTACACTTTCTATACACATTCCTAAATCCTCAGTAGCACAATTAAACTGTCAGCAGGACCCAATTATAAGAATCATCTACTTTCTCTTAGTAGCTGATACTGCAACTTCTAAATATACACAATTTTCCCCTTACAAAACTGTAGCTTGAGTGCTGGTTGTCACTCCTTCAACCTCTGAGATAATAAGTGTGACATCAAATATTGCTTGACTTTTACTTTACAAATGCTTCATTGAAAAAAAAAGAAATGTTTATAAAGTTTAGTGTGCACAGGCCCAAGTGAACTACTGTTTTGGTCCATATTAACTTGTTTCTTTTACTAAGGGTTTATTTATAATTTTCTGCCACTCTTTACTTTGCGCTATTAAAGTTTAGATGCCCCAACATTAATATTCTGTCTACAATTTTTAATAGTTTGACACATTCTTAATTACCGTAACTTTTTCTCTTTTGATGCATTGATGCTAAAGGTGATCATTATTGGCGCTGCAAATAAGTGTCTAGGTAATATTTAGTATGGCACTCTTGGCCTAACAAGCATGTTTGATGTTAGTTATTTTGTAGTTAATTTGTTTATAGAGCAGCAAACCATAACATTTTCAAATGTGTATGCACAGATGTAGCAAGTGCCAACCTAACACATGCTACTTTATTAACATAGTATAGTCACTTTCATTCAAATGTATTGAGCACCTCCTATGCAAGTATCAAAATCATGATACAATTTCACAATTTCAGAGGGGTGTACTTTGCTTGTCATTTTTACCTTTGCTACATCAACATCAACATATACATTCATCACCTTTGAAATTCCATTACCGAGAAATAAAAGTTGTGTAATTGGAAATTAGAAATTCACTTACATGTCTAAATTAGAGATGGCCGAACCCAAACAGTAAAGTTCGGCATCCGTACCAAACACCTATTGTTTGGGCACGGACACTGAACACAGACTTCACCAGGAAGGCCGTTACTGTTCAGGTTCGGCTGCCCGAACACCGGGTGTGTGTCGTGCTGTTATGTGCATGACAGCGTGGCAAACACCGCTTCTGATCAGCAGTGAAATCATCCTTGCCGGTCAGAGAAAAGACAGCGTGAGCACTCAGCTGTGAATGGAGGTATAAAGTTTACCTTCAGTCACTGGTGTCAACTGATGGGACAACCGCTCCCATCATCTGACACCTGCTGCCGCTAATAACAGTGAGAACAGGAGCGGCCAATGAGAGTATTCATCAGCCGCTCCTACGCAGTAAATAAATAATTTTTAAAAAATCCAGCATGGGTCCCCCTGTATTTTTGATAACCAGCAAAGCAAAACTCACAGCTGGGAGCTGCAACCCTCATCTGTCAACTTCAACAAGGCTGGTTATCAAGAATAGAGGGGTCCCCATGCTGTTTTTTCAATTATTTAAATAAATAATTTAAAAAATCGGCATGGTTCCCCCCCATTTTTGACAACCAGCCTTGCTAAAGCAGACAGCTGGGGCTGATATTCTTAGACTGGTAAGGGGCCATGGATAAAATAAATAGAAGAGACAGAAAATTCGGCACTGCTCCTTAACCCCTAAGCAGTTCCATGACTGCTATTCAAGTCCAAAATCACACACCTGGACCGACCGCCAAACTACCGTCCGAACGGGTGCTCAATCCAGAAAAGCAAACATGTAATCTGATTATGTACAAAAGAGAAAAAAAGTGATGGCACTCACCGTTCTGTCGTGAAAATTCTTTATTGATTAAAAGGCATTGGCACGGGAGGAACCTACAGAGAGTGGACGACTGCCATTTCACGCACTTGCGCTTCAATTGGTACGTTCCTCCCGTGCCATTGCCTTTTAATCAATAAAGAATTTTCATGACAGAACAGTGAGTGCCATCACTTTTTTTCTCTTTTGTACATAAGGGGCCATGGATATTGGTTCCCCCAGCCAAAACATTGCAACCCGCAGCTGCCCAGAAAATACACATCTATTAGATTTCTGGTGCTTTGCCCAGCTCTTCCCACTTGCCTTGTAGCGGTCGGTGGCAAGTAGGGTGATAGTTGGGGGGGTTGATGTCACCTTTGTATTGTCAGGTAGCATCAAGCTCATGGATTAGTAATGGAGAGGTGTCTGTAACACAGTTTTCCATTTTTATTTAAGAATAACAACCACAGTTATACTCACCTAAAGCCTAATTCCACCAAAGCCCTCGATCTCTTGTAATAAACCAAAAATAAAAAAAAACAATATACCATACCTGTCTATCGTTCTGTCCCACGCCGTAATCCATGTCTCTGGGATAAACAGTTTTCAACCTGGATGGTGCCAAGATGCGACCATCCAGGCTGAAAACCACTGGTGACTTAACTGCTGCAAGCACAGACTGAGTGACCATGGTGACATCATTGAGGCTACCTCTTGTCACTGAGACTCTGTTCCCAGCCAGGCTGAACTGCCATGACCTTAGTCAGATCCCCGCTAGCACCATGAGAATTTACAACACAACTGTAGGATTAGTAATGGATAGGTGTCTTACTGATGCATTTCCATTTCTAAGCCATGTGCTTGATGTCACTTGATAATACAAAGGTGATATTAACCCCACAAATATTAACCCATTTGCTACCGCTACAGGGCAAGTGAGAAGAACCGGGCAAAGCACCAAAATTGGCACATCTAATAGATATGCCTTTTCTGGGCAGCTGCGGGCTGCTATTTTTAGGCTTGGAGGCAATATCCATGGCCCCTTACAGGCCTAAGAATATCAGCCCTACCTATCTCCTTTAGCAAGGCTAGTTGTCAAAAATGGGGGGACCCCAAGTCGATTTTTTAAATTGTTTATTTAAATAATTTAATAAAAACAGTATGGGGACCCTTCTATTCTTGATAACCAGCCTTATTGAAGCTGACAGCTGAGGGTTGCAACCCTCAACTGTGAGTTTTTCCTGGCATTTTTGTGGTAAAAAATGGCTCCTGGGACCTCTTTCAGAATTGGCTGTACTACTGATTCCACAAACAAACCAATGTAAACATGAATGGTCAGTGCACCTTGAATGAAGACTAGACGGATCAAGCTACCACATGCTATCTCACACTATATTCTCTGGAGTAGGATCGGTGGATTTCATTTGTGAAGACTGCTTCATTAAACTCATGTCACCATTGTCAAAGGATGTCATAATGCAGAGAAAGACAGCAATGGTGGCAGGAATGGAGGTCTATCTCCTTCAGTGTTGAGTCCCACTTTTACCTTGAATGAAATAATACAGATAAATTTATTTTGCAAAATATTCATAGGGTTGGAAAAAATTAATTGACTTTTCATCCTAAAGGCCTTCCTCAGAATAGGGCACTTCTATCATTGCATGTTACTGTGGACAGGCAATGAAAGAATAGCAGAACAAGTCACTATATAATAGCACTGCAGGAAGAAGAGTGCTCCTGGAGTGAATTTCTATTTGTGGATCCTATAACTGTAGTGTGTGCCACTTAGCCTTTTTCATATTGAATGAAATGATAGCCAGAGATTGGTCTGGAGACTATATATATATATACATATATATACTGTATATATATATATATATATATATATATATATATATATATATATTAGTTTCCAGACCAATTTGCTCTCTCTCTATACAGTGGGTACGGAAAGTATTTACTCTTTGTTTCAGTGCAGCCATTTGGTAAATTCAAAAAAGTTCATTTTTTTCTCATTAATGTACACTCTGCACCCCATCTTGACTGAAAAAAAAACAGAAGTGTAGAAATTTTTTCAAATTCATTAAAAAAATAGAAACGGAAATATCACATGGTCATAAGTATTCAGACCCTTTGCTTAGACACTCATATTTAAGTCACATGCTGTCCATTTCCTTGTGATCCTCCTTAAGATGGTTCTAGTCCTTCATTGGAGTCCAGCTGTGCTTAATTAAACTGATAGAACTTGATTTGTAAAGGTAAACACCTGTCTATATAAGACCTCACAGCGCATGTCAGACCAAATGAGAATCATGAGGTCAAAGGAATTGGCCAAGGAGCTCAGAGACAGAATTGTGACAAGGCACACATCTGGCCAAGGTTATGATATAATGAAATAATGACACTGTGACCTAGTGTAGCCATCTATGGGGAATTGTCACGGCCAGTAAAAATAATGAGGCAGGGCCAAGCAGTGCCATTTTAATGGTTTTAAAGTGTAGGGATTAATATTTATTTTTAGAGCACTATTTAGTCCATGGTGATGTACATAAGAAAGGGTCACATGCAAAATACAAATATAATAAGTTAAGGAGGACAGATTGAACAGCTTCTTCAACACAGAGATGGAAAAAACACAACTAGATTGTGTTGCACTACTGCTCTGTTGTCAAAGCACAGTGAAAATGGAAGTGATAATCTGTGAAAAATCAAAAGTTCAAAAGAGACAGGGAGGTACTGTACCTGTGTAATTCCTGTGACTGGGAATTCATTGATCAGCGCTATACTGGATTAACAGCACCTTAAAGGGAATCTATCATAAAAGAGGTAAAACTATTGAAAATGCATAAAATATTGAGGTTCTAACCCCTTAACGACCGCTGATATGCCTTTTAACGGTGGCAGTTAAGGCCACTTATACACTTCAGGCTTTCGGTATCCGGCATGGTGCGGCAAAAAACCGGACTGCCGGATCCGGCGCCTGTTACGACCAGATCCGGCTTTTTCCCCGTGCTGTTTCATTGCTGCCGCATTGCGCCGGATGGCAATGTGGCGCGTCCGTTTTTTTCCGGATCCGGAGAAAATAGCCGGTCCGGCATCTGGAAAAAACGTTGCATGCAACGTTTTTTCCCAACGCCGGACCGGTTTTTTGCACTGCGCATGCCCGGAAACCTTCTCTGCCAGGAATATATCCGGCAGAAAGAAGGATCCGGTGTCTGCGTTTGCGGCTGGATCCGGTAGTCTGGTTTTTCGCCGCACCATGCCGGATACCGAAAGCCTGAAGTGTGAAAGCGGCCTAAGAGTACTTATTCCTCAGAACCGTTTTTAAACAGTGCTGAGAAATGAAGGTATAGCACCCACCAGTGTCAAAATATCTCTGAGGTCTTGGCTATTGAGGGTAGTGGAGACCCCAGATAACATAGTTTGGGTCGGTTTTTACTGAACCCAGTATTGCGATTGCCGTTATTAATGGAATAACGGTGACAACAAAAAAAGTCTGATTTCCCATTTAATTTCTCTCTCCTCTGATCGCACAACAGAGAAGAGAGAAATAGTGATCACCCCCAGTACCTCCGATGTCCCTGTATCCTCCTTCATCCCCTCTGATGTACCAACGCCGGCCACGTCTTCTTCCAGGAAGAAAAAGACGGGTGCATGCGCAGTGCGTCTGCTGAGATCTGTTGGCCGGCACCTGGCAACAATAGGAAATTTTTCCTATTGGTTCATTTTAATCACTGTGATAGGAACTGCGGAATGCACTAAATAAAAATAATATTAAAGTGCGCTCGCCGCTCAGGGTCCACCGTGAAGTAGGTGTTACAACCGCTGCTGAGTAATGGCAGACAAGCAATATGGCGATTTAATGCTCACGGGTTCAACTTCACCGGAAGTGCGCAGAGCGGGCTCTGTTCACACACAGAGGGGCCGCAACAAAAACATACAAAAGGCTGAGCCAGTTAGAGTCACAGGCCTCAGATAAATGCACACACCGTGTAAGGTCACAGGAGCAGGAACAAAGACAGAGGGGCTGCTTCTGTCTAGACCTACCGTGTGTGCAGCGTCGCTACTGCGAACGCCAGGAAGAGCTGCAACTGCAGCGCAGCGCAGGACACTGCAGCTGGACGACACAGCTACAAAACAGGCACTATGTTGGACGCTAGCACAGAGGTGCAGTGTGCACAGTGGCCTAAGGCTTGCCACAGACTGGCGCAGACTACTGAACTAATTCCCTAACCACATGCGTAATATCAGAGGGAAGGGGTTTCATATTAAGTCAGTCACCAGAATCATACATCTGTCACCATTCACACATAGCAGTATAGTCTATACTAGCATATGGAGGAACAGCCATGCGCGCTTTTTATAGCAGCTGGGACCTTCCGGAAACCTCCAGATCTCCGAGATGGACCAATGAGATCTGGAGCAGGACCTGAGCACATGACTCCCGATCTCCAATGGGAAACCGTCTCATGAGCGTGCTGAGTAGGAGGACAGAGGGACTTAGCCCTTGGAGAGATTAGCTGCAAGGCAATCTCCTCTGCACTAGACAAAGAGCAAGAGACCGCAGAATGTAAGGGTCTGGATTCCTGCAGAGCAGATGCAGGAACCTGACTCCTAACTCTATCACAGTAATCAAAATAAAAAAATAGTTAA
This sequence comes from Dendrobates tinctorius, assembly GCF_039654945.1. Taxonomy (NCBI): domain Eukaryota; kingdom Metazoa; phylum Chordata; class Amphibia; order Anura; family Dendrobatidae; genus Dendrobates; species Dendrobates tinctorius. The sequence continues at coordinate 34,097,159 of NW_027361766.1, forward strand.
TCAAACCCCCCTTTATCACCCCTTTAGTTAGGTGAAAATAATAAAATAAAAAAAGTATTTATTTCAAATTTTACATTAGGGTTAGGGTTATGGTTGGGGTTATAGCTAGGGTTAGGGTCAGAGCTAGGGTTAGGGTTAAGTTTGAGGATGTAGATGGGATTAAAGCTAGAGTTAGGGTTGGGCTAGGGTTAGGGTTGGGCTAATGTTAGGGTTGTGGCTAGGCTTAGGGTTGGGGCTAAAGTTAGTGTTGGGCTAAAGTTAGGGTTGGGCCACAGTTAGGGTTGTGGTTATAGTTTGGATTATGGTTAGGGTTGGGATTAGCGTTAGGGGTGTGTTAGGGTAAGGGTTGTGGTTAGGGTTATGGTTAGGGTTGGGATTATGGTTAGGTGTGTGTAGGGGTTAGGGTTATGGTTAGGGTTGGGATTAGGGTTAAGGGTTTGTTGGGGTTAGGGTCAGAGTTAGAATAGGGGGTTCCACTGTTTAGGTACATCAGGTGTCTCCAAATGTGACATGGCGCCGCCATTGATTCCAGCCAATTTTGTATTCAAAACATCAAATGGTGCTCCCTTCCTTCTGAGCCTTGCCATGCAACCAAACAGTGGCTTTCCCCTCAATTGGGGTATTGGCATACTTTGATGAAATTGCACAATAAATTTTGGGTCCATTTTCTCCTGATACCCTTGCGGAAAAAAAAAATTGGGTCCAAAGTAAAAATTTTTTAAAAAAAAGTAAAATGTTCATTTTTTCTTTCCACATTGCTTTAGTTCTCTTGAATCACCTGTAGGGATATCAAACTTTTTGAATGTGGTTTTGCGCACCTTGAGGGGTACAGTTTTTAGAATAGTGTCACTTTTAGGTATTTTTGGTTATATTGACTCCCCAAACTCACTTCAAATGTGAAGTGGTCCCTAAAAAAATGGTTATGTAAATTTTGTTGGAAAAATTAGAAATCGAAGGTCAATTTTAACCCTTATAACGTTCTGACAAAAAAATATGTTTCCAAAATAGTGCTGATGTAAAGTAGACATGTGGGAAATGTTATTTATTAACTATTTTGCGTGACACCACTCTCTGAGTACTCTCTGGGTACAAAAATTAAACGTTTGAAAATTGCTAAATTTTCAACATTTCTGCCAAATTTCCATTTTTTTCATTAGTAAACTCAAGTTATATCTAAGAAATTTTACCACTAACAGGAAGTACAATATGTCATGACAAAACAGTCTTAGAATCAATGGGATATGTTGAAGCATTCCAGAGCTATAACCTCATAAACTGACAGCGGTCAGAATTGTAAAAATTGGCTTGGTCATTAGGTACCAAATTGGCTCTGTTACTAAGGGGTTAAGTAAAAATACTGTATATATATTTAAAACGATTTTTAATAATATAAAATATACAATTATTTTGAAAGTTTTGATATTTTCAGTTTTTAAACACTGATGTGAAATGCTAGCTGACAAAACCGCTGCAGAAAATGTGGGCGGGATCAGGGTCATTATACAGTTCAGCTACCTTTTCCCATAGAACCATTGACAATTCTTTTGCTTTCCCCATGACTCATAATCCAGAAACATCAGTGGCTGGATGAAAGATACAGAAGTCTGTCTGGATCCCAGAAATTCACTCAGCTTTTATGCACACACTGATTGCAAACAGATCAGAGGTGAGGATGTTACCTTTAGTAGCCATTCAATCCCATTTGTGACAACTTCTGTGCATGTTTTGGCTATACCCAACCACTAACCATGAGTGGAGAAAATGTTTTAGTGTTCATGTTCTCTGAAAAATGCCAAGAAAGCAAAAATTCTGCCGGAGTATCTAAACTTTTGACCACAACTATATACAACTAACATTGGAATATCTGTTCCTGTGATATCTTGGTTCTTGGGACAGATAATCCTTAGAAAGATTGCCACCCAACTTTACTAAAAATAAATACAAACAACAGCAGATCAAGACTCTAATAATATAGAAAGTGGCCATCATACAACCCCCATATGCTGGTCCTTGTCACTGGTCACCAACCGTTACAGAGAGCAAAGCTGTCATATCAATTGCTGTTCTTTCATTACTGTTATTACTGATGAGTGGTGACAGCATGTCCGGGTACCAAAGCTATTGAAGTTAATTCAGCAATTGACCTGTTCCTACCATTGGATGAAGTCACCGCCATGATGCTGGTGTCCAGACCTGCGGTCTCTGTTCACTAACTGGCAATCACTGTGTTGACTGCTCTGCTTTGATTACTGTAAATAGTGGTGACAGATGGAAATTGTTGCAAATAAAATGGCTTTTGGCACCACCTACAGCTGAGACATAACCTGGCAAGGGGCCTGCCCAGTCCAAAGCTGAGTAAGCAGCAACATACCTCTTATCTCTTGTGTCTGCTGTATTTGCAATGTGCAAGAACACATTTACACATCAGTATTTTTCATCAGTATTTTGTCAGTATTTGTATGACAAAACCAGGAGTGTATTCAAAACACAGAACAGGTGTCAATCTTTCAGTTATACATTATCTATGTAAGTTCCACTCCTGGCTTTAGCAAACAAACACTGATGCAAAATACTGACCAAATACTGACATATAAATGAGGCTCAAGTGTCATGCTCTGACATTTACAAATAACCAATTGAAATAGCAGCTCCCAGTGGCTGTATTAATAAATAATACAATTAAATTATTACTGCAGTTCATTTTATTCAGTTATAAATATACTTTTGTATTGAAGACTTTTAGTGTTCTCACCCTGTTTGATACTGTGCTTGCTAAAAAGAGTATGATAACACCACAGTAAATTTCTCCTCATTACAATACACATGCACAGTATGATGATCCCACAGCAACCTACCCACCCGGACAGTATGGTGGCGGCACAGTGATCCCAACACAGTATGACACCACCATAGTGTTCTTCACATAGTATGATGTCCCCACAGTACCCCTACACACATTATGAGACCCATTTGACCTACACAGTATGATGGTCTACATAGTTCACTGCACACTGTATGATGGGCCCCACACAGACGTTCACAAAATGCAATGGCTTTCACACAGTGTGATTGCCTCCATGCAGTATATTGGCCCCTAAACAGCCCTTCACATAAAATAATGACCCCCACAAAGTATAGCAGCCCCAACACAGTATAATGTGTTCGCACATGTGGTGTAATGACTCCCACACAAAGTAGTAATGTTAATTTACTTCCAGTAGCTGCACTTTGAGTATGGTGGCCAAACATCTTTATAATGCTATCAACCAGCAAATTAACCTTATATCTGTAGGTTAATAGTGTTTAAATCTGTCCTCCACTTTCCATAATATGTTTCACTGAAACAATGAATATATCTGGTCCTGCCTCCGACATGTTTTACTAGAACAGTGAAACATGTCGGGAGGCGGGGGAATTTTTTGACATATTTTCTACAGGACATTAGACTTATAATATAGAACTATTCAAGTTGGCAATCACTCAAGTGGTGCCTGTAACTGATCATTCTATATTAGATGCTCAAATCTTTTATGACTGATATTTAATAGATTTATACCTACATGATTTGTTAATCTACACATGTGGTCAAAACTGCTGGAACCCCTCGTTTAATGACAGAAAAACCCACAATGGTGACAGAAATAACTTAAATCTGACATAAAGTAATAATAAATCAAAAATCTGTGAAAATGAACAAATGAAAGTCAGACATTGCTTTTCAATCATGCTTCCACAGAACTTTTTAAAAAATAAAACTCATGAAATAGGCCTGGACAGAAATGATGGTACCCTTAACTTAATATTTTGTTGCACAACCTTTTGAGGTAATCACTGCAATCAAACGATTCCTGTAACTGCCAATGAGATTTCTGCACCTCTCAACAGGAATTTTGGCCCACTCCTCAAGAGCAAAATGCTCCAGTTGTCTCGTGTTTGAAGGTTGCCTTTTCCAGATGGCATGTTTCAGCTCTTTCCAAAGATGCTCAACAGAATTTAGGTCAGGGCTCATAGAAGTCCTCTTCAGAATAGTCCAATGTTTTCCTCTTAGCCATTCTTGGGTGTTTTTTGCTGTGTTTTTTGGGTCATTATCCTGTTGCAAGACCCATGACCTGTGACTGAGAATAAGCTTTCTGTCACTGGGCAGCACATTTCTCTCTAGAATCCCTTGATAGTCTTGAGATCTCATTGTATCCTGCACAGATTCTAGACACCCTGTGCCAGATACAGCAAAGCAGCCCCAGAACATAACAGAGCCTTCTCCATGTTTCACAGTAGGGACAGTGTTCTTTTCTTGATATAGTTCATTTTTCCATGTGTAAACATAGAGCTGATGTGCCTTGCCAAAAAGTTCCATTTTTGTCTCATCTGTCCATAGGACATTCTCCCAGAAGCTTTGTGGCTTGTCTACATGCAGTTTGGCAAATTCCAGTCTGGCTTTTTTATGATTTTTTTTCAACATTGAGGTCCTCCTTGGTCGTCTCCCATGATGTCTACTTTGGCTCATACAACAACAGATGGTGCGATCTGACACTGATGTTCCTTGAGCTTGAAGTTCACCTTTAATCTGTTTAGAAGTTTTTCTGGGCTCTTTTGTTACCATTCATATTATCCGTCTCATTGATTTGTCATCAAATTAACTCCTGCGGCCACGATTAGAGAGGTTGGCTACAGTCCCATGGAGCTTACGTTTCTGAATAATATGTGCAACTGTGGTCACAGGAACATCAAGCTGCTTGGAGATGGTCTTATAACTTATACCTTTAACATGTTTGTCTATAATTTTCTTTCTAATCTCCTTAGACAACTCTTTCCTTTGCTTCCTCTGGTCCATGTTGAGTGTGATACACACCATGTCACCAAACAGCAAGGTGAGTATCTGTAGCCCTCTATACAGGCCCACTCACTGATTCCAAGATTTTAGACACCTGTGATGCTAATTAGTGGACACACCTTTATCTAACATGTCCGTTTGTCACATTATTTTTAGGGGTACCATCATTTCTGTCCAGGCCTATTTCATGAGGTTTTTTTTTTTAATTCTGTGGAGCATGGTTGAAGAGCAATGTCTGAATTTCATTTGTTGATTTTCATAGAATTTTGATTTATTATTACTTTTCTCAGATTCAAGTTACTTCTGTCACCACTGTGGGTTTTTCTGTCATTAAACGAGGGGTACCAACAATTTTGACAATGTGTGTACTGTATTTCATAAATGTTAAGTTTTAAGAGATGTCAAAAAATAATATTGCTGTGGGAAATTGCGTTCTAGGTCACCATCTAGTCAAACGGTTAATATTGTATATAATGGGATCAATAACCCTACATACCCTAGGGTCATTGTTTATCCTTGTTACTAGAAAAACAGCAGCAGCAAGCTATGCATTGGAATTTCTGCAGGATGGGGCATTTGTGCAGGTTGGGAATACATGTGTTTGCTGGAAATGTGAGAAGTTAAATATGTTTTTGTTGCAAATTCTGCAGACAAGTCATGGCTAGAAGACATTTTCATGGTGGTCTGAGCCAAATGGAAAAGACAGGAATAGTGAATCACTCCATCAGAATTAACATCCAATGTATGTTATTATCTATAACTGTTCTTTAATTTCTTTATACAGTTTATAGGACTAATATTTATCACTATATACTCATCATATGGCAGTAATATTGATCTTAAGTCTCCATAGCATTTTTTTTCTCAATAACAACATGGTCATCTGCCGAGGTTCCCTTTTACCCGCTGATTACGTTGCTCCACCATTATTGTAAAAATGTTTATGTAGCTCAGAGGGGCTCACTCAGATCACATGTGTTTTGCCCTCCTGTGCTGAACCTTTTGCTACTAAAGATGAGCGGATAAGGCAAAATTTGAATTTTCCTGTTTCTGCAAATTAAAAAAAAATCGGTAGATCCCAGAGCATAATAAACACAATATAAAAAAATGAAAAGAATGCTCACTTTACCAATTATATCTTCAGCCTTTCTCCTCCTTACCGTAACCCATCTAGTCCATACCCCATCTTCTTTCCATTGCCACAAATGATTCTTCATGATAGGTCAGGATATTTAACATGATAACACCCAGAAGGGTTGTGCTCAAGCATGCATTAGGTAACAGCATCATAACACTGCAACATGTTTCGCTAATTTAAGTATACATGCTTAAAACTATCCAGCCATCTAGTCCCCTGTACTAGTTGACATACCTAGTTTATGATGGCCTGTTATATTCTATACTAGTTTTGCATCAGCTATCTATTTACTTTACATGTACTTGGAAAGTATATTTAAAAAAATGGCTTGTAATAAGGATAACTGGTTTTAATTTAACCTGTTTTTTTATCTTTCACTTAGTTTAAAAAAATGCTCCCATATTTCTCACCTTTTACACCGCACAGCCCTGCTTGGTCTGGTTGTCTTCTTTCATCTGGTCCAATCTTCAGTGGCATCTTCAGCATCTCTATTAAATGACATCTTTTGTTCCTTCAGCACTAACAAGGCCACATCATTGAGCAATGTATCTCATGATGCCATGTGAAGTTTAGTGACTGAGCCTCACTTGATTTCATGAAGCTACAGCATCAATGCACAGATGCTAAAGATGCCACTGAAGAAAGACAGAACAGGACCTAAGAAGATGGCTGGTCTACAAGAGGACAAAATGACAGGTGAGGGCCAAGTTCATACATAGCTCTGGCAAAAATTAAGAGACCACTTTCAAATGTTCAGTTTGTCTGATTTTTCTCTTTACAGGTATATTTTTGAGTAAAATGTAAATTGTTCTTTTAGTCTATAAACTACTGACAACATATCTCCGAATTTCCAAGCAATAAATTTTGTATTTTTTTCTGACAAAGAAAAATGGTCAAAATAAAAAACAAACAAACAGTGCTTTCAGACCTCAAATAATGCTAAGAAAACAAGTTCATAATCATTTATAAACAACAATACTAATGTTTTAACTCAGGAAGAGTTCAGAAATCAATTTTTTGTGTAATAACCATGATTTTTAAAAACAGCTTTCATGCATCTTAACACTGCTTCTGGCTCAAAAATGTAAGCAGTTTTTCTTTGTTTGATGGCTTGTGACTATCCATCATCCTCTTGATTACATTCCAGAGGTTTTCAATGTTGTTCAGGTCTGGAGAATGGGCTGCCCATGACAGAGTTTTGATGTTGTGGTCTCTTAGTTTTTGCCAGAGCTGTGTATATTTATGTACTTATTTTTTAAGCTATGCATATTTTATCTGAGGTTAGGAGAAATGTGAATAGAATTTCCCAGCCAAACTCAAATGAAACTGCTAAATCTAAATTTCAGAAGATTGACCCAATAAGTTCTGACCTTACTTTCTTCTTTGTACCTTTGTTGATCAACCCATTGGATGCCTTCCTGGATTTGTTCCTGGACTCTAACATTGTTCTACAATAAACATTGGCTAGTACATATTTTGCATAACCTTCCAAAACAAACGTAAAAAAAATCTACTATGATGATATTCCTGATTAAGTGATATTACCCATATTTTTCAATACTTATTCAATTGGATTGAAAAACTGTGTTGAATAACAAATTATAACAAAACTAGGCCATGCCATAGACAAATAAATGGATCTAAACATGTAAAAATAAAATCACACAATAATAGAATAATTTAAGTTGAGTAAAAACTCACTGAAAAAAACAGTTTTTCCATTTCTACTATGCAAACATACTGAATATATGTCGCGTTAAGCTGCTTTTTACTGTTAAAATAATTCTGCAAAGTTAAGATGGACATTGAATACCCTAAAATCCTTTTACTTAAAATCTATAATAAAAACACCATGTAAGCATCTAGGTATAGAAAAAGTAATCAGAAAATTGCCTTTTCAGCAGAACTGTCATTTGGTAGAAAACTGTCTTTATCATACTGAGCTGTGCACTTAAAGTGAATTCATTGTATGTATTAAATCAATAACTGCACAATTTTGAAATTCAACATGATTGCATAGCGCTAATTTGAAACATTACTATTTTCAAAGCAGTCGGTAATAACAGTTGACTTTCTTATTTCTAAATTCAACTTTTAAAAATATATAAAATTATCTAAATTGTACTGCTGCCACTAATTATGTGCATTCTTTTCTTGTGAATTTAATGTGGGAGTAATATATAATGGAAACTGTTTTCATTTAAATCAATTAAAACAAAGTAACAAAATAACAAATGTTCATTTTATTGTAACAAAAAAACACATCTAATTTGCCGGGTCTAAGATTTGCATTTAGAAAATTTATTGACTTATTGCAAGATTATTAAAATTACGGTAGCAATACTCTTGTCCACGAGCTGTGTTGGGTTATGCAGCTCATACTGATTCAAGTTAATGGGGATTATCTTCAATTCTGGATATACTCCGAGCCCGGGAGCAAGAGTAGTGCTGTTTGTAGAAGGAGATAGACCATTTTTCATATTCCCTACCAGTTTAAAAAAATGCTAAATTATTTGATTTTCAGAAATAATTTGCACATAGAAGTTATTTGAATTTTGTCTTTTACAGGAAATGGAAATATCAAGGATCACTTATTTATGTTAGGATAGAGGAGTTGTTTTCTCAATTGCAAGCAAAAGATTTCTCCTCACACACTATGCTCTCCCAAAAAACTTTAAAACTTAATTTCAGTTATCTTTGGCTATTTATCTGTCCGTACTGAATCGAAGCGTACTGGAGAAAATGGACTTGTCTACACTTAATGCCTTTAAACTGGCTATAACCTCTGCATGTAGGGGTGACGTAAAAGGGATTCAATCAGGGCAATTGCCCAGGGCGCCATCTGCCTTACTGACCCCCAACGCACAAATTATATTCAAAAGAGCACTTCTGCATCAACAGGGCTTTTTTTTAAGTGGAACAAACATACTTTAAATTAGAAAACATTTTTGAGTACATTTAACTTTTTGATTTATTTTCATTTTTTGCTTTATTGTATACATTTATTTATTTTTACCCGTGTTAGGATAAATCATTCTTTGATTGTTTAGATACACTACAATACAATTATAGTGTTATACTGACAAGCAGCTTACTAAACCCTTCTTCTGGATCTCATAGGCTTTTGTACAATGCAAAACTAGAGGTTATTATTAGGCATTTCGCTTGTATGAAAACCCACTGGCTGCCATAGACATAGCAATGGTGTGGGTAGGAAGATCAGTTCAAAACTAAAAGACATTTAAGTAAATCACCTTAAATATACATTTAATATGAAGAAGAGAGATGCTGTTGTCACTTTAAGTGCTTTGGAAGTAAAGTGATCTAAGTAGTAATTCTATAAAAAAAATTCTCCTACAGCAGAGAAGTGGTAAGCAGTTTAGAGAAAAAAATGTCTAAATGGCCACAAAATTTATAAACCAGCAGGAGCCACTGTAAAAAATGTGGCACGTATACTATGTGCACAATTATTCTGGAAGTGTGCATTTTAACCATATCTTCCTTTTAATGCATATTTTCCAACTCTAAAGTGTATAAATGTAAAAAGCTTATTGGACGAAGCATATCAGGTGATTAGTATTTGTAAAATGAGAGGATATAAATAGAGATGAGCGACTCAGCCTTTTTTAGGGTCGAGTCGGGTTTCATGAAACCCGACTTTCGCAAAAGTCGGGTCGAACGAAATCGGCCGATTATAGTGAAACACAAAACCCAATGCAAGTCAATGGGGAAGCAAAGTCAGCTGGGAGTGGAGGGCAGTAAACACACCTACAGTGCCCATTTCAATGCCAAAAACATCAATTCTTATTACTGAAGCTTGTCAACCTTAATTTAGTTTATAATAATAGTTACGCATTGAAAACTGGGGGTTATTTGGCTAAAGTTTTGGGGGGTAGGGCTGGCTCCAGGTTTTCGTTTGCCCTGGGCCAAAGAGTGTCAGTGCGCCCCTTTAACACATACCACAGGTCATGATGCTCCGATACAGCACAGAAATATAGATAAAGTACAATGACAAATACTTCACTGCTTATATGACATGACTGATCTAATTTAAATTGTACAATAGCTCAAAACAGGACAGTATATTACTCCATACAGTGCTATGGCCACCACATTGTGCGCCAAACAGAATAATAAGCCCCATATATTCCTCCATACAGAATAATTGGTGATGAGCTCCACATAATGCTACAGTATATGATGGTCGCTATGGACAATGCTCCAGTGTGTTATGGGACCAAATAATGCTCCATATATAATGGGCTCCATTTCTAATGCTCCAGTGTATAATGTGCCCCATAGATGCTGCTCCAGTGTCTGATCTGCCCCATTTACAATGCTCCAGTATATGATGGGCCTCATGGATGATGCTCCAGTGTATGATGGGCCCAAATAATGCTCCATATATAATGGGCCCCATTTCTAATGCTCCAGTGTATAATGTGCCCCATAGCTGCTGCTCCAGTGTCTGATCTGCACCATTTATAATGTTCCAGTATATGATGGGCCTCATGGATAATGCTCCAGTGTATGATGGGCCCTTAATATGTTCCATATATAATGGGCCCCATTTCTAATGCTCCAGTGTATAATGGGCCCCGTAAATGCTGCTCCAGTGTCTGATGTCCCCCATTTGGAATGCTCCAGTATATGATGGGCCCCATTTTTAATTAACCCAGGCATGGTATGTGAAAAGAGCTCCATGGAGTAATCTGAAGTGTGTGCTGCCGCATCCTTCACTTTTGGTGTGGGTGAAGGACACAAGGAAAGGGGTTGCTCCTGACCAGAAGCCTGCACTTACGACTCAGTGCTTGCATTTTTTAAACTTCAGAAGAGGAGGCGATAGAGCTGGAGGCTGTTTCAGCAATGTAAGCCAAAAACAGTTCCTGATGTTCCGGCTTTTATAAGCAGTCTACCTACTCCCAGAAAACAGAGCATTACAGGCCTTCCAGAGCTACACCATGACGCAGGCTCAACACCTCCTGCCTTAGCTGCTATTGTGTTTTTGGCACTACCAGCAGATGCACCACCATCAGTACCAGCTGGCCCCCCACACCCACGTCTGCATCCTCTTCCACCATACTTCCTCATGTTTTGGAAAATGGACCCAAAATATCAGCAGATATACTGTATGGTACTGTATCAGAAATGTACAGCTCTATACAGTCTAGGGATAACAGTAAATCTCCGTATATATTTCATGAGTCGTACACAGACGCTCACAGGCTCAGTTTGGATTACCCAATAAAATAAAAAGGTGAAAAGGGTACAGTATCACCAGATACAAGGTATATATAATATCGTGTATAATATATATTCTGAAGCTTCATATATATTTCAGGAGGCAGACACAAATGCACAGGCCCAGTATGGATTACACAAGAATATGAAAAGCTGTAAATGGGTAATGTAACACAAGCATACAGCTGTATACAGTGTTGGGGTAATCTTAAATCTCCAAATATATTGCCGGAGTAACAGACAGACGTTCACTGGCTCATTATGGATTACACCAGAATCTAAATAGCTAAAAAGGTTACTATATCAGAAGTGTACAGCTGTATAAAATGTTGTCCAAATTTGAAATCTCGGTATATATTTCCGGAGTAACCCTCAGATGCTCACTCAGTCTGGGTATGACCATAATACAAAATGTTGTAAAAAAGGTACTGGATAACTAGATAGCAAGTATATACAGTGGGGAAAAAAATTATTTAGTCAGTCAGCAATAGTGCAAGTTCCACCACTTAAAAAGATGAGAGGCGTCTGTAATTTACATCATAGGTAGACCTCAACTATGGGAGACAAACTGAGAAAAAAAAATCCAGAAAATCACATTGTCTGTTTTTTTTTTCATTTTATTTGCATATTATGGTGGAAAATAAGTATTTGTTCAGAAACAAAATTTCATCTCAATACTTTGTGATATATCCTTTGTTGGCAATGACAGAGGTCAAACGTTTTCTGTAAGTCTTCACAAGGTTGCCACACACTGTTGTTGGTATGTTGGCCCATTCCTCCATGCAGATCTCCTCTACAGCAGTGATGTTTTTTGCTTTTTGCTTGGCAACACGGACTTTCAACTCCCTCCAAAGGTTTTCTATAGGGTTGAGATCTGGAGACTGGCTAGGCCACTCCAGGACCTTGAAATGCTTCTTACGAAGCCACTCCTTTGTTGCCCTGGCGGTGTGCTTTGGATCATTGTCATGTTGAAAGACCCAGCCACGTTTCATCTTCAATGCCCTTGCTGATGGAAAGAGGTTTGCACTCAAAATCTCACGATACATGGCCCCATTCATTCTTTCATGTACCCGGATCAGTCGTCCTGGCCCCTTTGCAGAGAAACAGCCCCAAAGCATGATGTTTCCACCACCATGCTTTACAGTAGGTATGGTGTTTGATGGATGCAACTCAGTATTCTTTTTCCTCCAAACACGACAAGTTGTGTTTCTACCAAACAGTTCCAGTTTGGTTTCATCAGACCATAGGACATTCTCCCAAAACTCCTCTGGATCATCCAAATGCTCTCTACCAAACTTCAGATGGGCCCGGACATGTACAGGCTTAAGCAGTGGGACACGTCTGGCACTGCAGGATCTGAGTCCATGGTGGCGTAGTGTGTTACTTATGGTAGGCCTTGTTACATTGGTCCCAGCTCTCTGCAGTTCATTCACTAGGTCCCCCCGCGTGGTTCTGGGATTTTTGCTCACCGTTCTTGTGATCATTCTGACCCCACGGGGTGGGATTTTGTGTGGAGCACCAGATCGAGGGAGATTATCAGTGGTCTTGTATGTCTTCCATTTTCTAATTATTGCTCCCACAGTTGATTTCTTCACTCCAAGCTGGTTGGCTATTGCAGATTCAGTCTTCCCAGCCTGGTGCAGGGCTACAATTTTGTTTCTGGTGTCCTTTGACAGCTCTTTGGTCTTCACCATAGTGGAGTTTGGAGTCAGACTGTTTGAGGGTGTGCACAGGTGTCTTTTTATACTGATAACAAGTTTAAACAGGTGCCATTACTACAGGTAATGAGTGGAGGAAAGAGGAGACTCTTAAAGAAGAAGTTACAGGTCTGTGAGAGCCAGAAATCTTGATTGCTTGTTTCTGACCAAATACTTATTTTCCACCATAATATGCAAATAAAATGAAAAAAAACAGACAATGTGATTTTCTGGATTTTTTTTTTCTCAGTTTGTCTCCCATAGTTGAGGTCTACCTATGATGTAAATTACAGACGCCTCTCATCTTTTTAAGTGGTGGAACTTGCACTATTGCTGACTGACTAAATACTTTTTTTCCCCACTGTATATTATAGGGTACAATTGAAATCTCTGTATACATAGTCCCGTAGTCACTCTCAGATGCTTACTCAGTATGGATTTGACTGTAATACTAAATGTCGAACAAAGGTACTGTGTAACAAGATACAAGCTGTATCGAGTATAGGGTAAAAATTGGTATCTCCGATTCACCATATATTTAGAAGGCGTAAACCACACACGCTCACTCACTATGGATGATACCGTAATACAAAATTTTAACAAAGGTACTGTATCAGCACATACCAGGTGTATCCAGTCTAGGGGTAATTGTAAATTTCCGTCTATACTTCCGGAGTCAGACACAGACACTCACAGGCTCAGTATGTATTACACCAGAATTAAAAAAGTAGAAAAAGGAAAGGTAGTCAAAGCGTACAATAGTATACAGTGTTGTGGTACTTTTAAATCTTCGTATATATTTCAATCTCAGTAAGCCAGTCCAGACTCTCCGCTACTGGAAACTACATGGATGCAAGTACAGATGGAAAGTTGAGTGTTAGCAGAAATTTGGAAATTACTCATCACGGGAAAACCTCCCGGTAGATGTTGCAGATGCGATACAGACCCTCAATTACTGTGTCTGTGGAGACAGCGAATACGGTTCTTTGTGAAGGAAGGATTGCTTTATCGCAGTAGCGTGGATCACATCACCGTTACTCATCTCCATCAAATTGTGATCACAAGGAGAGATGTAGACATGGTCCTCACTGCCTATCATGATGTGTCTGGTCATTTTGGAGAGCAAAAGACAGAAGCCACAGGCCGTAGGCGATTCTATTGGATTGGCATGAGAGGAGACATTGAAAAATGGTGGCAGGAATGTCACACGTCTGTGACTATCACAACTGTGAAAGGTGATCATAAAGCACCACTGCATCCGCTTGTAAGTTGACGTCCATTACAAATGGTAGCCATTGATCATCTGAAGGAAGAGGCCAGCAGGACAGGCCATAGCTACATCTTAACCATCATCGATCAATACACCAAATTTCTAGTGGCCGTCCCTGTGAAGGATTTAAATGCCCAGACTAGATAGCGGTGGAGCAGGGAGAGATAAGTATTGCAACTTGCAAGTGCTGTGGCCATGACCAAGCAGGGGGGGCACACTCGAGGGCGACGGTACTGGCACAGGGCCCCTCATAGTACGCTGGTGTGTCTGATGGCAAGTGGGCCCCCCCACCGTCAGAGACACTGTATTGTACTATGAGGGGCTCTGTGCCAGTGCCGTCGGCCATCAGTGGGCCCATCCACCTGTTCAGCACAACGGCACTTGCCAGGGTGCGCCAGGTGTTGATCCCAGCTCTTGGGGGGGGTGGGCAGCCCAGTTAGGGAGGTTTAAAAATGGCATATGTTGATGTGTTGGCTGGACATTCAGCTGCTGCAAAGGGCAGAATTGGTCAAGTCCGAGGAAGAGGAGGACAAAAGAGAGGCAGTTTTCTGGCAACCTATGTGTCATCAGGGGAAGGTGGGACAAAATCCTTTGAAACCCATGCATGGTTCATTTTAATGAAGGTTAGAGCATCAACATTTTGGGTCAATAGATGGGTCCTTTTTTATGTCAGGATTGATCCAGCAGCACTGAAGACTCTTTCAGATAACACACTAGCAGAAGGGCAAGCGAGCTCCTGTAAGGAATATTGTTCCAATTCAGACCAGGTGTCCAGTTTAGAGACCCAATAGTCAAAGGGGAATGACCTGTGAGAGAGAACATCGATATGGGAGGAGAAGTAGTTGGTTTTTAAATAGTTTTTATTGGATTTTTCAATATATTAGTTGGAAAGGTTGAGGGAAAGAGAGAGGGGGGGATGGAGAGAGGAGGGGAAAGGAGGAGACGAGGGAAGAAAGGGAAAAAGAGGGGGATAAAAACTACAAAACCAAGATAACATTTTCAAATGAACCTATTTGGTCAAAAAAACAGTTAGTCCAAGTTATTATATGATCGACAGAAATGATACGCTTGATGTCAAATTATATTCTGGAGAAAAACAAATCACATCTAAAGAACCAGTCCGCTTATCGTCTATTCGTACAGGAGGATCAGCCGGTCTGGAATTGGTCGTTCCACACTTTCCATTTCTTGAGGTATCTCTCGATACCGTTGTTACTGATAGCTAATCTCCACTCAATATTGCTATGTTGGTGTATTTTTTCGAGAACATCGACAAATCTGGGAGAGTCCTGTTTCTTCCACCAATGCGCTATTTCATTCTTTATTACCAAAAAAATGTGTATAATTATGTATTTTGTTTTGGGTGTTATTCCATCCAAGTCCAGAGAGAGCAAAGCTCTCTGTGGAGTAATAAGAAAGTCTTTTTCAAATGACTTTATATGCCTTGAGGCTTCGGCCCATAGGGTTTTAATTTTAGGACATCCCCAAAACAAATGATACAAGTTTCCAATTTGAATGCATCCCCTCCAGCACAACGGGGAATGTTCCTTATTTATGTGCGCAAGCCTTGATGGAGTATAATACCACCTGGATAATATTTTGAAATAAGACTCTTGCAAAGAGGGAGATATGCTAGACGAGTAAGTGGATCTTGTAGCGATGTCCCATTGCTCTGTAGAAAGGCTTACCTGAAGTTCCGATTCCCATCTTTTCATGTAGGGATTTTTACGATTAATGTTATCATTATTGAGGCATCTGTATATGCTATTTAGACTCCACACCATCTCATTTTTTATGCTACATAGTAACAAAGTCAGATTCTCGACATTCAATGTGTAGACTTTCAGTAGTTTATGGATGCCTTCCTTGATTAAGAGAAAGGGGATCATTTCTTATGTAGGTATCTTATATTTTTGCTTGATCTCACTAAATGTCAGAAGCTTTGATTCATTGAAGATGTTACCTATATTTTTAACACCTAGTTCCGACCAGGTATTTGAGAGCGGAATTTTGAAAATACTGGACAATAAAGAAAGGGGAGCTTTTTTAATTTGCTCTAACTTATTAAAGTTGTATTTTGATGGTTTTAGGAGTTGTTTTCATGCTTTAGTAGTAGCACTAAATCTTTGGCTTTTACTGGATCTCTAACTTCGTTTTCAAAATTAACACTAGAACTACCGCATGTTTCATAATACCTATAACAACCATTAGGCGTCATTTTGACCCCCATTCAAACGTACTGACTCTGGAGTAAAAATAACTTTTTTGTTGCCAACAAATTAAAGAACATTTATTTTAACTTAGTAGGAACAGTGTTAAGATCAAGTACAGCACGCATTTTCCTTTTACATGGTCATAGCATCCGGTGTCCAACAGTTAACCCAAACAGTACTTTCTTCCACTTTCCCAGTGCATTTTCCACAAACTGGTTTGTTACAGCTTGCGCAAGTTTTAGTTGTTTTGTTTTCATTGCATCTTCCAACTCCACATTTTCATCGCTTGCAGATTTCTTGTCCTTTGTTTGTGGTTCAGACATTGCGGATGATGGGCCACTTCTTCTGACTCATTTTCAGATAAATTCTGAAGACATTTCAAAATTTCATCACCTTTCAGACCCCTCTGCTTACTCATGCTTCAAATATACGTCGCAAAAAGGGACTTGTAAGATCGCAGAAGTAATAAAACGACACTGTACAAACATGCAGAGTTGTAGCTTCAACTGTAATGTTTGCTACTGAAGTGCAGACAGAAATCGCTACAAGAGACATGGATCAAACATGTTCAGACAAGTTTAGACAAAACAAAATGCTGAATCATCCCTGATATGCAAAGATACAATTACACTCTACAACTATGGAGAAGCACTGTGATTTTGTGTACTCTGTAATATTAGGTGACTTGCCTACTACTACTTTTATGTATGGGGTCAAATTGACCCCTTCAGTACTTATAGATATGAATTGTAAAATCCGGGCCCCTGAAAAAGTTACAATTCCTTTTTGTGTCCTAAAATATACACTACCATGAATAAATAAGAGTCACAAAAAGTCAGAACTCATTTGTTAAAATTTTAGAAATTATAGGAAAAAGAAATAGCAAAAGGGTCAAAATGACCCCTCCGGTAGTTCTAGTGTTAACCCACGCTGAGGTAGGGCCTTCCCAAAACCAAGGTCTGCTCATCCTTATAAGAGTAGCTGCGTGGTAAGCGTATAAGTTAGGTAGACCTGATCCTCCACTATATTTGTGTTTAAATAATATATCCGAGGAGTTTCTTGCTTTTTTATAATTCCAAACAAATGAATTAATTAGTTTTTGCAATTTTTGAATAGTTTGGAAGGGGATGTTAATGGGGAGGGCCCTGAATATATATAACAATTTCGGTAGTATGAAAGTTTTGTTGATCAGGGTTCTTCCAAACAGTGAGAGGTCAAATTGGGAGAAATGTGAGAAGCCTGAGATTATTTTTGAAACATTATCTAAATTTATTTTGACTGTTTCTTGTAAGTTTGGTTCAATATTTTATGCCTAGGTACTCAATTGAGTTATCCTTCCAGTTAAAATTGGTTTGTTTAATGAGATTATCTATTTCTGACTTGTCCATGTTGAAAGTCAAGAAATTAGATTTTCTAGGGTTGACTTTGAAGTATGATATCTCAAAAAAACGATCTAGATCTATCAATAGTGGATTAATCGAGGCTTTGGGGCTTGAGAGGATAAAAAATAAACCGTCTGCGTATAGACCTAATTTATAATGGCATTATGAAACATCTATGCCTCTTATCTCTGGATTATTTCTGATATGTTCTGCAATAGGCTCCATAGCTAAAACGAACAGCAAGGGGGACAGGGGACAGCCAGCCCTGTCTCGTGCCATTCGTGATATCAAAGGGTTCTGAAAGAGAATTGTTGGAAAATATCCTGGCACTAGGATTTGAGTAAAGGGCAAAGATGGAGGATAGTAACCGCTTATCGAAGCCGAATTTGCTTAAAGTAGCTGACAGATAATTCCAGCTTATCCTGTCGAATGCCTTTTCCGCATCTAAGGTTAGAAAGGCTGCTTGTTGTTTTGAATTCCCCAGTAAATTGATTAGGTTTACTACTCTCCTAGTGCCATCAGATGCCTGGCGACCCTCAGTAAATCCTATTTGGTCCATATGCAAAAGTTTTGGAATAATTCCTTTGAGGTGGTCAGCTAAAATTTTCGCGTATATATTGATATAGCTGTTGATAAGCGATATGGGGTGGTAGTTTTGAACTTTTTCTGGGTCTCCTTTAGGCTTGGGAATCATGGTGATGATTGCTTCCTGCATCTCTTTTGGGAATATGTATTGATGGGCAGCCGAATTGAAAACAGTTACCATATGAGGTGCAAGGATTTTGGAAAAAAAAATAAAATAATCATTGGAAAGACCGTCGGGACCGGGTGCTTTATGGCTTTTTAATTTATTGATGGTGTCTGATATTTCTTTCTCATGAAATGAACAGTTAAGGGCCTCTAAATCAGGAGATTTAAGTTTTGGTAGTTTGAGTTTATTTAGGAATTTGTTAATTAAATTGGGGTCTATTTTGGGGGAGCAGGAGTCATCTTTCAAATTGTAGAGTTTGCTAAAGAAATCTGCAAATGTTTTTACTATATCTTTGGGATGTATTGCTATTTTGCCAGATGGGGATACAAGTTTTTTAATTCTACTTTTGATACGTTCCTTTTTAAGTTTAAACATCATAAATTTGGTAGGTTTGTTGATTGAGGTGTAGGTTTTAGCCCTGGAAGCCCTAATGATGTAATCTTGCTCTTGTAAAATTTCGGCACTCAACTTCCACCTAAGTCCCAATATTTCTAAGTGGATGGCTGACGAGGGGGTTGGCAACTCACTTTGCTGTTTTTCCTTAAGATAAATTTGGTTTTGTAAATTTTTAATTTGTTCTCTATTCTTTTTTTTGTGCCTGGACGATAGCTGAATGAGATTGTTCTCTTTGAAATAGTTAGTGAGTATGTTGTCAAGTTCTAGTTTATACTCTTTAATTTTGAAAATGGTGCGGTTGCATTTCCATATTGGGTTAGGATTTTGTGAGGTATTTAAGGCAAATTCGGCCAAGACCAGACAATGGTCTGATACAGATTTATTTAATATTTCAATTTTTTTTATTTGTTTAGCGTAAAGACGTTGGTAATAATAAGATGTATTCAAGATGGTGTCATGTGGATGTCAGAATAATGAGTGAATTTAATGGAGGATGTGTGGAGGCATCTGAAAATGCCATAATATTCATTCTGGATTACCCAGTTCCTGAGTGTGGGGGCCTTGTGGTGAACTGAAGATGAGAAGTCTAACTGGTCATCAGGTACGATATTAAAATCTCCTGCCCAAATGGTGTCTCCAGATCTGACTTTCTCAACCTTTTTATTTAGTCTATTCAGAAATGAGATGGGGTTTTTGTTTGGTGCATATACATTAACCAGTGTACAAAGTCTGTCATTTATCTTACATATGAGGATGTGGAACCTTCCTAGTTCATACGAAACCTCTTCTATGAGCTTAAATGGGACATCGCTACTTACCAGGGTCACCACTCCTGCCTTACTGGATGAATGTAGGGATTTGAAAGTGTGTGCGTATTTCTTGTGTTGAAGGTTTGGGCACCTATCCTTTGCGAGCTTCACCTCCTGCAAACAGACGACATCGGCGCGTAAATGGTTTAATTCTCTCCATATATAAGATCTTTTATTTGGACTATTAAGTCCTCTCACATTGTATGTGAGGACTTTCATGTAACTTCTGCAGGAACAAGCAGATAAATATAATTAACAAAACAAAACAGTGCGAACAGATCAATAATGAATTTTGACCTAACAATATGAGGATGTGGAACCTTCCTAGTTCATCTGAAACCTCTTCTATGAGCTTAAATGGGACATCGCTACTTACCAGGGTCACCACTCCTGCCTTACTGGACGAATGTAGAGATTTGAAAGTGTGTGCGTATTTCTTGTGTTGAAGGTTTGGGCACCTATCCTTTGCGAGCTTCACCTCCTGCAAAAAGACGACATCGGCGCGTAAACGGTTTAATTCTCTCCGTATATAAGATCTTTTATTTGGACTATTAAGTCCTCTCACATTGTATGTGAGGACTTTCATGTAACTTCTGCAGGAACAAGCAGATAAATATAATTAGCAAAACAAAACAGTACGAACAGATCAATAATGAATTTTGACCTAACAATTGCAGTCAAATACTAACTGCAGGTTCTCCTGGAGGACTTAATATAAGATCAAGTCTTACCTAGAACGGGGGATAAAAAAGAAAATTTATGGCATAGATCCAGTCAAGACTACATAAGTATCGAGGCAGGTAATGTTTTGTTTCCTCAGTCTTTGTCTCTATAGTCGGGCTCCTCTTCTAAGAATTTAATAAATCTGAAACCCTCTTGAGGAGTAAGGATTGGATTATCTTTACCTTTATAGCGAACTATTAATTTAGTGGGGAAGCCCCACTTGTATAAAATCCGATATTCTCTCAATTTGTCCGTAACATCTTTAAATGCCTTTCTGGAGTCCATCGTAGCTTTAGAAAAGTCAGCAAATATTTTTACATCTTTGAAAGGATCAGGAATTGAGCCTTTCTCTCGGGCACTCCTAAGGACCCTGTCCTTTGTTTAAAAAAAAATGCACCATCATAATTGTATCTCTAGGTTTATCTGGGGCTACTCCTCTGGGTTTTGGGAGGCGGTGAATACAATCCAATTTAAGATCTAGCTCAGAAAGGTTCGGAACTAGTTTTTTGAAGAGATCCTTAGTATAGTTTGGGAGTTCCTCTTGTGGAATGGACTCAGGAATTCCCCTTATTTTGAGGTTGTTCCTCCTGCTTCTGTCTTCCAGATCAGTCACTTTATTTTTGAGCAGGAGAATCTCTGATTGGAGGCAGGAATTTTGTTTGGTAAAGAAGGAATTATCTTTCTCAATTTTTGAGAGGCAGTTCTCAATTTTTTCCATTTTTTGATTAATATTGGCACAAGTTTCTTTAATAATTTTGCTCTATTGTTCAAATCCCAGTTTAACTGATTAGTTAAAGGATATAAATAGGCTGGCAAGGAAACCTTCTGTGACAACTGTATTAGAGCCTACAAAGGCTTTTAGGTCTGGAGAAGAAAAAGGGACATCAGTATTTTGTGCCTTTTCTGTA
Source organism: Dendrobates tinctorius (assembly GCF_039654945.1). Classification (NCBI taxonomy): domain Eukaryota; kingdom Metazoa; phylum Chordata; class Amphibia; order Anura; family Dendrobatidae; genus Dendrobates; species Dendrobates tinctorius. The sequence continues at coordinate 34,118,518 of NW_027361766.1, forward strand.
TGAGGCTTTTTTGCTATTTGTCTATTGGGACTCTGATTGAGGGAATAATCCTCCGAATGGTCATCTGAGTCACTGTTAAGGAGATCTGTCTTTTTTCCCACATAATCTGTTCCTCTTCTTTTATGTGAAATAGAGGTGTCCATGTTGTCACCTATGGGCATGTTTAGTTTTAGCGTTCTGGCAGTACCCTTATTGTTTTCTTTGAGAGGAAATGAGGAGACGGGTAATTTTGAAGGAGGGGTACCCTTATTGGACCCCTCCTTCGTAACTTTACTATATAATGTAGTATGTTTAGTTAGTCTTTGAGCTTGAGGTCCTGGTTTCAAAGGGGATCTGCTTCTGCCAGGGCTTAGTAGATTGGGCAGATCTTCTATAGACCTGGTCTGTCTAATTTGGAAGGATCTTGAATTATTTTTTCGTTTTGATGTATTCATTTTGTGACTGGATAATATGACCGGAGTTTAAATAATTTAACAATGATTTAGAGTTCAAGACACTGTTACGTTGATAGGCTATATTAACTATCCTAGTACACTGTCTACCATACAGCTATAGGTATTTAAGAGTTAAATACATAAAAGTTAAATTCTGTTGAGAAAATGATTATATACAGCTATTCTTAAACCAAGGGCTAAGGCAATTATATGATGAAGAAATGACAAGAATTTGCATATACACTACTATAAAACAAATAAGAAGTTCTCTTCCAGGAGAATAATTATTTTCCACCAAATCCTAGAGGGGTGACAGGTATTTCTAATGACTCTCTTTGAGTGTCCCACTTCAGTTTCTTCTTGTTCCTTTTTAGGCGTAATAAGGCCGACCAAATCTACATTTTGATCTTTAATGTATAGATTGGATGTGTCTCCAATAGAGCTTCTTATATTCAATAGCAGCAGATATAGAAGAAAGACCCCTTATTAAGAGTTAATAGAACTGCAAGTGAAAGTCAGGGAAGTCTCTCCTTCAGACAATATCCTTTCGCCAGTCTCAAGCCAGCCTCAAGCTGATTTATAACACTGCAAAATCATATGTTGCTTGAAAGTACTTGAACTTTGTATAATTCCGTAGGGTATCTCTATAAGAATCAGGACCCCTAGAAACATCAGTGAAATTAGCAGCAGAGAGGCCACAAATAGCCTTTTTGTTGAGGAACTATTTAAGCATGCAGGGGAGGGATCTCTGTGCAGCACCCAGAGAATACCAACAATTTCCTAGCTTTAAAACCAGGAATATCTGCGATTTCTCTATAAGGCAGGGCTTTTTCTGAAGAGTTTAGGGGTTATTAACACTCACCCCTGACCCGCAGTGGCATAAAATTCGGCTCTTAGAGCTATTCAAAGCTTCAATACCTGCAGCGTCACGCTGGATCCGTCCGCCGGTTACTGATTCAAAAGAGTCCCAGCGGCGTTTCTACAGTGACGTCTAGTTGCGATCAGTCGTTACGATCTCAGAAGAGTCCTGGTGGCGTCTCTGTAGGGTTGCCGATTTGTAATCCTACGCTGTGATCGCAACTTGAACAGGGACGCAGCAAAGTCGCTTTCTGTGGAGTCTTCACTGGAGCTCTGTACTCCTGCTGCCTACATTACAGGAGTCCAAGGCCACGCCCCCTAAGGAGAAGTAGTTTGTAACCATAGTTGACAACTGCTGTCTCCTGTCACTTTTAAACGATGCAGTATTAGCAGTTGTGAGAGCGGTACTTGAGAAATCATTCCACAACATGGTCATTAAACCCCTGTCTCCAACGCCACTTCGGCTGTGTGCACCACGAACACCTCTTCCATTGTGCCCACTACGGCTCGTGGGAGAACCAGCACCGCTGATGTGTGCTGGGAATGCCTCAAACAAACGTTTTACCAGAGTTGCTTGTTTGTTAGCCAATATTATATCTAGGTTCTAGTTCTTGTGGCATGATGTTGTGTAACTTGCCTTTGTAGCGTGGATCGAGGATGCTGGCCAGCCAGTAGTCATCATCCCTCATCATTTTGGCAATGCAGGGGTCCCTTTTTAGGATCCGCAAGGCATAATTGCACATGTGGGCCAATGTTCCAGGTGTCAATGATGCACTGCCACTGCTGGGTGGAGGAGCATTTTCTGGCAAGTCCACATCCCTACAGTCACGCACAAACACTGTACCTGACCTTGGAATGACAACATTTTCTCTTGCCCCCTGAGAAGCATCCTCCTGCCCAAAATAATCATCCCCCTCATCCTCCTCCTCTTCCTCTTCTTCCTCCACCTCATCCAGGACAGTTCCCTGACCAGACAATGGCTGACTGTCATCAAGGCTTCCCTCCTCCTCCGCTGCAGACGCCTGATCCTTAATGTGCGTCAAACTTTGCATGAGCAGATGCATAAGTGGGATGTTCATGCTTATGATGGCGTCATCTGCACTTACCAGCCATGTGCATTCCTCAAAGCACTGAAGGACTTTACAGAGGTATATCAGCTTTGACCACTGCACACCTGACAATTCCATGTCTTCCCTCAAACTGCCTGCCCGTGTATCTTCCCACAAATGCATTACAGCCTGCCTGTGGTGAGTTCATTTTCTGGTCTATCAGTTGTGAGTTCTCCTTCCAGGCTCCCTCTGGTGGTAACAGGAGGTAGTGAGGTGTTATGATTGAGTCACCGTAGGAGGCAGACACAAAAATAGAAGCTACGTCCAGAAAACCAGAGAAATTGGCAACTATCAGATTGCAGACCCCTGAACCTATCAACACAACTAGCAGTAGCCGTGGGGGGTTTCCTACGATGCCCTAGACCCCTCGATCACAGCCGGAGCGCTAAATAGCCTAAAGACAGAAAAGGAAATCTAAACTGCCCCAGAGCAGACCCCAAAGTAAAAGGCAGTCCCCAACATATAATGACGGTGAAGCAAGATGAAAAAACACTCACACAGATAGAAAGATAGGCTGAGCAAACGATGGGGCCCAAGCTAGCTAAACAGAACAGGAAAGGAAGGTTGCTGTCTGCAATCTGCCAAAACCCTATCAAAATAAAACTGGGGAAAGAAAAGAGCGCAATAGGGTCTTATCTGGGTAACAGATGAAATAAATTCAAAGGAATCCACTCACCTTTTCCAAGATAGATTAAAGCATGTAAGTCAATGTCAGCCTGCTGCACGCCCGAGGTTCACGTCCGTGACCACAGTTAAAGATCCTTTTGGATAGAATATTTAGGCTTACTGTGCGCTGCTGAAACCAGGATAAAGTCACCACATGAGAAACTTTTTAACTCTTTATTCCCAACGCGTTTCAAAGTGGAAAATCACTTCTTCTTCAGGGGATGACATAGAGTGAATAGATATAGCCTTCTCTGATTAAATACATCCAACATTTGAATTTGGGCGCCAAAAGTCCCATGTGATGAGGGGACAGATGTCAGAGTTCAAGGGTTAATGGAGTACAAAAAGCCATTTACAAATGTTATTATTATATAACAATTATACTTTCTTAATTTCTATTTTACAGATCATATATAAAGATAGAGAAAAAAATAAATAAAAGTAGGTTCTGGATCTTCAATTCTGTAGGTCCGCTCCTTTCCTCATGCACCCATCAATTATTTTGACATCCTCACTGGAGCCATATTCCCAAGCCTATATAAAAGAAAAAAACCTTCTCCAAACAATTATCAATCCAACTCAATTTTATTAATATACATATACAGTTTTTTATATATACAATTTTAACAAATTCATATTTTTAATAAAGGAATTTTTAATGACGTTTTTATATATACATATCTTATTTATTTTTTTCTCTCCCGTAAAAATATATATATATTTTTGTTTACAGATATTTTATTACTCTTTTTTTTTCCTTTTAAAAGTATTCATATATACATATATACATTTTTCTGCAATAATTTCTGATCTCTTCTTGCATCTGACGCTATACTTCTTTTCTGAACGAATTCCGCTCCATCCAAGCGGTATAGACTCCGGACTGTGATATATATTTGATTTTTCGGTGGGTTCGTTTTAGCTTTCATATTGTTTTCTTCTTTTTTTCAGGATTTGCAATTAATTTCCTTTTTGTTCGTATATCTTTATATATGATCTGTAAAATAGAAATTAAGAAAGTATAATTGTTATATAATAATAACATTTGTAAATGGCTTTTTGTACTCCATTAACCCTTGAACTCTGACATCTGTCCCCTCATCACATGGGACTTTTGGCGCCCAAATTCAAATGTTGGATGTATTTAATCAGAGAAGGCTGTATCTATTCACTCTATGTCATCCCCTGAAGAAGAAGTGATTTTCCACTTTGAAACGCGTTGGGAATAAAGAGTTAAAAAGTTTCTCATGTGGTGACTTTATCCTGGTTTCAGCAGCGCACAGTAAGCCTAAAAACCCTATCAAAGACATAAGCCAACAAGCTGATATGAAAAAGACCCTGAAGCAGCTAGGCTTCAAAAACTAAATCAGCACTCAGGTATTTTCAGAAGACAGAGCTAAAGGAATTCAGCACACCCCAGCAGGGAATGGCAGAAATCCAGAAAAACAAAGCAAAAGAAAGTCTAAGCACAAATGCAAAAGGACGAGCAGAAAACTTAGCTTTAGAGGAGCAGGAATTCAGACTGGTCTCCAAGGATCCCACAGAGAAATCACCCGCAGGGCAGAAGGGCATCGGCAGCCTTATATCCAGTCAGTAACTCCACTCAGCCAGTCATCATCATCAGACTCAGGTGTTTGATAATCAGGCTCACTACCTTTCTTTACCAGAAGAGGGAGTTCCTCGGGCCTCAGTAGTGAAGGGGAAAATGAACTCACAACAGTGAGGCTGATTTAATCAGTAGAGATTTGCCACCAGATAAGGAGGATGACGATTGGACCTCAGGAATCTCAGACTGGAATTAAGACAGCCGACGCCCTATTCTGGTGCTGGTGATTCCTTCTGGCTTGTCAAGTCTTGGTTCTCAGCTCTGTTCCAGTCAGCTCAAGCTAAGTTTTTCTGCTAATGTTCCCACTTGATTTTGTTGGTCTATTCAGTTTTTTGTGTGGTCAGCCAACCCTGGCTGGGGCTGTGCTGAATTTCCACTCTTACTTATCTGTATTTGCCAATTTGCTTTTTGTCCCTTATTAGATTGGCCTCTTTTTGCTCTGCCTCAGAATATATCAGAGTGCTGATATAGTGGGAGAAGTCTAGTGACTTCAGGGTTAATTTTGCTATCAGAAGTATCTAAAGGGCTGTCGCATTGTAGAAGGATCAACTTTATTCTCATTTGCACAAGGAAAGACTAGAAGCAATGGGATGAAACTGAATGGGAGGAGACACAGATTAGATATTAGAAAAAACTTTTTGACAGTTAGAGTGATCAATGAGTGGAACAGGCTGCCACGAGAAGTGGTGAGTTCTCCTTCAATGGAAGTCTTCAAACAGAGGCTGGACAGACATCTGACTGGGATGATTTAGCAAATCCTGCTTTGAGCAGGGGGTTGGACCAGATGGCCCAGGAGGTCCCTTCCAACTCTACGATTCTATGAGAAGTGTTGGACATTATTTTTGTAGGGTTTTTGGCAGATTGCAGACAGTGTCTTTCCTTTCCTATCCTTTCTAGTTAGTTTGGTCCCCATCGTTTGCTCAGCCTATTTTCCTGCCTATGTTTGTGTTTTCTTTAATTAAACAGAACCGTTGGCACAACCCTGTAGTATTAGTGGTGCTCAAGTAGGATCCCAATCCGTGACTCGTGATATACAAAAACTTGGCACACACTTATGGATTCTGATGCAGAAAAGTGATTGATTTTAATAAAGTACAGTACATACAAATAGACGTTTCGGTCTATGACCTTCATCAGTGTACTGTAGGCATGAAACAAAAAATAAAAACAACAATAAACATAGATACAAAGAAAGTATATACAAAAAACTGGGTTGCTAGAACAGAATCGATCATAAGCATATGCAGAGACATCAAATTCATTAATGCACATGTGTGTAAGGTGTATATGAAAAGGGAATAGTGGTGGAAACCAAGGTCTACTGAGTAAGAGAGACACATACCGTGAGACTGTACTGTGAGCTCAAAAATAACTGGGCATAGATCTAGAAATCCTATGAGAAAAGGGTATTGTTATAGGACTTAAGGTGCACTGAGTGGTGGGAGTATAACATACCCGGATTACATACCGATAAATGAGGAGGCACAAAAGGCCGTTTCTCTGCAAGAGAGAACATATGGAGCTAATGAAAAAAGTCCCATGTCAAGATATAGATAAACTAAGTATCCATAAGGGCTTACCTTTGCTTGAAAATAGTAAATGGACGCGGTATCCGCCGCGAGTCAATGGCGCTATGCTATTGGGGAGCGTCAGGGTTTATATCCCTGAGAAATGTGGAGGCTGAGTGAAGGAGCGCAGACCGGAAGTGCGCAACCGGAAGTGAGCCTGGCGTGCGCTCCACTAACATCATCGTGCGCTCCAGACACTGGAATATGACAGGGAGGGGGCGTAGATAAGAAACGCCAGAGTGTATGTATGAATACTGATGAGTGGGATGAATTGAGAGGAGGTGCAAGGTGGTGACTAGGTTACCATAGTAACCGCTAGAACGTAGTTACAGGAAGTGCCAAGGAATAAGGCAGAGAAAGTTCAGTGCTCTGGTGACGGTGATTTCAAGACAATTCACAATTGTTGGTTCTGAAATAGAGATGAAAACAGATTAGTATGCGGTATGCAGATTTTAAATACATAGTATGTTATCATATAGATCATACCGCCTCGTATCCCAATAATCATATCGTATGATAGCCCATAAATTAGCCCATAGATTGCAAATATGGTTATGATGGAAGAAAGGATTGTATATCATAGTCCTTATTTAACCCCTTGGGCGCCAGGGTATTGAGCTCATGGATCCAGTAGGCCTCTCTTCTTTTTAATATATTAATCCAGTTGCCCCCCCTGCGTGACGGATGAATTTGTTCTATAACTTGGAACTTCAGTTGTGCAATAGTGTGTCCAGCAGTGATAAAATGATGAGGAACCGGAAGGAGCATATTTTTACATCTGATAGTAGACTTATGTTTAGATATCCGATCCCTTATATGCTGTGTGGTTTCCCCCACATATAATAAGCCACAAGGGCATTTAATGATATATATTACAAAAGAGCTGTCACAGGTATAATATTCTCTAATATCATATTTTCTGCCTGTGTGGGGGTGATGAAAGGTATTTCCTTTCTGAATGTTATTGCACTGTGTGCACTGAAGGCAAGGGAAGGTACCATATTTAGGATTTTTAAGAAAGCGTTGTTGACTAAAGGGACGAGGAGAGCCTATGTCTGCTTTAATTAAGATGTCACGTATATTTCTGGGTCTCCTAAAACAAGGGAGAAAAGGTTTTTTGAAAGCCTCTATATTCGGATAGGCCATTGTAAGAAGGTGCCAGTGGCGTCTTATGTTAGAATGTATTCGATAGGCTAGGGGATGGTAATCATGTACAAATGCGATCCGGTTGGTTACCTTGGGTTTCGGAGGGGAATTTAAATCTAAACTACTCAATGTGTGTAATGGATAACCCCTCTCCAAAAATTTAGTACGCATCTCATTCATGCGTACTTTCTGTACCTCCGTGTCTGAGACTATCCTCTGAACTCTTTTCAATTGCGATTTGGGGATAGCATTCTTCATTTTTGTCGGGTGAAAGCTTTCATAGAATCATAGAATCATAGAATCATAGAATCGTAGAGTTGGAAGGGACCTCCTGGGCCATCTGGTCCAACCCCCTGCTCAAAGCAGGATTCGCTAAATCATCCCAGTCAGATGTCTGTCCAGCCTCTGTTTGAAGACTTCCATTGAAGGAGAACTCACCGCTTCTCGTGGCAGCCTGTTCCACTCATTGATCACTCTAACTGTCAAAAAGTTTTTTCTAATATCTAATCTGTGTCTCCTCCCATTCAGTTTCATCCCATTGCTTCTAGTCTTTCCTTGTGCAAATGAGAATAAAGTTGATCCTTCTACAATGTGACAGCCCTTTAGATATTTGTAGACAGCTATTAAGTCTCCTCTCAGTCTTCTCTTTTGCAAACTAAACATTCCCAAATCCTGCAACCTTTCCTCATAAGACAGGGTTTGCAGACCGGTCACCATTCTGGTCGCTCTTTTCTGAACTTGTTCCAGTTTGTTGATGTCTTTTTTAAAATGTGGTGCCCAAAACTGGACACAATATTCCAGATGAGGTCTGACCAAAGAGGAGTAGAGGGAAATAATGACTTCACGTGATCTAGACTGTATGTTTCTGTTAATACATCCTAGAATTGCATTTGCCTTTTTTGCTGCTGCATCACACTGTTGACTCATATTCAGTCTGTGATCTATTAGTATACCCAAGTCTTTTTCACATGTGCTGTCACTTAGCCCTATTCCTCCCATTCTATATATGCTTTTTCCATTTTTATTGCCCAGATGTAGTACTTTGCATTTCTCCCTGTTAAAAACCATTCTGTTAGTTGCTGCCCACTTCTCCAGTTTATTTAAATCTTTTTGAATCCTCTCTCTCTCTTCTCTAGTATTAGCTATCCCTCCTAGCTTTGTGTCATCAGCAAATTTAAGCAGTTTACCCTCAATTCCTTCATCTAAATCGTTGATAAAGATGTTGAACAATACAGGGCCCAGGACAGAGCCCTGTGGTACCCCACTTGAGACATTCTTCCAACTGGATGTGCAGCCATTTACGACCACTCTTTGGGTCCGATCACTAAGCCAGTTATGAATCCACCTAACAGTTGCCTTGACCATTCCATACTTAATCATTTTTTCAATAAGGATTGTATGAGAGACTTTGTCAAATGCTTTGCTGAAGTCAAGATATACTATATCTACAGAATTTCCTTGATCCACCCAATCAGTGATACCGTCATAGAAGGAAATTAAGTTAGTCTGACATGACTTATTAGTTACAAACCCATGCTGACTCTGTTTAATCACTTCATTCTTATCCAGGTATTGACATACATGTTGTTTAATAATTTGTTCAAAGATCTTTCCTGGTATAGAAGTCAGACTCACCGGCCTATAGTTGCCTGGGTCCACCTTCTTCCCCTTTTTGAAGATAGGAACAACATTTGCTCTTCTCCAGTCTTCTGGCACTTCTCCTGTTCTCCAAGAATTTTCAAAGATTATAGAGAGGGGTTCAAAAATTTCTTCTGCTATCTCCTTCAGTACTCTGGGGTGTAATTCATCTGGACCTGGAGACTTGAATTCATTTAGGCTAGCTAAGTGTTTCCTCACTATCTTTCTGTTTATAGATATCCTGGATTCTTCTATTCCCTTAATAGGACAGTGAATAACAGTTGATGTTACATTTCGTTTCTGAGAGAAAACAGATGCAAAATAGGAATTTAAAAGTTCAGCCTTCTCAGCATCCTGTCTTACCATTTCATCATTTTCATCCTGTAAAAATCCTATAGCATCTTTGACTTTTCTTTTACTTTTGACATATCCCCAAAATCCTTTATTATTGCTTTTGACATCTCTTGCAAGCCTCAATTCATATTCAGCTTTAGCTAATCTGATTTGTGCCCTGCAGGTTCTGCAGACAGCATTATATTCTTCTTTAGATATGCCTCCCTCTTTCCATTTTATAAACATTTTTTTCTTCCTTTTTAGCATGTGCTTAAGTTCTGTGTTCATCCATCCTGGTTTCCTTAACTGCTTCCTATTCTTCCCTCTTTTCGGAATTGTTAACAACTGTGCTTTGAGAATTTCATTTTCAAGATTTCCCATCCTTCCTGGACATTTTTGTCTTTAAGGATATCCAGCCATTGGATCCCTCCAATTCTCTTTCTGAATCCCTTAAAATCTGCCTTTCTGAAATCTAACCTTGACGTCTGAGTCTTCACAGGTCTTCCGCCTCTAGTTATCCAAAATTCTAAAATAGCATGGTCGCTACCTCCTAGGGTCCCAGCCACTTTTACCTCCTCAACCATTTCCTCCCTGTTTATAAGGATTAGATCCAAGGTAGCAGTTCCCCTTGTTTTCTCCCTTACCTTTTGGAAGATAAAGTTGTCAGCAAGAGAGGATAAGAATTTCCTTGACCTGTTAGTTTTGCCTGAGAGAGATTCCCAACAAATGTCTGGATAGTTGAAATCTCCCATGACAACTATGTCATATTTTTTGGAGAACTTGGCCATTTGATGCATAAAGAGTTCATCCATATCTTCAGCTTGCACAGGCGGCCTGTAGTAAATGCCTACAATGGTGTCCTTTCCATTGTTCTGTCCTTGTATTCTTACCCAAACAGTTTCCACAGAACTCCCAGTCTCTGAAGCTTCAATCTCTGTGCAGATATACGCGTTTCTAACATACAATGCGACACCCCCTCCTCGTTTATCAAGTCTGTTTCTTGCAAATAAGTTGTATCCTTCTAGTCTTGTATTCCAATCATGTGTATTGTCCCACCAAGTTTCAGTGATTCCAATGACATCATATTTCTTTTCCTGTGTTAGTAGTTCCAATTCTCCTTGTTTGTTGCCCATGCTTTGTGCATTAGTATAGAAACATTTTAGTTTGTGATTGGTTTCTCTTTCTCCAATATTTTTATTAATTAGATTCTTTCGTCTTTGTTCTTCCTTTCCACTTCTAATAGCAGAGTTCTCAATAGCATTTGTCAGGTGTATGGCTTTTTCTGGTCTTTTGCTTCCCTTCCCATGTTGTTCTAGTTTAAAGCTCTCCTTACAAGTGTAGCAAGGCGACTTCCAAATACATGCTTACCAGTCTTCGTAAGGTGCACCCCATCTCTAGCAAGTAGTCCATCGTATAAGTAGTTCACTCCGTGATCCAGAAATCCAAATCGTTGCTGATGGCACCATCGACGTAGCCAGTTGTTCACCTGCAGAATCTTATTCCACCTCCTTGTTCCATGGCCATCCACTGGGAGGATGGAAGAGAAGACCACCTGCGCTCCCAGTTCTTTCACTTTCTTGCCTAAGTCTTCAAAGTCTCTGCAGATGGTTTCCAGGTCGTTTCTTGCAGTGTCATTTGTCCCCACATGTAGTAGCAGGAATGGGTAGTCATCTGTAGGTCTGAAGAGTCCTGATATCCTGTCAGACACATCTTTAATTTTTGCACCTGGAAGACAACACATTTCTCTTGAAGTTATATCCGGTCTGCAGATAGCGGCCTCAGTTCCTCTCAACAGGGAATCCCCCATGACCACCACTCTCCGTTTCTTCTTCACAACATTTTTCTTTCTCCATTCAGGAGGACTCTGAAGGCGTACAAGGTTGCTGCTTGTTGGCAAAGTCTTATCCTGATGTATTTCTTCATTGTTTTCCTGCGTGAGAGCCTGGTACTGGTTTCTGAGCAGTATGGGTGCTGACTGCCTCCTGATCCTCCTGCTTCTCTGGGTCACATGTCTCCATTCCTCTGTTTCTTCAGGTGCACTTCGAATTTCTTCTCTTTCTGTAACATGAAGAGATAATTCTGCTCTGTCCAAGAACTCTTCACCTTCCTTAATGATCTTCAACGTAGCTAACCTCTCTTCGAGATTTTGCAACTTTTCCTCCAACAGGGACACAAGCTTGCATTTGTGGCATGTGAAGTTTGGCTTTTCCACTGGTAAGTCTGTGAACATGTAGCAAGAAATGCAGCTCACCAAATGGCTCCTGGCCTCTTCCATCTTGAGATTTCTTAAAAACGATGAAAGATGAGCCCAAATTCGGCGCGCGGTTTTTCCGATTTCCTCTTTTCAGCTGCAACGGCCAAAACCCAGTGATCGTTGAGCTCGCGGAGACTCTTCACTTATCCCAGAAGGCACTGGGAATATGCAAATGATCTCCTCAAGACTCTTCCCCTGGTTTTCCGATTTCCTCTTTTCAGCTGCAACGGCCAAAACCCAGTGATCGTTGAGCTCGCGGAGACTCTTCACTTATCCCAGAAGGCACTGGGAATATGCAAATGATCTCCTCAAGACTCTTCCCCTGGTTTTCCGATTTCCTCTTTTCAGCTGCAACGGCCAAAACCCAGTGATCGTTGAGCTCGCGGAGACTCTTCACTTATCCCAGAAGGCACTGGGAATATGCAAATGATCTCCTCAAGACTCTTCCCCTGGTTTTCCGATTTCGTAATGAAGCAAGCTATTACGATCAGTTGGTTTTCTATAAAGATCGGTGGAGAGGTTTCCCAAGTTGTCTTTAATGACTAGTGTGTCCAGGAAATTAATCTGGTCATTATGATGTGTCATTGTAAAGCTGAGGCCTGGCCAGGATGTTTGTAACATGGAGAAAAAGGAGTCCAAGGTGTCAAGTGATCCACTCCAGATGCAGAAGATATCATCGATGAATCTCTTCCACACTATAGAATAGGTGCGGAAGAGAACATCTTGATATATGACACAGTCCTCAAAATGGGCTACGTAGCAATTTGCATAAGGGGGTGCAGTGTTAGAGCCCATCGCGGTCCCCCTAGTCTGTAAATAATATTTGTCCTCAAAAAGAAAGAAATTTTTTGTTAAAACTATAGACAGGAGTTCACAACAGAGGTTAGTCTGTTGTGGATGAAATTTAGACAATTCAAGTAGCCTACGTACTGACTGGATACCCTCCATATGAGGAATGGACGTGTATAAATCTTTGACATCAAATGTAACCAGGATAGCATCCTGGGGAATTGGGCCTAGATTATGGATAATATCCAGGAAGGCTCCTGTGTCTAGTAGGAAAGATGGTGTTGATTTTATGAGAGGTGTCAGAATTTTTTCCAAGTATTTCGAGATGGGAGAGAAGATGGACTCTGTAGAGGCCACAATAGGTCTACCTGGTGGATTATTTAAGTTTTTGTGTATTTTAGGGAGAATGTAAAAGACAGGTGTGATTGGAGATTGTTTAGTTAGATAACCACAAGTTTTGTCATCCAACATTCCACTAATTTTATATTTGGATAAGATGTCCTGGATTAATAGTCAGACTTCATTGGTAGGATCATGAGGAAGTGGTTTATAAACCGACGTATCGCCAAGTTGGCGATGAACTTCATCTAACTACATGGATTTGTCTAGAATTACAATAGCTCCCCCCTTGTCAGCTGGTTTGATGATAATCTCCTTATCATCTTGTAGGGTTTTGAGAGCTAGTTGGTCAAGTGTAGTAAGGTTTGACGGGAAGTGGACCTTACCCTTATTGATATCACCCCTGAGGCTCTGAAAAGTGTCATCTATGAAAGAGATGAAAGTCTCCAGGGCATGAGACCCCATGGGTGGTCTATAATTACTCTTATTCCTGAGACCCAGGCTGTCGGATGATATCAATGGTGAGTGCGATGGTATAGATTCGTTTCTGTTATCAATAACACTAGAGAAATGTAATTTAAGTCTTAACGATCTATAGAACCTTTGAAGGTCCATATCAAGATTGAATGTGTTATATTTATAGCTAGGACAAAAAGAGAGACCCCTCTGTAGCATACGATGTTCCGCTATACCTAGATTTTTTGATGAAATGTTAACTACAAGTGGGTCATTACCTGCGAGCGGGTTATGCGACCAAAGTCCATATTTCTGTGTAGGTCTCTTCCCCCTCCGGGTCCTCTTCTTTTTGAAGGTCTGCGTCTCTGTCCTAAAAAATGACTTGATGGGGTCTGTCTCTCGTAGTCTGAACCTGAGGAAGAAATGTCCGTGGTAGACCTGTAATTTGAGTGAGTGTGGAAGTTCCCGGAACTGTAGGATTCTCGCCATTTATACACTCTGTTCTGTTCGTAGTCCTCCATATCTCGAACAAATTTATTCCTTTTCCTTGTCTCGGTGTCCCGTCGATGTTGCTCAATGACGCTATTAATCTTGGTTTTCAAATTGTTGAATTCCTCAGTGGTAGTTGAAGATGCTAGCTGTGTTTCGATGTTGGAAATCTCTTCCTTGCACTTAGTGATTCCCAGGTGCAGATGCTCTAACGTTAGAGTGATAAGGTCAAAGGAACATTTATTAATAATTTGCTCAAACCGCGAGCAAAAATCATGTGAATCACTGAAAAGAGTGGGACGTAAGGGGACCCGTAGCCCCCTAGGAATCCTCTGAACTTTGAGGTATTCCGTAAGAGTGACACAGTGTAACTCAAGGTTAGTGCATCACCTGAGTGTTTTCTCCAGATCACGACCTCTGGTCTCTTTAGGAGGGAGTCTAAGGAAATCACTCGGCAAGGTAGACTGTGCTATAATGTTCGATGTCTCCTCTGCATTATACAAGAAAGTCAATGAAGACATAGCCCAGAGAAGGTGTGCTCAGCGTAAGGGTTACTATAATTAAACAGAACCGTTGGCACAACCCTGTAGTATTAGTGGTGCTCAAGTAGGATCCCAATCCGTGACTCGTGATATACAAAAACTTGGCACACACTTGTGGATTCTGATGCAGAAATGTGATTGATTTTAATAAAGTACAGTACATACAAATAGACGTTTCGGTCTATGACCTTCATCAGTGTACTGTAGGCATGAAACAAAAAATAAAAACAACAATAAACATAGATACAAAGAAAGTATATACAAAAAACTGGGTTGCTAGAACAGAATCGATCATAAGCATATGCAGAGACATCAAATTCATTAATGCACATGTGTGTAAGGTGTATATGAAAAGGGAATAGTGGTGGAAACCAAGGTCTACTGAGTAAGAGAGACACATACCGTGAGACTGTACTGTGAGCTCAAAAATAACTGGGCATAGATCTAGAAATCCAATGAGAAAAGGGTATTGTTATAGGACTTAAGGTGCACTGAGTGGTGGGAGTATAACATACCCGGATTACATACCGATAAATGAGGAGGCACAAAAGGCCGTTTCTCTGCAAGAGAGAACATATGGAGCTAATGAAAAAAGTCCCATGTCAAGATATAGATAAACTAAGTATCCATAAGGGCTGACCGTTGCTTGAAAATAGTAAATGGACGCGGTATCCGCCGCGAGTCAATGGCGCTATGCTATTGGGGAGCGTCAGGGTTTATATCCCTGAGAAATGTGGAGGCTGAGTGAAGGAGCGCAGACCGGAAGTGCGCAACCGGAAGTGAGCCTGGCGTGCGCCCACTAACATCATCGTGCGCTCCAGGCACTGGAATATGACAGGGAGGGGGCGTAGATAAGAAACGCCAGAGTGTATGTATGAATACTGATGAGTGGGATGAATTGAGAGGAGGTGCAACAATTGTGAATTGTCTTGAAATCACCATCACCAGAGCACTGAACTTTCTCTGCCTTATTCCTTGGCACTTCCTGTAACTACGTTCTAGCGGTTACTATGGTAACCTAGTCACCACCTTGCACCTCCTCTCAATTCATCCCACTCATCAGTATTCATACATACACTCTGGCGTTTCTTATCTACGCCCCCTCCCTGTCATATTCCAGTGCCTGGAGCGCACGATGATGTTAGTGGAGCGCACGCCAGGCTCACTTCCGGTTGCGCACTTCCGGTCTGCGCTCCTTCACTCAGCCTCCACATTTCTCAGGGATATAAACCCTGACGCTCCCCAATAGCATAGCGCCATTGACTCGCGGCGGATGCCGCGTCCATTTACTATTTTCAAGCAACGGTAAGCCCTTATGGATACTTAGTTTATCTATATCTTGACATGGGACTTTTTTCATTAGCTCCATATGTTCTCTCTTGCAGAGAAACGGCCTTTTGTGCCTCCTCATTTATCGGTATGTAATCCGGGTATGTTATACTCCCACCACTCAGTGCACCTTAAGTCCTATAACAATACCCTTTTCTCATAGGATTTCTAGATCTATGCCCAGTTATTTTTGAGCTCACAGTACAGTCTCACGGTATGTGTCTCTCTTACTCAGTAGACCTTGGTTTCCACCACTATTCCCTTTTCATATACACCTTACACACATGTGCATTAATGAATTTGATGTCTCTGCATATGCTTATGATCGATTCTGTTCTAGCAACCCAGTTTTTTGTATATACTTTCTTTGTATCTACGTTTATTGTTGTTTTTATTTTTTGTTTCATGCCTACAGTACACTGATGAAGGTCATAGACCGAAACGTCTATTTGTATGTACTGTACTTTATTAAAATCAATCACTTTTCTGCATCAGAATCCACAAGTGTGTGCCAAGTTTTTGTATATTATGTTTGTGTTTTCATCTTGTTTCACTGTCAATACATGTGTGGGGGCTGTCTATTCCTTTGGGGTCTCCTCTGGGGCAGATAGTTTTCCCCTTTTCTTGCTTTAGGCTTCTTTAGTCCTTCGGCCATGACGAGGTGTCTAGGTTCATCGTAGGTACGCTCCACGGCTGCTGCTAGTTGTGTGGTTGGGATCAAGGATCTGCAATCTGCATAGTTACCAAGCTCTCTGGTTTTTCTAGGGCTTAGCTTGTTTAGGTTTTTCCTTCACAGTGACCCATTCATAACAGAATCACCAGCCATACCGCAGATTCTAGGGTACTCAAAAGCAGGAAAAAGTTGTTCAAAAAGGAAAAAAAAAGTGGCAGAATTTTTTTTTTTAATGTATTTTTTCCTCTTTTTCTCTGGGGCCGTAGGAGGATTTTTTTTCCCTAATGGAATTGTCTGATCATGTGGAGCAACTTGCTGCTGAAGTGCAGGGAATTTCCACCTACCTTATTTAGTCACATGCTGCTGAACCTAAGATCCCTACTCCTGATGTGTTTTCTGGGGATCGGTCTAAATTTCTGAATTTTAAGAATAATTGTAAATTATTTCTTGCTTTGAAGCCTAACTCATCGGGGAGCTCTGCACAGCAGGTTAAAATTGTCATCTCCTTGCTGCACGACGATCCACAGGATTGGACTTTTTCTCTGACACCTGAAAATCCTATTCTGACTAATGTGGAGGCATATCTTCAAGCCTTGGGGTTGTAGTATGATGACCCTAATGCTGTTGATCCAGCTGAGAGAACCCTGTTGGCATTAAACCAGGGTCAGGATTCTGCAGAGTTATACTGTCAAAAATTTCGAAAGTGGGCGGTCCTTACTGCATGGAATGCATTGGCAGCTCTCTTTCGGAAGGGTTTATCAGAGACCGTAAAAGATGTTATGGTGGGATTTCCTGTTCCCTCTGGTCTGGATGATTCTATGTCATTAGCCATTCAAGTTGATCGGCGTTTACGTGAACGTAAAACTACACGGGAGGCGCTGCCACCTTTTGAACAAATGTATGAACCTATGCAATGTGATGGGTTTTGTCTAGGGCGCAACATCAGGAGTTTAGAAGGCGTAATAAGCTATGTTTTTTCTGTGGAGACACCTCTCATACTATTTCTGTCTGCCCTAAACTAGAGAAACGATTTGCACACACATTTGCTGTGGGCAGGGTACAACCTAAGTTCCTTTTGGAAATTACTCTGATCTGCTCCTTATCCAGGTTTTCCACTAAGGCTTTTGTGGATTCAGGAGCAGCTTTGAATCTGATGGATTTGAACTTTGCTAAACGTTGTGGTTTTTCTATGACGCCTCTGCGGACGCCTATTCCTTTGAGGAGTATTGATGCTACTCCTTTGGTGGAGAATAAACCTCAGTTTTGGACCCAAGTGATAATACGAGTTGCCCCAGACCACCAAGAAAATTGTAAATTTTTGGTGCTGCATAATTTGCATGATACTATTGTTCTGGGTTTTCCCTGGTTGCAAACTCATAATCCAGTTTTGGATTGGAAATCTGGGTCTGTGGTGAGTTGGGGTTGTCAGTGTGTTCTTAGGGACGCTCCTGTTTCCTCCACCTCTCCTCAGTCTCATGATATTCCTGATTATCTGGCCGATTTTTCTGATGTATTTAGTGAGAGTAAGTCTGCGTCTTTGCCTCCTCATAGGAGTTATGACTGTGCAATTGAGTTGATGCATGGGTGTAAATTTCCCAAGGGTCGGCTTTTCAACTTATCAGTACCCGAATATGATGCTATGCGATCCTATATTAAGGAGTCATTGGAGAAGGGTCATATTAGACCATCCTCTTCACCTTTAGGTCCTGGGGTTTTTTTTGTGGCCAAGAAAGATGGTTCATTAAGACCGTGTATTGATTATCGTTCCCTTAACAAGATGATGGTTAAATATCAGTACCCGTTACCTCTGATGTCTGATTTATTCTCTAGAGTTAAGAGTGCCTGCTGGTTTACTAAGCTTGACCTCAGGGGGGCTATAATCTTATTCGCATCAAGCACGGGGATGAATGGAAGATGGCGTTTAATACTCCGGAGGGACATTCTGAGTACCTGGTGATGCCTTTTGGGCTCACTAATGCCCCTTCTGTCTTCCAGTCCTTTATGAATTATATTTTCCATGACTTTGTGGATAAGTTTTTGATCATCTAACTGGATGATATTTTGATCTTTTCTAGTGATTGGTATTCTCATGTGGAACACGTGCGGACTGTGTTCCGGATTTTGAGGGAGAATTCCCTGTTTGTTAAGGGATCGAAATGCCTCTTTGGTGTACAGAGGATTTCATTTTTGGTATTTATCTTGTCTCCGTCGACTATTGAAATGGACCCGGCCAAGGTACAGGCCATTTATGATTGGGTTCAGCCTACTTCTTTGAAGGCCCTCCAGAAGTTTTTGGGTTTTGCTAATTTCTATTGTAAATTTTTAGGTAATTTTTCTGGTATTGTCAAACCACTGACTGATCTGACCAAGAAGGGCGCTGATGTGCTGAATTGGTCTCCTGAGGCTGTCTCAGCATTTCAGGAGCTTAAGCGGAGATTTACTTCAGCTCCAGTTTTACGGCAACCTGATGTCTCACTTCCATTTCAGGTGGAAGTTGATGCTTCTGAGATTGGTGCAGGAGCTGTTTTGTCCCAAAAAGACCCTGTGACTTCTATGATGAATCCCTGTGCCTTCTTTTCTCGGAAGTTCTCCCCATCTGAACGCAGCTATGATGTGGGGAATCGGGAATTGTTGGCCATGAAATGGGCATTTGAGGAGTGGAGACATTGGTTGGAGGGAGCTAGACATCAAGTTGTGGTCCTCACCGATCACAAGAATTTGATTTATCTGGAGTCGGCCAAACGCTTGAATTCTAGACAGGCTAGATGGTCCTTGTTTTTCACGCGTTTTAATTTTGTGGTCTCTTTTCTTCCGGGCACTAAGAATGTTAAGGCAGATGCCCTTTCTAGGAGTTTCTTTGACGATTCTCTTAATGTGACCGAGCCTACTACCATCCTAGGTGAGGGGGTAGTTCTTTCTGCCATTTCGCCCGATTTGAGACGCGCCCTGGAGGAATTTCAGGAGGATAAACCTGAGCGTTGCCCTATGGGAAAATTGTATGTTCCTGACCAGTGGAGAAAGAGAGTGATGTCTGAATTTCATTGCTCCGCATTGGCTGGTCATCCAGGTATTTTTGGTACCAGAGATTTGGTGAGTTGGTCTTTTTGGTGGCCGGCCTTATCTCGTGATGTAAGGAATTTTGTACAGTCCGGTTGGACTTGTTCTCGGTCTAAACCTTGTTCTCGTTCTAGTGGGTTGCTGATGCCATGGACCCATATCTCAATGGATTTTATTTCTGATCTTCCTGTTTCTCAGAGAATGACTGTTATCTGGGTGATTTGTGATAGATTTTCGAAGATGGTCCATCTTGTACCACTCTCAAAGTTGCCATCTTCCGCTGAGTTGGTGCCCTTGTTTTTACAACAGGTGTTTCGGTTACATGGGATTCCTGAGAACATTATGTCCGACCGAGGAGTCCAGTTTGTTTCCAGATTTTGGAAAGCATTTTGTTCCAATCTGGGAATTCAGTTATCCTTCTCCTCCGCGTTTCATCCCCAGACCAATGGACAGACTGAGAGAACAAACCAGACCTTGGAGTCTTAGTTAAGATGTTTTATATCTGCTGATCAGGATGATTGGGTCTCATTTTTGCCCTTGGCCGAATTCGCGTTGAATAATAGAGCTAGTTCTGCCACTTTGATGTCACCCCTTTTCTGTAATTTTGGGTTTCATCCTCGATTCTCTTCAGGGCAAGTAGAATCTTTGTCCTGCCCAGATGTGGACACTGTGGTTGAGAGAATGCAGCAGATATGGGACCTAGTGGTGGATAAGTTGTCACTCTCTCAGGAAAAGGCCCAGCGATTTTCCGACCGGCATAGGACCATTGGTCCCCGGTTTAAAGTGGGTGATATGGTTTGGTTGTCATCTAAGAATATTCCTATGAAGGTTGCATCTCCAAAATTTATGCCAAGATTTATTGGACCTTATAAGATTTTGGAGATTCTTAATCCTGTTTCTTTTCGATTGGCTCTTCCAGTTACGTTCAAGATCCATAACGTATTTCACAAATCTCTGTTGAAGAGGTTTGTTGAGCCAGTGGTTCCTATGGCAGCACCTCCTGACCCTGTGTTGGTCAAAGGCAATGTGGAATATGAGGTAGAGAAAATATTGGATTCTCGTTTGGTTAGACGGAGACTCCAGTATTTGGTCAAATGGAAGGATTATGGCCAGGAGGATAATTCTTGGGTTTCTGCCTCTGATATTCATGCCAATAAATTGTATCGTGCCTTTCACCGGGCCCATCCTGATTGGCCTGGTGGCATGGATGAGGGATCGGTGACCCCTCCTCAAGGGGTGGGTACTGTTGTGAGTTCATTTTCTGGTCTACCAGTTGTGAATTCTCCTTCCAGGCTCCCTCTGGTGGTAACAGGAGATAGTGAGGCTGATTTAATCAGTAGAAATTTGCCACCTGATAAAGAGGATGACGATTGGACCTCAGGAATCTCAGACTGGATTTAAGATAGCCGACACCCTATTCTGGTGCTGGTGATTCCTTCTGGCTTGTCAAGTCTTGGTTCTCAGCTGTGTTCCAGTCAGCTCAAGCTAAGTTTTTCTGCTAATGTTCACACTTGATTTTGTTGGTCTATTCAGTTTTTTGTGTGGTCAGCCAGCCCCGGCTGGGGCTGCGCTGAATTTCCACTCTTACTTATCTGTATTTGCCAATTTGCTTTCTGTCTCTTATTAGATTGGCCTCTTTTTGCTCTGCCTCAGAATATTTCAGAGTGTTGATTTAGTGGGAGAAGTCTAGTGACTTCAGGGTTAATTTTATTATCAGAAGTGTTGGACATTATTTTTGTAGGGTTTTTGGCAGATTTCAGACACTGTCTTTCCTTTCCTATCCTTTCTAGCTAGTTTGGGCCCCATCGTTTGCTCAGCCTATTTTCCTGCCTATGTTTGTGTTTTCATCTTGTTTCACCATCAATACATGTGTGGGGGCTGTCTATTCCTTTGGGGTCTTCTCTGGGGCAGTTAGTTTTCCCCTTTTCTTGCGTTAGGTTTATTTAGTCCTCCGGCCGTGACGAGGCGTCTAGGTTCATCGTAGGTATGCTCCACGGCTGCTGCTACTTGTGTGGCTAGGATCAGGGATCTGCAATCTGCATAGTTACCAACCTCTCTGGTTTTTCTGGGGCTTAGCTTGTTTAGGTTTTTCCTCCATGGTGACCCATTCATAACACCTGCCTCTGTTCGCACAGCCTCTCAACCATGCGCAGGGTTGAGTTCCACCTTATTGCAACGTCTATGACTAGGTGGTGCTTGGGGAGGTGGAGCAATCGCTGCAACTTCTGCATACGACTGGAGTGTACGGGCGACCGGCGGATGTGCAAGCACAGTCTTCGCACCTTATGGAGCAGGGGTTTTAACTCCGGATAATTATTGAGGAAGCACTGCACCACCAGGTTCAAGGTGTGAGCCAGGCAAGGTATGTGTATGAGTTTTGAAAGGGCTATGGCTGCCACAAAATTCCAGCCGTTATCACTCACTACCTTGCCTGCCTCAAGATGTAGACTGCCCAGCAATGACTCAGTTTGTCGCTGCAAGTAGTTGGCCAGTACCTCCGCGGTGTGTCTGCCCAAACACATCATCTCCAACACAGCCTACTGACGCTTTCCACTAGCTGTTCGATAGTGGGACACCTCATGTGCAACACTGGCGGCTGTGGATGGAGTGCTCGTGCGACTGCGCTCTGTGGACGAGCTTTCGCTTCTGGAGGAGGAGGAGGGTCGAACACCTACAGCCAACTGTTTCCTATACCGTGGGCTAGGGAGCACTGTCCCACCGCCGCTGTGCCCTGTGGACCCTGCATCCACCACATTAACCCAGTGCACAGTGATGGACACGTAATGGCCCTGGCCATGCCTACTGGACCATGCATCTGTTGTGAGGTGCACCTTTCCACTCACTGATTGCTTGAGTGCATGGACAATGCGGTCTTTCACATGCACGTGGAGTGCTGGGATGGCTTTTTGCAAAAAGAAGTGACGACTGGGTAGGTCATAGCGTGGTACTGCTTAGGCCATGAGCTCAAGGAAAGCTTTGCTTTCAGACAACCGGTAGGGCATCATCTCTAACGAGATTAGTTTGGCAATGTGGGTGTTCAAAGCCAGTGTACGCGGATGACAGGATGAGTACTTTCTTGTCCTACTCAGAGTCTCTGGTAGGGTGAGCTGGACTTGAGAGCTGCATATGGTGGAACTAGCGGTGGACATGGCAGACTGAGAGAGGGTTGGTGATGGTGATGGTGCTGGTGGTGTTTCTGATGGCCTAGATTCAGTCTTTCATAGCAATAACATTGTGATTCCATGACTGCTTTGCCCTTGCGACGACACCTCGACGTTTGCTGCTGGTGGTGTACTAACCGGTGGGCTTACAGTGGGGGAAACAATGTAGCGTTGCTGACTACCTTCATTCGGAGCAGGTGCACATGTGGTACATGAGGTTTGGTAGTCCATCCACGCTTGCAAGTGCATGGTGGTTAAATGTCTAAGCATGCAACTGGTATTCAAATTTCTCAGATTTTTCCCTCGGCTAAAGGTCTTTGCACACATCTTACAGATAACTTTTGCCTGATCATTAGGATTTTGTTCAAAAAAGTGCCACACTGCACTCTTCCTACTATGGAAGACATTTTGAGACCTTGCACGCAGTGCTAATTTGACCGTCTGGCCAAGCTGTCATGCAACTCTTTTGGTTTTTGTAACACATTTTTGGACTGCTACGGTCATGTCAGATAACAGCTGTTGCGATGTCGTTGCCTGCTGCTGATCCTCCACCTCCTCTTCTGAGCTATTTGCAGCGGCACCCTCTTCCCCCAATGGATGTCAATCTGTGTCAACAACAGGGTCATCCATCACCTCCTCTTCAATTTCATGTGCACCTTCCTCTGTGTCACCGTGTAAGGTGGTATAGTATGCGGGAAGGGGCACCTGAGTTTCATCAGGGTCTGATTCTGCCTCAGTATACTGTGAGGACAATGTAGTGCTCTGAGTGAATGTACCAGCAGAAAAATCTAGCAGTGGCTGTGCATCAGTGCACTCCATGTCAGATTCATCTTGGACTGGGGAATTCACGATTTGACCTGCTAACCCAGGCATGATATGTGAAAAATGCTCCATGGAGTAATCGGTAGTGTGGCCAGCCACATCCTTCACTTTTGGTAGGGGTGAAGGACACAAGGAAAGGTGTTGTTCCTGACCAGGAGCCTCCACTGACGACTCAGTGCTTTTATTTTTTGAAACTTCAGAAGAGGAGGCGAGAGAGCTGGAGGCTTCGTCAGCAATGTAAGCCAAAACTTGTTCCTGAAGCTCCTGCTTTAAAAGTGGTTTACCTACTCCCAGAAAAGAGAGCCTTCGAGGCCTTGTTGAGCCAGACACAGGCTCAACACCTCCTGCCTTAGGTGCTGTTGTGCTTTTGCCACCACCACCACCACCATCGGGACCAGCTGGCAACTCCCGCCCACTTCCATGGTGTCTTCCACCATACTTCCTCATTTTTGTGAAAAAGTACCCAAAATACCACCAGCTATATGGTACTGTAAAACAAGGTAGAAGGTGGATCTACTATTGATGAGAATTTGAATCTCACTATAGATTTGAGGATGCTGAACTATTGTCTCAGGCCAAGTAGAGATAACACCTCAATGTAACAGGCTGAAATGGGATGGTGTATGACAAGTTGGAGGGTTTCTATAGGATTGGTGAGAATTTGAATCTCACTATAGATTTGAGGACGCTGAACTATTGTCTCAGGCCCAGTAGAGATTACACCTCAATGTAACAGGCTGACATTGGATGGTGTATGACAAGGTGGAGGGTGTCTATAGGATTGGTGAGAATTTGAATCTCACTATAGATTTGAGGAAGCAGAACTATTGTCTCAGGCCCAGGTGAGATTACACCTCAATGTAACTGTTAGGGATGGCAGATTGCACTAAATATAAATAATAGGAAGTGCGTTCACCGCCCGGGGTCCACCGTGCAGTAGGTGTAACAACCGCTGCTGAGTAATGGCAGACTCGCTATATGGCGGTATACTGCGCTTGGGTTAAATGTCACCCGAGGTGCACAGAGCGGACTCTGTTAAACCTACAGAGGCACTTTAGTATAAGTAAAGCTTAACCGCCGAGCCTGTTAGCTTCACAGGTCTCAGCTGGCTTGCACACACAGTATACTGTCACAGGACATGGCCCAAGGCAGAGGTCGGTGTCAGTCTTGACCTACCGTGTGGTAAGTGCTGCTAATTGCAGCGCGGCAGTAACTACTGCCGCTGTACGACAGTGCCATGAGGCATAACACTATCGGACGCTAGGGCAGCGGTGCGGTATGCACTGTGGCGTATGGTTTGCCACTGACTGGCGCTTACTATAACACTAGTTCCCTAACCACATTCGTAATATCAGAGGGAAGGGGTTTCAAATGAGTCAGTCACCAGAATCATACATCCGTCACCATTCACACATAGCAAGTATAGTCCATACTAGCCCATGGCCGAGTGGCCATGCGGGCCTTTTATAGCCATGCACTTCCGGGACCTTCCAGACATCTGAGATGGGCCAATCAGATCAGGACAAGGACCTGAGCACGTGACCCCCCGATCTCCACTGGGAGATTGTCTCGTGGGCATGTCCAGTAGCACAGCGAGAGAACTTATCCTCTGGAGTGGTTTCCTGCAAAGCAGGTTGCGCTACCATTGCTGGTCCAGAGGTGGCAGCAACATCCAGACCCAGAGAGCTGGTCTGAGCAGGGCGCCTGGATCGCCGAGATTGCTGTGCAGGTCCCTGAGCGGTCGAAAAGGAATGGGAGACTGCTGGAAGTATGGCTCTGGATTCCTGCTGTGCAGCTGCAAGAATCCGATGCCTAACAGTAACAGGCTGAAATTAGATGGTGTATGACAAGGTGGAGGGTGTCTATAGGATTGGAAAATATTCAGGATTGAGAGTCCTCAGTAGTTGATACCTTTTAATGTAACTGAAAAGATGGTAATACATTGCAAGCTTTCGAGACTACTCAGGTCATTCTCAGGATTGGAGAGATTTTGAATCTCACTATAGATTTGAGGACGCTGAACTATTGTCTCAGGCCCAGGAGAAATTACACCTCAATGTAACAGGCTGAAATTGGATGGTGTATGACAAGGTGGAGGGTGTCTATAGGATTGGTGAGAAATTGGATCTCACTAGAGATTTGAGGACGCTGACAATGATGCTCTCAGTCCAAGTATGGACGCATGCAGCCTAATAAGCAGGACTGCTGCACACACAAAAGGGTGGAAAAATGAATGCTTGGTAACTGTGCAGAAAAGAGGAAGAAAAGTATTTTTGCTTTTAAAAAAGCAGTTTGCACAGCAGTGTGCAAACAGCAATGTAGCTTTCAGGGAGCCTTATAAGTGTCATGGTCTGACAGTTTTAAATTGGACAAAGTGATTTTTTTTTACTTTGTCAAGTGCAATGTGTGACGTGATTGCCCCCGGTGGCCATTGGAATTATCACACGTGGTGTTTTTCATTCATAGTCGCCCGGTGGTGGGGAGTGGTATCGCACCTTAGTGGTAGGTTTAATTGTAATTATAAATCAGGTGTGGGGCTCTATAAATGAGTCTCAGGGTATTCAATCATTGTTGGTGATAGTTGTTCATTTGCAACCAACCTTGGTGGTGGAAGGAGCTGGAGAGATTGCTCAGCTCAATCTGTGTTCTGATGTGGAAGGAGTCACCGAAGGGAGTTCTTTGCAGCGCTTACTGAACTTGGTGGCAGCTATTCAGGAGGAAGGCTGCAGTCGGTTGCTGGACTCTGTGCTGGAGCATTTGCACAGAGAGAGCTAAGTTTTCTATTTCCCATGTTTGTGACTTTCCTTATGTCTGATCTAGTGCAGTGGTGGGATTAGTTTCCGCACCGGCCAATGCCCTAGCGAGGGACTAGGTTCAGGGCGAGTCAGGGCATAAGGTTCGCATGCGGCGACAGGTGCGGAGCCTGTTTAGGGAACGTAAGGAGTGCAGGGACGCTTCCTCAGGGGAGCTTAGGAGGTCTCCACTTCCCTATTTCCTATTACAGGGCCCACCACTGTAATTGTTCCTGTGTTTCCCCTTATTATTTAAATTCGCCAGCTGGAGGCGGGGTATCCAGTTTTACGTGTACTTTTTAAATTCGCCAACTGGAGGCGGTGTATCCGGCTGCACGTTCCGGTATTATTTAAATTCGCCCCGCTGGAGGCGCTGTATCCAGGGTCATGTGTGTCATAAATTCGCCCTGCTGGAGGCGCTGTGTCCAGTCACACGTTGATCATTACAATAAGGCAGCCTAATAACCAACAGAGCTGATGCACAAAAATAGAGCCTCCCCTGTCACTGCACACAAAGTGTTGTGTTGTAAGTGGAAATCACTAACAGCAGAAGCAGTTTTTGGGTTCTTCTTCCCTGCCTAACGCTCTCCCTTATTCTGAATCAGTAGCAGCAACCTCTCCCTAATGCTAAGATCGGCAGAAGTAAGATGGCAGTCGGCATTCATGCCCTTTTATAGCCCCTGTGATGCCACACAAAGCCAGCCAATCATTTGCATGCCCTTCTCAAAGATGGTGGTGACTGATGCCTATGTCATCGCGTTGACCACAGTGTGCATCCTCCATCATTGGCTGAAAAAGAGCACTGGAAGCATCTTTTGAAACGCGACTTTGGTGCTCAGGTCGCCGACCTCCTGGCCGTCCTCACGCTATGGTTGGATTTCGTTTCATGAAACCCGACTTCAGCGAAAGTCGCCGACTTTTGAATAGGACCGACCCATGTCGCTCAACTCTATTTGCCAGTTCTAAATATTCCCAAGATGATAGTCTTCAGCGTCTATTCCATTTCTTCCTTTTAATGTCCTCAAGTTCTTCCCTAGTTTTTTTAAACGTAGATCGATCAAATCTTTAAATAGTTCCCATAAATCTTCACTAAGGTTATTTTTCAGCTCAGCTTCAATACAGGAAATGTCCTTTACTAGATCCTGAATTTCCATTTGTAAAAATTCCATGTTCAGAAGCAATATATCCATAGCAAACTTGTTAAATAAGGCAAAAAAAGGTCACAAAACATTATTGTTATAAAATAGATTTGGATGCACATTGGATCTTTGTTTGTAATATTATTTTAAAGTCATTAGATGTAACCAAACGCTTATTGTCATTACTATATTTATGTTTCAAGTCTAAAAGTGATGGAGTACTCAGAAAATTGGCATCAACCTCTATACCTCCCAGGTTCCTCTCTTCATCCTCAGGTGTATAGCAAAACATTCTGGGCAAATCCGTATTTCATCAGTATTTAAAAAAAAACTAGAGATGAACTTGAGGACATTAAAAGGAAGAAATGGAATAGAGATGCTGAGGACTTATCATCTTTAATATGTTAAAAGGAGATAATCTTTATCATCCAATTACTGATGAGTTATTTTTCATCAAACATTATTTAACATGTTCAAGTGATTATGTTATTTATTTGTTGGAATGTCCATGTAAATTGTGGTATGTGGGTGAGACCACATGGGACTTCAAAACCCATGTAAATCACCACAGATACACAATCAGAAAAAAGAAACTTGATTTATTGGTCCCAAAACATTTTGTAGAACAGGGCCACACTGAAAGACATCTTAAATTTCGGATCATTGATCCCATCCCCCCTTTGAGACTGGGCGGTGATCGGATTAAAATGCTTAAAACTAGAGAATTATTATGGATCTGGAGGTAAAATAAGTTAAAACCTTTCAGATTAAATGTGGATTTTATATTACAATCAATCCTTTGATGAGTTACTCTTTGTGGTGTCTCCTATATGCTTCATTTGGATTCTCCCTCTTTTTGCTTGGGTTATTGCCAATTGTTTTTAAAAAAATTTCTAAAAAAAAATGTACTCTTTTTCTAGATCTTGCAAAATGTGAATTCAACCAAGGGTCATGATCCATGGCTTATCCCATTCAGAAGAACTGGCAAAAAGATTTTTATTTTTTTCTCTTTTAGATTTTTTATTTTGTTTTTCTTCTCTTTTTTTAGTTTGTTATATTAGAACTTGGAACGGAACAAAAATATATTGATATACTTGCTCTTAACACAAGGGACTTCACTGTGATTTGAGGATAATTCCTATCATTGAAAAGATTGAAGATGTGGTTTAAGAGGAGTATATTATCCATTTGAGAATTTGAGGTTGAGACATATTGCTTTAACGAGGCTTGTGTCTTCCCCATTTTCCATATGGTGAGTTGCCAGCCCCAGTTAATGGGGGGTGTTCTCACCCTTATGGATTTTCCTCAGCCCTTCTAATATCTAATTGCAATGGCAATCCTCTTTAAAACATGTTTGAAAATGAGAGTCTTATATGTATGGTACGATCTAATTTTATAAAATAATTGTACCATTATATCAAAGTGCTACTATATTAAGACTTTATGTGCAGTATATTTAATTCTTCTGTCTATACTCAAAAAGGTGTTGTGGCTACTTAAAGGGAATCTGTCACCCCTTTTTTGAGATGTCATATAATGATAGCATTCAATTGTGTGTCACATAAGGATTCTCTTAGTACTTTTGCTTCCCCCTGACCCTGCACCTTTCATGCATAAATATCTTTTTTATATCGGTTCAGATGCATGTAAACTGCCGCTCTCCAGTCCCCTGGGCGGGGCTTATTCACCTGCTCCCCCCTTCCTGTCTTGCTCTATGCATTTCTTCTTGTGTAGAGCAAGACAGGGAGGGGGGAGCAGGTGAATAAGCCCCGCCCATCGGACCGGACAGCGGTAGTTTACATACATCTGAACCGATATAAAAAAGGTATTTATGCATGAAAGGTGCAGGGTCAGGGGGAAGCAAAAGTACTAAGAGAATCCTTATGTGACACACAATTGAATGCTATCATTATATGACATCTCAAAAAAGGGGTGACAGATTCCCTTTAAGAGATTTTGTTCCTTTTTAACATGCTTGAAAATGTGAGACCTATATCTATGCTGTTTTGTTAGTATAAGATGAAAACTGAACTATAATTGTGCCTTCATTTGTTGCATGTTTATTTTTTTGCTCATTTTTAAAAAGCGCTGGGAACTAGTAGCGCAGAGGTTTCGTTCCTTTGTAGCATGCTGATTATTTGGGTTTTTTTGCCTTCCCCTAAGATGGTGCAGTAACTCTTCATTTATTATCTGCGCAGATGTGTGCTGACATTCTCTCAATGCTTTTTTCTTTTTTTGACATGCGCATTGCATTACACAGGACACTGACTGGTATTGGCGTTTCCTAACCTGCGCATTGTGTAACACAGGACGCCGACTGGCACATGTTTTTTCTTTAGAGGAACGGGGAAAGCCATGAATGTAATTAATAAGGTTGTACCCCTGTTTTATTATAACCAATTGATGTTCCGATGCATAGTATTCAGTGCCTTCTCTATTTATATTTATGCAGTGCACTTTGTGATGAACAATTTTTGTATCACTGTTTGCACCTTATGCATGTTACATTTTAATGTAAATGCATGCTCTTACAATGATGATTAATGTAAATGACTATAATTATGGATACCCTTTATATATCTGACACTTTCACATGTTCACTGCTTGAGAAAGGTTCCTGTTTGGACCGAAACATCACCTTTTGGGCTTATTAAATAGCCCTTCTTTTCACTACAAGCGGTGTGCTGCCTCCAATTTTTCCTGGATTAATATAATATATGCTTATAATATATATGTGTATATATATATATATATAATGAATATCTAATAAATATCTAATATATCTATTTCATAGGCACACCTTCTTAACCACATCAGGGTACATTGCCTGTGTTTCCCACAGCAACCAATCACTAAGCAACTTTCATTTCACCAGAGCTTTTTAAAAGATGAAAGCTGAGCTGTGATTGGTTGCTATGAACAACAGTTTTCCTCCTCCACAACACCTCAGCAGACACTGACATGGTGGGAGAAATCTAGCATCCCGAGAAACATAAGCTCCCAGCCATTGTCTGACCCTCAGAAAGGAGCAGAGAGCACATGACAGTAATGAATCATCCCCTCCTCTATTACTGCCAGGTGTATTGTTATCGGTGTAGAAAATCGCATGATCAGCGGCCGCACACAGAGCCGTACACAGAGTCCCACACATAGCCACACTGCCAGGTTACATAACAGCACATCTCCAGGAACTTCCTGCTTAGCACCACATGGCTCATGACTATGAGGTACAGGATGTGTGATGGGTATATGGGCACAGGACTATGGGAAGGAGGCTATGTATGATGGGTATATGGGCAAGGGACTATGGGATGGAGGATATGTATGATGGGTATATGGGCAAGGGACTATGGGATAGAGGATGTGTGATGGGCATATGGGCACTGGACTATGGGATGGAGGATGTGTGATGGGTATACGGGCTATGGACTATGGGATAGAGAATGTGTGATGGGTATATGGGCTCTGGACTATGGGATAGAGGATGTGTGATGGGTATATTGGCACTGGACTATGGGATAGAGGATGTGTGATGGGTATATGGGCACTTGACTATGGCATGATGTGTGATGGCTATATGGGCACTGAACTATGGGATGGAGGATGTGTGATGGGTATATGGGCACGTGACAATGGGATGGAGGATGTGTGATGGGTATATGGGCACTGGACTTTGGGATGGAGGATATGTATGATGGGTATATTCAGCACAGCCTGTGTAGCAGAGCAAGTTCAACCACCAGATTAGGCTCCCTGGGGGGATAGCCATAGGGACCTCATCTAGCATTATTACCTCTATGCTCCTGTGACGTCTAACAGGGCATAGCTTAGAGTGCACTCAGTTGTTGTACTGCTGTGTTGAGCAACAGAGTCTGGTACTTTGCACTCAGTTCACACCGAGTGGCGTTTAACTCGGAGTGTTTACGGTGCTTGCTCGCAGCTCCATTGCGCCTTGTTCACATTAGCTGCAGTTTTACAACTCTGCACGGTGGACCCCGGGTGGCGAACGCACCTTATTATCATATTTTATTTGGTGCGTTCCGCTTATCCTAACATAGTGTAAGGATGAGAACTGTAATCCAGCCAATAATTTTTAAAACTTTTTTTGTAGTGTTAGGTATTATCACAGAAATTTACCCCAGACCACGCAATAATGTATGGGTGACAAATTTAACAAATAGAAAAAAAATGAGCTAAAAGAAGCCCTAGCCAGCTCACCAACCACAGCCACAGCACGGAACCTCGTCTGGACCAAATGATAGTTGATAGTAGACAAAAACATGAGGGGCGTTCCAGCTGATAAAATTTCTTGCTTTATTGAAAAAATTAAAACAGTACAACGGCTTACTCCTCAAGAATGGATGGATGTGCTATGAGGCACTGGAATAACAGCTACTCGTTTTGACACTACATGAGTCTTTATCGCAGCAAGAAATTTTATCAGTTGGAACACCCATCATGTGACAAATTTAAGCCTACAAAATTTTTATATGCATTTTTGGAGAATTATATATAAAAAAAATGTATCAAGAACACAGAAGTATTAGTATGATGGCTCAGCTTCAGCACCAGTATCAAAATTACAGGCCTTTTTTCATAATACTGTGCACACAGGCCTAGACAAGGACTCTCTCCCTTCAATATGTAGTGTCACAGAGTTATGCAATGGCGTCAATGTGCCGAGCACATTTCCTGCTCTTTTATAACCCCTGATGATGTCACACGGCCAGTCAATCACAGTAATGTCTCAACCAAGATGGCATTACACTGACACGCAGGCAATCTCCGTATGACTATTGGCCGTGTAACAGGCTCCAAAAATGATTTGAGTTTAACATAGAGCACTGCCCATTAATCTCCGAGTAACGAGTACGTCTTAGCAACGTGATACTCGAATGATAACCGAGTATCACCAAGTACATTCGCTCATCCTTAATATTGTTTTCTGGACAAGTATAATGTCAGTAGAAGATTTTAGTTATGCTAAAGGTAGTTTCAATATGTTTGCTTTTTTAAATTGAGAACTGTATTAAATACTTTTACAAAAATTTTCTTTTTTTTTTTTTACCTGAACACATCATTCCCCTGCTCATGAATACCTAAGCAAGGATTCAGACTGAAAGGTGCTTAAACTTCCGGCTGTCAATAGCTGACTGCGTTGGTTGTAAACCATTAAAATCCTCTTTTGGCTAGTCAGACAAATACATTATCCTCTCCTGATTTGAATAAGATGGCTCTCTGGTGCTAAGTGTTATGCGTGGATTGACAACCTTTTAGTTATTTTCTCTACCATTCCTACCATGGATCTTTTCCCTTTGTCAGTGCATAGGGAGGTGAGATCAGTGCAATGAAGGTGAACACACTGCAAGCACTGACAGACCAAATAAAGCCTTGAATTAAGAACTAAATTTCCATTGAAGGTGACTCATTCTTAATTTTTGTCCATATATCTCTTATATACACTTATCTGTGCTAATGTAGAATGTATCAATTAGTATACATATTTATTTAAAAAGGAAATGGTATGTTTTTATAAAAACTTTTTACATTTTGATATGAGTACACGTATTTTCTTGATTCCATAGAATTACTGAAATTAGAAGCTCAGCTTGCAGATAGAAAAAATAATAGCTGTTTTCTATTTGCAATGACGACTAGAATTACGTATCTTCTAGACTGAACCAACTTGCATGTTAAAAATGAGTTATTGTTTAAGTTAGAACTGTATGCTTTTCTTTGTTTTAATTTCATATTTTTTTCTTTATCACTACTTTATATTGAAAAAACAAAGTATATGCTGCATATATTTGAAACTTTCTCAAAAGTAACATTGACATAATCAGCAGCAGGCTGACTTTGACCATGCTGGATTGTATAGAAGTACTTTCTGGGCATGCACTAATCTCAAACCAAGGTAATTACAAATGCCGGTGGTGGAGGTAAGCTTTGACCAGCCTCAATTGTAAATGTTGGATTAAGGCTGCTTAGTCACCAGAAACACGTCAATATCGCATTTCATGAACTGTTCACGCTGACGTTTTTTCCTCTATCCAGCATGTTTCCCAGTGAATAAAGGATCACAATTTTTTTTCACTATTTTGTTGAGCTGGATCCTTCCTTTTATTGCATTTGGTCTGTACTGCGCTGTCTGGGCAGGAAGTGGAGAAGGGTGACTCTCAGGGTGAAGGACTGGGAGAACAGAGAGAAAGACCATGATGTAGATCCCACTTGACGTGAACCCAGAGGCATGCAGCTGAGTAGCTCAGCAGAGGAGGATGTGGAGGAGAAAGATGAGGAGGTTACATTGCAGATTCCTGCACAGACACAGAGTGATGCAACCATGACAAGAACTGCATCCTCAGCCACAGCTTCAGCTCTGTCCAGCATCTGTCGCGGTTCTGCAGTTTACTGGAGCGGCAAAGTTTGCCTAGTCTGGGCCTTTTTTACACTGCAAAAGATGATGCAACTCATGTTTTCTACCAACTTTTCAAAAAATGACTCAGTAGAGGCAAAAATTGCAATAATTTTACTACCAAATGCATGGATTGGCATACGCATGATCAACATGCTTTAGTCTGGGACTCTCACTGCGCTAAATTGCGGACTAACGGGCCTCATCAACTACCGGCTGTTCCATCAACCGCATCTGCTGTTTCTCAATCATCACCTTGGCAAGTTTTCTAACACATGTGTTTGGCTGCAGAACCTCCATTTGGTTACCCCCAACAGTTGTGGTGAGTGATAGCCCATCAGCTGTAATGGAAGTGGAAATACTTGCTGTTTTTCTTTTACTGAGCTTACCACATCTTTCTCAATCCACAATAACATCTCTGAGTGCATCACTCAGAGTCCAGCAGTTTGTCATGTTCACCCTACTCTATCCTCTCTCAGCACAGCAGCCAATCCACGGTCCCGCAGTTGTGGTTATGTAAAATGTTTCATCCTACACATGCCAAAGCTAAGAGCTTGAACTCTACCATCTCCAGTTTATTGGCAATGGAAATGCTGCTTTTTTGAATGGTGGATACAGATAGTTTCTGAAAGTTGATGGCCATCGCAGTCCCCCAGTACCAGTTGCTCAGTCGCCATTACTTCTCTAAGAAAGCTGTGCCTGCTCTGCACCAGCATGTAGCAGACAACATCACCATTTCTTGAAAAAATGTATGTCTGTCAGAGTGCATTTCACCACTGACACCTCAATGAGCAAACATGGGCAAGGGTGTTATAGCTCACTGACTGGGCACTGGATGACTGGTGGCTATGGGGGCAGGCCAGCAAGATGCTGCTCCACAAATCTTGGAATCTCAAAGGCTTGAGGAACAAACCTCTATATCTAAGACTTCTTCCACAGCTTCTTTCTCCTTCACCCTCCACCTTTCCCTTAATGAGAGACTTGTTCCAACAGAGAGAATACCACCCCTTCCATAAACTTATTAACTTATAAAAGCCAAGGTATAATGTTGACAACCAAAGTAAACCACTAAAAAAACTGACAAAAGCATATATACATGAGCTATATATACCCAAAGAGAAATAAACCTACCGCATATACTCGAGTATAAGCCGACCCGAGTATAAGCCAACCCCCCTAATTTTGCCACAAAAAACTGGGAAAACTTATTGACTCGAATATAAGCCTAGGGTGGAAAATTCAGCAGCTACTGGTAAATTTCAAAAATAAAAATGGATACCAATAAAAGTAAAATTAATTGAGACATCAGTAGGATAAATGTTTTTGAATAGCCATATTGAATCAGGAGCCCCATATAATGCTCCATACAGTTCATGATGGGCCCCATAAGATGCTCCATACAAAATACACCCCATACACCCCATATAATGGTGCACAAAGGTTAATAATGGCCCCATAAGTTGCTCCCTAGAATAATGTGCCCCATATGCTGCTCCATAAAGGTTATGGCCCCATAAGATGCTCCATAGATTATGCCCCATATGCTGCCTCATAAGATGCTCCATAGAATATGCTGCCCCATAAAATGCTCCATAAATATTGCCACCATATGCTGCCCCCATAAGATGCTCCATAGATTATGCCCCCATATGCTGCTCCATGGATTATGCCCCCATATGCTGCTCCATGGATTATGCCCCCTTATGCTGCCCCCATAAGATGCTCCATAGAATATGCCCCATATTCTGCTCCCATATGCTGCTCCATGGATTATGCCCCCTTATGCTGCTCCATATATTATGCCCCCATATGCTGTTCCCATATGCTGCTCCATAGATTATGTCCCTATAAGATGCTCCATAGATTATGCCCCCATATGATGCTCCATAGATTATGCCCCCATATGCTGCTCCATATATTATGCCCCTATATGCTGCCCCATAAGATGCTCCATACATTATACCCCCATATGCTGCTCCATAGATTATGCCCCCATATGCTGCTCCATATATTATGCCCCCACATTCTGCCGCCACAAGATGCTCCACATATCATGCCCCCATATGCTGCCCCCATAAGATGCTCCATACATTATGCCCCCATATGCTGCTCCATAGAATATGCCCCCATATGCTGCTCCATATATTATTCCCCCGTATGCTGCCCCCATAAGATGCTCCATATGTCATGCCCCCATATGTTGTCCCCATATGCTGCTCCACATATCATGCCCCATATGCTGCCCCCATAAGATGCTCCATACATTATGCCCCCATATGCTGCTGCTTCTGCAGATAAAAATTAAAAAAGACATACTCACCTCTCCGTCGCTGGGTGCCAGGTGCCGGTGTCGCTGCTGGCTCAGGACCCGGCACCTAAGACATTCACCTGCCCTGCAAAATAATGTAGAGGAGCAGCATCCAATCCGGGTGAAAAAATGTGCAAACGTTTATTCTGCTATTAAAAAGACATACAACGTTTCAACCACAATTGGTCTTTTTCAAGTATAAAAGACCAATTGTGGTCGAAACGTTGTATGTCTTTTTAATGGCAGAAAAAACTTTTGTACATTTTTTCACCCGGATTGGATGCTACTCCTCTACGTTATTTCCCTGGATTTTTTATGTCCAATTGGGCCCTTGGACTGGGAGCGTGCATCTCCTTCATTCTGAATGTGCTATTGGCTGCTTTCTTTTCTGGCTATTCACCTGTCCTGCGTCCATCGCTGCTCGCCGGTCGCCGCTGTCTGCCACGTCATTTGTCAGTGACGTTCAGGCAGCAGAGGGCAGGGCGCACACTAACCACATCACCGCACCCTCTGCTCTCTGAATGTCAATGACAAGAGGACACATCAGACAGCAGCAATCACCGGGGACCGGGGACAGGTGAATAAAGCCTATACTTACCCCATCCTGGGTACACATACAGCAGCCCTGCCCTGCCCCAGGCTCTATTTGATTATGCACCTGTGTCTGGACCTGTTTCACCCTTCATCTGTGGTTGCTGGTTTGGCACTGTGGAGGTCAGATCTGAAATGTCCGGACCTGGTCGGCCTTTATCTGCACTCGCCCTTTCATGGGAGTGATTCAGAAATACTTCAGGTACATTTTGCATTTAATATAGTCTTCCTTTTAATACATTTAAGAATGAGAATGCTGTCACATGGCGGGGTGGCTCAAAGAATTGATCAATTGTTTGCTAATGTCTCATTTTAAAGTACAATTAGAAATCAATATGTGCATATGCACTTTATGTATTGCGTTCTGATCATAGGCAGTGCTGGCTTCTCCCCTTTTTTATTAAATACTAGCTGAAGAGCCCGGCGTTGCCAGGGCATAGTAACCAACTGTGGTTAGTTATAACAAATTATAATGATTATATTGCACATAAAAACATTTCACATCATATATTCAACACTACAGATTTGCAACACAAATTAACTAAACGATTACCCAAGTATCCTCTCCTGTGTGATACTTTCTGCTGAGCTGTGTATATAATCCTATCGTGTGTTACTGACTGCTCAGCCGTGTAGCTAATCCTATCCTGTGTCATACTGACTGCTGAGCAGTGTATCTAATCCTATCCTCCTGTGATACCGTCTCTTGAGCCGTGTATCTAACCCTATCCTGTGTGATACTGACTGCTGAGCCGTGTACCTAATCCTATCATGTGTGTTACTGACTGCTCAGCCATGTATCTAATCCTATCCTGTGTGATACTGACTGCTGAGCCGTGTATCTAATCCTATTCTGTGTGATGCTGTCTGCTGAGCTGTGTATATAATAGACGATAACACCATAAAAATGATAAGAATAATAAGCCTCATTTGCCACAACTGTCTACAAAGAAAACTGTTGCTGATAGCAACCACTCACAGCTCATTTTTCATCTTTTAAACAGCTCTGGGATAGCGTGGCGAGTTTTGAGTGGCGACTTTTGTGTTTCAACTTTTATGTGGCGAGGTTGGTGTATGTGTGGTGAAATGTGTGCTGAGGGTGGTATATGTGTTGAAGCATGTGGTAGTGTGTGGCACATTTTGTGTGTGTGTTCATATCTCCATGGGTGGTGAGTATCCCATGTCAGGGCCCCACCTTAGCAACTGTACGGTATATACTCTTTGGTGCCATCGCTCTCATTTTTTAAGTCCCCCTTTTTCACATCTGGCAGCTGTCAATTTGCCTCCAACACTTTTCCTTTCACTTTTTCCCCATTATGTAGATAGGGGCAAAATTGTTTGGTGAATTGGAATGCGTGGGGTTAAAATTTCGCCTCACACCATAGCATGTGATACTCTCGAGGTCCAGACGTGTGACTGTGTGGGGAAGGTGACTAGTCGGACAGACGTGACTGGTAGAAGGAGGGGACGGTTTGTGCACAAGAGACGGAGATTGACAGGATAGAAAGCTAGAAAAGGTGGATAGTAGAGTACAGTACCTAGAAATGACCACAAGATGGCAGGGGAGAGTAGCTTAGGACTCAACATCAGCTTATGGCTTGAGAAATGCTTAGTCATGGGGGGCGGGGAGATCATAGAATCATAGAATCGTAGAGTTGGAAGGGACCTCCTGGGCCATCTGGTCCAACCCCCTGCTCAAAGCAGGATTCGCTAAATCATCCCAGTCAGATGTCTGTCCAGCCTCTGTTTGAAGACTTCCATTGAAGGAGAACTCACCACTTCTCGTGGCAGCCTGTTCCACTCATTGATCACTCTAACTGTCAAAAAGTTTTTTCTAATATCTAATCTGTGTCTCTTCCCATTCAGTTTCATCCCATTGCTTCTAGTCTTTCCTTGTGCAAATGAGAATAAAGTTGATCCTTCTACAATGTGACAGCCCTTTAGATATTTGTAGACAGCTATTAAGTCTCCTCTCAGTCTTCTCTTTTGCAAACTAAACATTCCCAAATCCTGCAACCTTTCCTCATAAGACAGGGTTTGCAGACCGGTCACCATTCTGGTCGCTCTTTTCTGAACTTGCTCCAGTTTGTTGATGTCTTTTTTAAAATGTGGTGCCCAAAACTGGACACAATATTCCAGATGAGGTCTGACCAAAGAGGAGTAGAGGGAAATAATGACTTCACGTGATCTAGACTGTATGCTTCTGTTAATACATCCTAGAATTGCATTTGCCTTTTTTTGCTGCTGCATCACACTGTTGACTCATATTCAGTCTGTGATCTATTAGTATACCCAAGTCTTTTTCACATGTGCTGTCACTTAGCCCTATTCCTCCCATTCTATATATGCTTTTTTCATTTTTATTGCCCAGATGTAGTACTTTGCATTTCTCCCTGTTAAAAACCATTCTGTTAGTTGCTGCCCACTTCTCCAGTTTATTTAAATCTTTTTGAATCCTCTCTCTCTCTTCTCTAGTATTAGCTATCCCTCCTAGCTTTGTGTCATCAGCAAATTTAATCAGTTTACCCTCAATTCCTTCATCTAAATCGTTGATAAAGATGTTGAACAATACAGGGCCCAGGACAGAGCCCTGTGGTACCCCACTTGAGACATTCTTCCAACTGGATGTGCAGCCATTTACGACCACTCTTTGGGTCCGATCACTAAGCCAGTTATGAATCCACCTAACAGTTGCCTTGTCCATTCCATACTTAGTCATTTTTTCAATAAGGATTGTATGAGAGACTTTGTCAAATGCTTTGCTGAAGTCAAGATATACTATATCTACAGCATTTCCTTGATCCACCCAATCAGTGATACCAACATAGAAGGAAATTAAGTTAGTCTGACATGACTTATTAGTTAGAAACCCATGCTGACTCTGTTTAATCACTTCATTCTTATCCAGGTATTGACATACATGTTGTTTAATAATTTGTTCAAAGATCTTTCCTGGTATAGAAGTCAGACTCACCGGCCTATAGTTGCCTGGGTCCACCTTCTTCCCCTTTTTGAAGATAGGAACAACATTTGCTCTTCTCCAGTCTTCTGGCACTTCTCCTGTTCTCCAAGAATTTTCAAAGATTATGGAGAGGGGTTCAAAAATTTCTTCTGCTATCTCCTTCAGTACTCTGGGGTGTAATTCATCTGGACCTGGAGACTTGAATTCATTTAGGTTAGCTAAGTGTTTCCTCACTATCTTTCTGTTTATAGATATCCTGGATTCTTCTATTCCCTTAATAGGACAGTGAATAACAGTTGATGTTGCATTTCCTTTCTGAGAGAAAACAGATGCAAAATAGGAATTTAAAAGTTCAGCCTTCTCAACATCCTGTCTTACCATTTCATCATTTTCATCCTGTAAAAATCCTATAGCATCTTTGACTTTTCTTTTACTTTTGACATATCCCCAAAATCCTTTATTATTGCTTTTGACATCTCTTGCAAGCCTCAGTTCATTTTCAGCTTTAGATAATCTGATTTGTGCCCTGCAGGTTCTGCAGACAGCATTATATTCTTCTTTAGATATGCCTCCCTCTTTCCATTTTATAAACATTTTTTTCTTCCTTTTTAGCATGTGCTTAAGTTCTGTGTTCATCCATCCTGGTTTCCTTAAATGCTTCCTATTCTTCCCTCTTTTCGGAATTGTTAACAACTGTGCTTTGAGAATTTCATTTTTCAAGATTTCCCATCCTTCCTGGACATTTTTGTCTTTAAGGATATCCAGCCATTGGATCCCTCCAATTCTCTTTCTGAATCCCTTAAAATCTGCCTTTCTGAAATCTAACCTTGACGTCTGAGTCTTCACAGGTCTTCCACCTCTAGTAATCCAAAATTCTAAAATAGCATGGTCGCTACCTCCTAGGGTCCCAGCCACTTTTACCTCCTCAACCATTTCCTCCCTGTTTATAAGGATTAGATCCAAGGTAGCAGTTCCCCTTGTTTTCTCCCTTACCTTTTGGAAGATAAAGTTGTCAGCAAGAGAGGATAAGAATTTCCTTGACCTGTTAGTTTTGCCTGAGAGAGATTCCCAACAAATGTCTGGATAGTTGAAATCTCCCATGACAACTATGTCATATTTTTTGGAGAACTTGGCCATCTGATGCATAAAGAGTTCATCTATATCTTCGGCTTGCACAGGCGGCCTGTAGTAAATGCCTACAATGGTGTCCTTTCCATTGTTCTGTCCTTGTATTCTTACCCAAAC
Organism: Dendrobates tinctorius; assembly: GCF_039654945.1. NCBI lineage: Eukaryota > Metazoa > Chordata > Amphibia > Anura > Dendrobatidae > Dendrobates > Dendrobates tinctorius. Next base: position 34,159,236 of record NW_027361766.1, read on the forward strand.
AGTTTCCACAGAACTCCCAGTCTCTGAAGCTTCAATCTCTGTGCAGATATACGCGTTTCGAACATACAATGCGACACCCCCTCCTCGTTTATCAAGTCTGTTTCTTGCAAATAAGTTGTATCCTTCTAGTCTTGTATTCCAATCATGTGTATTGTCCCACCAAGTTTCAGTGATTCCAATTACATCATATTTCTGTTCCTGTGTTAGTAGTTCCAATTCTCCTTGTTTGTTGCCCATGCTTTGTGCATTAGTATAGAAACATTTTAGTTTGTGATTGGTTTCTCTTTCTCCAATATTTTTATTAATTAGATTCTTTCGTCTTTGTTCTTCCTTTCCACTTCTAATAGCAGAGTTCTCAATAGCATTTGTCAGGTGTATGGCTTTTTCTGGTCTTTTGCTTCCCTTCCCATGTTGTTCTAGTTTAAAGCTCTCCTTACAAGTGTAGCAAGGCGACTTCCAAATACATGCTTTCCAGTCTTCGTAAGGTGCACCCCATCTCTAGCAAGTAGTCCATCGTATAAGTAGTTCACTCCGTGATCCAGAAATCCAAATCGTTGCTGACGGCACCATCGACGTAGCCAGTTGTTCACCTGCAGAATCTTATTCCACCTCCTTGTTCCATGGCCATCCACTGGGAGGATGGAAGAGAAGACCACCTGCGCTCCCAGTTCTTTCACTTTCTTGCCTAAGTCTTCAAAGTCTCTGCAGATGATTTCCAGGTCATTTCTTGCGGTGTCATTTGTCCCCACATGTAGTAGCAGGAATGGGTAGTCATCTGTAGGTCTGAAGAGTCCTGATATCCTGTCAGACACATCTTTAATTTTTGCACCTGGAAGACAGCACATTTCTCTTGTAGTTATATCCGGTCTGCAGATAGCGGCCTCTGTTCCTCTCAGCAGGGAATCCCCCATGACCACCACTCTCCGTTTCTTCTTCACAACATTTTTCTTTCTCCATCCAGGAGGACTCTGAGGGCGTACAAGGTTGCTGTTTGTTGGCAAAGTCTTATCCTGATGTATTTCTTCATCGTTTTCCTGCGTGAGAGCCTGGTACTGGTTCCTGAGCAGTATGGGTGCTGACTGCCTCCTGATCCTCCTGCTTCTCTGGGTCACATGTCTCCATTCCTCTGTTTCTTCAGGTGCACTTCGAATTTCTTCTCTTTCTGTAACATGAAGAGATAATTCTGCTCTGTCCAAGAACTCTTCACCTTCCTTAATGATCTTCAACGTAGCTAACCTCTCTTCGAGATTTTGCAACTTTTCCTCCAACAGGGACACAAGCTTGCATTTGTGGCATGTGAAGTTTGGCTTTTCCACTGGTAAATCTGTGAACATGTAGCAAGAAATGCAGCTCACCAAATGGCTCCTGGCCTCTTCCATCTTGAGATTTGTTAAAAACGATAAAAGATGAGCCAAAAGATTTCCTCTTTTCAGCTGCAACGGCCAAAACCCAGTGATCGTTGAGCTCGCGGAGACTCTTGACTTATCCCAGAAGGCACTGGGAATATGCAAATGATCTCCTCAAGACTCTTCCCCTGGTTTTCCGATTTCCTCTTTTCAGCTGCAACGGCCAAAACCCAGTGATCGTTGAGCTCGCGGAGACTCTTCACTTATCCCAGAAGGCACTGGGAATATGCAAATGATCTCCTCAAGACTCTTCCCCTGGTTTTCCGATTTCCTCTTTTCAGCTGCAACGGCCAAAACCCAGTGATCGTTGAGCTCGCGGAGACTCTTCACTTATCCCAGAAGGCACTGGGAATATGCAAATGATCTCCTCAAGACTCTTCCCCTGGTTTTCCGATTTCCTCTTTTCAGCTGCAACGGCCAAAACCCAGTGATTGTTGAGCTCGCGGAGACTCTTCACTTATCCCAGAAGGCACTGGGAATATGCAAATGATCTCCTCAAGACTCTTCCCCTGGTTTTCCGATTTCCTCTTTTCAGCTGCAACGGCCAAAACCCAGTGATCGTTGAGCTCGCGGAGACTCTTCACTTATCCCAGAAGGCACTGGGAATATGCAAATGATCTCCTCAAGACTCTTCCCCTGGTTTTCCGATTTCCTCTTTTCAGCTGCAACGGCCAAAACCCAGTGATCGTTGAGCTCGCGGAGACTCTTCACTTATCCCAGAAGGCACTGGGAATATGCAAATGATCTCCTCAAGACTCTTCCCCTGGTTTTCCGATTTCCTCTTTTCAGCTGCAACGGCCAAAACCCAGTGATCGTTGAGCTCGCGGAGACTCTTCACTTATCCCAGAAGGCACTGGGAATATGCAAATGATCTCCTCAAGACTCTTCCCCTGGTTTTCCGATTTCCTCTTTTCAGCTGCAACGGCCAAAACCCAGTGATCGTTGAGCTCGCGGAGACTCTTCACTTATCCCAGAAGGCACTGGGAATATGCAAATGATCTCCTCAAGACTCTTCCCCTGGTTTACCCAGGGGTAGGTACCCAGGAGGGGAATTCCCGGTGAGAGAGAGGATAAATAGAACAGGATAGGGTTCCAGGCAGGTCAGTCCCGGGAGGAGCTCGATAGAAGACGGAGAACAGTGAAGAGCTCAAATAGGGGTCCGATAGTAAAGAGACAGTCAGGGGTGGCCCTGACCCGACGGACCGCAGGACAGATGAGGCTTCGGGGGTTCCGATTGGACGACGACCTCAGGCAGGTGAAGCGCTGGCGGGAGATTGGTCTAGGACAGCCCCAGCGAAAGATCCGTGAGGGATGTTACTTTGACTGGAACAAAGGTGCAGGTACCCGGGCATGGAGACAGAGAACTGTAAAGAGGCTGCGGTGCGTGGTTGTGGTCGTCAGGAGGACAACAAATAAATCCGGAACTGTTACAACTGAAATCTGTCTCCGCCTCGTCCTTGCATCGCCTGGTGTCTGTGTCATCCGGACAGGGTAAGCAGTGGTCCACCCCCCAATCCGGGCACCTACCACATTTGGCGTAGTAGGCAGGATCGCCACCGCTAATGCGACATCTTCCGCGGCAGGCCTGCGTCTGAAGAACCCAACAGGACTTGGACTGTTCACCTGTAGATTACAAATACCTGTGGATTACAAGACTGCTCACCTGTGGATTATAATTGGAGACTTGGTTCCGCATCTGGGGCGGTGGCGTCAAAAGGTCGAATCTCGCTGGGAGGCCTGCTTTCGGGAGCCACTGACAGCCCCCAGACATCGGGCGGAGAGGAGGAGCGACTTCGGGCTCTGCTGGAGCAGCCGCTGAAGATGTCACCTGGGAGCCTCCCCGCGGGACCCACGAGCCTGGAGGCTAGCCCTGCCGGATGGCGGGGTGATGATCAGAGGTCGCGGGAGGAGCTGCGAAGTGACCTGATGGAGGCCACAGCACCGGGGAAGGTGAGAGATCCCCTGGCCTGACGAACAGCCCCCTCCTCCCGGCCTTCCCACATGGCCTCCTGCGTTCCTGTGGGCCCGGTCAATGAGGGCTTTGCGGCCTCTGCTGGGCCGACTGACGCTCTCACCCTCAACCATGAGCCACCCCGCCTGGCCCGCCATCGGCCCTCGTCGCCGATGCGGAACCAGCCCGTGGCCAACGCTGCTGCGTTCCTCCTGGCAGCAGCGGTTTACCACCTGAAGCCTGCCGCCACTCCAGCCTCCCCTGTGGCCTCCTCGCCAGTGCCGGCCGCCACTCCGGCCCCGTCTGCGACTCCGATTGCGGCCTGCTCCACAGCAGCCTCTGGTTTGATTGCGGCGCCAGCCGCGGCCTACCCGGCGGCACCCGCGGCCGCCTTGGCTTCGCTCATGGTTCCAGCTGCGGCCTGCTCACCGATACCCGGGGCCGCCTCTGCTGCAATCAATACCGCAGCTGCAGCCTGCCCACCAAGGTCCGCGGCTGCTACGGTCCCCCTCCAGATGGCAGCTTCAGCCGGGTCATCAGGCTCCGCCGCCTCTGCGGAGCCATTTGTCATCCACAATAGCAGACCCCAGCTTTGCTGCTCCACTTCTCATCGGTCAATGACCCCCGTCTCTCACCTGTGGTTGGAGCTGCAGGAGCTGGGGGCCGGATGGAACGAAGCCACCACATCGACAGAGATGAGCGCGTCCACGCCACCACCGGTGGTGGACTGCTGGTTCCCAAGCAGAGAAATGGTACTGAACGAGCGTCGTGGAACCACTTTGAGCCCCTTCTACCCCTTTTGACTCATCTCTCAGGAGGGAGGTGACCCCTGAGCCCTGGGCAAAAAGAACACTCGGAGCTCAGGAACAGTCGAGACATCCCGGGAACCTCACGGCTGTGGGGTTCCCCTTCTGGACTGGCGCAACATCAGCCGTCAGGAGATGGCCCAGACTGTCGGGATTTCGCTGCACCGTTGTACAGGCCCCAAGAGGACAGTTCGACGTCCAAGATAAGGGACATGTTTCATTGTTGATTGTTTGCTCCTGGCATAGCGGGGATGTGGGAGAGGAAGTACTCATGTTAAAGGGAGGGGGAGTACTTATGATCTGTTTTAAAATGTTATATTGAAAGAAAAGAAAAAAAAAAAAGAAAAAAAAAAACAAGGGAAAAGGGGTTACCCCTGTTGGGTAACTCATATTGTTATTAAGGTAATGATAATAGTATGTTAAAGTTGATTTAATGAGTAGTGTGTTTATAAAAAAAATGTATGTAACAGATTCTGGGTACGAGGTAGAAGATGCCGCATGACTCTTTTTAGGTGAAGGACGAAGTGATGAAGAACATGATACCAGTCAGTGGTCCGTCAGTCAGGTCCCCTACACCACGGACACCCCAAAAGGACAGGCGGGCGCCAATGATGATCTGGCAGGCGAAAGGCCTCTGTCATGGCATTCCGGACAGCTAAAGGTAGTGGAAGGGGAGAGTAGTGGGAGGTTCACGCCGTAGAGTAGTCCGGTTGGACCTCGCCAACCTGAAAGTAGTTGTCACGTGGCGTGCGTGCTGGCGAATAGCAGTAGGCTGCTCGGAGCATGGTGCTCCCAGTTTAGTTCGGCCCCGTGGGCAGCGGGTTTTGGCCCAACGAGCGGTCCGACAACAGACTGTGGACAAGCTTCAGAACGACATAGGTAGGAAGTAAGATTGTCGGGACGACAATGGACAAAGGGAGGGGGAGTGTGGGGAAGGTGACTTGACGGACAGACGTGACTGGTAGAAGGATGGGACGGTTTGTGCCAAAGAGACGCAGATTGACAGGATAGAAGGATGACAGTTAGAAAAGGTGGATAGGAGAGTACAGTACCTAGAAATGACCACAAGATGGCAGGGGGGAGTAGCTTAGGACTCAGCATCAGCTTATGGCTTGAGAAACGCTTAGTCATGGGGGGCGGGGAGGTAGAAACCAGGAGGAGAATTCCCGGTGAGAGAGGGGATAAATAGAACAGGATGAGGTTCCAGGCAGGTCAGTCCCGGGAGGAGCTCGATAGAAGACGGAGAACAGTGAAGTGAGAGAGGGGATAAATAGAACAGGATGAGGTTCCAGGCAGGTCAGTCCCGGGAGGAGCTCGATAGAAGACGGAGAACAGTGAAGAGCTGGACTAGGGGACTGACAGGAAAAAGACAGTCAGGTGGGGTGGCCCTGACCCGACGGACGGCAAGACAGAAGAGGCCCCGGGGGTACTGATTGGACGATGACCTCGGGCAGGTGAAGCGCTGACAGTAGATTGGTCTAACTGTAAAGAGGCTGCGGTGCATGGTTGTGGTCGTCAGGAGGACGACGAATAAATCCGGAACTGTTACAACTGAAATCTGTCTCCGCCTCATCCTTGCATCACCTGGTGTCTGTGTCGTCCAGACAGGGTAAGCAGTGGTCCACCCCCACCCCAATCCGGGCCCCCACCACAACAGTGCAAAATTTTGTGGCTGTAGCTGCGACGGTGCGGATGCCAATCATGGACATGCACACACACATATATACACACACACACATTGAGCTTTATATATTAGATAAATAATTGTGCTATTCTATGCGCTACTAATAAACATTACAAATAAGTATATAAAAAAGTATACATCATCAGTGCCTCATTATTAGTAAAGTGAGTAGCAATAAGGTACATAATTACATCTTTTAAAGTATTAAGCGCATCAGTGCAAGAAAGTACATACATATACAATACATTATACAAAACAATGCAATACATTATATGAAAATGCATTAGTACCTCATTGATTATAGTGTAAGTGCACATAAAGTGCATAGATGCATATAATATAAGTGCAGCAGTGCAAAAACCATACATAAAAAACATATACATACATAAAAAAGTTGCATGCATAAAAAAGGTGGACATTAAAACAAAAAGGATTATTTTAAAAAATAGAAGTATCAATACATATGGGGCAAAAAAATCTTCATAAAACGAGTCCTCATAACAGGAATAGTTTCCAGTTAATGTCAAAGAATATGATCTTCATAGGAAACGTCACTCAGTGGACAACTGATACATAGATATGGGTGCCATAGGCATACTAATACAAAGAAAGACATATTAATGAAAGTGAATAGACACTACAATAAGAACTTATTAAGGTTTACATACAAAGTGTCTTCAAAGAAGGTGGGTATAAAAAGTTTTTTTTAAACAATATAAAATATAAGAATATAAATGAACTATTGAGGATAGGGGAATAAGGGATTTTTCATCTTTCCAAATTTACCTACATTCTATTTGTGAAAGTACTTTAGCTGTACTACCTCCCCCAAATGTTAGAGACCACATGATCAATACCTCTCACTTTCAGTAGGAGACACTCAGGTGACTCCTAAAATGTCTTGGGATTGACTTCAGTGATTGAATATCATTCTCCTTTTTTGCCGCTGTGATATCATGGTCTCTTACTCTGACTTTTCATTTCCGTGTTGTAAGACCGATATAAATCTTTGAGCAAGGGCAAATAGCTTAATAAACAACCAAACGGGTTGTGAAAATAATGCAATGTGGAATGGTAAAAATTTTTGTGCCCGCCGTGTTTGAAAAATCAATGGCATTTTCAATATTCGGGCATGACATGTAATTACCACATGGTTTACAGCCCCATTTAGGGCATGGTACTGAAGGAGTAAGACAGTTTGGGCTAGGCTCATAATGTCTTGACACAAGAAAATCCTTTAGGTTTTTACCATGTCTGGCCATGACTACCCCCTGAAACAATTGGCCTACATGGAAGTGTTGAAGTGTTTTTGTGAATCTTAGATAGGAAATACAGGGTGGGGACCATTGGATCTTTAATGGTGAGTTCCTTCAATAGATCTTTAGAAGTAACACTTATAATAGTGCAATTATTTATATTTAATATACAAAAAATGTTTTCTGTGTAATCATTCTTGCACTTGGCACTTTAATTTGTTTGTTCTGAAATATATCATTGGAACACATTTTATATATACATAGTTATGCTTGCCTTTTTCATTTTTGCTTGTGTCTTCATTTGAAATACCTGTGTAGGGTTAATTCTCCTCCTGCAGGTCTGATGCCACACCCCCTTATGAAGGCTACATGCCGGAACACGTGTTGGGATCTGGCGCCAGCACAGCAGGAGGAGATGACCACAGGTATTCATTGTCTTCATCTGTTTATTTATTTATTTGCATTTTCACCTTGTCACTTATTAATGTATGCATGCCAGGCTGTGCATATTTAAGAGATTCCTTCTTTGGAACCCAGCACCACACACATTAGCCTGCCATGCAGCCCTGTACACATTGATGCATCTCCTTCATGCTGCTGTGTCTCCTTAGCTTGCTCACCCATTTTTTACTTCTTTTTGTACATTAATTAAAAAAAAAATTGTAATAAAGAATTAATCATTTTATCATATTTTTGGCTATATAATTTATTTATAGGTTTATTACACCTCTATACTCTGCAGCTGTGGCTCACCGCAATCTGGCAGTGTTTAAATTAAAATGCCTTAAAAATTGCAGTCACACAGCTCAAGAGTTGTGGACAGCTATCCAGGCCGAGGTAGAGCAATGGCTGTCTCCACTGAACCTGGAACCAGGGAAGTCTGTGTGCGATAACGGTGCTAAACTGGTGGCGGTCATACGCCTTGGGAACCGCACATGTGTGCCTTGAATGGCTCAGGTCCTCAACCTTTTGATACAGCAATTTCTCATCCAATTCTGCCATTTACACCATGCAGGTCATTGATTTGCATCACTACAGAGATATTTCGGCCTAACAGTTAACCTTTTGATAAGCGATGTGCCGACATGGTGGAATTCCACTGTTCACATGTTGCAGTGACTAAGGCAGCAGTAACAAGCCCTTGTATAGTATGTCTTTTTGCATAGCCTGTGCCAATGCAGTAGAGACGTGTTGCAAATCACGATTTTGGAGTGGGCACAGTTGAAAGACCTCTGCACCCTTCTGCACAGTTTTGAAATAGCTACTAAAATTGTTAGCGCTGATGATGCCATCATCAGCATCACTATTCCAGTCATCTACATGTTAGAGCACACTTTGAATAGTCTGTGGAAAAGCTGGCAGTCCCAGAGGAAGAGAAGGAAGCAGAGGATGATGTGGAAGAGATAACAGTATCTCTACGTTCCAGACTGTCATTGCATAGGCAAGTGCCATGGGAGGTTGGATTACAGCGATTTAGGGGTGCTCATGCTACCAGACAAACTGTTCGTGAAAGTGCAGGAGCCAAGAAACAAATGGAGGAGGATGAGAAGAAGAAGAGTGGATGGGCGCGCAACGTAGACTTGGAAGAGCACGACACATGAGGGCCTTTTATCTGCACTATCTGTAACATGATGCTCGTACTGTTAAAATTAGAAATAGCGCTGACTACTGGATTGCCACTATGCTAAATCTACCATACTAGATTAAACTTTGACAGATGCTATTCCCCCCGAAAAGGTACACACACATGCTGGAGTATCAAAGCATGCTTGAAGACAATCTTAAAAGTGGTTTTCCAAAAGAAAGCAGTAAGGCACACAGTGTACAACGCAGTTATATACTTTCCACCCTGGGAATATTGAATCATCAACTTAAAAAACATTAGCAGCTGCAGCAGCTTTTTTTTTGACCAGCCCAGGCACCAGGTGGTGAGGTCTGGTGCAGGAATATCTTGAGCTCAATATTAATGCCATCAGGGGGAATTTGGATCCTTTTGCATTTTGATCTTCAAAACTGGAAGAGTGGCCTGAGCTTGCTTGTCCTGCCTTGGAGGTTTTGCCATGCCCAGCAGCCAGCGTTCTTTCAGATCGTGTCATCAGGGCTGCTGGTGATGTTCTGATGGGTAAGCACATCCGTCTGTCCCCTGAAAGTGTAGACCCCCTAACTTTCATCAAGATGAACAATTCTAGGATCTTTAATGACTTTACACCCCAGTTGCAGACTAGGCAGAATAGGTGATGAATTAGTTTTTAGTGTGCTGCATTGATCTCTAGTTATTGCAGTCTGTGTCATCTTTGTTCTGGCTTCTGTACCTGCTGTTGCTACTGCTGCTGATGTTATAAACATTTTTTTTAAATGTGGCAAATGCAAGTTGGGTCTCCATCTGGTGTGTTGTTTATAGTGGAAGGGGTGTTAGAGTCCCATCATACTATTTCTACTCTAGGGAACATGATGCCACTTTAGTGGTGTGTGGCAATAATTTTTAGAAATGTGGAGACTACAAGTTGGGCTTCCATCTGGTTAATTTCCTGTAGTGGAAGGGATGTAGAACCTCATTATACTATTTCTACTTTGTGGAAATTGAAGCCACTTTAGTGGTTTGTGCCAATACTTTATTGAAATGTGGAGACTCCAAGTTGGAACTCCATCTGGTGGGTTGCCTGTAGTGAAAGGAGTGTGAGAACCCCATAATATTATTTCTTCTCTGGGTAAATCGATTCGACTTTAGTGGTGTGTGGCAATAATTTTTTGAAATATGGAGACTCCAAATTGGGTCTCCACTAGAGTTGAGAGAATATATTAATATTCGGTTCGGATCACAATCGCTGAATTTGCAATATTTGCCAATTTAATCGTCAATTTAATCGCCGAATATAGCCGAATGTCATACACAGCACAAAAGCTAGCATAGCACTTCAGATCAGCAGTAACATTACCACCAGTAGGTTGTTACCGCCATCAGAGCCCTGCGGATGCGGTGACCCACAGTTAAAAGCTTATCGCAGGTCAGCAGGCGTCGGCTGATGAGATATTACTTCTCCTATCAGCCTAAGTCTGTTGTGACAGCAGGTGCCACTGATGGGAGAAGTAGTCTTTCATCAGCAGATGCCTGTGTACAAACTTAAAAAAAATAAAAGTCACCGCTAGTCACTGACGCTGCACTTGCAGCAGCTCATTCACCAGTGGTTTCAGCTTGACGGTCTAATCTTTGACACTGTCCAGGTTGGAAACTATTAAACCCCAGACATGGATTATAGCGTGGGACAGAATGACAGAGAGGTGAGGAATATTGTAGTTTTTTAATATTGTTTTGTTACAGGAATTAGGGATTCAGTGGAATTAGGCGTTAGGTGAGTATAACTGTGTTGATCATTTTTAAATAAAAATGTAAAAGTGTTTTATTTTATTTCTAATAAAGAACTTTATTATCACTGTGTCTTTATTTACCGTATAACTAAAGGAGATCTTCAGCAGACCTCAGACTATCAAGCCATCAGTGACTCGTGATTGTTAGAAGCAGGTCATTGCTGTAACACACAGCTATCACCTGCCGATTAAGGGGTGAGCTCACCTCGTCAACCAACTTCAAATAACTATTTACGACTTGCAACGTACATGTACATGAAGCTGTTAATGCTGCCCTGAATGAAAAGGATGTGAAAAAAAGCTTAATTATCCTTAAAAGGGATCTGTCACTCCATTTTAGCCCTATCAGCTGCCGGCACCGCCATCAGGGGCTTATCTACAGCATTTTGTCTTAAGGTCTTAAAGAAAATTCATGCCTTAGGTCAGGGTTTCTTTACTGGAACAAAAGTAACCTAAACAATATTAGGCAAGTAATTTTTATGATATGTCTGATTGACATATATGTGTGTAATGTGTATGAATATATGTGTGTGTTAACTTTTCTATGTTGATGCATTGCATGTAAAGTGTATATTATTTATGTGTGCTGAACCGTGTGTATAATGTGTATACCTCTGCTGTAAGTACAGTTGTGCTCAAAAGTTTACATACCCTGGCAAAATGTTTGCTTTTTTGGCTTTTTTCAGAGAATATGAATGTTAACACCAAAAAATTTTCTCCACCTATGGTTAGTGGATGGGTGAAGCAATTTATTGGCAAAAAACTGTGTTTTCTCTTTTTAAATCATAATGACAACAGCAAAAATTCTGCTGGGGTATGTAAACTTTTGAGCACAACTGTAAATGTTATGCTTGCATTATTTGTATATGTGTACAGCATACAGTACAGACCAAAAGTTTGGACACACCTTCTCATTCGAAGAGTTTTCTTTATTTTCATGACTATGAAAATTGTAGATTCACTCTGAAGGCATCAAAACTATGAATTAACACATGTGGAATTATATAATTAACAAAAAAGTGTGAAACAACTGAAAATATGTCTTATATTCTAGGTTCTTCAAAGTAGCCACCTTTTGCTTTTATTACTGCTTTGCACATTTTGTACATTTGTAATATGTGTAAAATATGTACATGCATATTTGTGTGTATTGTTTGTATGTGTTTTCAGTATTGTAAGTATATGTATATACTTAATAAAGCGAAAAGGTTTTATATTGTAATACCAGGTAGATTATATTGGCAAGCAGAAACCATTTTTAAATCTCAAACAAGGCATGGAATACATATAGCAAATATGGTGGGAAATAACATAATGAGATGGGTACTTAGATATAGATTTTAGTTGTTTTCACAGATCGTAAATCAAAAATTATGTGTAGACTATGCAAATAAAAAGATGATCTTTGTTGAGAATTCATTGATAGATGCACTGACTTACAAGACAAGTAATACTAGCATCACACAGGCTTGAATTATGCATTTCTTTGTTCTATTCAAGAAACTTTTCAAATTAATGTTTTATACCCATCCATGATTAGAAATGTTTATTACCCACGGGTAAAAGAAACCACAAAAACATATTATTGAAAATGCACCAGCACTAATTGGTATTAGCATGGCCAAATAATACCAGGCATAATTAAGTGACTCTGTAATTGATTTGCTAAGGATCTCACCATTGTGCACCGGTTACACATTTCCCTCAGTAATGTACCAAGTCTCTAATATCCTTGCGCCATATCATCAATTCCAAAAGGCTTGGTTTCAATTTTTCTCTCCCTGCATTTATCCGTTGGACTGTTTACTTTAAGAAATTAGATTTTGAGAAGTCTTTGCTCCCCGAGGCAAGCAGGAAATTCTAATAAATATGGAAATAGTAAATATCTTGGCTGCTGCTTTTGGCAGAATTATCCTATGCCACCTTATGCTGTAGTTACAATGCAGCAGCTCACAAAAGCTTTGTTTTAGTCTTTATTTAACCATTTACTTGGTAGCATGTCAAAAACTGTTCTTTCTGAATTATTGGATTAATTATATTTATTGAAAATATAATATATCGGGTCATGAATGTGATTATATTACAGTCATATGTAAAAGTTTGGGCACCCCTATTAATGTTAACCTTTTTTCTTTATAACAATTTTGGTTTTTGCAACAGCTATTTCAGTTTCATATATCTAATAACTGATGGACTCAGTTATATTTCTGGATTCAAATGAGGTTTATTGTACTAACAGAAAATGTGCAATCTGCATTTAAACAAAATTTGACCGGTGCAAAAGTATGGGCACCCTTATCATTTTCTTGATTTGAACACTCCTAACTACTTTTTACTGACTTCCTGAAGCACTAAATTGGTTTTGTAACCTCATTGAGCTTTGAACTTCATAGCCAGGTGTATCAAATCATGAGAAAAGGTATTTAAAGTGGCCACTTGCAAGTAGTTCTCCTATTTGATTCTCCTATGAAGAGTGGCATCATGGGCTCCTCAAAACAACTCTCAAATGATCTGAAAACAAAGATTATTCAACACAGCTTTTCAGGGGAAGGATACAAAAAGTTGTCTCAGAGATTTAACCTGTCAGTTTCCACTGTGAGGAACATAGTAAGGAAATGGAAGAACACAGGTACAGTTCTTGTTAAGCCCAGAAGTGGCAGGCCAAGAAAAATATCAGAAAGGCAGAGAAGAAGAATGGTGAGAACAGTCAAGGACAATCCACAGACCACCTCCAAAGACCTGCAGCATCATCTTGCTGCAGATGGTGTCACTGTGCATCGGTCAACAATACAGCGCATGCATAACGCCTTTTTGTATGACCAAACAACTCAATCTTTGTTTCATCAGTCCACAGGACCTTCTTCCAAAATGTAACTGGCTTGTCCAAATGTGCTTTTGCATACCTCAGGCGACTATGTTTGTGGCGTGCTTGCAGAAACGGCTTCTTTCGCATCACTCTCCCATACAGCTTCTCCTTGTGCAAAGTGCGCTGTATTGTTGACCGATGCACAGTGACACCATCTGCAGCAAGATGATGCTGCAGGTCTTTGGAGGTGGTCTGTGGATTGTCCTTGAATGTTCTCAGCATTCTTCTTCTCTGCCTTTCTGATATTTTTCTTGGCCTGCCACTTCTGGGCTTAACAAGAACTGTACAATAAACCTCATTTGAATCCAGAAATATTACTGAGTCCATCAGTTATTAGATATATGAAACTGAAATAGCTGTTGCAAAAACCAAAATTGTTATAAAGAAAAAAGGTTAACATTAATAGGGGTGCCCAAACTTTTACATATGACTGTATGTAACCATGCATGCAATCAATCTGGTTCAATGGTTTTTAAGGCTTGGGCTCTACTATGAGGTCTATAATATCATACCCACCTCTTCTGTTTTGAAAGGAATAGTCCAGGTAATATATATATATATACTAGCTATGAACCCGTTCTATGCCCGGGTAGTGGGCATTTTTATTCGTATATGGTCTCCCATTCTGGTATGTGCTGCTCCCCTCCTCCTTATCCTGGTATGTATGGTACCCTCACCCCCCCAATCCTGGTATGCATGGTACCCCCTTATCCATATACTGGTGTTCATAGTTCCCTCACCCCCCAATCCAGGTATGCATGGCACCCCCCTCAGCCCTATCGTGGTATACATGGCACCCCCTCATCCCTATCGTGGTATACATGGCACCCCCCTCATCCCTATCGTGGAATGCATGGTACCCCTCACCCCCTATCCTAATATGCATGGTTGATTCACCACCCTTTCCTGGTATACATGGTCCCCTCACCCCCCGATCCTAATATGCATGGTCCCCTCACCCCCTATCCTGGTATGCATGGTCCCCTCACCCCCCAATCCTGGTATGCATGGTCCCCTCACCCCCCAATCCTGGCATGTATGGTCCCCTCACCCCCCTATCCTGGTATGCATGGTGCCCTCTCCCCCCAATCCTGGTATGCATGGTTCTCTCACCCCCTATCCTGGTATGCATGGTTCCCTCACCCCCCCAATCCTGGTATGCATGGTCCTCTCACCCCCTATCCTAATATGCATGGTCGCCTCACCCCCCTATCCTAGTATGCATGGTTCTCTCACCCCCTATCCTGGTATGCATAGTCCCCTCACCTCCCAATCCTGGTATTCATGGTCCTCTCACCCCCTTATCCTGGTATGCATGGTCCCCTCACCCCCCTATCCTAATATGTATGGTCCCCTCACCCCCTATCCAAATATGCATGGTCGCCTCACCCCCCTTTCCTGGTATACATGGTCTCCTCACCCCCCTATCCTAATATGCATGGTCTTCTCACCCCCCTATCCTAGTATGCATGGTCCTCTCACCCCCTGTCCTGGTATGCATAGTCCCCTCACCCCCCAATCCTGGTATTCATGGTCCTCTCACCCCCTTATCCTGGTATGCATGGTCCTCTCACCCCCATATCCTGGTATGCATGGTCGCCTCACCCCCCTTTCCTGGTATACATGGTCCCCTCACCCCCCTATCCTGTTATGCATGGTCCCCTCACCCCGCAATCCAGGCATGCATGGTCCCCTCACCCCCCAATCCTGGTATACATGGTCCTCTCACCCCCTTTCCTGGTATGCATGGTCCCTCACCCCCCCCAATCCTGATATGAATGTTCCCCCTCACCCCTATTAAACTGCACACATTAAAAAAAAAAACATTTCTACTCACCTTTCTTCCCTGTGTCCAGCGCTGTGTATCCATCTTCCTCTTGATTACATTCCAGAGGTTTTCAATGGGGTTCAGGTCTGGAGATTGGGCTGGTCATGACAGGGATTTGATGTGGTGGTCCTTCATCCACACTTTGATTGACCAAGCTGTGTGGCATGGCACATTGTTTTGCTGGAAAAAACAGTCCTCAGAGTTGGGGAACATTGCCTGAGCAGAAGGCATCAACTGTTTTTCCAGGATAACCTTGTATGCGGCTTGATTCATACATCCTTCGCAAAGATTAACCTGCCAATTCCAGCCTTGCTGAAGCATGGCCAGATCATCACCGATCCTCCACCAAATTTCACAGTGGGTGCAAGACACTGTGGCTTGTACGCCTCTCCAGGTCTCCTGGGGTGGGTGCAGGTGCTACGGTACATTTGATTCGACTATTTGGTTAAGATTAACCTTATGTGATCTATGGTTATGCATCCTTTATGAGGTCATTACTTGTTGTTAAACATGTTATTTTTATTCAGCTACCCACTTTAGTCTAATGATATTAATTATTGTAGACATTTGGTATATATACAGTATATATTACATACATGCCGCTTATCCCCTGATTACTTTGGATGTTTTTTGAAAGCAGGTTCACACTGAGCACATGTAACAGATGTGACAGAGTCTGGAGACGCCATGGAGAGTGATCTGCTGCCTGCAACATCCTTCAGCATGACCGGTTTGGCAGTGGGTCAGTAATGGTGTGGGGTGGCATTTCTTTGGAGGGCCACACGGTGTTGGGCTGTGCGCACAGAACCTGGCGCTAGTATACTGTTAGGGTTGGTGGATTGCACTAAATAAATATAAGTAATAAAGTACAATTGCAACCAAGGGTCCACCGTGCAGATATGTAAAACTGTTGCTAGTGAACAATGATGACACACACAGCGAGCGATTGCTTGTACACACAAAGTTAACGTCACTCAGTGTGAACAGGGCACTGAGTTGCAAGATCTGTTGCTCCACAGAAAGGAACAGTTCAAAAGAGTACTAAGTGCTATGCCCTGTTAAATGTCACAGGACTAAAGCACATGGATAGAATCAGCTCTGCAACTGAACCGTGTCATTCGCATACAGGAACAAGACAGATGCTGAGAATAATACTGTGACTAGGGTTGAGTTTGATATGAAACTCTACTGTGCCAACCGCACGCATGTAGCAAACAGATGCTAAGCCAATGGCTGATTTCCCCACTGACGCTAGCTGCCTGCCTACATGTACAGTCAGTCCCAAAGCTAGACAGACACACAACACTTGGAGACAGAGTGGTAGAGTCTCCACTCACATAGCCGCAACATGGGCTCCATTGGGGGTCTTTTATATAACAGGCTCCTCCCCAAACACTCTCACCCAGTCAGCCTAGACATCGCTCGTGGGCCAATCCGGAGCTGCCACATCACCATAACAGGAGACGTCGGACCACCAATAGGAAGTCGCCACATCACGGACATGCTCAGTAAGGTGATCTCTGAACTTGGACTCCAGAGCGTCAGGCCGCCGCTGCCTACCGCTGGTTGCCATAGACTTGGCTGGAGAGCCAGCAGAAAACAAATGAACACTGCGAGCCTGAGCAAGACGCTGGGACTGATGTCTATGCTGAGCAGCACCTGCAGTGGCTAAGTCTGAATGGGAGACTGCAGAGGCAGACAACATTTGGGATCTATCCCAACGCATAACAGTTACATGTTTCTAATATATTTTTTCTCTTATTGTTCTACTTCTGGTTATTAAAAAGGGGGAACCACAAAAAATGATGTGGGGACCCCTTTTTTTAATAATCAGCAAAGGCTTAGCAGACAGCTGCAGGCTGATATTATTAGGCTGGAAAGGGGTCATGGATATTGTCTCTCTCCCAGACTAATAACACCAGCCCTCTCTCTCCCCAGAAATGGCGCATCTATTTGATTCACAAATTCTGGCATTTAGCTTAGGCTCTTCCCATTTGCCCTGGCGTGTTGTTAAGTGGGGTAATGGTTTTGGGGTTGATGTCCACTGACATCAAGCCCCCGGGTTAGTAATGGAGAGGCGTCTATAATTAATAAACACACACACCAAGAAAAATCATTTACATGTACAAAACACTTGATCCTCTTTTACCCATTTATTACCTTAAAAAAAGAAAATAGTCCAAAGGTGTCTGCCCTAAATCCATCTCACGTTCCATGATAGTCCCCAACTCTGCAACATTTTGATGCAGCGCTGAGTGGTGACAACAGTAATGTGACCTCTCAGCGCAACAGCTGGAACATACTGACAGTAGCGTGTGAATCCGGCTCCTGCAACGAGGGCTTACATTAGTAAGGTTATCACAGTTCATAGCCGATGAACTGTATCAACCTTACTGATGTCAGCACTCGCAGCGTGACAAATTTCTCAAGCTATAAGCAATGACATCAGTAAGATTATTGTAGTTCATAGCTGTCTGATACACACCGCTCCTTTTCTAACCTTTGGACTTGATGTCAGTGGATATTAGAAAACTGACATCAACCCCAAAATATTACCCCACTTCTTATCGCACCAGGCCATGCAGGAAGAGCCAGACAAAGTGCCAGAATTGGCGCATCTAAAGGATGCTCATTTTATTGATTCCCAATCCTCAATTATTAGCTATACATGTGTCCCATGACTTTTTTTGGGGGGGTTATCCATGTTCATTGTTTTTTTTCGGCTTTCTCTGTCTCCGAATGGTCGGCCATTCATTGTTAAGGGCGTATATGCTAGTGATGGTAAATAGTCATATATGGATTTTGCATTCTATTAAGCCTTTACATCTGTTTTTTTCTGTTTGAGCAACAGCGTGTAGTATGTTTGTTGTACAGCTGATAAATTGAACAATTAAAACAGCTATCCAAAAACTAAAATGTGACCTTTCTGTAAAAGAATTAAAAAAAAAAAAAAAATCAAATAGACATAGCAATGTGCTTTTGCGAAATTGCACGGGGCACAAAAAAGGTAGGAAGATTTACAGTATGTCCATAACAGGTCACTGTATTGA
This sequence comes from Dendrobates tinctorius, assembly GCF_039654945.1. Classification (NCBI taxonomy): domain Eukaryota; kingdom Metazoa; phylum Chordata; class Amphibia; order Anura; family Dendrobatidae; genus Dendrobates; species Dendrobates tinctorius. The sequence continues at coordinate 34,177,449 of NW_027361766.1, forward strand.
GGTGGTATGTTTGGGTGCAATATTAGCCTGTTAGAACGACAAAGTGTGCAAAAAATATTTTTTACAAAATGCACACTGAGCTGGACAGTTGTTTTTAAATTTCGGGATTATGGAGATCTTTCTTTAGGATCTACCTATCTCACAAAGCAGACCTTGGATTCAGGATGTGGTTTAATATAGTCTTACTTGTTTGCAATGTGTGAATAATTCACATTTGCACTTAGTTACAATCCAGCTACAGCACTTTCCGAAATATCCCTTGAATGTTTGGATTAGTACATGCTTCTGCTTGATCACTGAAAATAGTAATCCACAATCAGATTAGGTCTTTTTCTATCCATAGGTGGAATGAGCTCAGTGCTCTGACATCCTATTCCTACATAATTAAATAGTGCTCCTCGACTGGCCCCCATCTTTCATACTACCTGTGACAGCCCCATGAATGTTTGTGCTAAACAATGCAATGTGATAGTTTCAGGACATTATGGGGATACCCAACTGCCCATTCTGATTATTCAGCATTGTAGAATCGCATAATGTTCAAATTTGTGGGTACATGTAAAATTCAGTAAGTTTTTCTTCAAGTTGATCCTCCAAGGGTCGATCTACTCTTCTCTAACTTTGATAATATTATTTGTTTTCATCTTACTTCTATTATCCTCAGAAGTCTAGACGATAATAATAATAAGGAAAATTTCATTTGAATTGAATAAAATGGCTATGAATCAAACATTTTGGTTCTTTGGAATGCACTACCAAGGATAATTTGATTAATCTCAAATACCCACAGTTTTAAGCATTCATTACTAAAGGGCCTGTCACACTAAGCGATATCGCTAGCAATATCGCTATAACGTCACTGGTTTTTGTGACGTTATAGGGATATTGCTAGTGATATCGCTGTGTGTGATACTAACCTCCGACCGCTCCCCCGCTGGTTATCGCTGATCGCGCGAGAACGTCCTGAGCCATTTCTCGTCGTCAGCTTCCTGCTGGGCTTCCTGCTGTGACGACGAGCGATGCGTGGACGCGGGCGCGAGGACGTTTTCATCGCCTCATCTGACAGGTAAGTAGCTACCCCCCAACCCCAGCGATGTCGCTGGTGAGATCTGCCTGTGTGGCAGCTCACTAGCGACCACTTAGCGATGTACCAGCGATCCTGACCGCATCATATCGCTGGTCGGGATCGCTGGTACATCGCTAAGTGTGACAGTACCTTAAGTAATTTCTTCAGACTGGCCTACCGCCTCAACACATTTTTTAAACTATCCCCATGTTGCCCAATCAAAATTTTCACCATAAGCAGGTTCCTGGTATCATGCTCTCACACGCTTTATGCGTTTAATAGCCCTTTGTGTCTGTACTTTTACATATTCTGGCTGATATGTGGCTCATGCAGCATTACATGAATACCCGATTTCTTACATTATGGCGGGCCCGCACAGTACAAGCAATTGTTACCATCCACCTTTAGTGTCTCCCCTAATTCCTCAAAGATTATAAGCTTGCAAGCAGGGCCCTCGTTCCTCTTTGTATCTGTTGAGTTGATTTATGTGATTACTGTTATCCTGTAATACATTTTATTGTCTGTGTAATTCCCCTCTATAAATGTAAAGTGCTGCGGAATATGTTAGAAATAAAATTATTATTATTATTATTATTATTATTAGATTCGTTCACGGCTAGTCATATCAAAATACATGCACATAGAGTACTACAAGGGTATACAATAAGTGCTATAATGCTATAAAAATGCTTAGTAACTTATAGATAAATACATGTTGCTGGTGTAAGGCTTACCTAATTATGTTAAATAATAGAAGGTTCATCTGAAAAGATGCAAAAAACAAAGTTCGCTAAGTAGTTCAGTTCTTTTCCCATCACATGTAAAACAAAATACCCAGGAAATCCATTTGCTAATACAGGCAAACTTATATACATAAAGAAAAAAAGCTCTAGGTTCCGACAAAGCATTTGTAATATTCTAAATCTATTAAAATATCATCATGGCAGGACACTAAAAAAAGATGTTGATGCATTTCAATTTTCTGGTCTTAATGAAACCGTTTTCACCTCTTTTCTTCAGACGCACCAGAAAACATAGTAAGGATACTTGTACATAGCGTCTCTTTTAGAGTGCCAAAACCATGAGGTTTTACTAGGTGAGGCTGCTTTAGGGAAAAGCAAGAGGTCTTTTTCCTAAAGAAGCTTCTCTAGTGGCTTTGACGTCATTCTTGTGGAGGTTCAGACATTGGTGTCTTTTCTCATTAATTTATACTATAACTAGCGAGTGCATCCCTGTAGGACAATGAACTTGCTGCTTCTTTTAACCATTTCCAAACTCAAAGCGTTTAAAAGCAGTAACAAAACATATGTCATTTTTATATTGCTGTGCATTATGTTCCTTTTTTTGCAGGGGTTTTGCAATGCTTTTTTAGGCAGATTCGAGTAGTAATTCACCTGGAAAAGATATCATAAACTCATAAACCTAAATAACCAGGTCAGCATTTCATTGGGGTTTGTGCACAGATTTCATGTTTAAAGCGATTGTTCACTACATTTTTATTGTTGACTTATCATTAGGATAGGTCACAAATGTTTGATCGGCCGGGGTCCAACATCTGGTACCCCCACTGATCAGTTGCTATCGGGGTCAGCGGCGGCTGCTGCTGGGCAGATGTGCTCACTAGTGGAGCTGACCGTCTTCTGATAGTGGCCGAGGCTTGGTACTGCACATCCGTTTTCTATTCAAATCAATAGAAGGCAGGTGTGTAGTACCCTGCCATGGCCACAATCAGAAGATGGCAAGCTCCGCAAGTGAGTACCTCCAGCCTGCAGCAACAGGCACCGATGATTGTCGTAGGTATCAGGTCTCAGACCCCAGCCGATTAGACATTGATGACCTATCCTAAGTATAGGTCAATAATGAAGCCTCTTTAATTAGAACAAAGGTGTGCAAAGAAGATCACAGTAAGAAGCATTGCACTTTTCGCTGCATGTGCCCTCCCAATACTGTATGATAGCAGCACTTGCATGAGATTACATCTAGAAATGAGAATCTTTTGAAATTCAAACTCTCGAGGGACATCAAATTTTTTTGAAAAATTTGATTTGCTATGAGTTGCTTCACCACAAATCACAGTACTGCAAAGCCTTCATTTGTCCTGAAAAAATGTGGTCCCTTTCATGCTCATTTACATAAGCACAATGATAGTAATGCTAATGGGAAATCACTATAGAAACAGATGGCAACCAAGTACTAACCAAAAGCTCATTTAGCCTCTTCCCACATCATTCAATTTTTGTTTTTGAATTTTCGATATTTCCTCCTCTTCTTCCAGGAGGCATTGCTTTTTTATTTTCCAACCGTCCATATAGATATATAATAGATTGTGTTTTCCAGAATCAGTTGTAATTTTGAATGGCAACATTTTATAATATAATGTACGGGAAAATGGGAAAAAAAATCCAAGATCAGAGAATTTAAAGAAGGGCAATTCTGATGTTATTTTTTGAGTTTTGTGCAAATGCTATTCATTGTGTAATAAAAATCGCATTGCACAATGATTCTCCAGGTTAGCATGATTAGGAAGTTGCCAAGCTTGTCCAGTTTTGTAATCATTATAGTGGTGAAAAAAATAATGAAAATTTGTAAAGAAAAATGTTTTTGATTTATGTTGCTTATGGTCGGCAGGGTCCTTTCTCTCGTCTGTAGAGTATAAGCTCTTATGGCCAGCAGTGTTCTCTTTCTCTCTCCGCATATTTGAATTTTTGGGTAAAATCCAGCAAAGGGAAAGGTCCACTCACCTCTACTAGTTATGTACAAGGTCAAGAAGCCAGCACCTGCAATAGGCTGTCTATCGTTAAGGATATAACATTTGACTAATAAAAGTAGTAAAATTTGTCTAGTAAAACAGATCACAGTTTAATATCTGGATTCTGGGAAATTTTCTTTGATATTTTTTCTCCCTTCACATAAAGGATTGCATGTAATATGGGAAGCTCAGTACAGTCGCTCGTGGCAAGTAAGAACACCTTCTCTGATTGACACTGATTTAACTTTTTTTTATTTCTATATTTTTCATACACTACTGCATTCATTTTCTTCAGTTCTCCAATTGTACAATACATTACTCTCTGGAGTATTAAATCAATGTTTTAGTGCATTAGTGCACCCTATTGTTGTTGCTGAAATATGAGTTCTAACATCTCACAATCCTGAATCACCCTAAAGTAGCTGCTGCATTCCCTTCTATGGCTTTTAGACAGGTATTGATATTCCGTCTTGATTGGCAATGCTCTATCATGTGATATATAGTCAGCAAGGAATTATGAATAAGCCGCTCCTGTGATCTGATCCATCTGTGGGTGATGCAATTTTCAGCAACATATAAAATGGCAAAAAAAAATTTTTGGGTGAATCTTACAAATCGAATTCCAAATTTTTCAAATTCTCTCGAACCTTTGAATTTTCTAAAATTCAACTTGAATTTGATATTCAACATCAACTCTATTCATCTCTAGTTAGAATTCATTCTGTTTAGACATTTGTGGAAACCAAAGGTACCTTTCCAAAAGGGGAAGATATCATATTTGTATCTCCACAACCCCGACACAGTAATCGGTTACATAAAGGAAACCTTCCTCAAGCACATTCATAACAATATTAGTTTAGGCAGATGCTGTATCCCATGCAATTGTGTATTATTGTCCCCAAATAAGAAACCATTGTTCTTGAACATAATTTGTAATAAAGACAGTTTAAGCTCAAATCTTTCTCTTGTACAGGGAGCATTAGTTTTTGCTGATTATTTGCTAACCATATCTCATGATGAATGCAAGTGCAGAATTAAATCACATCAAATAAAGCTAGAATGCCATCCAATTTTTTCAAAAAGTCCAAAGTATCCCTTATGAATATGTATAGCAGTGTTCTTACTAAGAAGCTCTGCACTTTGTCCAATTTTGCTTAATAAGGAGCCAGACCTCAACACAATTTTTCATCTATGTGGGTTTACTATTGTCTTTTGTATCTGTGTATATAGAAATCAGTGTCCCTAATCTAGGCCTTGCGAGTCACATGTGGCTTGCCTGCCAGTTTGGGGTAATAACTTCAGGTGCAGCAAATATCTTTAAAAACAAGATCTGTAGAAGGTGACTTTTTTTGCAGATCTGGAGGTGCATATACTGGCTGCCAGTGTAAGTTGGGTAATAAAAAATTGAACCTGATAGTAGGATGTTACTGCCAGTTAGGGGATTGCTTAAAGAAGCACGCCGCCCATCAAAATGTGTATCCTTTCAATATATTGCAATTATTATTTTGCATAGCACTTGCCATTGGTCATTTTGTCAATCTTCCCACTTACATCCTCTGGTTTCTTTTAGGTCTATGACATCACGTGATTAAAAACAGCTCTATGTAGAAACAGGAGGTCAATTTGCAGTGACAGATGAGTCATACCGGCAAAAAGTCAATGGCAGAGGAGAGGAAGGAGTAGCTGGGTCTGGAGTTGGAGAGGAATGATAATTGCAGGAATAAGTGACTTCCAGTATCTACATAGAGCAATGAAAAGACAAGAAATACCTGAGTAGAAAGGCAAAATGAGCAATTGTAAGTACATAGTGATATATAATAAGATGACTGCAATACATTAAGTGGATAAAAACTTTGATGGGAGGAATGTTTCTTGAAATCTGGACACAATCGTGTGCTAATATGAGAATAGTGAATAGAAGTGAATTGGGAGCATCAGGATCTGCATATGCTGTCTATATGGGAGGGGGTGCAAGGTCTCAGTGTCATTTCTGTAGTGGAGCTTTGACTGTCATTATACCGGTAACACGGTACGTTTGATGTCACTACTATGGGGGAGGACTGGATGTGGCTAGCAACCATCTCTTATAACTGAATGTGTCTGTCAAGGTAAGACATGTTGGTGACCACTGACCACTGATATAGATGATTTTTTGTTAATTTCCCTCTATAATAAACCAAGGGATTCATTTCCAAGTGCAAATGCATAATGTATAAAGACATCACTGATAAGATTGTTGTGATGCACAGTAAAAGTCTGCTATATATGTCATTAATATGCATTTATGCAACAAGTAATAAGGTTTTATGTAGCATTATTGAACAGAAGCTAATTTGCTTTCTGCATTCTCTTGTAAGTCTAATGTTCTCACTGGAAGTAATCAAAATAGTGGCAGCTCCATCAATATCATTAATATGTCACTCAGGCTACAAAGAAGGATAAGACGATTATAGAGCATTTTCTTTTTATCTATAGACATTTAAAAGGCTGAGATAATTTCTCTTCACTGTGTAGAACAATACATAATCTACTGTCCACATAGAAAGTTGAATATACTAGAACATAATGTATGCCCCACTTATTGTCTTGGAAAAAGTTAGGGTGAGCGAGCTGACACTCAGGCATTCATTGGCATTTGCAAATTCTTACAGCTTTTTAAACGGCCCTGTCATCATCAGACTGATTAATTGCACCAATCACGTAAAAATAATGCTTTTTCTCAGTTTCTTTGCCCATTGAATGCGAACTAACTGACAATTTTAATTATTATAGTGATGATATTTTACGATTTGCCTATTTTTGTGGATTTTTAATGACTGATAATTTATTGGGAGATATAATAATAATCTTAATAATAATCTTTATTTTTATATAGCTCTAACAAATTCCGCAGTTTTACCATTTACACACATTAACATCACTGTCCCCAATGGGACTCACAATCTAAATTCCCTATCAGTATGTCTTTGGAATGTGGGATGAAACCCACACAAACACGGGGAGAACATACAAACTCCTTGCAGATGTTGTCCTTGGTGAGATTTATTGTTAGGTCTTTTCTATGGTCTTAGTTTATGATAGGATGTGGTTGGTGGCTAAAATTTTTTAGAAAACCCTACTTTAAGCTGTATGCATGTCTTCTGGTACAATTATTTTTGCAGTATAGTATTTGGGAGAATTGGAGAGTCCTATAAATAAAGTTGTGGATGAACTTAGGGCACCAGCAGTTACATAATTACCAGTACAGCATGTCTAGTGGAATTTTTCAGTAGAGCATGGGGATGGATTGCAGAATAAAATAAATTACTAAAGATGTCTTCGCAGCAAACACTGTAGTCTTTGGGAGAAGTCACAATTGCTGTCTGATGCACAAGATTAGCAGTTGCAACCATGTGCAAAAAATGCATTTACTATTTTACACAGTGTTCCCCAAATCCAGCTTTCAAGGTCCGTCAACAGATCATGTTTTCAGCATGCACTAGTGATATTTCCACCTCCCATGAAATACTAAGGAAATCCTGAAAACAAGATCTATTGGTGGGCCTTGGGGACTAGAGTTGGGGAACAGTGATCTACTGACCTAGAGTGAAAATCAATCACATCATCATGGCCATATGACATGCAATGACCTCCAAGGCCGGGTTATGGCTGGAAGTCAGGGCCTATTGTGAAGAACAGAGGCACGCAATGATTGAGAGAAGTCCTGAGGACCAATAAGTGGGCGGCAAGCAGCAGGGCAGTCAGAGACATGAGTAGTGAGGCACTAGTTTTTTTAACCATTTGCCAGCTCTTTATAGTTCATGAAAATGGAGGGCAGGCAATTTTTTTTATTTTAGTTTTTGCAATCCTCCCAAATTGAATCGCAAAGTGGTTGGATTCATGTGGAATGGCAATTTTCAGGAAATTCAGCTCAAATTCGATCCTTCGCAGATCGAGCTGCTCATCTCTACTTCATGCGGTATATTATTATATTGATTTAATTGATTTTTTTTCTCCACTGAGTTAGGTATACTCTGGTCTTTAATTATTGTATATGAACAATCTGAATGGATTGGATAATCTATTATACAAAAAAAGTTTAATACTTTTATAGAAAAATTACTCAGATCTCCAAAAAAAAAAATTCTTCAGGTGCCAAGGTTTTTTTGAATGGATTTAGGATATTTTTAGAGTTCTGATTTAAAAAATCCCATTACTTTTGCTGAGTTGGTTCTAGTTTTTGAGATGAAAATAATGCATTTCCCCAATGTGACTTGTGTGTGATAACAAATACAATAGATTTAGGCTTACAATGTTGTAAAAGTGCCTTTTTAAATCAGAATTCTACTGTAATTAATTAACTATTAAATATCTCAGAAACTAGAGCCAATCTGGCAAAACTGAAGTCATGTTCTTAATCAGCACTATAATGTAAACGTGGTCAGAAATCATTGGCACCAAAATCACTCTATACCAGTGTTATTAATATCATAGAAAAGACTTTCCCTGACCAGAAATTAACTCGAAATCTAAGTATGTGATGTCTAATGAGACATTTTCAAGCTGAACAATTTGCTGAAAGAAGAAAATAAATATATTCAAATCCTAGGAGACACTGAAAGATTTCATCCAAAGTAAACCATCTGCCGTAGCTTATAAGACTGCAGACTTCATGTTCTAGAATTTTTTTCTGTCAATAAAAGAAAAATTGGCATGAGGATGATGGGCAAGGGTCATTGGCACTGATAGGCTATTTCCATCTGGCTTTGGAACATCATCTCTATTGTTGTAAATGATCTATCAAATGGCGCATCATGATCTCATGATTGATCAGATGCGTAAGAACTGAATAGAGGACTAGAGCCTTTATTTCCTGTCAAGGTGCAGCTTTTCTGAACTCAATAGATGGAATCATTTACTCAGAATAGGAACAAAGTATATCCATTAAAATGATGTTTCATGAAAATGAACTATGCATCTGGGCAAACACTTAATTTGGCTTTAAAAAAAACATGGCAATATAAGGCATCACATAATTTGCTTTGTCAATAAATACATTTCCTTTTTCTGTTTTTGGGGGAGTTTTAGGTCACATTAATGAACCCTGACAAGCTTATTGCTTCTGATTTACTTTTACACTTATTGAAGTAGTGTTTTTACGATAAGGCAATGGGTTACATAGAAAGATATATCAGCATATTACTTTGTGCTCTTTAACATTACTAAACAGTATCAAGCCTACGCTTTAGGTGCCCTTACTGGAGTACATTTGTTGTAATAAGAATAAAAGTTTACTTTTCTGGAAAATGGCCTCTTTTCCTTTCTTAATTTACTGTCTTGTATGAACAGGACATTACTGACAGTTGGAATTCTGTTATATAATAAAGTCTATTTATTTGATTACCTTACATTGTGCATTGTTAAGAAAGAGTGATTTCACATTAGTGAAATATGATTTTTCAGAATCTATATCTAGAAATTACTTTACATTTGGACATAGTAATTCATCAATTAAGATCACAGTATTACCTTTTATTGAATTATACAGGACATAGAGGCACCTTGGCAATTGTCTTTAATCTTACTCACTTTAGAATGACAGATATCAAATTGAAAATGTCTTTACAGTCCTTCCTAGAAGAATGTGCACAAAAAATATCTTAGGCTATGTGCACGCGCTGCTGATTCACCAGCAGATTTTTCCGTGCGGATCTGCAGGTAAAACCGCATGTATATTGACTTGCGGTTTTACCTGAGGATTGGCCAGCGGTTTCCCCCTGCGGTTTGACACCTGGACAATGGAATAGGTGGAAAACCGCAGCAGAATCCGCAGAAAGAATTGACATGTCAATTCTTTCTGCAGATTTAAAGCCGCAGCTTTTCCGCAGTGAAAAAACCGCAGCGTGTGCACTGCGGATTGTAAATCCCATAGACTTACATGGTACTGTACACTGTCTGCGGAACTGCTGCGTATCCGCAGCAGAATCAGCAGCGTGTGCACATACCCTTACAGTGCCTGTGATCATTGCGGATAGCTTTACTTATTGACATTTTGTTTAGACAATTTCAGCCTTAATACTATATGATGTAATTGGTAGTAACTCTTAAAGAGAATATGTCATCAGGCCATGCTGCCCCAAATAAGGGCAAATAATATTGGGAGACATCTGCCTTCCAATTAAGTAAAGCAGCAAAATCTGGAGGAATTTGTATGTTTTGTGCCAGATTTTTTGGCACATTGTTTGCTAATTTTAGTCATCCACTATTTTTAAGCATTTTAAATGAAGTCCACTATTTGTATTTGAACCTGTCAAAAGCAGTGCATTTCTGATATTGTAATAATTTCAACAATATTAACAAAATACAACTATTTCTAAAATGACACATAAAATATCCAAAAATCACTTTAGAAGATTGGTGGCATAAAAAAGTGGAAAATTGGTTCTAGACAGAAGCCAGCAAATACCACTGAGATGGGCCAGGAGAGGTGGGAGATTGCTCTTCTCAAGAATAAGTGCAAGAAAAAAAGTATTCAGCTCACCCTTTATACTTCCATGTTGCTTTCAAGCACGGGCCACAGCTCTGTCAGGCAGTAGACAAAATACGGAAAGGACGGTCCAGATCAAAAGGGTAAAATCCAAAATATTTTATTTAGATATCCATAAAATAGGTATGCAGAATACAAAGATGCATGAACTTGACCGGAAAACCGGAGGGAAGTTTGAGGAGACACTGTACGCATTTCGAACGAAAAGTTCTTAAACTCAGTATAGCTCCAAGGGAAGGGGTGTGAGAATATAACTAGTACACACAGGTGGCGCCAATTAACATGTGATGCACATTTAAAACCACCAAATAAAACTAACACAATCAATAATGCAACGTGAGTTCTTTCCGTAAATTCAATCCAGAGGGAACACATGCATCTAGAAGAAGAATCCATAAAGCTTCTTTGTCCCGTACTTGTTTTTCTCTATTTCCTCCACGAATGTGTCTCTTTACCTGTTCAATAGCAAAAACATTGAAAAACGACAAATATCTATTGTGTGACATAATAAAGTGTTTGGAAGCATTGGATATGCTGCGTAGCGTAGGATTAATAACATCAAAGATGTGTTCTCGGACATGTTCCTTTAATTTTCTAATGGTGTAACCTACATATTTTAAATTGCACTGTTTGCATTCTATAATATACACTACATGATCTGTGTTACAATTCAAATAATCATTAATAAAAAAAAACTTTATTGGTTAAACAATTAGAAAAAGACAGTGTTTTAGTTGAGTGTGAACAGGTTTTACATGGAAAATGACCGCATCTGAAAAAACCCTTGGTTGCCAGCCAATTCGTTTTAGTGCGCTTATGGGATCTGAGAAGACTAGGTGACAGAAAATTACAGAGTGTAGGAGCCCTTCTGGTAACAATTTGAATCCAGTTTGCTAGAATTTTGTCCATAGTGTCATCACTTCTGAGTAAATTTAGATTGCGAGATACTGTATCTGAGATGGATTTAAAAAAAGTGCTATAAGTAAGCACTAAAGTAGGGCTACTATTTTTAGACCTAGAATTAGAATCAGAATTCGATCTATTTCCTTCATTAGACAAAGATGCATCATGTGAACCTGGTTCAACATTTATAAGATAAGATAAGATAAGATAATCCTTTAATCGTCCCACCATGGGGAAATTCAGAGCATTACAGCAGCAAGGCAGGAACAAGTACAGATACAGATGCATATAGGCATTACATTGACAGTCGGTAGGTACATATGCGAAAAAAAAAGATATAACCGGACTATCACAACTTTGGATCTATCAGTTCACTATTTGGGTCGTTCTCCGTTTTGGACAGTGCTGGTTATACAGCCTAACTGCATCAGGAAGGAAGGACTTTTGATAGCGCTCCCTGTCACATTTAGGATGAAGTAGCCGGACTGACAGTACTGCACATCTTTGTCACGGTCTCATGCATGGGATGGGAATCATTCTGCACCATGTAGCTCACCTTGGCCAGTATCCTCCTGTCGCCTACTTCCTGAACTGGATCAAGGGGGCATCCCAGGACAGAGCTGGCCCTTCTAATCAGTTTGTCCAGCGTATTCCTATCCCTGGTTGATATGCCACTACCCCAGCACACCACACCAAAGAAGATGACTGATGCCACAACAGAGTTGAAGAAGGATGCAAGGCGTGCCCCCTAACTCCGAAGGCTCTCAGCCTTCTGAGCAGATAAAGCCTACTGTATCACGTGTTTTTTTTTCCACAATTTTATGCACTCTTTGGAGAGACCATTTGGGATAATTGCGATTCCTCAATCTGTTCTGAATGCAGACACTTTCCTGCTCATAGGAGAGAGAATTGCTGCAATTGCATTTTGCTCGAATAAACTCACCAACATGAATTGATTTGATAGTGTGAATAGGGTGGAAACTGCATGCAGAATGGTGTTTCCTGCATTTTTTTTTTTGATAAGTGGAAATGGCAATAGTACAAGAAGGTATTCCTACTATATACAGATCCAAAAAACACATAGTTTTGCTGTCAAACAAAAACGTAAATTTTAAATTGAAAGGATTAGAATTTAAATAATTCATGAAAAAATGTATGTGATTCATGTCTCCCTTCCAGATTAACAGGAGGTCATCTATAAATCTGGAATAATATTGAATAGAATCTGTAAAAGGATTAATTATATTGTAAATATACAACTCCTCCCACCACGACATAACAAGGTTTGCAACAGAAGGGGAGAATTTTGCCCCCATGGAAACACCTGAATTCTGTAAAAAAAATGTGCTACTGAAAGAAAAATAATTGTGAGAAGAAAACTCAAAACCTGCAAAATAAAATTAGAAAAATCATTGGTAAAATGACCATATTTCTGTAAATGAAATTTAACAGCTGTTAAAGCCACATAATGAGGTATACTGGTGTACAATACAGTTACATCGCAACTAAGCCATGACCAAGTTTTATCCCAAGTATTGTTGTGAAATAAAAATTATATATATGTGGCTTTAACAGCTTTTATACCAAACGGACCTTCTGGAAATCTCCAAGGCTCCAAGAGGAGCCAATAGGATTTGACACAGGACCTGAGCACCTGACTCCCGAACTCCAATGGGAGTTCGTCCCATGAGCATGCTCAGTTAAGGGAACAAAGGACTTAGCCTCAGGAGAGAGTTGCCGCAAGCTACTCTCCTCTGCAATCTCCTCTGCAGCAGAAGAAGCGCAGGAGACTGCAGAATGTAAGGGTCTAGATTTCAACAAAGGAGAGATAGAAATCTGACTCCTAACAGTTTCCACCCTGTTCACACTATCAAATCAATTCCTGTTGGTGAGTTTATTCGCGCAAAATGCATTTGCAGCAATTCTCTCTCCTATGAACAGGAAAGTGTCTGCATTCAGAACAGATTGAGGAATCGCAATGATCCCAAATGGTCTTTTCAAAGAGCGCATAAAATTGTGGAAAAAAACGCGTAATTCCCTTATAAATGTTGAAACAGTTTCACATGATGCGTCTTTATCTAATGAAGGAAATAAATCTAATTCTGGAACTAATTCTAGGTCTAAAAATAATAGCCCTATTTTAGTGCTTACTTATAGCACTTTTTTTTAAGTCCATCTCAGATATAGTATCTCGCAATCTAAATTTACTCAGAAGTGATGACACTATGGACAAAATTCTAGCAAATGGGATTCAAATTGTTACCAGAAGGGCTCCTACACTCGGTAATTTTTTGTCACCTAGTCTTCTTAGATCCAATAAGTGCACTAAAACAAATTGGCTGGCAACCAAGGGTTTTTCAGATGCAGTCATTTTCCATGTAAAACCTGTTCACACTCAACTAAAACAGTGTCTTTTTCTAATTGTTTAATCAATAAAGTTTTTTTATTAATGATAATTTGAATTGTAACACAGATCATGTAGTGTATATTATAGAATGCAAACAATGCAATTTAAAATATGTAGGTTCCACCATTAGAAAATTAAAGGATCGTGTCCGAGAACACATCTATGATGTTATTAATCCTACGGTACGCAGCATATCCAATGCTTCCAAACACTTTATTATGTCACACAATAGAGATTTGTCGTTTTTCAATGTTTTTGCTATTGAACAGGTAAAGAGACACATTCGTGGAGGAAATAGAGAAAAACAACTACGGGGTAAAGAAGCTTTTTGGATTCTTCTTGTAGATGCATGTGTTCCCACTGGATTGAATTTATGGAAAGGACTCATGTTGCATTATTGATTGTGTTAGTTTTATTTGGTGGTTTTAAATGTGCATCACATGTTAATTGGCGCCACCTGTGTGTACTAGTTGTACTCCCACACCCCTTCCCTTGGAGCTATACTGAGTTTAAGAACTTTTAGTTTGAAACGTGTACAGTGTCTCCTCAACCATCCCTCCGGTTTTCCGGTCGGGTTCATGCATTTTTGTATTCTGCATACCTATTTTATGGATATCGAAATAAAATGTTTTGGATTTTACCCTTTTGAGCTGGACCGTCCTTTCCATACTTCTCAAGAATACACTGGACTCATAAAATATCTGGTGTATTCTTTGATAGGTCTTATTAGAGCTTCATATTTTTGCACCATTTTTACAGAAGAGATTGCACCTGTTCCCATACAAAGTTTACCTTCTTAACCTCTGCTCTAGGTCCAGCATCCCAAAATGGCCATCAGTAGAAGTGCTGTGGGTTTCAGTCTATCAAGGTTTCCTTAGGATGTCAGAAAACTCCATTATACAGCATGTATTGCCATTCATTATTCTTTTTTGGGGATGGACTAAAACAAACACTGTGGTGTGTTGATTCCAGAGTTAAAGAGACTCCAAGCAAGGCTTGCTGAGTGGAGCAAGGATCTGAGTGTAAGAAGTGCATCGATCTTCACAATAACATAATTTAACACAAAAGCATAAGTAACTTATAGTTGTGCTCAAAAGTTTACATACCCCGGAAGAATTTTTGCTTTCTTGGCCTTTTTAAAGTGAACACCCAAACTTTTTCTCCACTCATTTTTATTGTCAAACTACTGTATTTTCTCTTTTTAAATGATGATGACAACCCAGAACATCCAAATGATAATGATCAAAAGTTTATATACCCTGGAGATTTGGGCCTGATAACATGCACAAAAGTTGACACAAATGGGTTTGAATGGCTACTAAAGGTAATATCCTCACCTGTGACCTGTTTGCTGTTTGCTTGTAATCAGTGTGTTTGCATAAAAGCTGAGAGAGTTTCTGAGATCCAGACAGACTCTTGCATCTTTCATCCAGCCACTGAGGTTTCTGGATTATGAGTCATGGGGAAAGAAAAAGAATTGTCAACGGATCTATGGGAAAAGGTAGTCGAACTGTATAAAAAAGGAAAGGGATACAAAAAGATATCCAAGGCATTGATAATGCCAGTGAATATCATTCAAACTGTGATTAACAAGCGAAAAATCAGGGGGCCCTGTAAAAACAAAACCACGGTCAGGTAAAACAACAAAAATTTTGTCCAAAACTGCCTGGAAAATTGTTCAGGATGCAAAGAAAAACCCACAAATAACATCAGCTGAAATACTGGACTCTCTGAAAACTAGCGGCGTGGCTGTTTCGGGAGGCACAATAAGGAGGCACTTGAAGAAAAATGGGCTGCATGATCAAGTCGCCAGAAAAAAGCCATTATTGTGCAAATTCCACCAAGTATCTTGCCTACAATACACAAAACAGTACAGAGACAAGACTCAAAACTTCTGGAACACGGTAATTTGGAGTAATGAGACCAAAATTGAACTTTTTGGCCACAACTATAAATGTTACATTTGGAGAGAGGTCAACAAGGAATATAATGAAAGGAACACCATTCCTACTGTAAAGCATGGAGGTGGATCGCTGATGTTTTGGGGATGTGTGAGCTACAAAGGTACAGGAATCTTGGTCAAAGTTTAAGGAAATATGAAAGCAGCAGATTATCAGCAAATTCTGGAGGTAAATTTGCAATCACCAGCTTGGAAGCTACGCATGGTACGTTCCAATATGACAACGATCCAAAACACAAGGCCAAGTCGACCTGTCATTGGCTACAGCAAAAAACAGTGAAGGTTCAGGAGTGGCCATCTCAGTCTCCTGACCTTAATATCATTGATCCACTCTGGGGAGATCTCAAGTGTGCAGTTCATGCTAGACAGTTCAGAAATTTACAGGAACTGGAGGCTTTTTGCCAACAACAGTGGACAGCTTTACCATCTGAGAAAATAAAGATCCTCATCCACAAATACCACAAAAGACTTCAAGCTGTCATTGGTGTTAGAGGGGGCAATACACAGAATTAAGAAATGGGGTATGTGAACTTTTGATCAGGGTTATTTAGATGTTTTGGGTTGTCATGATTTAAAAGAGAAAACACAGTAGTTTGACAATAAATGCCTTCACCCAACCACTAACCATGAGTGGAGAAAAATTTTTGGTGTTATCATTCATATTCTCTGAAAAAAGGCCAAGAAAGCAAAAATTCTGCTGGGATATGTAAACTTTTGAGCACAACTGTAGGAGTACTTTTTTAGCATTGTTGTTTGATTTTGTTTGTATAGATTATCCCCATTTAAACAGGTGCTTAAGGCTACTTTCACACATCAGTTTTTTGCCATCATGCAGGATCCGCCTACTTTTAGAAAAAACGGATCCGGCATAAATTTTGGAGAACTGTAGAAATGGATCCGTTTTTCTGCCGGATCCATCTAGCAGGTTATATCTGTTTCCTGGGGGCTGGCCAATTGCATCTGAGCATGCGCAGACTTAAAAAAAACGGATCCGGTGGCTGGATCCGTCTTTTTCTGGATCCGGCGCCCATAGACTTTCATTGTGGCAAAAAGCCGGAAGTGTCGGATCCGGCGCTTCCGGCTTTTTCGCCGGAGACAAAAAATGTTACAGTAGCCGTTTTTTCCACACGCCGGAATGAGACAAGTAGCCAGATCCGGCAAAAAATGGATGAAACGCAATGCCATCTGGCGCGATCCGGCGCTAATGCAAGTCAATGGGGAAAAACTGGATCCGGCATTGCATTTCGCCGGATCTGGTTTTACAAAAAAAAGCCGGATCGCGCCTGACGGCAAAAAACTGATATGTGAAAGAGGCCTAAGAAGTAAGGTCCTTAAGAATGATTTCAGAGAGCTAGGAGAGAAGCTGAAGTGCACTTTTTTAGCATTGTTGTTTGATTGTGTTTGTATAGTTTATCCCCATTTAAACAGGTGCTTAAGAAGTAAGGTCCTTAAGAATTTTTTTAGAGAGCTAGGAGAGAAGCTGAAGTCCAAGATCTCCTGTGTGTTTTATTCAGAAATACTGCAAATACTGCCATTACCACAAGCAATGAGAGACTCATTGCTAAGGAAAGTAAAACAAACCCCAAACTATTCTTTAATTATATAAACAGTAAAATGATTAAAATTGATGGTGTCGGCCCTTTAAAGAACAATGAGGGGGAAATCATAGAGAGCGATGTGGGAAAAGCAAATGTTTTAAATACTTTTTTCTCAACAGTGTTCACACAGGAAAAGGATTTGCCAGGGCAAATGCAGAGTGATAATGTAAACTCCCCATTAAGTATTACCTGCCTAACCCAGGAAGAAGTGCAGAACCGCCTTAGTAAGATTAAAATTGACAAATCACCAGGTCCTGATGGCATTCACCCTCGGGTAATAAGGGAGGTAAGTAATGTGATAGACAGGCCTCTATTCCTTATATTTAAAGACTCTATAGAAACAGGGTCTGTTCCTTTTGATTGGCGGCAAGCAAATGTGGTACCAATATTCAAAAAGGGGTGGAAAAGGGAACCTGTAAACTATAGGCCGGTAAGCTTAACATCTGTTGTGGGTAAAATTTTTGGAGGGTTTCTAAGGGATGCCATTATGGAATATCTCAATGTTAATAAATGTTTAGCTCCACATCAACATGGATTTATGAAGGATCGTTCCTGTCAAACTAACCTGATCAGCTTCTATGAGGATGTAAGCTCTCAAATGAACCAAGGAGAATCATTGGATGTCATTTATCTTGACTTCTCTAAAGCATTTGACACTGTCCCACATAAAAGATCGGTAAGTAAGATGAGAAAGCTTGGGCTAGGGGAAAATGTGTGTAGATGGGTAGGTAGCTGGCTTAGTGATAGAAAACAAAGAGAGGTTATTAATGGTGCATACTCAGATTGGGTCAGGGTTACTAGTGGGGTACCAAAGGGTTCTGTATTGGGCCCCCTACTATTTAATATAATTATTAATGATCTAGTGGATGGCTTACACAGTAAAATATCAGTATTTGCATATGATACAAAACTATGTAAGGTAGTTAACACAAAGGAGGACAGTTTGCAACTACAGACAGATTTGAGTAAATTGGAGAAATGGGATGAAAAATGGCAAATGAGGTTTAACACAGATAAGTGTAAGGTTGTGCACATGGGAAGGAAAAACAGATGCTACAATTACTTACTAAATGGGAAACTGCTGGGGAAATCAGACATGGAAAAAGACTTAGGCATCTTAGTCAATAAGAAGCTAAATTGGAGTGCCCAGTGTCAGGCAGCTGCCACCAAAGCAAATAGGGTCATGGGATGCATTAGAAGAGGTCTGGGGACAAGTGATGAAAACATAATTCTCCCTCTGTACAAATCACTTGTCAGACCACACTTGGAGTATTGTGTACATTTTTGGACGCCGGTGCTCTAGAAAGACATTACTGAACTTGAAAGGGTTCAAAGGCGGGCTACTATAATGATAAATGGAATTGGTTCACTACAACACCCAGAAAGGTTATCAAAATTAGGTCTATTTACTTTACAAAAGAGAAGACTTAGGGGAGACCTAATATATATGTACAAGTATATCAGAGGGCAATACAGAGATCTCTCCAATGTGTCATGATCCAGCGTGGATCTGACAGTTTAAATGGATAAGTGAACTTTTTTTCCTTTGGCTAGGTGCCAAAGTGATGTGATTGCCCCCGGTGGCCATTAGAATTATTACACGTGGTGTCGTTCATTCTAAGTTGCCCGGTGGTGGTGAGCGGTAGTGCATTTTAGTTTCTTTGGTTTAGTGCACGTAATTATAAATCAGGTGTGAGGCTCTATAAAAGAGTTCAGGTGTGTTTGATGACTGTTGGTGATATTGTGAGTTAGTCATTCTCAAGGAAGCCTGGGTGAAAGAAGGAGCTGAACATGAGTCCTGCGCAGCCCAGCCAGAGGGGACGAGTGGCAGCTATGTGGTCTGCAAGAAGGGCTGGCATGGCGTGGTGGAGTCACAGTTTATGGTGTCGGCAGGAAGTGCTTGCATGGCTTGGTGGAGTGATGACTATGGAAAGAGTTGCACTCAGCATGCAGGACTTGGTTGCTGAGAGCTGGACTCAAGCATGCTTGACTTTTTGGGCAGGAGCTGAACTCATCTTTGGGACTCTGTTACTGGACAGCTGCAACTGGTGGTGGACTCTGCTCCAAGGCTGCACTATGGTGATGGATTCGGTTATGGTGATGGATCCGGTTGGAGGAGAAGATGCACGCAGGTGATGGGCTCTGTTGCTAGGAGCGTACGCAACAGAGCAAAGCTAAGTGGTGTTTCCCCTGTATTGTCATTTTCCCTCATGTGTGTTTAGTGCAGTGGTGGGATTAGTTTCTGCACCGACCAATTCCCTAGTGAGGGTTTAGGTTCAGGGCGAGCTAGGGTTTTTAGGTTCCTGTGCGTCACCCAGTGCGGAACCGGCATAGGGAACGTTAGGAGTGCAGGGACACTGGCTCAGGGGAGTTCAGGAGGTCTCCTCTTCCCTATTCCCTGTTGCAGGGCCCACCATTGTTAATGTTACCCAGGTACCCCTTTATTATTTAAATTCGCCTTACTGGAGGCGGGGTTTCCAGACTACTGTATGTATAGCGTGTAATACCTAAATTCGCCAGTTGGAGGCGGCATATCCAGCTGCACATTTTATTATTTAAATTCGCCCACTGGAGGCGCTGTATCCAGGGTCACGGGTGTCTTATGGGTTCGCCTTGCGGTACTCGCTGCATCCAGACACACGTGACCGTGACACAATGAACTGTTTGTACCAAGGACTGTGACAAGAACAAGGGGGCATTCTCTTCGTTTGGAGGAAAGACAATTTCTGCACCAGCATAGAAGAGGGTTCTTCACGGTAAGAGCAGTGAGGCTCTGGAATTCTCTTCCTGAGGAAGTGGTGATGGCCAACTCACTGAATGAATTTTAGAAAGGAATGGATGCTTTTCTTGTGAGTAACAGTATAGAAGGTTACGAATAACGTAATATTATAGGTAGATGGTTGACCCAGCTTAGGGGAAGGAATTTTTTTCCCTATGGAGAAAACTGGCTTCTACTCTGTGGGTTTTTTGCCATCCCCAGGATCAACAATGCAGAACAGCTGCACTAAAAATAGGCTGAACTAGATGGACATAAGGTCTTCCTTCAGCCTTCAAAACTATGTTACTATGTTACGTTATCACTAGAACAGTAGCTGGATCTTAAGAAATTAAGTTAGTAGCTTAGAAGTTATTACAGGAAGGAAGGGTTTGAGTTTATGAAGAATTTGTCTACCTTCCCCTTTTGTCTATTGGTTCCACATTAGGGACATACCACACTTAAAATTTGAAGGGTACAGCTGTGTTTTTATGTGGTTGTTTCAAAAAGGGGTCAGATAGAGCAGGCAGAAAGTAGCATACAGTGTGGCTAATAAGGATATAGCACAGGATGGGACTAGCACTTGGGTGAAAAATGTGGCAGGTTACATCACAATTAAAAAGACAGAAAAAATAAAAAAGGGGAAGTGTGGCACCCGCTAGGGCCAGGGGTACTCGGGACTGGGCCAGTCAGTTCCTCAGAGGATGTCACGGCAGCAGTGAACTGGTCTGTGGCCCTGGACATGCAATGAAATAAAGATGGGAAAGTTTATTAAGTCTTGATGCCACCCGTGGTGTTCAGCAACAAGAAGATGGCCGACACTGCGATTCAGATCCACTTGGGCAGCTAGTAATACAGCAAAGATGTTAGAGCTCTCCACAAGAGCTAGGCCCCAGAGCAGATATAAGGTATTAGATGATGGTAATGATTATAGTGCAGGTCAGATGACACAATAAATAAATCTAAGGACACAGCAAGGTGCAGTCTTCACACTTTTACTCACAGTCTTTCAAGTTACAATCCCCAGCCGGGGTGCTATGTCCTCCGGGTAGGTGGTCCAGCCAGCTCTCGGGTAATTTGGGGTACACTTTGTCAGAACCCCCTTCTTATGTTCCTTCTCTGGTCATCTCTCTGCGCTGGCTCCCACTTCTCCTGCCCTGCACCTCACACACAGTGTCCCAAGCCAACAGCCTCAGATCCTGTCGGGCGACGATCTCCTGGTCCCCTTGACCCTATATGGCTGCATTTTCAGCGAATGTGTTTGGATTCGGCTGTTGCACATACAGATACTTCAGCTAGCTGAGTCTTACAGTCTCTCCACTAGTCTGGGGCCGGTCCCCAACTGCGACCTGTTCTTTCCACCTGTCTACGGTCGGTGTGGATTCAGGCACCACAGGTGGATTCTTCACTTCTCTGGCCCCTAGGACCCCTTCTTCACTCCACTTTACCCTCCAGTCCTGGGATGAGCTCCTCACTCCTTCAGTTCCTCCACCAACTGTCTTCTTTTCTTGACTCCTCCTCCAACTGACTCCTGTTACCATGAAAACTCTCCTCTACCAACTATCAGCTTTCTCTCCAGCTGTCCTACCCTATTCTACTTCCTCCATCCACACCCTCTACCTAGTTCCTCCCTTGCCTAAAGAGGTGTTGTGTTGGGTGCTAGTGTGTGGGTACCGGGTAGTGCCCCCTCCTTACCCGAGAGTGTGGTACCACACCTCTGGCTGAGTTGCAGTAAATCTGTGGCGACTGAACCCTCAGGGTCACCACAGAAGAAATGTATGTTTTTTTAAATTCAACCTTAGACATTTGCTAAATGACAAAATTGTGGAGAGTTGAAACACTGTAGAGTCGTTATGGAAAAATATCCATACTGCTGCCAATAAATGTAAGACACTAATAAATCATAAGATCTTTATTATGTGGGGATTTTAATCACCCAGCTCATCAATGGGACATACTAAAGAGTCTTCTTTAGGCTTTGTATTTTGTGTTATTATTGGGATTATTTATGATACCCTGTATATTTTATACTTAATTTAATATAATCATATAAATTAATATTTGATCATTCACTAGCATGCTAGCTTTAATTGTTGCATATTATGCACTTTATATATGCTTATATATGCCCAGCAGCCAACGACAAGGTGGGCTCAGATCTGCTGGGTTCTACGTGTCTAGTCTGAATACTTCCCTAAGAATGAAGTCTTAATTTCTGGGTAGATGTGAAGAGCTCTTCAAAGCCTGAATTTATGGGTAGGTAGGACTCTCTTGCATTTAAAATCCACTGGAGGGCAGAGTGCTTGGTCAAAGAGCTAATATACAAATGACAAAAGACTGACTGGCACTTCCAAGTTAGTGTGAACAGGTGCATACTAGAAGCAGCCATCTCCATATACAGATCTGTTGGGTCCTACAGGGTCCTACATGTCTAGTGTGAATACCTCTCTTAGACTGATGTCTGAAATTTTTACCCATAAATTCAGGCTTTGAAGAGAGGTAGTTACATCTACTCAGAAATTCAGACTTCAGTCTTAGGTCGGCATCACAAAAGAGAGGAATACAAACGAGTGAGAGGCGATAAAACAACGCATTGCACACGGACCAATGATTCTCTATAGGGTAGCTCCCATCAGCCATATTTTTCTCTCGTATTTTTTACGGTCCGTGCCAATCGCAGCATGCTGCGATTGTCAGCGTATTATGACCGTAGTACGCCAATGCAAGTCTATGGGTGCACAAAAACATCGCATTACACATGGACCACCGTGTGACTTGGAGAAATACGCAAGACTTTTCCTGGTGACAGGAAATGTGCCAATCCATCATCAGGAAGCTTAGACATGCTAATTAGCTTAAAAAGCGCTCCAGACATTCAGGAAATATGCCTCCACGGAGTCCTGCAGCATCATGTCTGGCCACATTAATGTGGAGCTCCTAATTGTGTTGGTACAGGAAAGGCCCAAACTTTGGGACCAACGTGATGCCCATTATTCTGACCGGGGCCGCAAAGAGGGGGCATGGAGGCACATCTGTGTGCACATGTTCCCAGACTATGCCCAACGGCCACCTGAGGAGCAACAACACATTCGTAAGTAATTGTCATTTTTAGCCCCTACAATCCTAGACTGTGTATGTAGGTATCCCTGTTTGCTAAAGAAACATTTAGATAAAAACCACCCCCTAATAGGCCATGTGACTATGTGAAATGTTGGGAATATTGCTTTGGACAATTCACAAAGGTTACAGTCCCTTTTCAATTCACATTGCAGTTGAGGATGTGATGAGACGCTGGCGCAGCATCCGCGACCAGTACCGGCGGGAAAGACAGCAGAGGGCCAGGAGAGGGGCAGCAGCACCGACCAAGTGGAAATACATCTATTTTGACCGCATGGCATTTTTGGTACCCAGTATGGATCTCAGACCGTAAGTACAGACCTCACACCACATGACACATATGCTTTTTAGGGTCACAGTTACATTTGTTTTTTTTAACATTTCCTAACAGAACTCAGTCCAACCTCACAGAGAGGGAGACAGGGTTGGATACTGAGCCCATTAGAGACCCGGACGGGGGATGTGAAGAGGTGACTGGACCATCTACTGACCAGAGCTTTTGCAACCCCCAAGCTCCACCAGCATCAGGCCCAGCATCAGGTTCTGCACCTGGTCCAGACCCAGCAGAGCAACCAGCAGCCAGCAACTTAGAATACCCTGACAACAGCAGCAGCCCTACTGGCCATGTTGAGGGGTCCCCCCAGCCTGCAGCCGTAGTCCGCCGTGGGAGACGGAGAAGGGACAACACTGGCTGATACCCGGAGGCAGGTAGACACAGGTGTCTTAAATTACCTGTCCAGGGCTGCTCAGGATGAGGGTGAAGAGGCATATTCCTGAAGTCTGGCCCTGTACCTCCGTCCCCTACCCCGTGAGGTGAGGCTACGTGTGCGCGGATCCATTCAGGTCCTAATTGATGCATGCACAGACCCCAATGACCCATATGAGTTGTTTGAATATCTTGAGAGGTGGCAGCTCTCAACCCGTAACCGTCTCCGCCTTGTCCGACAACCAGCTGTCCATGCTCAATTAGGATCTGAGTGTCCGCCTGCAATTGTGCCTACACCTCCACCCATTCCCCCCCAAACCAACCTTGGCCACAACAGGGCCAAATGGCAGCTTATAACCAACCTGCCCAATATGGACACTTGTACAGACCTGGTGTTGGAGGCTGGCCCCAACCTGGGTTTGGACGACATGGTCATATTGGGGGG
This sequence comes from Dendrobates tinctorius, assembly GCF_039654945.1. NCBI lineage: Eukaryota > Metazoa > Chordata > Amphibia > Anura > Dendrobatidae > Dendrobates > Dendrobates tinctorius. The sequence continues at coordinate 34,201,681 of NW_027361766.1, forward strand.
TATGATGGACGTGGCTACAATCAGCCACAGGATTATCATCGACAGTATCCTTATTGTCTCTTTGGTGCGCAGCTGCAGGAACATGGGCACATCTTCCCACAGGGCCAAGATCATCCACCCCAACAGAGTGATGGTCAAACTGGGAACCCCAACCCCCAACAAAGAGATGAAGGCCTCCCACCATCACCTCCGCCTAGCTACCAGCAGTTATAAGCTAGCTAATTGTTTTGTACATTTTTTTTGCTGGTATTTATAATTTCTTGTTACCTCTTTGTGTGTCAAAAAATGACAATGTTATAAACAGAAAAGGCTAAATGGCCTGGGCAATATCTGCCATATGACAAAAATATGGTACACCGTATTGTAAGCTATTTTTTTAATTCATAAAATCTTTGAAAATGCATATTTGGCATTCTTCCTGAATTATTTTAGGCATTCGAATAAGTCAACTTTATCACATATAAACAGACAACACAAATCAGAGAAGACCACTCAAAAACAAATTATATACACACACATAAGAACATCACAACATAGATACAGCCTGATCTTGCCAGGTAGTAGAACCATGAGGTGAAACAAAATACTGGGTGAACACATCACGTACTTTGAGTCCTGAGAGAGGACGCCGTAAAGGGAGCACATGTGGCGTAGGCCTAGCCCCATTGTCCACCACACCTTCAGTGACATCAGATGAGGAGCAATCATGCAGTCTAGTGAAGTTATGGAGGACCACACAAGCTTTGATGACCTCATTGACGTTGACTTCACTCAGCTGAATGGCAGACTGGAGGACACGCCATTTGGCACAAAGAATGCCGAAGGCGCACTCCACCAGTCTTCGGGCACGTGAAAGGCGCACATTAAAAATCCTGCGCCAGTGGTCAAGGTTTCTGCGCGGGTATGGCCTCATAACATGCCTGGTCAATTGGAAGTCTTCATCCCCCAATAGGACATAAGGCACCGCTTCTTGATTTGAGCCTGGCAGCTGACGTGGTGGTGGTAGGTCCAACAGGTTATTGTGCAGCCGCCAACCCACAATGGAAGAACTGAAAACTTTAGAGTCTCCAGTTCTTCCATAAGCCCCAATGTCTACAATTATAGGTCTGTAGTTGCTGTCATGCAGAGCCAACAAAACTACAGAAAAATATTGTTTATAATTATAGAACTGGGACCCTGAGTTCGGCTGCTTATGCACACTGATGTGCTTCCCATCCAGGGCTCCAATACAATTGGGGAATTGGCAGTGCATCTCAAATCCCCTGGCAATCCTCAACCAGTCTACCATCTTGGGCTCTGGCATGACCAGATGATGAACTCTGGACCAGATTTCCGAACATGTAGCACGAACGATGCCGGATATTGTTGATCGCCCAATCAAAAACTCCAGATGGAGTGCTGCATAAGAAAGGCCAGTTGAGAGGAACCTACAATTAAACAAATGTAGAAAATATATACATTAAAATACATGCTCAAGGATGCACACATTACATATAGATCACCAAAACAGTGTGTAAGTAAGAAACTAGGCAAACAATACATATACACATGTCCCACGGCTATGTAATGTGGAATAACACATCAAAGTGTTCTAAGTTTCAGAGCATATATTTGGTATCAATACCTAATGTTTCTTGGCCAAAAAGGGGTTACTAAGAGAATTAGTTGAGAAAATAATCATCTACATACATTCTGTAGCTGAGAAATACATACCGTAACGTAAGGAGAAGGCGCTCCTCCGCAGAGATAAATTTGCGCATCCGGGTGTCCTGAAAGGTGATCCCTGGGCGCACTGTCTCCAACAAAGCATCAAAGGTTGAAACGGTTATCCGACAATAGAGGAAAAACTTGTCAGGATGTGTCCTCAGAGCTGCATAAAGCCTGTGAAAATGGCCTTTATTGAGGCGTTGTCTCAAATGCGGATGCACCCACATGCGTCTCTTCCTCCTCGGATCCACAATCACTGGGTAAGGCTGGCCAAAGCGCCTGGACAAAACCCAGTTGAAGAGAACATGGTCAGTTGGGGTGAACTGAAGTGTGTCAGACATGTTTGCTAACAACCAGCAAGACCCCCACACAAGCAGAGCAGACAGATTGAAGGCTTCCACCTGATGTTGTGGCAATAAATAGTGTTGGTGCTGATGATTTAAACTATGTGTAGGCCTAAAAACCGTTAAATGTCCATTTTGCAAGCCTGCGAGAAAAAACGGTATACGGATGCCATACGGATTATATACGGATGCTTACATGAGAAAAATACGCAGCCATACCCTGACAACGGATGACATACGGAGCACTATTTAGGGACCATTTATGCATATTACGGATGTAAATTACGGTCCGTATTTTTCTACCTTGTGTGTGACTCCAGCCTAAGAGAGATATTCTCACTAGACATATAGGACCCGGCAGATCTGAGATCGCATTGTTGGCTGCTGGGCATGTATGAATTGGTCAAATTATGTGCTAAGCATCTACCATAAGTTTTTTCCTAGTACCCAGAAGCAGTATTGCTATTCATATTTCATATATTTCATATTGACATGCTTTAGCACTACAGAGTGCAACTTTTTTATTGCATATGGAGATGGCTGCTACTAGTATGCACCTGTTCACACTAGCTTGAAATTTCCAGTCAGTCTTTTGTCATTTGAATAACAAATGCTGGTGGGGAGAATAAAGATAATTTTCTCCCTGCTACATTCGGCTAGGTGCAGGAGCCGGACAGCATCATAATGCTGCTAACCTGCAGATTACCCCATATCTGCAGGTTAACAGTGTTATTCCTGGTGACCGTTTCCCTTTAACTTGAAACTGACAAAAGTAATTTTTAATTTATTTCAGTGATCATTGTCGGCCTTTCTTACTTTAACAGAAGGGTACCAACAATTTTGTTCGCATCTGTACATCGTTTTCATCTTATGTAACTATGCAAGCATGTTTCAAAAGCTTCAGTTACTTTTCAGCATCAAACAGTGTTCCCAATGCATCAGTGATCAGATTGTAAAGTCATAGACTTCAGTGAATTAAATTTACATAAGTACAGTTAGGTCCATATATATTTGGACAGAGACAGCATTTTTCTAATTTTAGTTCTAGACATTACCACAATGAATTTTAAACAAAACAATTCAGATGCAGTTGAAGTTCAGACTTTCAGCTTTCATTTGAGGGTATCCACATTAAAATTGGATGAAGGGTTTAGGAGTTTCAGCTCCTTAACATGTGCCACCCTGTTTTTAAAGGGACCAAAAGTAATTGGACAATTGACTCCAAGGCTATTTCATGGACAGTTGTGGGCAATCACTTCGTTATGTCATTCTCAATTATATATGGACCTAACTGTATATGTGAGTCTGTTTATAGTGTGAAAAGTATATTATCTTTTTATAACATTTCTAAATGTCCATTACTGAGGAGAATGACAGCTGTCTTTCACATTTGAATATATTATTGCAAATAACTTCTTTACTTTAGAATGATGACAGAAAAATTGTTTGGTAATATCTTCCAATCCTTAACAGATCAATGAGCAGAGACATTTGCTTACCTGAGACCATTGCAGATAAATTTTCTTTCTGATGTTTATTTTGTTACTTATATGAAATGGACATGACTTGAAGACCTTTAAACACAGAAAAGCTTCTGGCCCAGATGGCCTATTAGATTACATATTGCATAAAAGAAACACATTTCTCTCTCTTGTCGCCCTTCATATAAAATATGTTAGGGCTGGTGGAACGCACCAAATAATAAAAAGATGGTAATAAGGTGCGTTCGCAGCCCCGGGTCCACCATGCAGGGATGGTAAACTGCTGCACCGCAATGGCGGACACTATATGGCAGTATAAAGGAAGAACACACGCGGGTTAATGTCACTCGGTGAGTACAGGAGCGAACTCTGTTGCCTCACAGAGCCGCACTACTGCATAACATAAATGTCGGAGCCTGTTTAAGCTCACAGAGCTCGGCAAAAGGAGCACTCAGAAAACGGTCACAGATCTTAGCCCCAAGGACTCGGGATCAGAGTCCATCTAGACCTACTAAGCGTGTGGCGTCGCACCTGCAGACGACACTAATAGACGCTGGCTACCGTGGAGTGCCGAGCACGAGCACCGTGGCGTACAGACAAAGCCACCAGTTGGCACTGATGCCAGTCTCTGCCTCCTACCTGCACCTCATCCTGGGTGCTTAACAGGCTAGGCTACACAACACATGCGTACCAAGGGTAGGGGTTTCATAAGGAGTCATTCACCTGAGACATACATACTGTACATGCATACAACACTCACTCCACATAGTCTATAATTTTCTATATTAGCGCATGGCTGTGCGGCCATACAAACCTTTTATAGTTGCAGCCTTCTGGGACCTTCCTGATAGCCGAATCCAAGCTGCTTGAGGACCTGAGCATGTGACCTCTGACCACCAATGAGCGGTCGTCTCACGGGCATGCTCAGATGGGGAAAAGCAGGGCTTAGTCCCATGAGCATCTGCTCACTGCTGACTAATGTCTGATGCTAAAGCTGAGCCTGGAGCAGCATTAGCAACCAGACACATAGCAATAGCTTGGGCAAGATGCTGGGACCAACATTTCTGCTGAGCAGGATCCTCTGTGGCCGCAGAAGAATGGGAGACCACAGAGGACATGGCTTGAGATTCCCCCCATGCAGTGGGAGAACCTCGGCGCCTGACAAAATATTTTTGAAATGCTGGTGTAATCGCTGAGGCCAGTGATTCGCTGCAGCGAAATGGGCAAAGACTGGTTGGAAGCATCAGAGTTACACAACAGAATTGGAGTAGCAAGGTTTTATCTGATAAATAACACATTATTATTTTATCATATTGCCCCTATTAACCAACCGGTCTTGTTCCAGGACTACCCCTTTAAAATTTAATATAGACATGTCAGAGGTCATAAACCTTAAAACTTCAGATTGTGAACTAAACTGACAGCCAAAAGCAGGAACAATCACTCCCGTATCATGCTACCTTTCACAATATTAAATTGTTCTCATATTTCTCTAATTATCCAAATGCAGAAACAATTTAAAAAAATTGTTGTCCTTTTCACTTTTGTAGATAGGACTTGGACTCACCTCATCTCTGGAGTAGAGATTTTTCTGTGAATATAACCAAAAAAATTGATTCCTTTGAATTCAGGGTTTCGGAAGATTAGATTAGATGAAATCCATACAGCGTCGGACTGGAACACCTTGGGCCCACCAGAGAAAATCATTCTTGGGGCCCACTATGTAGCTGCATAGAGTTAAATACCAGACCACCAATTGTGCGGTAAAACACGCTAATATCTGGGTATAATATAAGGTTGTACATGTCTTAATTATGTAGCAGGAGTTGGGGTAGCCCCCTCATAGAATATAAAGCAGCCCCCTCATAAAATATAATGTAGACCCCTCATAGAATATAATGCAGCCTCCTCATAGAATATAATGCAGCCATCTCATAGAATATAATACTGCCCCCCTCATAGGGAATAATGCACCCCCTCATAGGGTATAATGCACCCCCTCATAGGGTATAATGCACTCCCTCAGAGGGGATAATACTGCCCCCCTCATAGGGTATAATACTGCCCCCCTCATAGGGAATAATGCACCCCCTCATAGGGAATAATGGATATAGAGATAGATATAGAGATAATAGCTAGATATAGAGATATGTATAGAGATAGATAGATATAGAGTTAGAAAGATAGATAGATATAGAGAGAGATATAGAGATAGATAGAGATAGCTAGATAGATAGATGGATAGATAGATATAGATAATAGAGATAATAGATAGATATAATAGATAGATATAGAGATAGATGGATAGATCAATAGATAGATAGATAAAGAGAGAGAGATAGAGATAGAGATAGATAGATAATGAGATATAGAGATAGATATAGAGATATAGTGTTAGATAGAAAGATAGATATAGAGATAGATAGATAGATATAGAGATAGATATGGATATAGAGATAACAGATAGATATAGAGATAACAGATAGATATAGAGATAGATAGATAGATATAGAGATAGATAGATATAGAGATAGATAGATAGATAGATATAGAGATAATAGATAGATAGATAGATATAGAGATAATATATAGATAGCTATAGAGAGAGAGATATAGAGATAGATATAAAGAGAAACAGATATAGATATAGAGATAGATATAGAGATAGATAGGTAGATAGATATAGAGATAATAGATAGATATAGAGATAGATATAGATATAAAGATAGATAGAGATAGAGAGAGAGCGGTAGATAGAGAGAGAGATAGATATAGAGAGAGATAGATACAGAGATCGATGAATAGATAGAGAGATAGATATAGATAATGGATAGAGATAGATAGATAAAGATAGATAATAAATATAGAGATAACAGATAGATATAGAGATAGAGTAAGATAGAAAGATATAGAGATAGGTAGATATAGATAATAGAGATAGCTAGATAGATAGACATAATAGATAGATATAGATATAGATAGATATAGACATAGATAGAAAGATAGATATAGAGATAGATGTAGAGATAGAAAGATAGATATAGAGATAAAGCGATAGATAGATAGAGATAGATATAGATAATAGATAGAGATAAATAGATAGAGAAAGATAGATAGATATAGAGATAGCAAGATAGATAGATATACAGAGATAGATATAGAGATAGAGATAAATAGATAGATAGATATAGAGAGAGATATAGTGAGAAATAGATATAGATATAGAGATAATAGATATATATATAGAGATAGATAGATATACATATAGAGAGAGATAGATACAGAGAAAAGATATAGAGATAAATAGATAGAGAAAGATAGATAGATATATAGATATAGAGATAGAGCGATAGATAGATATACAGAGAGATAGATATAGAGATAGATAGAGATATATAGATAGATAGCTATAGAGAGATATAGAGATAGATATAGAGATAGAGCGATAGATAGCGAGAGATATAGAGATAGATAGATACAGAGAAAAGATATAGAGATAGATAACGGATAGATAAATAGATAGATAGGTATAGAGATAGATAGATATAGATATTAGATAGAGATATATAGATAAAGATAGATAGATAATAAATATAGAGATAATAGATATAGAGGTAGATAGAGTAAGATAGATAGATATAGAGATAGATAGATAGACATAATAGATAGATATAGAGATATATATATATAGAAAGATATAGAGATAGATAGATAGATATAGAGATAGATGTAGAGATAGAAAGATAGATATAAAGATAGAGCGATAGATAGATAGAGATAGAAATAGTTAGATATAGATAATAGATAGAGATAGATATAGAGATAGATAGATATAGATAATAGATAGAGATAGAAAGATAGATAGATATAAGAGAGATAGAGAGAGAGAGATATATAGAGAGATAGATAGATAGCGAGAGAGAGACAGATAGGGAGAACGAGAGAGATATAAAAAAAGGCAAAACACAATACTCACCTCTCCTCCTCGCTCCCACGCTGATCCCGGCTTCAGTGTCAGGAGCTGCCCCCTCTGCCAGACACACAGCGGGTGCGCGATGTAGTGACGTCATCGCGCACTGGCTGTGAGCCAGGAGCAGAGGGGACTGAGGGCGGCGCCGGCCCTGATGCAGAGCGGCTTACTGGGCTGGGGGCGGGGCCTCTGGGGGTGGAGACCTGAAATGATATTCACTGCTTCGCAGTGAATATTCATTTCTCTTTAGCAGCGGGGACAGGGGCTCCTGCCTCCTGACACCCGCTGCTGCTCCGCTAGCAGGGGCCCCCATAGCAGCTGCATGGTGTGCGACACACCACTGGCTGGGGGCCCCTGGAGCAGCGGGGGCCCTAGGCAACTGCTGGCCCTGTATGCCAGCAGGTGCCAGGGCCCACCAGATGCCAGGGCCCACCGGAGAATCCACCGGTTCTCCGGTGGGCCAGTCCGACGCTGAATCCATATAAATGGCAGCAAGCTTGTTGGGTCACCATTTTGCTGACTACTTTAAATTTTAAATGAAGTACTCCTACTCTGTCTATTGTAGGGGTCTCCACTGGTGGACCCCATGGATATAGCAGTTTTGGAATATTCAGTCGATATTTATAAACTACCAAATGGTTAGAAATATTTGTTTAATTTTACGATGATGCCCCGGTACCCCAAATAGTGCTTGATGAATCTGAAATCATATTGTAGGCATTATCAACATATTGTTCAATAATTTGCTGGATTTGAATGTGTAGTTATTAGTTCAGTTTTGTGAGAAACAAAAATGGGTATTTTTATCTCCTTCTTCACCTTCTTCTTCTACGGATCTTCCTAAAGTCTTTTGTTATCAATCAACTCCTGGGTTAGGTTAAAAGAGCATCAAACATTATTAGTAAATCCAGATTAAACGCAAATATTGATGGCAGTTCTATTAGAACTCAAATACATTTTTGGGGTTCTACATACTACTACACTGCATGCTGAATTATTAGGCAAGTTGTATTTGAGAGGATTCTTTTTATTATTGAACAACAACTATGTTCTCAATTAACCCAAAAGACTCATAAATATCAAAGCTTAATATTTTTGGAAGTTGAAGTGGGTTTTTTTTAGATTTGGCTATCTTAGGAGGATATCTGTTTTTTCAGGTAACTATTACTGTGCAGAATTATTTGGCAACTTCATAAAAACCAAATATATACCCATCTCACTTGTTTATTTTCACCAGGTAAACCAATATAACAACACAAAATTTAGAAATAAACATTTCTGACACTCGAAAACAAAACAAAAAAAGTCAGTGACTAATAAAGCCACCTTTCTTTACGATGACACTCAAAAGCCTTCCATCCATAGGTTCTGTCAGTTGCTTGATCTGTTTACGATCAACATTGTGTGCAGCAACCACCACAACCTCCCAGACACTGTTCCGAGAGGTGTACTGTTTTCCCTCCCTGTAGATCTCACATTTTATGAGGGACCACAGGTTCTCTATGGGGTTCAGCTCAGGTGAATAAGGGGGCCATTGTTAGGAATGGCGGAACGCACTAAATAAAAATAAATAATATAGTGCGTTCGCCTCTCGGGGTCCACCATGCAGAAGGTGTTATAAACATTGCTGAGTAATGACAGACAAGCAATATGGCGGTATAATGCGCATGGGTTAGACTTTACCAGAAGTGCGCAAAGCGGGCTCTGTTCACACACAGAGGTGCTGCAACATAAACATACAAAACACTGAGCCTGTTAGTATCACAGGCCTCAGGTAAATGCACACACGGTATCAGGTCACAGGAGCAGGATCTAAGACAGAGGAGCTGCGTCCATCTAGCGCCAAGAAGGGCTGCAAGGGCAGTGTGGCGTAGGACACTGCCGCAGGACGACACAGCTACAAAGCAGGCACAATGTTGGACGCTAGCGCAGAGGTGCGGTGTGCACAGTGGCCTAAGGCTTGCCTGTTATGAATCGGTCACCGAGGAGGAAAAAAGCAACACACGCTAAGTCTCAGAAAACCAGAGAGGTTGGTAACTATGTAGACTGCAGAGCCCTGATCTTAACACACACCTTGAAGCAGTCGTGGAGCATGCCTACGGCGGTCCTGGACGCCTCGTCACAACCTTAGAGCTAAACAAGCCTAAAGTAAGAAGAGAGGAAAACTAACTTCCCAGAGCTGACCCCAAAGGAAAGACAGCCCCTCCACATGTATTGACAGTGAAGCAAGATGAAAACACAAGCAAAGGCAGAAAAATAGGCTGAGCAAACGATGGGGCCAAACTAACTTGAAAGGACAGGAAAGGAAAGATACTGTCTGCAATCTGCCAAAAAACCCTACCAAAAATAATGTCCAACGCTTCTGACAACAAAATTAACCCTGAAGTCACTACACTTCTCCCACTATATCAGCACTCTGAATATTCTGAGACAGAGCGAAAAGAGGCCAATCTAATAAAGGACAAAAAGGCAAATTGGCAAATACAGATAAATAAGAGTGGAAATTCAGCACAGCCCAGCCGGGCTGGCTGACCACACAAAAACTGAGTTGACCAACAAGAGCAAGTGTTATGAACATTAGCAAAAAACAAACTTAACTTGAGATGACTGGAGCAGAGCTGAAGTCCAAGACCTGAGAAACAGACTGAACTGAATCACCAGCAACAGGATAGGGTGTTGGCTGTCTTATATCCAGTCTGATACTCCAGAGATCCAATCACTATCCTTCTCGTCAGGTGGCAGACCGTTACCAATTAAACTAACCTCACTACCTCCTGTCATTACCAGAGGGAGAACGGAAGGAGAATTCCCAGCTGGTGGAGCAGAAAATGAGCTCATAACAGTACACCCCCTTGAGGAGGGGTCACCAAACCCTCATCCACGCCACCAGGCCGATCAGGATGGGCCCGGTGAAAAGCATGAACCAATCTGTCGGCATGAATATCTGAGGCAGAGACCCAAGAATTATCATCCTGGCCATAACCCTTCCATTTAACCAAATACTGGAGTCCCCGTCTGACCAAGCGAGAATCCAATATTTTCTCTACCTCATATTCCACATTGCCTTTAACCAAAACAGGGTTAGGAGGAGCCGCCACAGGAACTACTGGCTCAACAAACCTCTTCAACAGTGATTTGTGAAATACAGTTGTGGCCAAAAGTATTGACACCCCTGCAATTTTGTCAGATAATACTCAGTTTCTTCCTGAAAATTATTGCAAACACAAATTCTTTGGTATTATTATGTTCATTTAATTTGTCTTAAATGAAAAAACACAAAAAGAATTGTCCTAAAGCCAAATTGGATATAATTCCATACCAAACATAAAAAAGAGGGTGGACAAAAGTATTGGCACTGTTCGAAAAATCATGTGATGCTTCTCTAATTTGTGTAATTAACAGCACCTGTAAATTACCTGTGTCACCTAACAGGTGTTGGCAATAACTAAATCACACTTGCAGCCAGTTGACATGGATTAAAGTTGACTCAACCTCTGTCCTGTGTCCTTGTGTGTACCACATTGAGCATGGAGAAAAGAAAGAAGACCAAAGAACTGTCTGAGGACTTGAGAAATGAAATTGTGAGGAAGCATGAGCAATCTCAAGGCTACAAGTCCATCTCCAAAGACCTGAATGTTCCTGTGTCTACCGTGCGCAGTGTCATCAAGAAGTTTAAAGCCCATGGCACTGTGGCTAACCTCCCTAGATGTGGACGGAAAAGAAAACTTGACAAGAGATTTCAACGCAAGATTGTGCGGATGTTGGATAAAGAACCTCGACTAACATCTAAACAAGTTCAAGCTGCCCTGCAGTCCGAGGGTACAACAGTGTCAACCCATACTATCCGTCGGCATCTGAATGAAAAGGGACTGTATGGTAGGAGACCCAGGAAGACCCCACTTCTTACCCCGAGACATAAAAAAGCCAGGCTGGAGTTTGCCAAAACTTACCTGAAAAAGCCTAAAACGTTTTGGAAGAATGTTCTCTGGTCAGAGGAGACAAAAGTAGAGCTTTTTGGGAAAAGGCATCAACATAGAGTTTACAGGAGAAAAAAAGAGGCATTCAAAGAAAAAAACACGGTCCCTACAGTCAAACATGGCAGAGGTTCCCTGATGTTTTGGGGTTGCTTTGCTGCCTCAAGCACTGGACTGCTTGACCGTGTGCATGGCATTATGAAGTCTGAAGACTACCAACAAATTTTGCAGCATAATGTAGGGCCCAGTGTGAGAAAGCTGGGTCTCCCTCAGAGGTCATGGGTCTTCCAACAGGACAATGACCCAAAACACACTTCAAAAAGCACTAGAAAATGGTTTGAGAGAAAGCACTGGAGACTTCTAAGGTGGCCAGCAATGAGTCCAAACCTGAATCCCATAGAACACCTATGGAGAGATCTAAAAATGGCAGTTTGGAGAAAGCACCCTTCAAATATCAGGGACCTGGAGCAGTTTGAAACAGAATAATGGTCTAAAATTCCAGCAGAGCATTGTAAGAAACTCATTGATGGTTACCGGAAGCGGTTGGTCACAGTTATTTTGGCTAAAGGTTGTGAAACCAAGTATTATGCTGAGGGTGCCAATACTTTTGTCTGGCCTGTTTTTGGAGTTTTGTGTGAAATGATCAATGTTTTCCTTTTTGCTTCATTCTCTTTTGTGTTTTTTCATTTAAGACAAATTAAATGAAGATAATAATACCAAAGAATTTGTGATTACAATCATTTTCAGGAAGAAACTGAGTATTATCTGACAAAATTGCAGGGGTGTCAATACTTTTGGCCACAACTGTACGTTATGGATTTTGAACGTAACTGGAAGAGCCAACCGAAAAGAAACAGGATTAAGAATCTCCAAAATCTTATAAGGTCCAATAAATCTTGGCTTAAATTTTGGAGATGCAACTTTAATAGGAATATTCTTAGACGACAACCAAACCATTTCACCCACTTTAAACTGGGGACCAATGATCCTATGCCGGTTGGAAAAAAGCTGGGCCTTTTCCTGAGAGAGTGACAACTTATCCACCACTTGGTCCCATATCTGCTGCATTCTCACAACCACAGTGTCCACACCTGGGCAGGACGAAGATTCCACTTGTCCTGAAGAGAATCGAGGATGAAACAAAAAATTACAGAAAAAGGGTGACATCAAAGTGGCAGAACTAGTTCTATTGTTCAGTGCAAATTCGGCCAAGGGCAAAAATGAGACCCAATCATCTTGATCAGCAGATATAAAACATCTTAAATAAGACTCCAAGGTCTGGTTTGTACTCTCAGTCTGCCCATTGGTCTGGGGATGAAATGCGGAGGAGAAGGATAACTGAATTCCCAGATTGGAACAAAAGGCTTTCCAAAATCTGGAAACAAACTGGACCCCTCTATCGGACACAATGTTCTCAGGAATCCCGTGTAACCGAACCACCTGTTGTAAAAACAAGGGTACCAACTCAGCGGAAGATGGCAACTTTGGGAGTGGTACAAGATGGACCATCTTCGAAAATCTATCACAAATCACCCAGATAGCAGTCATTCTCTGAGAGACATGAAGATCAGAAATAAAATCCATTGAGATATGGGTCCATGGCCTCCTGGGCACCGGGAGGGGCATCAGCAACCCACTAGAACGAGAACAGGGTTTAGACCGAGAACAAGTCCCACAGGACTGTACAAAATTCCTGACATCACGAGACAAGGCAGGCCACCAAAAGAACCGACTCACCAAATCTCTGGTACCAAAAATATCTGTATGACCAGCCAATGCGGAGCAATGGCCTTCCGACATCACTCTCTTTCTCCACTGGTCAGGAACATACAATCTTCCCATAGGTCATCGCTCAGGTTTATCCTCCTGAAATTCCTCCAGGGCGCATCTCAAATCGGGCGAAATGGCAGAAATAACTATCCCCTCACCTAGGATAGTAGTAGGCTCAGTCACATTAAGAGAATCAGCAAAGAAACTCCTAGAAAGGGCGTCTGCCTTAACATTCTTAGTGCCCGGAAGAAAAGAGACCACAAAATTAAAACGCGTGAAAAACAAGGCCCATCTAGCCTGTCTAGGATTCAAGCATTTAGGCGACTCCAGATAAATCAGATTCTTGTGATCGGTGAGGACCACAGATTGATGTCTAGCTCCCTCCAACCAATGTCTCCACTCTTCAAATGCCCATTTCATGGCCAACAATCCCCGATTCCCCACGTCATAGTTGCGTTCAGATGGGGAGAACTTTCGAGAAAAGAAGGCACAGGGATTCATCTTAGAAGTCACAGGATCTTTTTGGGACAAAACAGCTCCTGCACCAATCTCAGAAGTGTCTACCTCCACTTGAAATGGAAGTGAGACATCAGGTTGCCGTAGAACTGGAGCTGAAGTAAATCTCCGCTTAAGCTCCTGAAATGCTGAGACAGCCTCAGGAGACCAATTCAGCACATCAGCTCCCTTCTTGGTCAGATCAGTCAGTGGTTTGACAATACTAGAAAAATTACCTATAAATATACGATAGAAATTAGCAAAACCCAAAAACTTCTGGAGAGCCTTCAAAGAAGTAGGCTGAAGCCAATCATAAATGGCCTGTACCTTGGCTGGGTCCATTTCAATAGTCGATGGAGACAAGATAAATCCCAAAAATGAAATCCTCTGTACACCAAAGAGGCATTTCGATCCCTTAACAAACAGGGAATTCTCCCTCAAAATCCGGAACACAGTCCGGACATGTTCCACATGGGAATCCCAATCACTAGAAAAGATCAAAATATCATCCAGATAGATGATCAAAAACTTATCTACAAAGTCTCGAAATATATCATTCATAAAGGACTGGAAGACAGAAGGGGCATTGGAGAGCCCAAAAGGCATCCCCAGTAGGGATGGGCGAATCCTGAAATACTCGGAATCGCTAGACTGTAACGAGTCCGAGACGGAAACTCGCTACTCGTTGCGAGTCTAGCGAGTCCAATGTTAATGAATGGGGATGCGAGTATTGCAGCGATTCCTGTGCTGGGGAGAGAGAGAGAGATATTACTACAAGCAATTCTAGTTTCTTAGCGATTTTGTGTCCCCCTGCTGACACAAAATCGCTAAGAAACTAGAATTGCTTGTATTAAACTCTGAAAAAAAAAAAAATAGGAGTCTTAGCGATTTTGTGTCCCCCTGCTGACTAGTGTTGAGCTTTCCGATTGGCTGCCGAAATGACGTCATCATGATGCGCTGTCTGTGCGCATCATGATGCGCCGTCAGTTCGGGCCTTCGAGGGGGCTGTGCCGACTGTCCGGGGGTCTGTACCGGCCTGCCGGTGGTCTGTGCCGGCCTGCCGGTGGTCTGTGCAGGCTCCGGTGGTCTGTGCCGGCCTGCCAGGGGGGCTGTGCAGGCTCCGATGGTCTGTGCCGGCCTGCCGGGGGGCTGTGCCGGCCTGCCGGGGGGCTGTGCAGGCTCCGGTGGTCTGTGCAGGCTCCGGTGGTCTCTGCTGGCCTGCCGGGGGGCTGTGCCGGCCTGCCGGGGGGCTGTGCAGGCTCCAGTGGTCTGTGCAGGCTCCGGTGGTCTGTGCAGGCATCGTCCGATGGGACTACAAGTCCCATCGGGCGATGCCTGCTACCATGACAGTGATTGACACATTAGCCAATGATGGGACAGTAGTAGTCCCATCATCCGGCTAATGTGTTGAATGTAAAAAAAAAAATAAATAAAATAAAATAAAAAATTACATGCTACATACATGCTACATACATACAACATGCATACTACATATATACTACATGCAACATACATACTACATACTACATGCATGCAACATACATACTACATTCATACTACATATACTACATGTAACATACATACTACATATATACTACATGCTACATACATACTACATACATACTACATATACTACATGTAACATACATACTACATATATACTACATGCTACATACATACTACATACATACTACATACATATTACATACATACTACATGTAACATACATACTACATATATACTACATGTAACATACATACT
This sequence comes from Dendrobates tinctorius, assembly GCF_039654945.1. Taxonomy (NCBI): domain Eukaryota; kingdom Metazoa; phylum Chordata; class Amphibia; order Anura; family Dendrobatidae; genus Dendrobates; species Dendrobates tinctorius. Next base: position 34,217,183 of record NW_027361766.1, read on the forward strand.
ACATATATACTACATGCAACATACATACTACATACATGCTACATACTACATACATACTACATGCATGCAACATACAACATATATACTACATGCATGCAACATGCATACTACATATATACTATATATACTACATGTAACATACATACTACATATATACTACATGCTACATACATGCAACATACATACTACATACATGCTGCATACTACATGCATACAACATACATATATACTACATACAATACATACATATAGACATACAGTACATATAACATAGAGTACATACTTACCGTCACTTGTCACTTTGATCCCCGAAGCCATTGTCACCTGAGGGTTAAATATCAAAATAAAAAAACACCAATATACTTACCCTGATCCGCAGAAGTCCACGAGGGTCCCACGTCCATCTTGAGTGGAGAACAGCAGCATCAGCTGATGCTACCGTTCTCTACCATGACGGAAGGTAGGTATCCTTCCGCACTGTATTCCTCCACCACTTTAAAAAAAAAAAAAAAAAAAGTCCCTAGTCTCACTTTATGCCATTGCTGCGTGGGAATTTCCCATGCAGCAATGGCATAAAGTGAGACTAGGGACTTTTTTTTTACAGTGGTGGAGGAATACAGTGCGGAAGGATACCTACCTTCCGTCATTGTATTCCTGGAGCTGGTAGAGAACGGTAGCATCAGCTGACAAGTGACGGTAAGTATGTACTCTATGTTATATGTACTGTATGTCTATATGTATGTATTGTATGTAGTATATATGTATGTTGCATGCATGTAGTATATATGCAGTATATATGTTGCATGCATGTAGTATGCATGTAGCATGTATGTAGTATGTATGTTTCATGTAGTATATATGTAGTATGTATGTTACATGTAGTATATATAGTATATATGTAGTATATATGTTGTATGTATGTAGTATGCATGTAGTATGTAGCATGTATGTTGCATGTATGTAGCATGTAGTATATATGTAGTATGTATGTTACATGTAGTATATGTAGTATGTATGTAGTATGTATGTAGTATGTAGTATATATGTAGTATGTATGTTACATGTAGTATGTATGTAGTATGTATGTAGTATGTATGTAGCATGTAGTATATATGTAGTATGTATGTTACATGTAGTATATGTAGTATGTATGTAGTATGTATGTAGTATGTATGTAGCATGTAGTATATATGTAGTATGTATGTTAAATGTAGTATATGTAGTATGTATGTAGTATGTATGTAGCATGTAGTATATATGTAGTATGTATGTTACATGTAGTATATGTAGTATGAATGTAGTATGTATGTTGCATGCATGTAGTATGTAGTATGTATGTTGCACGCATGTAGTATGTAGTATGTATGTTGCATGTAGTATATATGTAGTATGCATGTTGTATGTATGTAGCATGTAATTTTTTTTTTTTTTTTTTTACATTCAACACATTAGCCGGATGATGGGACTACTACTGTCCCATCATTGGCTAATGTGTCAATCACTGTCATGGTAGCAGGCATCGCCCGATGGGACTTGTAGTCCCATCGGACGATGCCTGCACAGACCCCCGGAGCCTGCACAGTCCCCCGGCAGGCCGGCACAGCCCCCCGGAGCCTGCACAGCCCCCCGGCAGGCCAGCACAGCCCCCCGGCAGGCCGGCACAGACCACCGGAGCCTGCATAGACCACCGGCAGGCCGGCACAGCCCCCCAGCAGGCCGGCACAGACCACCGGAGCCTGTACAGACCCCCGGACAGTCGGCACAGCCCCCCCCGAAGGCCCGAACTGATGGCGCATCATGATGCGCACAGACAGCGCATCATGATGACGTCATTTCGGCAGCCAATCGGAAAGCTCAACACTAGTCAGCAGGGGGACACAAAATCGCTAAGACTCCTATTTTTTTTTTTCAGAGTTTAATACAAGCAATTCTAGTTTCTTAGCAATTTTGTGTCAGCAGGGGGACACAAAATCGCTAAGAAACTAGGATTGCTTGAATTAAACTCTGAAAAAACTAGGATTGCCATTGATTTGTATTGGACTCGTTACTGTGCGAGTAATCGCTTGGAAACTCGCAGAGTACCGACTCCTGCGAGTCCCCTACTACTCGCAGAGTAACGAGTCCTAACGAGTAGATTCGCCCATCCCTAATCACCAGGTACTCAAAATTTCCCTCCGGAGTATTAAACGCCGTCTTCCATTCATCCCTGTGCTTGATGCGAATAAGATTATACGCCCCCTGAGGTCAAGCTTAGTAAACCAGCAGGCACTCTTAACTCTGGAAAATAAATCAGAGATCAGAGGTAACAGGTACTGATATTTAAACGTCATCTTGTTAAGGGAACGATAATCAATACACGGTCTTAATGAACCATCTTTCTTTGGCCACAAAAAAACCAGCACCTAAAGGTGATGAGGATGGTCTAATATGACCCTTCTCCAACGACTCCTTAATATAGGATTGCATAGCATCATGTTCGGGTACAGATAAGTTGAATAGCCGACCCTTAGGAAATTTACACCCAGGCATCAACTCAATTGCACAGTCATAACTTCTATGAGGAGGCAAAGACGCAGACTTACTCTCACTAAATACATCAGAGAAATCAGCCAGATAATCAGGAATATCATGAGACTGAGGAGAGGTGGAGAAAACAGGAGCGTCCCTAAGAACACACTGACAACCCCAACTCACCACAGACACAGATTTCCAATCCAAAACTGGGTTATGAGTTTGCAACCAGGGGAAACCCAGAACAATAGTGTCATGTAAATTATGCAGAACCAAAAATTTTCAATTTTCTTGGTGGTCTGGGGCAACTCGCATTATCACCTGGGTCCAAAACTGAGGTTTATTCTCTGCCAAAGGAGTGGCATCAATACCCCTCAAAGGAATAGGCGTCTGCAGAGGCATCATGGACAAGCCACAACGTTTAGCAAAGTCCAAATCCATCAGATTCAGAGCTGCTCCTGAATCCACAAAAGCCTTTGTGGAGAATGTGGACAAGGAGCAGATCAGAGTAATTGCCAAAAGGAACTTAGGTTGTACACTGCCCACAGCAAATGTGTGTGCAAAAGGTTTCTCTTGTTTAGGGCAGACAGAAATAGTATGAGAGGCATCTCCACAGAAAAAACACAGCTTATTATGCCTTCTAAACTCCTGACGTTGCGCCCTAGACAACACCCCATCACATTGCATAGGTTCAGACATTTGTTCAGAAAGTAGCAGCGCCTCCCATGTAGTCTTACGTTCACGTAAATGCCGATCAACTTGAATGGCTAATGACATAGAGCCATCCAGACCAGAGGGAACAGGAAATCCCACCATAACATCTTTTACTGTCTCTGATAAACCTTTCCGAAAGAGAGCTGCCAGAGCACTATCATTCCATGTAGTAAGGACCGCCCACTTTCGGAATCTTTGACAATATTACTCTGCAGGATCCTGACCCTGGTTTAATGCCAACAGGGTTCTCTCAGCTTGATCAACGGCATTAGGGTCATCATGCAACAGACTCAAAGCCTGAAAAAATGCATCCACATTAGTCAGAATAGGATTTTCAGGTGTCAGAGAAAACGCCCAATCCTGGGGATCGCCGTGCAGCAAGGAGATGACAATTTTAACCTGCTGCACAGAGCTCCCTGATGAGTTAGGCTTCAAAGGCAAGAAATAATTTACAATTATTCTTAAAATTCAGAAATTTAGACCGATCCCCAGAAAACACATCAGGAGTAGGGATCTTGGGTTCAGCAACATGTAACTGAATGAGGTAGGTAGAAATTCCCTGCACTTCAGCAGCAAATTGCTCCACGCGATAAGACAGTTGCTTAATCTCCATTAGGAGAGAAAAAAAAAATCCTCCTACGGCCCCCGAGAAAAAGAGGAAAAAATATAAAAAAATAAATAAATTCTGACACTTTTTTTTCTTTCCCTTTTTTTTTCTTTAACAATTCCTTCCTGCTTTTTTAGTACCCTAGAATCTGCGGTATGGCTGGTGATTCTGTTATGAATGGGTCACCAAGGAGGAAAAAAGTAACACACGCTAAGTCTCAGAAAACCAGAGAGGTTGGTAACTATGCAGACTGCAGAGCCCTGATCTTAACACACAAATAGAACCAGTCGTGGAGCGTGCCTACGGTGGTCCTGGATGCCTCGTCACAACCGGAGAGCTAAATAAGCCTAAAGTAAGAAAAGAGGAAAACTAACTTCCCAGAGCAGACCCCAAAGTAAAGACAGCCCCCCACATGTATTGACGGTGAAGCAAGATGAAAACACAAGCAAAGGCAGAAAAATAGGCTGAGCAAACGATGGGGCCAAACTAACTTGAAAGGACAGGAAAGGAAAGATACTGTCTGCAATCTGCCAAAAAACCCTACCAAAAATAATGTCCAATGCTTCTGATAACAAAATTAACCCTGAAGTCACTAGACTTCTCCCACTATATCAGCACTCTGAATATTCTGAGACAGAGCGAAAAGAGGCCAATCTAATAAAGGACAAAAAGGCAAATTGGCAAATACAGATAAATAAGAGTGGAAATTCAGCACAGCCCAGCCGGGCTGGCTGACCACACAAAAACTGAGTTGACCAACAAGAGCAAGTGTTATGAACATTAGCAAAAAACAAACTTAACTTGAGATGACTGGAGCAGAGCTGAAGTCCAAGACCTGAGAAACAGACTGAATCACCAGCAACAGGATAGGGCGTTGGCTGTCTTATATCCAGTCTGATACTCCAGAGATCCAATCACTATCCTCCTCGTCAGGTGGCAGACCATTACCAATTAAACTAACCTCACTACCTCCTGTCACTACCAGAGGGAGAACGGAAGGAGAACTCCCAACTGGTGGAGCAGAAAATGAGCTCATAACACTTGCCACTGACTGGCGCAGACTGCTGAACTAATTCCCTATCCACATGCATAATATCAGAGGGAAGGGGTTTCTTTTTAAGACAGTCACCAGAATCATACATCCGTCACCATTCACACATCGCAAGTATAGTCTATACTAGCGCATGGCCGAACAGTCATGCGTGCTATTTATAGCAGTGCGGGACCTTCCAGATCTCCGAGATGGACCAATGAGATCTGGAGCAGGACCTGGGCACATGACTCCCGATCTCCAATGGGAGATCATCTCATGAGCATGCCCAGTATGAGCACAGAGGAACTTAGTCTCTTGAGTGGTCTGCTGCAAAGTAATCTTCTCTGCAGTAGATTGACAGCAAGAGACTGCAGAATGTGAGGCTCTGGATTCCTGCAGAGCAGACGCAGAAACCTGATGCCTAACAGCCATGTCATTATTTTTTCTTCTTTTAGACCTTTAGTGGCCAGCCACGCTCTGGAGTATTTGGATGCATGTGATGGAGTACTGTCCTGCATGGAAATCATGTTTTTCTTGAACGATACTGACTTCTTCCTGTACCACTGCTTGAAGAAGGTGTCTTCTAGAAACTGGCAGTAGGTCTGGGAGTTGAGCTTCACTGCATCCTCAACCCAAAAAGGTCCCACAAGTTCATCTTTGAAGATATCAGCCTATACCAGTACCCCACCTCCACCTTGCTGGCATCTGAGTTGGAGTGGAACTCTCTGACCTTTACTGATCCAGCCTCGGGCCCCTCCATCTGGCCCATCAAGAGTCATTCTCATTTCATCAGTCCATAAAATGTAGAAAAATCAGTCTTAATATATTTCTTGGCCCAGTCTTGACATTTTATCTTATGTTTCTTGTTCAAAGGTGATCATGTCCCTGAGTGTGGCACACTTGTGCTTTTTGATACTCCAGTAATGCTGCAGCTCTGAAATATGGCAAAACTGGTGGCAAATGGCATCTTGGCAGCTTGACGCTTGATTTTCCTCAATTCATGGGCAGTTATTTTTCACCTTTTTTATCAACACGCTTCTTGCGACCCTGTTGGCTATTTGCCATGAAATGCTTGATTGTTCGGTGATCACGCTTCAAATGTTTGGCAATTCCAAGACTGCTGCATCCCTCTGCAAGACATCTCACAATTTTTTACTGTTCAGAGTCCGTCAAATCTTTCTTCTGACCCATTTTGCCAAAAGAAAGGAAGTTGCCTAATAATTACGCACACCTTATATAGGGTGTTGATGTGATTAGACCACACCCCTCCTCATTACAGAGATGCACATCACCTGATTTACATAATTGGCAGTTGGCTTTAAAGCCTATACAGCTTGCAGTAGGACAACATGCGTAAAAAGGATGATGTGATCAAAATACTCATTTGCCTAATAATTCTGCACACAGTGTATTTTTCAGTTAAAATTAAACATGTGATATGCAATTGAAGTGTAAACTTTCAGGTTTATTAAAAAATTTGTTCAACAAAAATATCCTAAGAAATGTTTATTAATGGCAACAATTTTTCTACAAAACCTCTTCATTTCAAAGGGGCTCAAAGTAATTGCACACATGAACTTTACCATAAATAAAATGTTCATTTTTAATACTTTGTAGAGAATCCTTTGCAGGCAATGACTGTCTGCGTTTCCTCCTTTGTGATGCTCTGCAATGCTTTTATTGCAGCTGAATTCAGTTGTTACTTGTTTGTGGGTCTTTCTCACATAAGTTTTGTCTTAAGCATGTGAAATGCATGCATCATGGGGTTGAGATCTTGGCCACAACTTGGCCACTGTAGAATATTCCACTTATTTGCTTTAAAAGACTTTTTGGTTGCTTTTACAGCATTGTCCATCTGTACTGTCAAGCACCGTCCAATCAACCTCGATATACAGTATTTAGATGAGTCTGAGTAGAAACTATAACTGTCATGATCCAGACCAGGTTTTTCCTGTCTCTCCTTTTCCCGGTCTGGTCATTCAGGGGTTAACTTTTCTCTGCCTCGTTCTGGCATCAGGTTGACTATTTCTCTGTGCTGCTTCCTGCAGACAGTGTCAGTTATATTTCCTGCCTAGGGCTTTTGTAGCTGACTCTGGAGAACCCCTGGTTTGTCCTGCTGAGCTTAGCTGACTTTGCTTGTGTCTGTGTCTTCCGTCCTTGCCTGTCCCATCTTTCTGTCCTTGTGTGTTTGGATTCCCGGGTACCAACTCAGCTTTGCCTCTGACCTGCTTCTGTATTTTGCTTCTGGTATTTCTGTTTCTGGCTGGTACTAACCTTTTTGGCATTCCTCTGACTCTGCGTTTGGTATTTCCCTTGGTAATACCCTACTCTGGTATCAACCCAGCTTGTTTGACTATTCTGCTGCCACCTGGTGGTAGCCTTGCTGCAGTGCTGCTGGTCTGCTATGTGCAGTATTTCAGCCTTCCCTCCACTCTGCTGCCATCTTGTGGCGTTTGCATTTACCTGCAGAGCTGCTGCATGACAATAACCCTGTAAACTTCAGAATTCATTCAGCTGATTCTGTTTTCCGTCACACCGATAAACACTAGTAACTCAGTGCCATTAGAAGCCATGAATGCTAATGACATCACACGGCCTCCAGCATGCTTTACAGAGAATGTTGTGTACTTTGGATCTTGAGATTTTCCAAGCCTTCTCCAAATTTTCTTCTTTCCATCATTCTGGTACAAGCTGATCTTAGTATCATCTGTCCAAAGAATGTTTTTATAGTCTGGCTTCTTTAGATTTTTTTGGCAAAGTCTAATCTGGCCTTTCTATTTTTAAAGCTGATAAATGGTTTATACCTTGTGATAACCCTATGTATTTTCTCTCACAAAGTATTCTCTTTATAGGATACTTAGATATGGAAACATATACTTCCTGGAGAATGTACTTCACTTGTGTGGATATAGTGAAGAGGTTTTTCTTCATTATGGGAGGGATTCTGCAGTTATCCATCACTATTTTCCATGGAAGTTTAGGCATTCTTGATTTGCAAGCTTATCAGTGTGCTATTTTTTTGCAGAATGTACCAAGCTGATCATTTGGCCACTCCTAACATTTCTGCTATTTCTAACATTTCTTTTTTTTCAGCCTAATTATGGTCAGTTTCTCTACCATTGAGAACTCCTTTGGTTGCATGCTGTGGGTTCACAGCAACAGCTTCCAAATGAAAATGTCACACCTAAAACCAGCTCTACATCTTTTAGCTGCTTACCTGATGATGGTTTAACAACGGAAAATCCCATGCAGCTCATTAAAGAGCTTTTGGGCTATCTGACCAATTAATTTTTAAAAAAGAGGTAGCTACTAGTGATGAGCGAGTGGGCTCGGATAATGTGATTCTCATAGCTTGTGTTTCCCTCTGCCCTCTGTGATGCAGACACCTGCCTATGCCATGCTGTTGATCTGTGGGAGGGTATGAGAACATGGGGGCTGGTGCTGGGAGGGAGATAGAGATTACTGAATCATGTCTTAAGTACTAACGGGGAGGGGAATCTGCAGAGCGCCCCTTGTACAGCCTTATTAAGTTACAGACACTGCACACAGTGACATTTGTGTCTGATTGCCTGTCAGTCAATCAGAGATTTTGCCTTTTAAGTACATCTATGATTGGCTGACAGGTGATGATATGCAATTGTTTTCTGGGTCCTGGAGTCACAGCTTGGAGTGGAAAGCTACAGCAGAAGGTGACTGTGGACTAGAGATGAGCATGTGTGCTCAGATATTACATTATCCAAGCATGCTCAGGTGTTATCTGAGTAATTTTGAGGCTCGACTAATATATTTGAGTCCCCGCAACTGCATGATTCTTGAATGTTAGCCGTAACACAGTGGGGGGATTGCCTATTTGTTGAGGCTGCAAATAACGCAAGGATGCAAATGTATTACTTGAGCACCGGCGATACTCAGATAACACCTGAGTATGCTCGGATTACACTATATCTGAGCATACTCCCTCATCACTACTGTGGACCAATCTGACAGAATTGGCAGAAGTGTAATCACTGGAGGAAAGAGTTAATTACTAGCCTGGTGTATACATAGACCATAAGTACATATGAAAAATCGCTCATGTACCCTGGTACATTGGTAATTATTGGGTGAGTTTGCTGGCTGTTGAATGTGGGCATCATATTGACCAAATATACAGTTGTTTGAATGAGCCCTATCACAACAGCTAAAATAAATCACAGCTGTAATTTTTGGTGTGAGAATCTTTTCTCCAGATTCTCACAGTTCTTTTGACAGAAGTCGAAGGTATCTAGTCAGCATGTGACCACAAGTATGCAAATTACATACATGGGGTTACAAAACTGGGAATCATGATAGCATGTGTACTGCACATTATCACAATTCAGCAGGCTGCAGACACAAAATTTTCCTACAGACTTCTGTTTCAAGCCTGGTTAACCCTTTTAACCCCTTAACAACCACAGGTATTTTTGGTTTTGCATTTTCGTTTTTTTGCTCCCCTTCTTCTCAGAGCTATAACTTTGTTACTTTTTGGTCAAAATGGCCATGTGAGGGCTTGTTTTTTGCAGGACAAATTATACTTTTGAAAGTCACCATTAGTTTTACCATATCATGTACTGAAAATAAGAAAAAATCCAAGTGCGGTAAAATTGCAAAAAAGTGCAATTCCATAATTGTTTTTTGCTTTGCCTTTTCACTAGGTTCATTAAATGCTAAAACTGACCTTCCATTATGATTGTCCAGGTCATTATGAGTTCATAGACACCAAACATGTCTAGGTTACTTTTATCTAAGTGGTGAAAAAAATTCCAAAGTCTGTTAAAAAAAACTTGCGCCATTTTCTGATACCCATAGTGTCTCCAATTTTCGCGATCTCGGGTTGGGTGAGGGCTTAGTTTTTGCATGCAAGCTGACATTTTAATTACTTCATTTTTGTGCAGATACAATCTTTTGATCACACGTTATTGAATTTTAATACAATGTTGCAGCAACCAAAAAAAACGTAATTCTGGCGTTTTAACTTTTTTTCTTGTTGCGTCATTTAGCAATAAGGTTCATTCATTTTTTAAATAGATAGATCAGGCGATTCCGAACGTTGCGATACCAAATATGTGTATGTTTGATTTTTTTGTTGCTTCATTTTGAATGGGCAAAAGAGGGGTTATTTGAACTTTTATATATATTTTTTAAAATATTTTTAAAGACTTTTTTACTTTTGGCATGCTTCAATAGTCTCCATGGGAGACTAGAAGCTGCCATAACCTGATCTTCTCCGTTACATACAGTCAATGATCAATGACCCGTGGTTATGTGACACTGGCGCCGATGGGCCGGATTTCCTGCGCACTTGATGGAGGTGCATGTTAAATGCTGCTGTCAGAGTATAACAGCAGCATTTAATGAGTTAACGGCCATGGGTGGATCGCGATTCTACACGTGGCTGTTGCAGGCACATGTCAGCTGTTCAAAACTGCTGACGTGACGGAAAAGATGTGGGCTCACCGCCGGTGCCCACATCAAAGGGAGGGTGTCCAACATTGGCATACTGTTATGCCCGATGTCGGTAAGGGGTAAAATTTATTTTAATAGTTGTAACATGGCTCATTCAAACAATTGTATATTCAGTTAGTATGATGCCCATGCTCAACAAACAACATATTGACCCAACAATTCAGTCAGCAAACAGCACATTGACCCAACAATTTCTCCTATGTCTAGCCAAGCCCTTCATGACATGGGTCAGAACAGTAAAAAAGGGAGGATGATTGACCTCATGGAGATCAACATCCGACACTGCGGAGACACCATCACGTGTTTCTCAACGCAGTGATTCTAGAGCACTGCCCCCATCCCTTATGGGAAATATGTAAAGCATGCAAAAACATAAGCCGTGGAGACACCATCACATGTTTCTCAACGCAAGCAATGACTAGCCAGGTCTTTCACCGGGAAGGAACAACCACGGGAAGGGCAGTCTCCAATGAAGGAAACCACCTATGCCAAAACATGGTATCCATCCACAGACAGCTGTTTCGGGGTATTGCCCCTCATCAGTGTGGAGTAGGAAACTGGCTAGTAGGAGCAATGCCTAGTAAAAGACCATGAAAAAGGGAGGATGATTGACCTCATGGAGATCAACATCCGACACTGCGGAGACACCATTACGTGTTTCTCAACGCAGTGATTCTAGAGCACTGCCCCCATCCCTTATGGGAAATATGTAAAACATGCAAAAACATAAGCTGCGGAGACACCATCACATGTTTCTCAACGCAAGCAATGACTAGCTTTAGTCATTGCTTGCGTTGAGAAACATGTGATGGTGTCTCCGCGGCTTATGTTTTTGCATGTTTTACATATTTCCCATAAGGGATGGGGGCAGTGCTCTAGAATCACTGCGTTGAGAAACACGTGATGGTGTCTCCACAGTGTCGGATGTTGATCTCCATGAGGTCAATCATCCTCCCTTTTTCATGGTCTTTTACTAGGCATTGCTCCTATTAGCCAGTTTCCTACTCCACACTGATGAGGGGCAATACCCCGAAACAGCTGTCTGTGGATGGATACCATGTTTTGGCATAGGTGGTTTCCTTCATTGGAGACTACCCTTCCCGTGGTTGTTCCTTCCCGGTGAAAGACCTGGCTAGTCATGGGTCAGAACAGTGTGACAGCTGGATGCTCAATCAGTGCTCCAAGGAACCAACTTGGAGGATCAACAGCTTACAAAAATGCAACCAGTGTCCAATCTAAGATGATGGATTCCAAAGATAAAATTTATTTTGCTTTCACATAACAACTTATAACAAATATAGTGCTTAAATACAATAAACAACCCTACATTGGTCTGTGACACTTCCTTATGATAACATTAAAAACCAAGAATCAGCTCAATGGACCACAGCCAAAGAATTGATGTGATTAATTACCAGTTACATATGAATGTAAAAAACTTTATTTTTATTGCTAAATAAAATGCTCGGCCATACGTGCAGAACCTATTTAAGGATTTTAGAGTAGACAGAGTGTTGCTATATCTGCCCAGGGGTCTCCACTTTTCCCTTTCCTAGTGTTTGGGCTTTCCCATTCCCTTCCAGCTGTTGTGCACCTGGAATCTCAGTCACCCAGCGTGACACAGCGCTGGCATCATTGTCTTTGCCTTTGGACAAAGTGATCAGCTGTAGCCCTGACTTCCTTTTCATGTTCAGTTTGACTGAAGGCAGAGTTAGTGCTGGTTGGGTGCTGGCATCACGTGTCACAAAACCACATCACAGCCCCAGGGAGAGTGAGTGCTGAAACTGCGGGAACAGCACCGGCAAGGCAGATGAATACAGGCTTTGTTATTTCATTGGGTTGAACATTTAGTTTAAGAAGAGGTTGTCCAAGTACTGGACAACCCCTTTAATTATGGAACTTTTATTTGTTATTTTTATTTGATAGTTGTGTTCTAAACCAGTAATAAATAGTGCAATTTATATGCTTTCATAACTTTTTTACATTATATGGGCTGCTAGAAAGATTTCTTGCACAGAAGTCTTCTGTAATTTGTGTCTGCCCCTGGTCCAAATTGTGTACATATTTATTTTTGAAGAACTTGAAGTTTTTCTGAAGTATTACTTGTGAGAAAATAAATAGAAAGCCTTTTTAAAAATTTTGTTCCAACGGTTCCCGGATAAAATTTGACAGCACTTCTTTAAAAAAAAAAAAAAAAGTAAATAACATTATCTTATTGGAAATATTTTAAATCATAAACATTTTAAATATCTAAAGTAAAAGTAACTGATTGATGTCAAATTCCAGAGCTTTCGGAGTTTATTATTGATGAATACAAAGTTAATCCTTTTAATCATTTCTGTTGGGGGATAGAGTTGAGAATTTCCAATTAGCTGCAATGTGTCTAACTGCTGTCATGATATGTTATACTAATCTATTTTCATCTCTTGGGATCAAGGATTACCATTATTTAATGTTAAAATCATTCATAGCTTTTTTTTTCTAAATCTCTATTCTCTGCAGTTATACAAAACACATGCAATAAATACATAAATTAACCATAAATCACATTGACTATGAGGACAGGTACTATAAGCCTTTTGATTGCAAAGTGCTATAAAACTGATAAAAGTATTGCACTCTGACTTGAACAGATTTCATCATAAATTTATCACTATTTTTGAAGACCCATGCTACTTATTACATGGCTCTACAAAAGTAACTTCCAATGATTTTGATGTCTGTTTACAGCATTTGTGTGTATTGTGGTGTCTTAAGTGCAGTTTATATAGACTGTACAATGCATAGTGTCTGTGTGTGAAATCGGGGTTGAATATATTTTGAGGTCTAGGCTCTGATTTCATTTTTTCTTTGTTGGCGTGAGGCTAAAAAAAAGAATGAAGGTAATACTTATGAGCCATTGGATATTTTCGAATATTTAAGAATTCAATTTGTAATTTAAAGAAAAAATAAACTCACTTTCACCATTTCCAATACTGCTCAAGCTTCAGAGAGCAGTCTAATGCCTTTTTGAATGACCAAGTTGGCTTCCCCATAATGCATTGCAGAAATTGCATCTTATGGATTATCATACCTTGCACAGTCATGGTCAGTAACAGGGCCATCACTGATCAGCAGTTTTTTGTGGAGCACAGTTTGAATGTTAAAGTCATTTTCCATCTACAGAGTCACTGGGTAAGTCCTTCTCTACTGTAGAGAATAATCTGTTATGTTCAGCAGGTTCCTCCTACCCTCACCTGTCGAGTATAAGCTCTATTGGTCTGCAAGGTTCTCACTCCCTCTCATAGAGTTTAAGCTCTTAAGGACAGCGGTTTGCTCACTCTACTGTAGAATTTAAGATCGTATGGTAAGTAGGGTCCTTTCTTGAGCTCTCTCCTAGAGTGGAAACTCTTATGGTCAGTGGGGTCCTCTCTCTCTTTCTTTTTTCCGTAGAGTGTAAGCTCTTATGCTCCACAGGTTTCTTTTTCTTCTCAGCCCATGTGAATTTTTCAAGCTTTCCAATATTGAAATTTGTGCAAATTTATTGGCCACAATAAGAATTTTTCTTGAAAATTTGTCAAAGTCGACAAACTTCAAAAGATTTACTCATCTCTTGTAATCATTCAAAATATGAAATACCATATATACTTGAGCATAAACTAACCTGAGTATAAGCCGAGGCCCCTAATTTTGCCACAAAAACTGGGAAAACTTATTGAGTTGAGTATAAGCCTAGGGTGGAAAATGCAGCAACTACTGGTAAATTTCAAAAATAAAAATAGATATCAATAAAAGTAAAATTAATTGAGACATCAGTAGGTTAAATTTTTTTTATATCCATATTGAATCAGGAGCCCTATATAATGCTCCATACAGCTCATGATGGCCCCATAAGATGCTCCATACAAAATATGCTCCATATAATGCTCCATAAAGTTCATGATGGTCCCCATAAGATGCTCCATATAAAATATGCCCCATATAATAATATGCCCCATATGCTGCTTCATAAAGGATGTTGGCCCCATAAGATGCTACATAGATATATATGCCCCATATGCTGGTCCATAAAGATTGATAGCCCCCTAAGATGCCCCATATAATGCATAACGGTTATGGCCCCTTAAGATGCTCCATAGAATATGCCCCATAAGATGCTCCATATATCTTGAAGGCCCCATAAGATGCTCCATAGAATATGCCCCATGTGCTGCTCCATAAAGGTTATTGCCCCATAAGATGCTCCATAGATTATGCCCCATATGCTGCTGCTGCAAATGAAAAAAAATGACATACTCACCTCTCATTGCTGGGAGCCAGGTGCCGGTGTTCTGAGGCGCGCTATGGGGGCTATGTCTTAGCGCCTGAGTGCTTAGGCGCCTGATCACAAGTTTGCACCTCAAAGGTAAGCTATGTAGTGGGCGTGTCAGGGGAGTAGCAGCCTCTGGGAGCTGCAGCCGCTCATGGTCTGTGTAGCTCCATTCTTTGATTGACTGCCAGGCTGCAATTGGTCTGACGCGATGGCTGTTCTGTGTGCATCGGACCTGTGATGAGATCACTGCAGGGGAGGTGTTGTGAATTCTCTTATTTCTGAGTCAGGGCTCCCTCTGGTGGTTACTGTGGGTAGTGGAGCTGGCCAGATTGACAGAGGTCTGCCATTTGATTATGATGATTAGAGATCTGGGGTTACTGATTGGAGTATTTAAGTCAGCAGGCTTCCTTCAATCCCTGCTGGTGATTAGTTTTCCTGTGCATTCTGAAGTCTGATGTCTCCTGCCCTGATCTGGCATTTTTCAGTTAAGTTGTTCATTTGCTAATCCTTTGCTTCTGATCTGGTTTTGCCTCTTTCTGCTTGTTGTGAGGGTTCAGCGTGCTTCCTGCTGGGGGCAGTGCTGGACCCCGCTCGATATGTTGCAGCTTGTGTCAGTTTGTTCAGTCCCCTGTTATATTAGTCTCTTTTGCTTTGCTGCCAGTTCATGCCAGAATTCTGATATAGTGGGGGTGAGGTCGTTAGACCTCAGTGTTTTTTGGTACATCAGTTGTGTTGGATTTTTTAGGGTTTTTGCGTGATTGCAGACAGTGTCTTTCCTTTCCTATCCTATCTAGTCAGTTCGGGCCCCCTCATTTGCTCAGTCTATTTTCTGCCTCAGTTTGTGTTTCATCTTGTCTCACCGACAATATATATTTGGGGGCTATCTATTTCTTTGGGGTTCTACTCCAGGGCAGTTTAGATTTCACCCTTCTTGCTTTAGGCCTAGTTAGTTCTCTGGCTGTGTCGAAGCTTCTAGGGCATCGTAGGTACGCTCCACGGCTACTGTTAATTGTGTTGCTAGGACTAGGGGTCTGCAATCTGCTAAGTTACCAACCTTTCTGGTTTCCTGGTGGCCTAACCTATTCCTGCCATCCTCCTCGGTGACCTGTTTATAACAGGGAGGAGTCAGGGGTCACATGATCAGGAGCCTCCATGTATGCAGGACTCTGCTGTGCTGGTTGTCATGGTGCTGGATGAGGGTAAGTTTATGTGTGGGGTCAGGAGGGGTTTACGGGGTGGATGTAGCAGAGCCGTGTTTGAATAAGGTGGATGGAGCAGAGCCGTGTGTGTACGAAGTGTACTGAGAGGAGCAGTGTGTATACGAGGTGAGCGAAGCAATGTGTGTACGAAGCAGAGCCGCGTGTTTACAAGGTGTACTGAGAGGAGCAGTGTGTGTACGATGTGTATGGAGCGGAACCGCGTGTGTATGAGGTGGACGGAGAGGAGCTGTGTGTGAACGAAGTGTACAAAGCGGAGCCGCATATGTATGAGGTAGATGGTCAGGAGCCGTGTGTGTACGGAGCAGCGTGTGTATGAGGTGTGCGGAACGGAGCCAGGCGTGTAAGAGGTGTGCGGAGCGGAGCCATGAATGTACGAGGTGTGCGGAGCGGAGCCGCGCATGTGCGAGGTGTGCGGAGTGGAGCCGCGTGTGAACAATGTGTGCGAAGCAGAGCCGCGTGTATACGAGGTGTGCAGAGAGGAGATGTGTGTGTATTTTGGCATGGGAGGCCCCATTTGAAAGTTTGCCCCGGGGCCCATAACTGCGCATATTAATTACTTTAATGAGCGGTACCACATGACTGCTGAACACAGGAAGAGCTGCGGCACCGGAGCCAATCTGAGAAGCTGGGAAGTGCAGATACCACGTCAGGAGGGGGTAAGTATGATCTGACAGCCGCGATTCCCCTCCCCCACCGACCCCCTGGTCTATCACTCGAGTATAAGCCGAGAGGGACACTTTCAGCCTTAAAAAATGGGCTGAAAATCATGGCTGAGGGTGTGTGCACACGCTGCGGATTCTGCTGCGGTTCCGCAGCGGATTTGGCTGCTGCAGATCCGCAGCAGTTTTTGCTGCGGTGTACAGTACCATAATATCCTATGGATATTAAAAACCGCAGTGCAGACAGTGCGGATTTTTCCGCTCGGGTTTCGTGCGGTTTCTAAACCGCAGAAAGAATTGACATGTCAATTCTTTCTGCGGATTCCGCTGCGGTTTGCCATCTCCTCCATTGTGGAGATGAAAAACCGCAGGGCAAAACCGCAGAGCAATCCACAGGTAACACCGCAGGTCTTTTGACCTGCAGATTTACCTGCGTATTTTACAAAATCCACGCGGCCAAATCCGCACCCCAATCCACAGCGTGTGCACATACCCTTATACTCAAGTATATACGGTAATTACAATATTTAACCAACAGCGTGAATGAGGTAAAATATATAAAACAATACCAGAATTCCTGTTACATTTGTCCCAAGACTCGATTGAAAAAGCAATAAAAACCTGTGCTCCCCAAAATGGCACCATTATAACACAGCTATTTTGTCAATTTTTTTCTAAATTGTGCAACTATAGTAAAAGAAAAGATCTGTGGTTTTCACAACTTATTTTATATAGGAGGTTTGATTAAGTATATTTAAAAATTAACTGACTAAATTGCATTTTTTGTGCCAGTTAAGGCTATCCATTCCAGAAAATCACTTACCAGAAAATCTCTTTCCTTGTTAATAAGATCAATAAAGCTCACCTCACTTACATAGTGATAGCATGGGAAGGAACTGATTACTGCCTCAAAGGAGTTCTGCAGTTCAACATACAATAGGTTGAACTTTTCTCTGCTTAATATTTTGCCACCTTAAAACCCTGAGAAAAATCATGTTGTATCAAGATGACAATTACTCCTTTCCGCTGCCCAGTTTTTAATGGAAGTTTATTGTTCTTAAAAGCAACAAATGAAAAGAAGAAATATAATAAATTTTATGTAGAAATTAAACTTTCGTAAGCTTTTTTGTGATTGAGTAAGATATTTAAGTCTAAAAAGCGGAATTGGAGTGAGGAGGTATGATGTGTTACTCCTGCAGTCAGAAAGGCAGTTGTATATTCTAAAAGCAAGTCGTGCTTATATAAAGTGACTTGTTCAAACTCAATTTACTTCCTTTTCTCAGTCCTTTCCAATTCATATACGTGATAGGCAAGATTGTACAACTGAGGAGAGCTGTCTGTCACTATGACTGGATCAGCTTTAAATTGAGGGCACGAGCTGTGTCCCGTGTTAACACTGCGGAGCAGCAGATACTGTCGTCAAGGTCAATGTGACCTGCTCCATGTCTAAATAAAAGTTTTATTTTTACAAATGGAAGACTTAATATTGATTTCAAAGCTAGAATACTGTTATAACACTTTTACAATCATGGGTGATATTTCATATTTTAATATTAAAATGTTCACCTTAGTCATGTTTAGTATTTCTAGAACTCTTATTTTAGAATCTAGCCTTGCATCAAATTGTTGTCCATTACCAGTCATCAGTTGATACAGTGGTAAATGAGCAATAGATCAATAGGGTGCGCAGATCGTGCACTGGCCGTGCGCAGCATGTTGCATTTCGGCACGCACGGCGCACCTTCACAAGTGCGCAGTGCACGGCAAAATCCTGCTAGCCCACGGCCAGCGCACGATCTGCGCACCCTATGTTAAAGATAGGGTGTGCAGATCGCAAGCGTCCATGTGCGCTAGTAGGCGGCGATGACCGGAAGGGGCGGGCAGGGAGCCAGCAGGGGGTGGGGCTTAGCGGCGGCTGTGCACAGGTCGTCGCTGCGCTATAAAGCGCAAATGTGAAACCGGCCTTATACAGCTCCAAAGATCTACTCAGGTAAGACCTCACCTTATGGTCCACATCCCCTCACCAACAGTATATTTAACATGGCATCACTTTGGAGGAGTCCTTTAATATAATTTATGTTTTTTTTAATAGATTATGAAATGATAAACTACATAACGTAATGCTAATGATAGACCTTTTTCATTCTATGGCATTTTTATTAGTCAAGGATAAGACCCTAGAGGTGCAGAAGACAATTTTACAGATCATAAATATATGATTTTTTTTGGCTTATAATCTTTGAAATTGGCTTGAAAAAAGTCCTGTATGACTGAAACATACTCATTTTTACACTATGCTTGAATAAAACTTAGACAGAGGGGTTATCTAACATAGACAACTCTTTTAGTATGCAACAGCTGAATTTGTCAGACAAAGTGACACACAGCCAGGCACATTACTGTAGGGAAAATGTTATGCTATATGGCAGCTGCAGAGTGGGGAACCCTTTAGTTTGATCAATTTTCTAGTGCCTTTGAGTACTGCTGAGGTCAAAATTTTGGCAATAAAGAACTAGACATTTTATTAATGAGAATCTATCACCAGATTCCGCTTCAACTGAGAGCAGCATAATGTACGAAAAAAGACAGTGATTCCAGCGATATGTCACTTAGTTTACTTTGTGCAGCAGTTGCAATACAATCAGAGTTTTTAAAAGTTGCATGTAACAGAGCTCAGAAAGCTAACCATGCCCACATCATAGTTTTCTTTGTACATTGTCTATTGACAGGAAGCTGCTTTTCAGGGGAGGGGCATGGTTGGACCAGGGCTCACGTGAGCTGTAGTCCAGGCAGTGACAATTTCCTGGTGATAAAACATTCATTGTATAGAAACAACAGCATACAGCCTAGTAAGTGACACATCCGTGATATTTGTGTCTCAGTCCCTACCTCATACTGTCCTCTGATTACATAGAAAAACCTGCTGACAGATTCCCTTTAACATAATCTCAAATGCATAAGAAATAAAGGACTATAGGTGTGCAGAGAAATAACATTGTTTGCTATGTACATGAACACTTAAATTTCTTAGCTCTGCATTTTAGATGCATGCTGTGTTACAGAATATGCTAACTTACAGTACTCTGAGGGTTTGATTCCTCCTCATGCATATGAGCTGCAATGACAAAGCATTCAATTATTTGCTTGACTTTCATTTAGGTCCAGTGTCCAGGGTAACAATAATGGGAGCAACATAGGCATTACATTATTTCAAATGATTAGGTGATACATTGGCTCCATATTCTTCCATCTGATGTAGCATCTACTGCTCACAGCGGTCTGTCGAGTATGTGGAATAGAATGTGCAACATTGGAATCCTTGTGAAAATGAGAATAAATAAGATTTGTGTACTGACTACTACTATATAGAATACCTGTAAATAAGACACTGTAAGACACCATAAACTTAAAGGGAATCTGTCACCTAATTTTTCCTCTATTAGCTGTGGCCACCGCCATCAGGGGCTTATCTACAGCATTCTGTAATGCTGTAGATAAGCCCCTGATGAAAACTGAAAGATAAGAAAAACAAGTTAGATTATAGTCACCTTGGGGGGGGGCGGTGTGTGTCGCGGTCCGGCGCCTCTCATCTCCTAGTGATGGTGTCCTCCTTCTTACCTCTGCTGTGGCTCCTGTGCAGGCATACTTTCTCTGCCCTGTTGAGGGCAGAGTAAAGTACTGCAGTGCGCAGGCACCAGGAAAGGTCAGAGAGGCCCGGCAATCTGTAATGCTGTAGATAAGCCCCTGATGAAACCTGAAAGATAAGAAAAACAAGTTAGATTATACTCACTCTGGCATCTGGTCCCGTCCGATGGGTGTCGCGGTTCGGTCCGGCGCCTCCCATGTTCTAGCGATGGCGTCCGCCTTCTTCCTTCTGCCACGGCTCCTGCACAGGCGTACTGATCTGCCCTGTTGAGGGAAGAGTAAAGTACTGCAGTGCGCAGGCGCTGGACCTCTCTGACCTTTCCCGGCGCCTGCGCACTGCAGTATTTTACTCTGCCCTCAACAGGGCAGAGAAAGTATGCCTGCGCAGGAGCCACAGCAGAAGTAAGAAGGAGGACGCCATCACTAGAAGATGAGAGGCGCCAGACCGCGACACACACCGCCCCCCCCCAAGGTTACTATAATCTAACTTGTTTTTCTTATCTTTCAGTTTTCATCAGGGGCTTATCTACAGCATTACAGAATGCTGCAGATAAGACCCTGATGTCGGTGGCCGCAGCTAATAGGGCAAAAAATAGGTGACAGATTCTCTTTAAGGAAGAGCCATCATTGCACATACCCTCCCTGGCCTTATCAGAGCCAGAAGTCCCTGGCCTGGGGATTTCAGAGCGAGTGGTGGGGATCAGAAGATGTGATGAGTAGTGAATGGGTGATGGGGATGAATGGAGGGGCTGGAGAGGGAAGTGGTGAGGTGTGTATAAGGATTTTTTCTATGTTTTAAATATTACATTTATTATGCTCTGGGTTCTGGAATGATCCCAAAGCATAATAAGGGACATTAAATTTGCAGAGAATAAACTGGCTGTAAATCTGTGTGAAGTGCCATGTTTAAACTCTTAATAGAATGCAAGGAAACGTCCATTAACAGGCAAAAAATACTGCAATACATAAGTATTACAGTGTTTTATAAAAGCTACACAGTGCTACTAATAAAAAGGTGTAAAGCAAATCACATAAAAAGCATTATTTTAAAATTTAAAGGATAAACATTTGTTTTATATTTTAGACATATTTAGTATTTCTGGGTCTGTAAAGACTCAAATTATAAAATTATCCCATAATTTAGTATTCAAAAAGTTGTATGGATCCAAAAGTAAAAACAATTTAAAATTCATCCAGCAAACAGAGGAATAAAAAGGAAATGTTATGTGCCTCAAAATATGACAACATGAAAATTTTTTATGGTGTATATTTTTCAGGCAACAACAATAAATCTTTTTTAAAAATACACCTCCTCCAAATCAAAACTTAAAAGGAATCTGTCATCAATTTTTTTGCCTATCAGCTGCGGCCACCGGCATCAGGGGCTTATCTACAGCATTCTGTAATGCTGTAGATAAGCCCCCAATGTTACCTGAAAGATAAGAAAAATGAGTTATATTATACTCACCAAGGGGCGTTCTGGGTCCGGTTCGAGTCCGGAAGGAGTCGCGGTTCGGTCCGGCACCTCCCATCTTGCAGCAATGATGTTCTCTTCATTCCTGGCCGTGGCGGCTCAGGCGCAGGCACAGGCACACTGCTCTGCCCTGTTGAGGGCAGAGCAGATTACTGCAGTGTGCAGGTTCTGGAAGAGGTCCTGCACCTGCGCACTGCAGTACTCTGCTCTGCCCTCAACAGGGCAGAGCAGTGCACCTGCGCAGGAGCCGCCACGGTCAGGAATGAAGAGGACGTCATCGCTGTAAGATGGGAGGCACCAGACTAGAAAGCGACTCCCTCCGGACCCAAACCGGACCCGGAACGCCCCTGGGTGAATAGAATATAACTCATTTTTCTTATCTTTCAGGTAACATCGGGGGCTTATCTACAGCATTATAGAATGCTGTAGATAAGCCCATGATGCCGGTGGCCACAGCTGATAGGCCAAGAAAATTGATGACAGATTCCCTTTAATACAAATTATAGAATACTTTATCTGTACACCAAAATGATGTATCTGAGAAATTCAATTCAGTTTGCAAAAAGCAAGCCCTTTTAAGTTGATGGAACACTGCAAGACACTCTGTATAATGGATCTATCTACAGAATGGACAGTACAGAGACAATTCTACTACACCATGTTACAAATTATTATGCAAATGATATTTTTCTCTGATTTTCCTAAATGGTCAGTGCAAATGACAGTCAGTCTGATAAAAGTCATCACACGTTAGAGTATACATCAAATTTGATTGAAGAAACATCCCAATGATAACAGTATAATCTCCAAAATGAATAAAAACTCAAAATGCACTGTTCCAAATTATTAGACACAGTAGAATTTCTAAACATTTGATATGTTTTAAAGAACTGAAAATGCTCATTTATGGAATTTGCAGCATTAGGAGGTCACATTTACTGAACAAAAAAGCTATTTAACTCCAAAACATCCTAACAGGCCAAGTTGCATGTTAACATAGGAACCCTTCTTTGATATCACCTTCACGGTTCTTGTATCCATTGAACTTGTGAGTCTTTGGAGAGTTTCTGCTTGTATTTCTTTGCAGAAGGAAGATTTCTGCCAAGCAAGATCATCGGATTAAGAGAGCAGCTGCTAAAAAGCCATTACAAACCAACAAACAGATATTTGAAGCTGCTGGTGCCTCTGGAGTCCCTCGAACCTCAAGGTGTAGGATCTTTCAAAGACTTGCTGTGGTGCATAAACCTACTATTCGGCCACCCCTAAACAGTTCTCACAAGCAGAAATGGTTGTAGTGGGCCCAGACATACATGAAGACTAATTTTCAAACAGTCTTGTTTACTGATGAGTGTCGAGCAACCCGGGATGGTCCAGATGGATGGAGTAGTGGATGGTTGGTGGACAGCAAGGAGGTGGAGGAGTCATGCTTTGGGCCGGAATCATGGAGAAACAGCTGGTAGGGCCCTTTAAGGTTCCTGAAGGTGTGAAAATTACCTCTGCAAAGTATATAGAGTTTCTGACTGACAACTTTCTTTCATGGTATAAAAAGCAGAAACGTGCCTTCAGGAGCAAAATCATCTTCATGCATGACAATGCACCATCTCATGCTGCAAAGATTACCTGAGTCATTGGCTGCTATGAGCATAAAAGGAGATAAACTCATGGTGTGGCCACCATCTTCCCCTGACCTCAACCCTATAGAGAATCTTTGGAGTATCATCAAGCAAAAGATCTATGAGGGTGGGACGCATTTCACATCAAAACAGCAGCTCTGGAAGGCTATTCTGACTTCATGCATTTATTATCCAATTGATGAAAACAATAAAATACTGATAAGTAGAGAGAAGTAGAGGGCAGAGTAATGCCAGGGCAAAGCACAGTCACAATTAATGCGCAAATATTCAATACAGGGAAATCCAAATAGCAACAAAAAATCTCAAATCAAGATCACCATACTATAGTAAAGCCATATAGTGGACAAATAAATGAATGACTAAGTTTCATGATGAGAAGCACTATAAGTGTTCTTTTTTGGTTATATATATTACACACATTAATTGCTTTATTGAGCTTTTTCTGCATTGCACTACTTAGTTTTGAAGGCCAAATCTGTATCTAGGACTATTATAGCATCATTAGCACAGAAACCTCCCTGAAGGAGAAACTTTTGAGTGAGAACTCAGCAAAAACTTAGCAGAGACAGGATGTTGCTGGAACGCCCCACGGGGCCTGGGGGTACTCGGTACGGGGCCCATCGACTTCCATGGGGGATGGGTCATGGCGGCGGCGACCCGGTCCGTGCCCCAGAGGCGTCCAGTAATAAAACATGGGAAAGTTGTGTGGTATTTATGTGGTAAAAATGAAAATAAAGTTATTAGATGGTGAAATGAGTGACGCCACCTGTGGTATTCTTGTCAGAGGTGACCAACGCTGCGGTGTTGCTTCTCTGGGATGGATGTTGGGAGCAGCTATGATGTTGTAGCCCTCTACAGGTAGGGCTGTAGTCCCAGGGCAAACATGTTAAATAAATAGTAAAAATGGCTGTGAAGGTTGGGGCGCAGAGAAATCAGAGAAAGACACAGAGAGGTGCAGTTTCTTTACCTTTTACTGGTAATTGGTTGCAGTCCGGAGTACCACATACAGGAGATAGAATGAGTCCGGCTCGCCTGGAGGCATTCAGGGGATCCACCTTGCCAGGTGGGGATTTAGGACCTTCCTTTCGGCGCTATGTGTGTGGGTCTCCGCTGTATATAACTATGCTGCGACCCTCTATTCGCTATGGTTTCACTAACTTGTACGGCTGTCAGCGTGATCCTATTCCGCAGGTATCGTTCTCTTCACCATCAGCCCCGGGCCACTTATCCACTGACGTTCCCTCAGGTGATCAATGTGCACAGGAATTTACAATCCCCTGTACTTTCAGATTCGGCTATCAGGGCGTACAGCTCCTGTCAGCCTAGAATTATGATGTCCCTTTTCTCTTTATTAGCGCTTCACTCAGGGGTCTGCTATATGCAGTATTTTAGCTTCCCTAGAGTCTCTCAGTCTCTGCTCTTGTCCTTTCCCTCTTCACAGATCAGCTCTGCCTATCGAGCTCCTCTCCGATCAGCTCCCTGTCTTCATCTGACAGGATCTTTCAGAAAGATCTCTTTACCTCATGTGTCCTCACATTTAAACTGTCATTTTTCCTCACAGCTCACAGCTGTTTCATCTCCATGACAACTCCCTCAGCTGATTTCTAGCTGACTCACCAACCCCCTCTGCTGGTCAGAATTTATAAGGCATCTCCCTTTTTTGACCTGCAGCAGGAAATTGTGATTAAATCTATGCTGCCTGGCATGGGGGTCCCTTTCTGCCTCCAAGCATGACTTTACCCATTAGAGGGAGGTAATGTCACTGTGACAACCGTACTCTGGGGTGTCACATTCCCCCCAGTTAAGATCAGTACTCCTGGACTGTGGAAACATAGCAAGAATTGTTAACAACAACAATTAATGAAAATTTACAAAGTCTTTAAAAATGTAAAATTTATCAAAAACCAGAAAAGAAAAAGAAAACAATAGCACAGTTACTGCAGCAGCCAGTCCTTACGCTGCTATCCAGGAATTGTCTTTGTGCTTGTACCTGGAGTTTGGTTGGTGGGAAACGCCTTAGCCCACTTTGTGTGTCGTCCCTAGGTGTGGCTACAGGGCACTCTGTAGATGGGCCTGTTTTTCGGCCACGCCGGCGGCTTATTTCAAAGGCCTTTTTTGGAGTAACTATTTACAAATACAGTTCTGACCACACATAGTCCTGTGGCCCAATTGTCCTTTAATTGGTTTCTATGAATACTTAAAAAAGGTTCTTACAGTAAGTTTCTGTAGGCTCTCATTCTTAGCGGTTACTACTATACACTTTTATTACTTTATTTACATTACGTAATCTCTGTAACGGGCAGGGACTGACCTCTAGTACTACGAGTGGATCTACGCAGTATAGGTATTTCTGATGACCTGACCTGTTCTCTGATGTCTACTGTTGGTGCATTAGTCACTACGCTATAAATAGACTTGTGTAAGATAGGTATTCTAGACTGCCTTCTCTCTACTCCTAGACTCACCATGAGATTGTCAGATTCGCTGTTAGCAGGGGACAGATTTTCGCATTCCTCTGCAGATGTGGTATCTGTTACTGGAGCTATTTCATTTAGAGTCTCTACTTCATTTGGTGCAGTAGGCTGATGAAAGGTTAGTACTGGTACTACTATTGCCTGATTTACTTTTGTCCACGTCCGAAGAAATTCTCCAAGTATAATTTGAATCTTTTCTTCCACCTCTACTATGGGTTGTGGAGTGTCTTGGACTTCTTTCTTGTCCTTAAATTGATCAGGGCACATCTTTAGATGATCTCTTGAGACTGCTTCGAAGGTTTCTCCTCCATCTTTACTGATGATACATACTTTGGTGTTATTAAAGTCTGAAGGTATCACGGTGTATGGCACTGCTTCCCACTGGTCATCTAGTCTGTGAACACGTCTCTTTCTTTTAAGTACTTATTCTCCTTGTGTCAAGGGAACTGCAGGGGCATGTTGATTGTAATTTCCTTCCTGTCTCTGTCTTGTTTGGGACAAACTTTTCTCCACACATTCTTGTACTTTGCGGTATTGTTGCTTCCGTTCTGTATCTCAGTCTGCATCTGGTGATGTTGTCTCAGGTGTTAAGACTCCCATGTCTAAATCAATAGGTAACTTGCCAGGTCTTCCTCTCATCAAGTAGGCCGAAGAGCAATTTGTGGAGATAACGGTATATGATTATATAGATCTACCAAATCTTGCAACTTCTCTGGCCACTGGTTTCGTTTTTCCAGAGGTAAGGTCTTCAATAAATCAATGACCACTTGGTTCATCTTCTCACACATGCCAATTGTCTGTGGATGGTACGGCGTCGTTCTGATTTTCTTGCAACCGTACATGTTACAGAACTCCTGGAACACTTCTGCCTCAAAGACTGGACCTTGGTCGGTGAGCACTTGTTCAGGGTATCCGTGCGGTCGACAAAAGTGTTGCTGAAATGCCTTGGCTGCTGTCTTCGCTGTTTGGTCTTTAACAGGCACAACTACCAAGAACCTTGAGTAATGGTCTACGATGGTCAAAGCATAGGTGTAGCCATTCCTACTCGGAGTTAACTTCACGTGATCCAAGGCTACCAGTTCTATCAGCTGTTTTGTGATGATCGGCTGTAATGGGGCTTGCTGGCTGTTTTGGTCTTTTCTGCGCAGGTTGCATGGGCCACATTCTCGGCACCACTTCTCAATGGAACTCCTCATGCCAATCCAGTAGAATCTTTCACGAAGGAAGACCTCCAACTTCTTCCAACCGAAGTGTCCTGCTCCATTGTGGTACGCCTCTAAGACCATTGGCGCATCCCTCTTTGGGACTATCACCTACCAGACCAGTTCGTGTGTGCGCGAGTTGATGTTCCTCTGCCACAGTTTACCCTCATAGATAAACAGCTTACCTCTCTCCTTCAATAGTTGCTGTGCTTCCTGTGGATCATCTGGACTAGGGTGTGCATCAGCTTTTGCCAGTCACTCCTTTACTAGGCGAACAGCTGGGTCACTGCCTTGTGTCTCTGCCCACTGTTGATGGGGTAATGGGTTCAACGTTACCTCTCATACGATAAAGCGCTTATTCCTTACTACTTGAGAGCTGCTGGGCTGCAATTGGATGGTGGAAGGCTGGTAACTCGATTTCTTTGAGTTCTTTTGGATCTTCTCCCCCGTCTGGTGAATTAGGCATTCTGGACAACGCATCCGCATTAGCATTCTTATGTCCTGCTCTGTACTTGATGGTGAACTCGTAGTTGGACAGCCGGGCCATCCATCACTGCTCAAGTGCCCCGAGTTTTGCCGATTGAAGGTGGGTTAGCAGATTATTGTCCATGTAGATGGTGAACTTTGCAGAAGCCAAGTAGTGCTAGAAGCTCTCTGTTACTGCCCAGACTATAGCGAGGAACTCCAGCTTAAAGGAATTGTAGTTGTCGGGGTTCCTCTCAGTGGGACGAAGCTTCCTGCTGGCGTAGGCAATCACTCTCTCTCTGCCTTTCTAAACTTGTGACAGCACTGCTCCCAATCCCACATTGCTGGCGTCAGTGTAAAGTACAAATGGTTGGTCATAGTCATCGTAGGCCAGGACCTCATCTCCTGTGAGGGCCAATTTCAACTTGGTGAAGGACTCTTCTATCCTTTTGTTCCACTCGAATGGAAGATTTTTGTTCTTGGCCTTCTTGGATTGGCCCACTAGAAGATCATGCAGCGGTGCTGCTATCTTGGTGAAGTCCTTGATAAATCTTCGGTAGTAGCCTACTAACCTAAGAAATTGCCTCACTTCATGGATAGTGCTGGGTCCTTTCCAGTCCCGGATAACGGTGACTTTGTCAGGATTGGGTGCCACACCTTCTGCGCTCACCACATGGCCTAGGTACTGCACCTTGGGTTTCAAAAGGTGACATTTGGATGGTTTTATCTTCAGGCCAAAGTTTGACAGGGCTTCGAATACCTCGGCTAGGTGCTTCAAATGGTCTTTGTAGTCTTTGGAGAAGAAGATGATGTCGTCCAGGTACAGCAGAACGGTTTCAAAGTTTTTGTGTCCAAGGCAGCATTCCATTAACCGCTGAAATGTTCCTGGTGCATTGCTGAGCCCGAACGGCATGTAGTTAAACTCACAGAGGCCCATTGGTGTTGAAAACGCTGTCTTCTCTTTGTCTGCCACTGCCACAGGAACCTGCCAATACCCACTGGTGAGATCTAAGGTAGAGAAATAGTTAGCGGCTCTCAGTGCAGCTAGTGATTCTTCAATTCTAGGCAATTGGCATGCGTCTTTATGTGTAATGCTGTTAATCCGCATGTAGTCTACACACATTCTCATAGTACCGTCTTTCTTCTTAACGAGGACTAATGGAGCTGCCCAGGGGCTACAACTATCTCTGATTACCCCAGCCTCCTTCATCTCTTGTAACATACTCTTGGCACATTGGTAGTGTGCTGGGGGTACAGGCCGGTGTCTCTCTTTAATGGGTGGATGATCTCCAGTGGGGATATTATGTTGAACCCCTTTTGCCTGCCCAAAATCTAGAGGATGCTTGCTGAAGACCCGATCAAATTCTTGAGCCACCCGATAAGCCCCATGCTATTGGTGTGAAGGGGTGGAGTCAGTGCCTACGTGTAGCTGCTGACACCAATCCTCCTGTTGCCCTTCAGAGCCATTCTCTTCCACCTTGTCAGGTGGAAGCAAGGGTTCTAGTGTCTCTATTGCATTGTTACTGACAGTGAACAATTTAGCAAGGGTGGCATACCGGGGTAAATGGACCTCTCTCTCCCCACAATTTAAGATGCATATGGGTACTCTCCGCTTGCGGACATAAACTACCCCTCTGGCTGTCAGGATAGTGGGCCTACTATCAGAGTACATGGGTTCTACCAAGGCTTTGTAATCTTGACCCCTTAGGCCTATTGCTGCCCGACACCAAATTAACATTTCACTTCTGGGAGGTACTGCAATGGGGAAAGGATCACTTACTCTGACACTGCCGACTTTTCCACCAGACATCTCTACCTGTTGTCTCTGCATCAGGGCTCTGATCTCCTTTTGCAGGACCCGCTGCTGACTGGAGCTGGCGGTCTCGGCTACCTGTTGTAACAAAACAATAATTTCTCCAAGACAATTTTCAATTACCTTAGTGCCTAAAGTGATCATAGGATGGCATTCTCGTTTGTCAATATCTACTATAATCAAACCTTGCTATTGCAATTCTACTCGGCCAATCTTGATGGTCACCTCTTTATACCCCATCTGAGGCAAGGGCTGACCATTGCTGGCAAGAATGGCAAGGTCTTTATCTGGGTGGTGAGTAATGTCCGAATCAGTCCAGTACTGCTTAAAAAGAACATATGGTATCGTTGTCACCTGGGAGCCGGTGTCCAGTAAAGCATTCATCGGAAAACCGTCAATCACAACAGGCAAGACTGGTCGGCCTCCTACGTTCTTGTCCCGCCAATTTGGTGGGCCTGGTCGTCTTACTCCTGAGGGTTGGCCCATTACCCCAGGGGTTGCTTGTTTAAATGACAGTATCTTGCTAGGTGTCTTGCCTTGCTGCAGCGGCGACAGATGGGCTGTCCGTCCTCGTCGTAACGATCGCTGTTTCTCCCTCTGGTCGGTGAGATCCTCTTCTGCTGTCGCCACAGGATATCTTCTGGACTGGAGGCCAGCTGGATCTTCTTCTTTGGAATCACTTGCAGGGACTGCACAATTTTTGTGAGTGTAGCCACACTATTAGTTAGTTCCTTGACTTGGAGACGTAAGTCTGCAGCAGAATCATCATCTTGGGATGGCTTGTCAGTCTCAATAAGGGTCTTTTGAAAGGATGCTGTCTCCTGCTGGTATGTAATTGCAGGATGCTGAGAGGTCTCTGTGCTGCTAGGGTTTGGTTCACGCAGCACTCTGATGGCTCTATCCTTAAAGTGTGCAAAGTCCAATTCAGAATTTTGTAGGGCCATTATGCGCAGCTGTGTCCTTTGGTTGTTAGACAGGAGTCCCTCTATGAACTGCTCTGTTAATAATCTATCTTCATCTTGCACGCTCTCAGGATCAACCTGCTTTACAGCCTGTAGTGCCTCCTGAAGATGAAGGGCATAGTCCCGTATACTGTCCTGCACTCTCTGTTTGCACCCAAAAAATCTCATTTTTATCTCTGTTGCAGTACGGGTATCAAAAGTGTCTTTCAGTCTGGCTAAGATTTGTTTGACAGTTCCTTTATCAGTGTCCGGCCAGGACTTTACTTCCCTCTGAGCCGCACCAGTTAACTGGCCAATGAGGATACTGACTTTTTGGCTTTCTGACAGGGTGTACACTTGGAACAAACTACATAGTCTTTCTTTAAAATCGCTCAGGGTGTGCAACTCCCCTGAGTACTGTGGTAACCAGGCTGCTCCTGGTATATATGGCATTGATAGCGGCATTATGGGGGCTGCAGCTGCGACCGCTGCTGAATCTTCACCCGCGTTGAGCATTTTCTTCCTGCTTTTTCACTTGCTCAATAACGTCAAAGCACAGGCAGGGTGCTTCGCGTCGTGCTTTACTTCTGGCTCTGTCCACAATTGCACGTCCCTCTCTGCTCGCACGTGCTGTATGATGCAGCTATGGCAGTTATTTGAAAGCTCATTAAAGTCTTTAGCACACAATTTAATAAAGTCTATGGCGCACAATACCCAGCTTTGCCAGGCTCCTTTAACCAGCTTTGCTAGGCTCGCTAAATCCTGTTCATGACGCCAGTTGGAGCGCCCCGCGGTGCCTGGGGGTGCTCGGTACCAGGCCTGTCGACTTCCATGGGGGATGGTGTCATGGCGGCGGCGACCCAGTCCGTGGCACAGAGGCATTCAGTAATAAAATAGGGGAAAGGTGTGTGGTATTTATGTGGTAAAAATGAAAATAAAGTTATTAGATGGTGAAATATGTGACTCCACCTGTGGTATTCTAGTCAGAGGTGACCAGCGCTGCGGTGTTGCTTCTCTGGTATGGATGTTGGGCGCAGCTATGATGTTGTAGCCCTCCACAGGTAGGGCTGTAGTCCCAGGGCAAACATGTTAAATAAATAGTAAAAATGGCTGTGAACGTTGGGACGCAGAGAAATGAGAGAAAGACACAGAGAGGTGCAGTTTCTTTACCTTTTACTGGTAATTGGTTGCAGTCTGAAGTACCACATACAGGAGATGGAATGAGTCCGGCTCGCCTGGAGGCATTCAGGGGATCCACTTTGCCAGGTGGGGATTTAGGACCTTCCTTTCAGTGCTATGTGTGTGGGTCTCTGCTGTATATAACTATGCTGCGACCCTCTATTCGTGATGGTTTCACTAACCTGTATGGCTGTCAGCATGAGCCTATTCCACGGGTACCGTTCTCTTCACCGTCGGTCTCGGGCTCCTCATCCGCTGACGTGCCCTCAGGTGATCAATGTGCACAGGAATTTACAATCCCCTGTACTTTCAGATTTGGCTATCAGGGCGTACAGCTCCTGTCAGTCTAGGACTCTGATGTCCCTTTTCTCTTTATTAGCGCTTCACTCAGGGTTCTGCTATATGCAGTATTTTAGCTTCCCTAGAGTCTCTCAGTCTCTGCTCTTGTCCTTTCCCTCTTCACAGATCAGCTCCGCCTATCGCGCTTCTCTCTGATCAGCTCCCTGTCTTCATCTGACAGGATCTTCCAGAAAGACCTCTTTACCTCATGTCCTCACGTTAAACTGTCATTTTTCCTCACAGCTCACAGCTGTTTCGTCTCCATGACAACTCACTCAGATGATTTCTAGCTGACTCACCAAACCCATCTGCTGGCCAGAATTTATAAGGCATCTCCCTTTTTTGACCTGCAGCAGGAAATTGTGATTAAATCTATGCTGCCTGGCATGGGGGTCCCTTTCTGCCTCCAAGCATGACTTTACCCATTAGAAGGAGGTAAGGTCACTGTGACAACCGGACTCTGGGGTGTCACATTGCCTCAAGACGTCTTTATGATATCCTGGCCAATATGGCAGAGACTGGGAAAGCAACAAGACAAGGTGTCATCTGTCAGTCATTAGACTAATTTCTTGTATTGTCTGCAACGGTATTTAAGTAGTATATGACAGCAGATTAGATTCATAATGTCAGTTTTATTAATTTGCTGCATGTTAATATTTACATCAAGGTGGGATTATTAAGAAGTATCTGAATGGTGGGATTATCCCATCACTGTATGGTGGTATAGTTCATCCCAGCATTGTGGTAGATTCAATGTCCCTATGGTGGTATGATTCACTCACTTTGTATTTATATAAATCAGCTATTATTTTGGTTACAATATTTTGTTATGGCGTGAAGATGTTAATCGTTGCTCAGTAATATTCTTTGTCACTAAATTCTTAGCGCTAAGTAGATAAGTATTCGTTATGAGAATTGCTATAATTTCATAAATATGTAACCTCCATTGACTGCTCTAGGATTAGGGAGGTAAAGATTTTCCTTGCTAGAATGTGAATTTATAAATATTAGGGTTATTTTATGAAAAAAAAAATATTGGATTACTTTGAAAGCTTGTTGCCCCAAAATAAAAGTCTGCTGAAATATGCTTCAAGTTGCTTTCCAAAATACACAGCTCTACATTTAAATAATGTTTCATTTAATTGGCTGATCGGTGGCATTTACTAACATTTTGTCAATGATAATGATCTATGCTATATAATGACCTACTGACACATAACATTTGAAATGTGTGAAATTGAAATGACCACCTTAAATACTTCCATTTAGAGCTCTTATTCATCTTCTTGATAATATGAAACATTTAAAAGCTCTGAATGACTGTATATACACAGACATTACATATCACACTCAGGTGGGCATGTTTGCCCTTATAAAGACAAGAAGATGAGACACAACTGCGGCTTCAGTGGTCAGGAGAGAACCTTCCCTTAAACTGTAATGAATTCACTTTTGTCTATTTTCTTCCTCAGAATAAATATGATAATATCCATTTGATCTGAAAACTACTATGCTGCATGGGAAATGGATGGTTACATTTTTAAATGTGTGTTTTGTTTCCAAAAATAAAATGATGCTTTTTTAACAGTTTTTCTCATAATATACTATAATATAGACTACACAATTGTTAACTTTTTTAGATCACATGTGGTCAAACTAATAAATGTTCCATCTAAAATTTCTATCTTTTATTTTTAGTTATTTAATTACTTTACTCGCTTTTATATCACCATACTCCACAATGCTTTCCAGACATCATCATCACTGTTTTCATTGAGGCTCACACACAAAATTCCCTATCAGTAGATCTTTGGAGTGTGGGAGGAAACAGGAGAACACGGAGGAAACACAGGGAGAGCATGTAAACTCCTTGCAGATGTTATCCTTCATGGAAATTGATTAATTAATTAATTAATGCAAAATAACATAACTGTACATCTTTGCTGGGGATGCCCACATGTGCAGAAGGCTCAGGAGCTGAGCTTTTTCCACAAATGGTAGATGCCAGCATCTCTATCTGAAAGTAGTGTTGAGCTCCATTCAATGCTGTTAATAAATTAAATGCCTCTGTCAATCTCTGACAGGGGCATTTATATGGAGAAGTTGCTGTTGTTTATCAGTACCAGCTATCTTTTACCATTGTATCACGAATGCTATGGCAGCCAGGGAGCTGCTGAAGGGCAAGTCACTGGTATCTTGGTACCCCTGAGAAGCTCAGCCATGGTCTGACCTTCATAGGAAGCCACGATCTTCACGATATCTTACAATCCTGTAGTATTGCATTATTCAATATATGTGATGGAATGATTGCAGATTAAAGTCCGCTATAAAGATTTAAAAATAAAGGTAAACTTAAAAAAAAAATTAAGACAAGAAAAAAATTTAATTAACCTTTTTTACTTCAATTAAAAATAAAGAATTAAAAAAAACATATACTGTATGATATTTCTTTGTCCGTGTAAGTCTAGTCTATTAAGGTGTCAAATTAATTAAGCCATAAGGTAAAAGTCACAAGGAAAGAAAAATCAAACTACCAGAATTGTGTTTTTTTGGTCTTTACTCCTCCATAAAAGAATGTTCTAAAAAGTGATAGAATAAATACTGCATGTGTAACCCAAATTGGCATTAATAAAACCATCAGCTTGCCATACAGTACAAACAAGACCTCATTAAGCTCAATCGACAGAAAATTAAATTGTTACAGGTCTCGGAAAATGACCACACAGACCAAACTTTTTTTTTTTTTATAAACTGCTACTTTTTTCAACATAATGAAAAAGAAAAGCTTTCCAATTTTGGTATTGCTGTAATTGCAGTGAACTATAGAATAATGTTTATAAGTCATTTTTCCACAGAATGAATGATGTAAAATTAAACCAGGACCAAATTGAAATTTATTTACATTTCACAATACTTGGAATTTTTATTTTTTTTCACTTTTTCCAGTACATTGTATTGTAAAATTAATGGAAAAATTACAACTAGTCCCACAAAAAAACAAGCTTTAATGCAACATAAAAAAATAAAAGCTATGGCTCTTGGAAGAAGGGGAGAGAAAAATGGAAAAGTGAAAATTAAAATTGTCTGCATCATCAAGAAGTTAAGACTATGTCCAACCTTATGTTTGAACAAATTATATAGATGAGCAAATCAATTCAAATAAATTTTATGAAATTCATAGGTACCAATCAATTATAACAATTTGAGTATAAATTTGCATGAATTCCCTAAGGAAATGACCACCACTACTTCATACAGTTCAGAAGATTTTATCAGCTATTGAAGAGAGCTAGGAACAGTTCTAACAGCAATGGTGACAAAGTGTAGCTGGCATTTGTCCTGGTGCATTTGAATTACACATTTTTAATTCATTCTAAATTCACTAGGATTCTGCAGCAATCTAGTGCAATATTTATTTTACAAAAGAAACAAATCTGGAATCATTATCAGTAAGATAAGGTTCTGTGAGCATGTAATTGTGCATTTCAGATCTTCCTGATGTGCTGCTTTGTTTTCGTGATGCTGTTGATCCCTAATGTTCTCCACAAATATCTCAGACCTTCACGGATCAGCTGTAGATATACTGAGAGTACATTACAAACAATTGGACATGATTTATTAATCATGTGACTGAGGATTTTTTGGGGGGTTTCATATAAGTTCCAGTGGTAAGTGCCACTTTTACTTATTGCCTTCCTGTTATGGAGTATAAATGACATTATGGACCAGATGTTTTTTCTTCCATTGGGTCAACCAAACTTCAGTAAACAGTTGCAAGCAAGGTTCAGTCATACATGGACTGTATGCTTTTCTCTGGCAGAGACCCCGAGACTCAATATTACAACATTTGGATGAGCAGATTGGACAACTTACAAGAATTGGCATAGTTTGTTATGTCTTTCCCATCTCGAGTTTACTGTCAAAAAGAGCATTCAGTATGAGAGGTTACTTTGATAAGTACAAGTGGATAAGATTTTCTTCCGCACATGTGAAAAACCTTACAGTTGTCAAATATAATCAGGAATGGATCAAGGCCAATTTTTATTCATTTTTAGTCAATGTGAATGATTGGATCAGCTGTTACATCTGCCTGCCTCTCCATTGTAGTCTACACTTTTCCACTGCCGACAGTGCCATTGGCATCAGGTGTCTCCTGCCTGTACATCATGTTATACAGTCATGGCCAAAAGTATTGACACCCCTGCAATTCTGTCAGATAATACTCAGTTTCTTCCTGAAAATGATTGCAAACACAAATTCTTTGGTATTATTATCTTCATTTAATTTGTCTTAAATGAAAAAACACAAAAGAGAATGAAGCAAAAAGCAAAACATTGATCATTTCACACAAAACTCCAAAAATGGGCCGGACAAAAGTATTGGCACCCTCAGCCTAATACTTGGTTGCACAACCTTTAGCCAAAATAACTGCGACCAACTGCTTCCGGTAACCATCAATGAGTTTCTTACAATGCTCTGCTGGAATTTTAGGCCATTCTTCTTTGGCAAACTGCTCCAGGTCCCTGATATTTGAAGGGTGCCTTCTCCAAACTGCCATTTTTAGATCTCTCCACAGGTGTTCTATGGGATTCAGGTCTGGACTCATTGCTGGCCACCTTAGAAGTCTCCAGTGCTTTCTCTCAAACCATTTTCTAGTGCTTTTTGAAGTGTGTTTTGGGTTATTGTCCTACTGGAAGACCCATGACCTCTGAGGTAGACCCAGCTTTCTCACACTTGGCCCTATATTATGCTGCAAAATTTGTTGGTAGTCTTCTGACTTCATAAAGCCAAGCACACGGTCAAGCAGTCCAGTGCCAGAGGCAGCAAAGCAACCCCAAAACATCAGGGAACCTCCGCCATGTTTGACTGTAGGGACCGTGTACTTTTCTTTGAATGCCTCTTTTTTCTCCTGTAAACTCTATGTTGATGCTTTTGCCCTAAAAGCTCTACTTTTGTCTCATCTGACCAGAGAACATTCTTCCAAAATGTTTTAGGCTTTTTCAGGTAAGTTTTAGCAAACTCCAGCCTGGCTTTTTTATGTCTCGGGGTAAGAAGTGGAGTCTTCCTGGGTCTCCTACCATACAGTCGCTTTTCATTCAGATGCCGACGGATAGTACGGGTTGACACCGTTGTACCCTCGGACTACAGGGCAGCTTGAACTTGTTTGGATGTTAGTGGAGGTTCTTTATCCAACATCCGCACAATCTTGCATTGAAATCTCTTGTCAATTTTTCTTTTCCGGCCACATCTAGAGAGGTTAGCCACAGTGCCATGGGCTTTAAACTTCTTGATGACACTGCGCACGGTAGACACAGGAACATTCAGGTCTTTGGAGATGGACTTGTAGTCTTGATATTGCTCATGCTTCCTCACAATTTGGTTTCTCAAGTCCTCAGACAGTTCTTTGGTCTTCTTTCTTTTCTCCATGCTCAATGTGGTACACACAAGGACACATGACAGAGGTTGAGTCAACTTTAATCAATGTCAACTGGCTGCAAGTGTGATTTAGTTATTGCCAACACCTGTTAGGTGCCACAGGTAAGTTACAGGAGCTGTTAATTACACAAATTAGAGAAGCATCACATGATTTTTCGAACAGTGCCAATACTTTTGTCCACCCTCTTTGTTATGTTTGGTGTGGAATTATATCCAATTTGGCTTTAGGACAATTCTTTTTGTGTTTTTTCATTTAAGACAAATTAAATGAAGATAATAATACCAAAGAATTTGTGTTTGCAATCATTTTCAGGAAGAAACTGAGTATTATCTGACAGAATTGCAGGGATGTCAATACTTTTGGCCATGACTGTAGCTATACTTTGCTACTACTGCTGCTGCCACCAGAACTGCCAGTGCTGGCACTACACAATAAATCTTTTCCTTAACTGCCCATTATATTTTATTTTCTGCAGTTGTTACCATTGGCATTGCAGGTAGACACACACATCTCTTGCTCATCTAATACTGTATATACAGCTCACTGTGGGTGTGTGTGTGTATATGTGTGTGTATGTCCGGGATTGGCATCCGCACCGTCGCAGCTACAGCCACAAAATTTGGCACAGTCACACGTCTGGACCCCGTGAGCGTCATAGGCTATGTTGTGAGGTGAAATTTTAACCCCGCGTGTTCCAATTCACCAAATAATTTTGCTCCTACCTACATAATGGGAAAAAGTGAAAGGAAAAGTGTTGGAGGCTAATTGACAGCTGCCAGATGTGAACAAGGGGGACTTAAAGAATGAGAGCGATGGCGCCTAAGAGTATATACCGTACAGTTGCTAAGGTGGGGCCCTGATATGGGATACTCACCACACACGGGGATATGAACACACACACAAAATGCGCCACACACTACCACGTGCTTCAACACTTATACCACCCTCAGCACACATTTCACCACACATACACCAACCTCGCCACATAAAAGTCAAAGCACAAAAGTCTCCACTCAAAACTCACCACGCTTTCCCAGAGCTGTTTAAAAGATGAAAAATGAGCTGTGATTGGTTGCTATCAGCAACAGTTCTCTTTGTAGACAGGTGTGGTAACTGAGGCCTATTATTCTTATCATTTCTATGGTGTTATTGTCTATTGGATACACGGCTCAGCAGACAGTATCACACAGAATAGGATTAGATACACGGCTCAGCAGTCAGTATCACACAGGATAGGATTAGATACACGGCTGAGCAGTCAGTAACACACATGATAGGATTAGGTACACAGTTCAGCAGTCAGTATCACACATGATAGGGTTAGATACATGGCTCAGCAGATGGTATCACACAGGATAGGATTAGATGCACAGCTCAGCAGAAAGTATCACACAGGAGAGGATACTTGGGTAATTGTTTAGTTAATTTGTGTTGCAAATCTGTAGTGTTGAATATATGATGTGAAATGTTTTTATGTGCAATATAATCATTATAATTTGTTATAACAAACCACAGTTGGTTACTATGCCCAGCAATGCCGGGCTCTTCAGCTAGTTCATAATATATCTGAAACTGTTAACACAAAAGGGATATTTTTTGTACTACATGACGCAAAACAATTGCTCTTCACTTTCTAAGCAGTAAACTAGTTGCTGATTCCAAAATAGGGATTTTTTTTGAATGGTTTATTAAGAAGCTATTGCTTTATCTTTTTCCAAAAAAACCTTTTGCTGCTGATAAAAAAAGTTTTGGTTTTTTGGAAGGCTTGTTAAAAATCTATAGCTTATTTATTTAGCAAGCAATAAATCTTTTGCTACTCCTCAAATAGATAATTTTTGACCTTTTGTCAAGCAACAATTACTTCTTTCTGCCTTTGAATTAAAACAAGCTATGCAGTCATCTACCCGGAAAAAGGGATGCATTTTGGATTTTTTTAACATTTTAAGCAGACATAGTACAGAATCTTCTTAAACAGGCTGTTGATCAGCACTGATTACCATTCAGCATTTAACAATCGCAATATTTGTTGAGGTTACATGGACATTACTAAAACCTCATTCAGACACTGTTAAATCAAATCCATGCTCTGCATTTTTAATGGGCAAAACATGTACAGTGGCATTTAAAGGTTTATGCACCCTTGGACAAAATTACACGTGTCTGCATCTCTGGTTTAGAAAAATTTATTCTTACCTACTGTAATTGTGCATAACTACAAGAATTCAGCTGGAAAATAAATCTTCTTCTGGAATCTTCATACATGGGTCTTCAGTAGAGTTGAGCGACTTTGGTCGGATCGGGTTTCGTGAAGCCCAAATGAAACAAAATTTGAGTCGGATGAATCTGGTCCGACTAGGGCAAAAAAAGTCAGAGTTTTGTCGAAACCCGACCCCAATGCAAGTCAATGGGAAATAAAAGTCGGCAATGAGCGGATGACATTCACCACTCAATGCCGACTTTTATTCCCCATTGACTTGCATTGGGGTCGGATTTCAGGTGAAACTCCGACTTTTTTTGCCCTAGTCGGACCAGTTTCTTTCGACTCAAATTTTGTTTCATTTGGGTTTCACGAAACCCGATCAGACCAAAGTCGTTCAACTCTAGTCTTCAGTCTTGTCAATAAAAGCATAAAAAAAACACCGAAACGGTCTTTCAGGCATCCCATACACTAAGCCTTCTGAAGGAGTCATGTAGAGATGGTGGAGACGGAAGGTAAAAAACTCATTGTCCAGTGTAAAATTCAGTAAGGTACTGTCAAACAGTTGATATCAGCAAGTGGTGTTTCACTGCGTGGCAAAGGCCAACTGATAACATTAAATCTGGGAGTGTAGTCTTCAGCTACTGTTCAGTTCAGTATTATTCATTCACAATTCCCTGGATTACACATGCTCCATTCATGTAAATGAAAAGAAGCCTATATTTGTATGCATCGTTTGAAAAAAAAGAACATTGCAGTTTTACCCTAAAACTGCATGCCAATTAATCATCAATGTGGAAAACTTGCCATTTTGCAGTTATAATACATGTCAGTGATGTTTTTGGGTGCACTGTGGTTGCACTGTAGTCAGTAAATATGAGCTCACCCTCGCAACACCAATCAAGTCGTGAAGGCCTATAGTTGATAGGGGATTCTGGGATTTATGATTTGCCAAAGAGAGTAAAGTGATGACAAGAATTTAAAAATTAAGTTATTTAATTACTTAGAAAAGTGGGGACTTACACTTTTATTTCAGTATTAGTCTGATGTGAGGTTCTTGCCTTTGATGTGGAGGTCTCTAAAATCTACATCTCAGTAGAAGACCACTGGCAGATGAAGGTGAGGTGTTAAACAACAATAAGAGGCTACAAGATGATTAGTGGGGAAGGGGACCCTGTGTCAATATTGAGGATGTGTGATTCGAGAATGGGAGAAACTATGTGATCTGCTAACTGCTCCTTTATTGGAATAAAGAAATCTGTGGATATTATCCAAGCTGCCGAATAAGATGTAGATCCAGATGTGATGAAGTGAAAGATGGTGGTTTATTCCATGCGTTTCAAAGTGTATAGTTACTTTTTCATCAGGAAATAACCACATGAACACAGGAAAATAAGGAGGGTTCCTTATTTTCCTGTATACATGTGGTCATTTAATGAGGAAGTAATTATATACTTTGAAACGCGTTGAGTAAACCAATCATCTGTTTCTTCACATCTCGGTCTAGGTCTTATTCAGCAGCATGGATAATATCCACAGATTTCTTTTATTCCGATTCTGATATGGTCAATTGCTGACCCATGGATCTGCTGTATTTTTGCTTTTTTAAAGATCAATCAGGTTAGTATAATCTGAGCACTAATTATAAATATCCAGTGGAAAAGACCCTGTTTTGCCTGATTTCTCCTGCAGTTTTATCTTTAATTGCTCCTTTTTGTCATTTCAACCTTTGTTTCTATAAAAAAGTAAACTGGATATTTTGTAAATGAATGGTGAAATCCTTTGTCTATATCTAGTTCATTAAGTAAACAGAGCTGAAAAATGCCCTAGCAAATGAGTGGGGGTCCAGTACTGCACAGTACAAATGGGGATTCACTTGTTCCACTGTGGGCAAGCCCAAGCCTCTCAGTAGGCTAAGTAACTTTGCTTTCAAGTTATTTGTGGAGGTATGCAAAGAAAAGACAAGGTTAGTGGGTTCCTAGTAATAAGGCTGAGCAGTCCTTACTTTCCCATGGCCCTTAAAACTTTTTTTTATAACCTGTTGAAGTCTAGGGCTCAGAAACAAATTGGACATTGAGGCTCAAAAGCTTCAAATTAAATTTCTGATAAATAGACTCAGTGTCTGAAATTGCATGGCGCTCTGAATCACTTGCTTGAACCATAAAATTACACTACATTAATCTTTTGTTATTGCCGTTGTCCAGCACATTGCAAAAAATCGAGAGAATCACATGGGAAAGTAATCAGTTCATAAACGAACGTAAGCAGATTACATACCTATGGTTGCATAACAACTGCTCGAAACGGCAAGCAGAAAAAAATTCTGCAAAGAATGATGAAAATGACAAAAAGAGCTGCAGTGCTTCCTGGAAATTTGATTTGCACTTTGCTGCACAACCTTTTTAACATTGCCACAGCACCACACCAAGAACAATTCTCACGTTTAGGAAGTTGGTATAGCCATATATGCACTATTATTAGCATTAATTATTGAATTATTTTATTATCCATCTATGTATTCTGAATTTTTCATATCGGATATGTGCAGTAGCTGTAACTAATTAATAATCTATAACAAGGCCTTCCATATAAACCAGAAGAGACTTTGAACCTTCTGTGAAACCAATGCCAAGATGCAACTGAGATCTTTTTACCTATACCTACAAATCTGCATCTTTATAACTTACCCTATAAAAGAGATTAGTTTTCACTAAAAGAAAGTTTAGAATTTATGTATATTTCAAATTTTTATCAATATTTTAATGCAGCTATGCAAATTCTTCCCAAAACTTTTTAGACTTTATAAAGGTAAAATGACAAAACCGCTTTAAAATTATATAAGCAATCTACTATTTACTGCCATTATGAAATTGTTTTCATGTGGCTCACATTCAAGGGTATAGAAATTTGCTTGTAGCTAAAACTCTTAATTAGCTATAAAAGCATGTGTTCTTACATGCCAATACTTCCAGCAATTTTTAAAGTCTTGTTATGGTTATTGATTCTCTATTTAAGGAGTTATATTTTATGTTTAAGTGTGAAATTTTCTGGCACTGGTGACTCCATCAGTTCTTGCCACAACTAAATTCTAAAGTCATCCCGTCACCCTTCATTGATCATAGAAAAATAGTTATGAGATTCAACCAAATGTTAAATCTAATATATAATTTTCCATTTCTGAAGGGGTTAATTTTCAAAAAAGCGTGAGTAAGTCGACTTGTAGGTTAGTCATCTGAGAGGGAAAACTCGTTCCTACTACCAGCATTTTCACTGCTAATGAGTGTCATGATTCCTTCAACATGTCATGTTCACTTGTCACCCAGAGGTGACAGGACGTGTCTGTGGCTGAACTGGTTAGGACAACTGTCAACTGGATGTGCTGCTGTGATTGTCGAAAGCTAATTCAAGAGGACAAAAATAAAGGATGCCTGAGCGTGGCAAGAATAAGAGGGGGAAAGCCAGACTTGTGTGCTATGGTTCGGAGAAAGAAGGTCATTACACATTGGTCATAGCACATTACACAGAATAGCTCTCCAGTCCTTGAATGCAGACTGGCATAATTGTAATCTGGGATTCTATTACAGTTTTTCGTGAGAAAGAAATTTAGAAAGTTAAAGCCGAAAATTTAAGTTGAAATAACATATTAAATATAAAATCGACATAATATCTATAAAATGCATAGTTATAATATTCTTTACAAATTACAACTGAATAATGCAAAATATAGAAATTATGAATTTCTTTCATTTATTTTGATGTAGTTTGAAAAATATTTTTACATTTTTCATAGTTCTACTTCAGCCAAGTGGTGTGATAATGACTATTGATGAGTAAGACTGAAAATTCACCACCTTGCTATTGAACCACAGGTCACCATTTTTATTAGATATGATTCTGATGCTTAACAATGTAGAAAAATATAGACAAATACTGCACAATGTATTACATATAAATAAGGTTATATAATAAAACTAGATTAAGGCCCGATGCTATCGCATCGAGAGGATAGTGACACACCTCTTGCCATGATAACCCTCAATACACACACACCTCCTCAACATACACTCCTCTCACCTTTCACCATCTCCACTCACATCCACTCACTCTTTCACTCCACATATGACCCTTTCTCTCACTCCGTCTCTCATACTCACACCGTCATCGTCGCTGCTCCACGATCCCCGACATCTTCTTCCGCCGGCACCATCCTGGATCCCGACATTGTCCACGCCGGCGACATGTTCTTGCGGCCATGCCATCTTGAGTATTCTGAAATCCTGCGAGTGGACATTAGTGGAGATAGTGAAAGGTGAGAGGAGTGTGTGTTGAGGAGTGGTGTGTTGAGGGTTAACATGGCAAGAGGTGTGCTGTGACGTCACCGGTTACAACTGGACGGAAGTTGTTACAACCCGGAAGCTGCTTAGCGCATTTATTTAGTAGATTAAGGCCCGATGCTATCGCATCAGGAGGATAGTGACACACCTCTTGCTATGTGAACCCTCAACACACAGTCCTCCTCAACACACCACACCGCCTCAACACACACTCCTCTCACCTTTCACCATCTCCACTCACGTCCACTCACTCTTTCACTCCACATACGACCCTTTCTCTCACTCCGTCTCTCATACTCACACCGTCATCATCGCTGCTCCACGTTCCCTGACATCTTCTTCCA
The DNA here is from genome assembly GCF_039654945.1 of Dendrobates tinctorius. NCBI lineage: Eukaryota > Metazoa > Chordata > Amphibia > Anura > Dendrobatidae > Dendrobates > Dendrobates tinctorius. The sequence goes on from NW_027361766.1 coordinate 34,261,183, forward strand.
CCGGCGCCATCCTTGATCTCGACGTTGTCCACGCCGGCGACATGTTCTTGCGGCCACGCCATCTTGAGTATTCTCAAATCCTGCGAGTGGACATTAGTGGAGATAGTGAAAGGTGAGAGGAGTGTGTGTTGAGGAGTGGTGTGTTGAGGGTTAACATGGCAAGAGGTGTGCTGTGACGTCACCAGTTACAACTGGACGGAAGTTGTTACAACCTGGAAGCTGCTTAGCGCATTTATTATAGTAGATTAAGGCCCGATGCTATCGCATCGGGAGGATAGTGACACATCTCTTGCCATGTGAACCCTCAACACACACTCCTCCTGAACACACCACACCGCCTCAACACACACTCCTCTCACCTTTCACCATCTCCACTCACTCTTTCACTCCACATACGACCCTTTCTCTCACTCCGTCTCTCATACTCACACCGTCATCATCGCTGCTCCACGATCCCCGACATCTTCTTCCACCGGCGCCATCCTAAATCCCGACGTTGTCCACGCCGGCGACATGTTCTTGCGGCCACACCATCTTGAGTATTCTAAAATCCTGCGACTGGATGTTAGTGGAGATAGTGAAAGGTGACAGGAGTGTGTGTTGAGGAGGAGTGGTGTGTTGAGGGTTAACATGGCAAGAGGTGTGCTGTGACATCACCAGTTACAACTGGACGGAAGTTGTTACAACCCGGAAGCTGCTTAGCGCATTTATTATAGTAGATAGATGTATCACACCTATGTTTTTATGTGGATAAGATATTTACATAGTGAGCCTCAAGAAGGACAGTATTACTGATGTATGTAAAGTGCTATTGAAATAATAGTACTCTATTAATAAATAAAAAATTAATTATTATTACCTAAGTTATGTAGGTATGTGTTAGCTATGTAGTTGAAATCTACGTATGCTTGCCTAAATTTTTTTTGTTTTTGCCTTTTTTTTTTTAATCTATATATACCTATACCTATGTATATTTTTATGGATTTAAATATGTCTATGACATATATGTGAAAGAGATAATTAGTGTAAGATATATCTATCTGCTTAAAATATTTATATATATAACATATATCAAGCTATGTATAGAAGTCTTAGAAGTCTATTATCTATATCTATTTAGAATGTAACTATTATTTATATATCTATATATCTATCAATTCCAGGACCAACTTAAATAGTTTAAAGTAAGACATTTTTGTAAACGACATTTCTAGTGAAGATTTTTGGGCTATTAGGTAGCAATTGTCCTTGAAGTGGTGTATCCACCACTTTGACCCTAACGTTGCTGCGTTGCTTTACTCGGGAGAATGCAACATACAATTGTCCATGGGCAAATACAGGTTCGGGCAAAAAAATTCCAACTCGATTGAGGGTCTGTCCTTGGGATTTGTTAATGGTCATAGCAAAAGCAGGTTTTAGAGGAAACTGTCGACGTTTTAATTTAAAAGGTAACCCAGTTTCTGAAGGACACAAATCGATGCGTGGAATAAACACAATGTCTCCTTCAGCTGAGCCAGTAATCACTTTAGCTTGTATGATGTTGCGGAGTAAGGCAATGACAATGAGGCGAGTGCCATTGCAGAGACCTTTCTTGGTGTTTAGGTTTCTTAATAGCATCACAATGGTGCCAATTTTAAGTTTTAAGAGATGTGATGGCATTCCTGATGGTGTCAGAGAGTTTAAAAATTCAACTGGGTAGTTTTCACATTCCTCTGCCTCATCAGCATCGACAGAATCATCACTTGTATATACAGTATAATCATCACTAATGCGATCCATTACTTTACAGTTCAGAAAATCGACGTCATCATTTTTCGGACATAGTATAGCATGTGATGCAGCAGTGTCGAGGCTTTGTTGGTCATTACCATCAATGCAAATATGGTCTCCAAAGATCTCGGTTACTATAGAGCCAGTGCAAAGCATGTCTGGAGGAATTTCAATGACATCCTCTCCAAGGTTATGTTCATTAGACAGCTCACCATTTCCAAGTTTAAGCAACCAAGTGCTGTATTCAGGATCAGTGGAGCGCATGTTGTTAATTAGCGGTAGTCTGGTAAAATGTTGCCAATGTTCTGAATATTTAATGCAGGAATCTACAATGTCTATTCTTGTTCCATGAGCGATGACGGGAAGACATTGTCTGAAGTCTCCTCCAAGAACAATAACTTTACCTCCAAATGGTGTTTTATTTTTTTCAGCAACATTTGTTGTCATGATGTCACGTAGAAGTCTATCTATCACATTCAATGCATGTTTTTGGACCATAGTGCACTCATCAATAATAAAAAGTTTTGTACTCTGTAAATGTTTTCCTGCATTTGTATCGTTTTTAATCCTGGAAACAGATGTTTCATTGATCGGAATAGGTATGCCATATAGAGAGTGGATTGTTCGGCCTCCTTGTATCAAGTTAGATGCTATTCCTGTAGTCGCTGCAGGTGACACAATTTCTCCTTGTCCTCTTAAATGATGTGTAAGTAGATGGTATAGGTAGGTCTTTCCACTGCCACCAGGTCCATCGAGAAAAAAGCACTTTGGTATTAAACTGCTATTTTGTAAAGCTTCAGTAATGACATCATAGGCAAAAAGTTGCTCCTGATTAAGAGTTTCTTTCATCTCTGCAGCTTTTTTTAACTCATAATCCTTATCATATTGTTTAAGGAGTTGTTTAATATTTTTTGCTGGGCGTGGTAAATTATAATCAGCAAAAGTTTTTCCATGGACTATGAGGACATCTTGGACATCTTTCATAGCATATCCTTCACAATCGATACACTCTTCAGTGTTGCTGTGGTATGTATGACAATAGTCTTTGTAAAAAATGGTCCTTAAATTCATTCCACAATTCAAGTGGATTACTGGGGGGGCCAAAAATACAGATATAAGCAAACATGTCTCTAAGTTGGGAAGGCATGTTAAGAATGCAAGCATCTGTTAAAGTATGTCTCCAGATGCTATCATCGAATAATAATCCAAGTGCTAACGCAGCATCCTTAAAGGTTTCATGCATAACTCCATTGACGGTTTTAATGCTGTCAAAACTGGTAGCAGCTTTTACATGCAGTAACAACAAACGTAAATAATAGCATTCTTTGTCTTTCACACTAACAGTATACATTCTTCCAATAACTGTGAGACCCCCTCGTTTTCTTTGTTCCCATGTGCCTTGTTTCCAAACGTAGTGTTTTGGAATTTCGCGGTAGAAATAGTTATGTGCATTGTGGTCGATCTTATTAAGGTTGAAATACGCCATAAGTGTAGAATTGGAATTGAGCTTTTGATGGATGTTGTCTGCAGAGTCATTCTCATGAAAATAGAGTGGTTGAGAATTAGGCAGATGTACGGCTAGGCGAATGATGGCATGAGATTGTTTATGCATAGGAAAAGCAAATATCCGCTATGCAGCCTCAGGTGCACTAACATATCTGGTATCCGTAAATTGGTGTGTTTCATCATGTTGGATGTTATTTTGGGAAATTTCAAGGTTGGCTTTGTCATGTCCTTTGTAAACGTATTTAAATAAATATTTTGCACTTTGAATGGAAGCACATATTTCTACATTAATATGGCACTTGTATTTGGTGAGTAAAAATGGGTTATATGGAACTTTGCAAATTGTCAATCGTCTTAGAATGGTGTTCATATGTTTTGCCAATGGGTCTGCGGTAAGTGGGATAGCCATCCTTTTCTTTGATGGTATATGGTTGGTTTTGTTTTGGGAAACCTTTGCTACACTTTCCAAGATCCATACAGGGAGAATTAGGATTGCGTTCTCCACAGGGACCATGAATCATGTGTTGAAGAACAATGTTATGGAGCTGAGGGTAGATTGTTTCATCAGGTATTTCAGCCCAGACTATATTGTCTATGTCCGCCTCAGTCCGTAATTTAGACAGGCTGTCAAGAATAATTAAAATATGAGCGTGTGGGAGACCACGCTTCTGAAATTCAATGACATGGACCATTGCAGTGACGTTTCCAAATAATCCACTGCTAATGTCTTTTAAGAGGGATTCCAGTTTAATTTTAAAGACACGTGCAACCAAGTCTGGTCTGTGTTCAACACGCTGCCATGGTTCTAAATGTGTAGTAATCTTATTCCACTTAGGATTACATGTCATGGTGATAAATAGATCTGGTCGACCATACTTTGTAACAATAGCCATAGCATCCTGGTAGCGCTGCTGCATGTTTCTTGGACTGCCTTCAAAAGAAGATGGTAAAATGACGGTTTTCCCAATAGGGATGCCCTTTTGAACCGATTTTTTGAGTAGATGTTCTTGAAGGAGGCAGTAATCCTCCACTTTTAAATCTTTTTGGTGTTTGCGGATGTAATGTAGACGATTAGCTTCGATTTTGACATAAGCATCTACTAAATATTGCTGTGTTAGCTTACCACCATTGAGGAGTGGATTAAAGTAATTTCTGACAGATAACATATAGCAATAGTATTGGAGTTGAGTGATCCTCCTCGAACTTTTGCCTTGTTGTTTGAGTCCATCATGCCATCCTTGGTCTCCATAAGGGAAAAATATTGGATAGAGGAGGGCATCCAAATTGCTATGGAGAATACTAATTTGTTGTGTTTTTGGAGCTAAAGGGTTGTGGGGATCAGGTTTTAAATGAATTAATATGTCTCTATTGAAAGGTGGCTCACCATTGTCATTTTGAAACACGACTGCTACTTCACTGACAGTGGGATTATTGTAGCGTCGAGGGTCTTGAGTACGATCTTGTTTAATAGCCATAGTGATGTTTGGCATGACAGTTCCGTTTTGTAGAGATTTAATTTTTTCTTGTTCTTCCACATCACGTAACATTTGATAAGCTTCCACAAAAGGATTAATAGTTTGGATTTGAAGGGCAATAATGTTCATCAATGTAGGATGACATTTTTGATTTTCTTTACATCGTAAGCGTTGTTCGTTTGCGGTAGTGGTATCGAGAATGTAAAGTTGGGCAAATGCGCGTTGCTGGTCATCTGAGGGATGTAGTGTTCCAGTTCTATGATAGATCTGGCCATGTATGCGGAAACAGTATGGGCCATATCCAGGAGGTGGTGAAATATTTGCACCCATGGAGGCAAAAGCAAAGGAACTGTTAATACTTCGAATATTATCCATGAAATTTTTGCTAAATTCACTTTGCCCTTTCAGCAAACGTGTAAAGACATCAGGATATTGTAGTATGGGTACATGGACTTTACCCTTCTGACAGCAGAGCGTAAAGTTGTTATCAGAAGGTATCTCTGCTACAAAATGCAAAGCTTCGCAATGCTCACATACATGGGTCATGTCACCACAGCTGTGTTCGGTAATACTATTTTCATCATTAGTGAAAATGTGAAGTTGTAGTAGAAGTGCATGTCCAACCGATGGGGTGCGCCTAGTTTTGAGACCAACGTATATTTGTCTTGGTTGCACTTTCTGCGGGCTAACTGCAGCTTGTATGTGAAGAAACTGTGCATTGGTATTGAATGGTGGTATTGATAGGGCAGAAACAGATTGCTGATTAGTTATGTCAGTGAACGGCATATAGGATGAAGTGTGGTAGTAGAATCATAGAATCATAGAATCATAGAATCGTAGAGTTGGAAGGGACCTCCTGGGCCATCTGGTCCAACTCCCTGCTCAAAGCAGGATTCGCTAAATCATCCCAGTCAGATGTCTGTCCAGCCTCTGTTTGAAGACTTCCATTGAAGGAGAACTCACCACTTCTCGTGGCAGCCTGTTCCACTCATTGATCACTCTAACTGTCAAAAAGTTTTTTCTAATATCTAATCTGTGTCTCTTCCCATTCAGTTTCATCCCATTGCTTCTAGTCTTTCCTTGTGCAAATGAGAATAAAGTTGATCCTTCTACAATGTGACAGCCCTTTAGATATTTGTAGACAGCTATTAAGTCTCCTCTCAGTCTTCTCTTTTGCAAACTAAACATTCCCAAATCCTGCAACCTTTCCTCATAAGACAGGGTTTGCAGACTGGTCACCATTCTGGTCGCTCTTTTCTGAACTTGCTCCAGTTTGTTGATGTCTTTTTTAAAATGTGGTGCCCAAAACTGGACACAATATTCCAGATGAGGTCTGACCAAAGAGGAGTAGAGGGAAATAATGACTTCACGTGATCTAGACTGTATGCTTCTGTTAATACATCCTAGAATTGCATTTGACTTTTTTGCTGCTGCATCACACTGTTGACTCATATTCAGTCTGTGATCTATTAGTATACCCAAGTCTTTTTCACATGTGCTGTCACTTAGCCCTATTCCTCCCATTCTATATATGCTTTTTTCATTTTTATTGCCCAGATGTAGTACTTTGCATTTCTCCCTGTTAAAAACCATTCTGTTAGTTGCTGCCCACTTCTCCAGTTTATTTAAATCTTTTTGAATCCTCTCTCTCTCTTCTCTAGTATTAGCTATCCCTCCTAGCTTTGTGTCATCAGCAAATTTAATCAGTTTACCCTCAATTCCTTCATCTAAATCGTTGATAAAGATGTTGAACAATACAGGGCCCAGGACAGAGCCCTGTGGTACCCCACTTGAGACATTCTTCCAACTGGATGTGCAGCCATTTACGACCACTCTTTGGGTCCGATCACTAAGCCAGTTATGAATCCACCTAACAGTTGCCTTGTCCATTCCATACTTAGTCATTTTTTCAATAAGGATTGTATGAGAGACTTTGTCAAATGCTTTGCTGAAGTCAAGATATACTATATCTACAGCATTTCCTTGATCCACCCAATCAGTGATACCGTCATAGAAGGAAATTAAGTTAGTCTGACATGACTTATTAGTTAGAAACCCATGCTGACTCTGTTTAATCACTTCATTCTTATCCAGGTATTGACATACATGTTGTTTAATAATTTGTTCAAAGATCTTTCCTGGTATAGAAGTCAGACTCACCAGCCTATAGTTGCCTGGGTCCACCTTCTTCCCCTTTTTGAAGATAGGAACAACATTTGCTCTTCTCCAGTCTTCTGGCACTTCTCCTGTTCTCCAAGAATTTTCAAAGATTATGGAGAGGGGTTCAAAAATTTTTTCTGCTATCTCCTTCAGTACTCTGGGGTGTAATTCATCTGGACCTGGAGACTTGAATTCATTTAGGTTAGCTAAGTGTTTCCTCACTATCTTTCTGTTTATAGATATCCTGGATTCTTCTATTCCCTTAATAGGACAGTGAATAACAGTTGATGTTGCATTTCCTTTCTGAGAGAAAACAGATGCAAAATAGGAATTTAAAAGTTCAGCCTTCTCAACATCCTGTCTTACCATTTCATCATTTTCATCCTGTAAAAATCCTATAGCATCTTTGACTTTTCTTTTACTTTTGACATATCCCCAAAATCCTTTATTATTGCTTTTGACATCTCTTGCAAGCCTCAGTTCATTTTCAGCTTTAGCTAATCTGATTTGTGCCCTGCAGGTTCTGCAGACAGCATTATATTCTTCTTTAGATATGCCTCCCTCTTTCCATTTTATAAACATTTTTTTCTTCCTTTTTAGCATGTGCTTAAGTTCTGTGTTCATCCATCCTGGTTTCCTTAAATGCTTCCTATTCTTCCCTCTTTTCGGAATTGTTAACAACTGTGCTTTGAGAATTTCATTTTTCAAGATTTCCCATCCTTCCTGGACATTTTTGTCTTTAAGGATATCCAGCCATTGGATCCCTCCAAATCTCTTTCTGAATCCCTTAAAATCTGCCTTTCTGAAATCTAACCTTGACGTCTGAGTCTTCACAGGTCTTCCACCTCTAGTAATCCAAAATTCTAAAATAGTATGGTCGCTACCTCCTAGGGTCCCAGCCACTTTTACCTCCTCAACCATTTCCTCCCTGTTTATAAGGATTAGATCCAAGGTAGCAGTTCCCCTTGTTTTCTCCCTTACCTTTTGGAAGATAAAGTTGTCAGCAAGAGAGGATAAGAATCTCCTTGACCTGTTAGTTTTGCCTGAGAGAGATTCCCAACAAATGTCTGGATAGTTGAAATCTCCCATGACAACTATGTCATATTTTTTGGAGAACTTGGCCATCTGATGCATAAAGAGTTCATCTATATCTTCGGCTTGCACAGGCGGCCTGTAGTAAATGCCTACAATGGTGTCCTTTCTATTGTTCTGTCCTTGTATTCTTACCCAAACAGTTTCCACAGAACTCCCAGTCTCTGAAGCTTCAATCTCTGTGCAGATATACGCGTTTCTAACATACAATGCGACACCTCCTCCTCGTTTATCAAGTCTGTTTCTTGCAAATAAGTTGTATCCTTCTAGTCTTGTATTCCAATCATGTGTATTGTCCCACCAAGTTTCAGTGATTCCAATGACATCATATTTCTTTTCCTGTGTTAGTAGTTCCAATTCTCCTTGTTTGTTGCCCATGCTTTGTGCTTTAGTATAGAAACATTTTAGTTTGTGATTGGTTTCTCTTTCTCCAATATTTTTATTAATTAGATTCTTTCGTCTTTGTTCTTCCTTTCCACTTCTAATAGCAGAGTTCTCAATAGCATTTGTCAGGTGTATGGCTTTTTCTGGTCTTTTGCTTCCCTTCCCATGTTGTTCTAGTTTAAAACTCTCCTTACAAGTGTAGCAAGGCGACTTCCAAATACATGCTTTCCAGTCTTCGTAAGGTGCACCCCATCTCTAGCAAGTAGTCCATCGTATAAGTAGTTCACTCCGTGATCCAGAAATCCAAATCGTTGCTGACGGCACCATCGACGTAGCCAGTTGTTCACCTGCAGAATCTTATTCCACCTCCTTGTTCCATGGCCATCCACTGGGAGGATGGAAGAGAAGACCACCTGCGCTCCCAGTTCTTTCACTTTCTTGCCTAAGTCTTCAAAGTCTCTGCAGATGATTTCCAGGTCGTTTCTTGCGGTGTCATTTGTCCCCACATGTAGTAGCAGGAATGGGTAGTCATCTGTAGGTCTGAAGAGTCCTGATATCCTGTCAGACACATCTTTAATTTTTGCACCTGGAAGACAGCACATTTCTCTTGTAGTTATATCCGGTCTGCAGATAGCGGCCTCTGTTCCTCTCAGCAGGGAATCCCCCATGACCACCACTCTCCGTTTCTTCTTCACAACATTTTTCTTTCTCCATCCAGGAGGACTCTGAGGGCGTACAAGGTTGCTGTTTGTTGGCAAAGTCTTATCCTGATGTATTTCTTCATCGTTTTCCTGCGTGAGAGCCTGGTACTGGTTTCTGAGCAGTATGGGTGCTGACTGCCTCCTGATCCTCCTGCTTCTCTGGGTCACATGTCTCCATTCCTCTGTTTCTTCAGGTGCACTTCGAATTTCTTCTCTTTCTGTAACATGAAGAGATAATTCTGCTCTGTCCAAGAACTCTTCACCTTCCTTAATGATCTTCAACGTAGCTAACCTCTCTTCGAGATTTTGCAACTTTTCCTCCAACAGGGACACAAGCTTGCATTTGTGGCATGTGAAGTTTGGCTTTTCCACTGGTAAATCTGTGAACATGTAGCAAGAAATGCAGCTCACCAAATGGCTCCTGGCCTCTTCCATCTTGAGATTTCTTAAAAACGATGAAAGATGAGCCAAATTTCGCGCGCCTATCGGCGCGCGGTTTTTCCGATTTCCTCTTTTCAGCTGCAACCGCCAAAACCCAGTGATCGTTGAGCTCACGGAGACTCTTCACTTATCCCAGAAGGCACTGGGAATATGCAAATGATCTCCTCAAGACTCTTCCCCTGGTAACTTGTTCCACATGCTGATGTGGAAGCATCCTGTTGTGAGTCTACTAATAATGATGAGGAAGAAGCCGTCTGTTGTTGGCGGTGATGGCGTGTAGAGGCTTCTTCAGCCAATGTAATAGATTTAGAGTTAGGGGATTCATGTGTGAGACAACGGCATTTATAAGCCTTAATCTTGTCAAGTCGATGCTGTTTTTCCTCAGGAGTCTCATTAGCACGGCGTTGTTTTTGTCGTAGTGCTAAAGCTGCTTTCCTTTCACTGGCATTGGCATACTGTGCATCGGTATTGAATGGTGGTATTGATAGGGCAGAAACAGATTGCTGATTAGTTATGTCAGTGAACGGCATATGGGATGAAGTGTAGCAGTAAATTGTTCCACATGCTGATGTGGAAGCATCCTGGGAGCAAGGCAGCAGTAGTTATGGCGGTAGAGGCAAATTGGCCCTGTAATTAGACACAGGCAGTGAACAGTCAGAGGAGCAAGGCAGCAGTACTTATGGCGGTAGAGGCAAATTGGCCCTGTGATTAGACACTGGCAGAGGAGCAAGGCAGCAGTAGTTATGGCGGTATTGGCAAATTGGCCCTGTAATTAGACACCAGCAGAGGAGCAATGCAGCAGTAGTTATGGCGGTAGAGGCGGTAGAGGCAAATTGGCCCTGTAATTAGACACCGGCAGAGGAGCAAGGCAGCAGTAGTTATGGCGGTAGAGGCAAATTGGCCCTGTAATTAGACACCGGCAGAGGAGCAAGGTAGCAGTAGTTATGGCGGTAGAGGCAAATTAGCCCTGTAATTAGACACCGGCAGAGGAGCAAGGCAGCAGTAGTTATGGCGGTAGAGGCAAATTAGCCCTGTAATTAGACACCGGCAGAGGAGCAAGGCAGCAGTAGTTATGGCGGTAGAGGCAAATTGGCCTTGTAATTAGACACCGGCAGTAAACAGGCAGATGACCAAAGCAGCAGTAGTTATGGCGATAGAGGCAAATTGGCCCTGTAATTAGACACTGGCAGAGGACAAAGGCAGCAGTAGTTATGGCAGTATAGGCAAATTGGCCCTGTAATTAGACACCGGCAGAGGACAAAGGCAGTAGTTATGGCGGTATAGGCAAATTGGTCCTGTAATTAGACACCGGCAGAGGAGCAAGGCAACAGTAGTTATGGCGGTACAGGCAAATTGGTCCAGTAATTAGACACCGGCAGTAAACAGGCATAGGACCAAGGCAGCAGTAGTTATGGTGGTACAGGCAATGCCAAGCGTCCGCACAGCAAGTCGGCGTGAGGTAAATGACGCAATTTCACGAATGCAAGATGGCGTCGGCGAAATCTCGCGAGATTTCGCCGACGTCGTTAACACCTCTTGCCATGTTAACCCTCAACACACCACACCGCCTCAACACACACTCCTCTCACCTTTCACCTCCACTCATGTCCACTCACTCTTTCACTCCACATACGTTCCTTTCTCTCACTCCGTTTCTCATACTCACACCGTCATCGTCGCTGCCCCGACATCTTCCTCCGCCACCGCGATCCAGGATCCAGACGTTCTCCAGGCCGCCGACATGTTCTTGCGGGACGCCATCTTGGAATTCGTGAAATCCCGCGATATTCAAGATAGCGTCGCCGCAACAACATGTCGCTGGCATGGACGACATCGGGATCCAAAAAGATGGCGTCGGCGAAATCTCGCGAGATTACGCCGACGCCATTTTGGATCCCGATGTCGCCCACGCCAGCGACATATTGTTGCGGCGACACCATCTTGAATCTCGCGGGACTTCACGACATCCAAGATGGCGTCCCGCAAGAACATGTCGGCGGCCTGGAGAACGTCTGGATCCTGGATCGCGGCGGCGGAGGAAGATGTCGGGGCAGCGACGATGACGGTGTGAGTATGAGAAACGGAGTGAGAGAAAGGAACGTATGTGGAGTGAAAGAGTGAGTGGACATGAGTGGAGGTGAAAGGTGAGAGGAGTGTGTGTTGAGGCGGTGTGGTGTGTTGAGGGTTAACATGTGCGTGTGTGTGTGGTGACGTCACCGGTTACAACTGGACGGAAGTTGTTACAACCGGAAGCTGGTTAGGGCATTTATTATTATAGATAGCTGAGAAATAGTTGTCTTGTAGTACTGCTGATCTTTTAGCATGACAATAATAATACTTATGACAAAGAGAGAAGGCAAGCTATGCAAAAATGTGCATCCCAATTACATAATTTATTGAAAATCCACGAAAATATACATAAGTAACGCCAAAAAGTTGATTAAAAAAATAAAGCTAACAGGCAACAGGCTGCAGTGCTTCAATAATAGGACAATCCTAACCGAAGAGAATGAAGGATGGGCCTTACTCATAGGGCAATCTGATAATTGCAAATAAGAATCCAAATAATCAATTAAATATAAAGAAAGTCGGTTTCTGGTGATACACAGGAGCCACCACTTTTCTCACACGGAGTTTGTTTACCTATAGCATCATTTTGGTATTTACTTGACTGATTTTTTTGCTTTTTGTTATCTCGCCTTTTCTTTTTTTTGCTTTCGATATGTAGACATGATGCTGCATTATTCTTTACTATTCATGGTTTTCCAACTAACACCTTGCACTACTGAGCATTTTGTTTATTAGGAAGGTTATATCACTTTATATTTAGTGGTTTTTTTTGGATTCTTATATGCAGTACAATTTTCATATTGCCCTGTGAGTGCCTGCCACCCTCTTGGGTTGGAAGTGTCCTATTATTGCGGCACTCCTTTAGGTTCCTATTTCAATTGTTTTTAATCAGCTTATTTGTGTTTCTTATAAATATTTTCATGGATTATCAATAAAAATGTAGATTTTATAATTAGAATACACTGTTTTGCAAAGTTTGCCTTCACTCTTAGTCACAGCTGATTTTTCACTATGCACTGTTCACCCTTTGCTTTCTTGCTATCTCTAAACCACAAATAATACTTTTCATCATCATCATGAAATTATATTACTATAGATAATTTGATAGATAGATAGAATACATATCCTATACATTACCAATATTAATTATATTTTCTCATCTGTAATGATGAAAGGTTTCTTTTTGGATACATCTATAAAATTTACATAGGATTTTATTTTAGAAAATTACATGCTACATGTAAGATATAGAGATAATATGTACTCAATAGTTTTATTTGGAACATATAAATATCCTTCAATATGACAAAAACTTTGATTAATGAGGCCGTCCATGCTCAGACCACCATATAGCAAAAATAAAGGGGAGATAGAGCTTAGCTCAGCACTGTGCTGCCCTTGGCTGTGTTTTGCTGCCCTGTCCATGCAACCAGAGCTGCAGACAGACCATATACCTACTACAAGCCAAAAAATCAGGCAAGCTGACATTATCCCCAGCTCTTTGAGAACTAATTGATCAGACTCAAACACAATCAAAAGGAACATAACTCATCTGAACATTTTTCCCCCTCCATTTCAGCAATTGTTATGCACCTGGATACTGAAAGCACACTTTGAAAATATATAACACACTTGGGAGCCAGTTTTGTATGTTATGGATTTTGTTTTTTTCTAACCAGCCTAAACTGAAGAGCAAAGCAACGTAAATTAATGAAGTCAGTGAGTTTTGTCCGTGAGTTTTGTCGATTGACACTCGGTGTGTTTTGTCGATTGACACTTTACCAATATCAACGAGTTGAAGATATCAACCACGATGGTTACAAAATATAATATTGCTGGACCCAACCTCTGATATTTAGAATAAATACCTTTATTTGGATGAGCTGCTGATCTGAGGAAATATTTACAGCCATACATAAAAATCCACAACAAAACAAAAAATGTAGGGACAAATGGCATGATAGATTGTCAACATGTACTGTATTCCAAAAATATTAAGTGAATTAGGGTTTTTTTTTTTTTCAGATGCAAAACCATTATCAGAATAATGTGAGCAAAATCAAAAGAAAAAGATGTGTGACCTCAAATTAACATTTCTTAGTCTCTTAGTTTTCAGTATTGTTGAACTTATTTCACATTGACACCATTTTTTCTCCAAAGCATCAACTGATTATTGTTCATAGATCAGTGAATGTTCAAAAGATGAATGTTAATTGTCCATATATAAAATTATCATCATTTTGGATGGCTTTATCATTGTATTATTTATTTCTTGTAGCGATATTTTGAGAGTTTACATGAAATGGATTCTGTTTCTATTTAGGTGTGGGTTTGTGACTAAATCTTGACATCATCTACTAACATGTCCCAAGCAATGTATGTGAATGAGATAGTTTTTACATTATTTTCATGCTTAGACAAGAATCTGTGCACAACAAAAACAGACTGTATTTAAAAAAAAAAAAGAAATCTCATCTTTTAGCTCCGTTGAGCTACTAAGGGACTTAGGCAGGGTTCAAATTGCATTATGGCAGTCCGTCTAATTGATTGTGTTTCACCGTGGCATTAACGTGATGTAACGCATCCGTTAAGGCCTGTTTCACACTTCAGTTATTTGTGTCAGTCAAAATCCGCCGAAATGGCGGAAAGCGGATCCGTTGCTAAACTGATGTGAACGGATGCCACCGGACCGTTGTTTTGACTGATCCGATGAATGAAGAATTTTAAAGGAACTGTAACCCGGGGAGGAGAGAGAGAGAGAGAGAGAGAGAATTTTTTCTGCCCGTCAGAAATGATTTCAGGGTTAAATTTCCGGCTGACTTCCTTCCTCCGGGCATGCGCACTCTAAAATGTGGATCCTGCAGCAAAAAAAACGTTGCATGGTCCATCCGGGCATGTCGGCGGATGCAAAAAATTTGGCGGATCAGCAAAAAAATGGATCCAACGGATGGCCATCCGTCAAGATCTGCCGGTAATGCATCTCAATGGGGAAAAAAACGGATCCGCCAAAAAAATGGCGAATCCGTTTTTTTTTAAAAACGGCAGATTTTGACCGATAGTCAAAAACTGAAGTGTGAAACAGGCCTAATGCTGCCATAGACTGACATTACATGGCGCATCACTAACGCATGTCCTAATCTGCATGCTTTAGGGATGTGCTGTTATGCTGTGACGGACCCTTGGACGCAGTCTGCAGCGTTCGAGGGTCCGTCACTGCTAGTGCAGATGGAGCATCTGCGCTAGCGTGATCAATAACGTGATCCAAAAAAGGTAGTTGTGTTAGCGCAGCCCATTTAACACATACATTGAACGGACTGCCCAAACGCAATCTGAACCTAGCCTAATCCATAGTTGGATATTTATGTGATTACTTTACGGTAGAAATCCATATACCCGTCTTTCTTACATCTATATAGACTAATACACCAGTCTTGTGGAAACTAATACTTGGAAACAATGATGTCCATCATTTGGCCTATTATTATATCCAACAGAAGCTCACACAAAAGTTTTTAGGCTTAATCTGCCTATTTGCCGATAGTTCAAGTTGTTTTTAATGTTAATTGGGTCTTAAATACTAGAATAATTTTGTACTATGAAAGAAAGTCACACTTCTTACATCTAAATTGTAGACAGCAGGTGAATTTACATTTACTTCTGTTATTTTTTTTATGTCTTTCAACACAAAGTCCTTCACTGTGTTGATGAAGCAAGGAAATTTTGCTTTGCCATTAAGCATTCGAGGAAAAATGGAAGCACACATTTTGCATACTGCAGAAAGAGAGAAAGCAGAATTATGAAGATTATGATACTGCTCATCTCTACCTGTTGTAGTTATGCTCATTGGAGCTGAAATTACTACCTGATTAACATAAAGGATTGAGACAGAGTCTCACTTTCCCAGCACTTAATTATAATCTGAAAGGATTTATTTCCTCTCCATGTTCTTTTATGCAGTACACTGTGCTCAGAACCTGGCAGTTAAATGTAGTTTTTCTTGCCCTTTAAAATATGGGATATGTAACTAGGTTAGGGGCATAAAATATAATAAAATTGCCAGATGTGAATCTGTAAATTCTAAAATAAAATGTAAAGATTTACTGAGCTCTGTAATCAAATGAGATTACCATTGCAACATCATCTTTATGAGCTATGGCACTTATAGTGTTGTTCATGGCCTGCACTGAACCTTACCATATAAACTGTATGTAAGATTCATTGAGCAATATCAAGAATTTGATAATACGAATGGAATGGAAATAGCAATGACATCCTTTGTTAAAAATCTGTAGCATAGATTAAACATGTTTGAAACATTAAAAAAGACTGACAGTGATTATATACAGTAGCTTGTTTAAATTTTATTTCATGAATTATAAAAGTAAAATCTAATGTATCGCTCATTGTTATTGGATTCCTTTCTTATCATGACTTTCATTTTTTAGCTACTGTTTAAACACAAATTTTTCGAAGGATTTCAATATTTAGATAAATATGGTAGGCACGGAGTTGGTTGAATTTCTTTGAGTAGAATTTAATTTTACGTGAATTAAAAAAAAAACTATTTTCATGAAACAAAAAAAATCCCTAATACTCACTTCACCGATCATCTGCCCGAGCAACTCTGCTGCCTACAGTGTTCACAGTCCACCAGTCGGTCCTCAGAACCTCTTCTTTCCTCAGTCACGTGCTTGTGTCTTAACAACAGAACAGGACTTCCGGCTGTAATCGGGCTGGGGAAAAAGTCACAGCACGCTGCGTATGGCTGTGTATATCGGACAGGACTCACCCATACAAGTCCAAAGGTTGCGATAAAAAAACAGACTGCACAAGGACCTTCCATATGGTACCCGATTGTTACGCACACGACTCAAAGGAACTAGGAAATTGCACCAACCAAGTACTTGAAGTCCACAGCAAGAGCCCTTCTAGCAACCATGAAAATAAAAATTTAAATAAAGATATGGATGACTAAAAAGATAGATAGATAAAGATAGTTAGAATAGATAGATATTCTGCAGACACATAATTTCACATCTCTTCTACATATATTAAGCTTTCACACTTTAGAGCCATTCATGTGGATATGCAGTCATGGATGAGAGTGTTGGCACCCTTGAAATTGTTCCAGAAAATGAAGTATTTTTCCCAGAAAATTACAATTACACATGCTTTGCTATACGCATTTATTTCCTTTTAGTGTATTGGAACAACACTAAAAAAAACAAAGGAAAAAAGGGCAAAATGAACATAATATCACAGAAAACCCTCAAAATGAGTTGAAAAAAATTGTTGGAACCCTCAACTTGATATTTGGTTATACTCCCTTTGCAATAAAAGACTGCAATCAATCGCTTTCTATAACCATCAACATGCTTCTTACACCTCTTAATTGGAATTTTGGACCACTCTTCTTTTGCAAACTGGTCCAGGTCTCTCATATTTGAAGGGTGCCTTCTCCCAACAGCAATTTTAAGATCTCTCCACAGGTGTTCAATGAGCTTTAGATCCTGTCTTATTGCTGACCATTTCAGATCTCTCCAGTGCTTTGTCTTCATTTATTTTTTGGTGCTTCTTAAAGAATGTTTGGGTCATTGTCCTGCTGGACCCATAACAAAGGACACTAACCCAGCTTTCTGAAACCCAGCACTACATTGTGAACCAAAGATTACCCATCCTTTGGTAATCTTCAGATTTTATGATGCTTTGCACATCTTTGAAAATGTTTGAACCTCCACCTTCTTTAACTGTAGGTACTGAAGTTTGTTCTTTGTAGGCCTCATTATTAGAGTTGAGCGACTTTTGGTTTTTTAGGGTCGCGTTTCGTTTCGTGAAACCCGACTTTTCCAAAAGTCGGGTCGAGCAAGATCGTCCGATTATAGGGAAAAGTCGGGGTCGTCCCGAAACACGAAACCCAATGTAAGTCAATGGGGAATAAAAGTCGGCAGTGAGAGGAGGACAGGAAACACACCAACAGTGCCCATTTCAATGCCAAAAGCATCAATTCTTCTTACTTAAGCTTGTCAACCTTAATTAACTTCATAATACAAGTTAGGCACTGAAAAATGGGGGTTATTTGGCTACAGACTGTGGGGGGGAGGGCTGGCTCCAGGTTTTCATGTGCCCTGGGCGAAAGAGCGCCCCTTTAACACATACCACAACTCATCATGCTCCGATACGGCAGAGAAATAGCGGTATAGTACAATGAAAAATACCTCACTTTTTACATCTCATAACGAGGCCCATCTATTTCTCCATACAGAATCATTGGTCCCATATAATGTTTGAAACAGTATATGATGAGCTCCACATAATGCTACAGTATATGTTGGTCCCCATGGATGAAGCTCCACTGTCTTATGGGCCCAAATAATGCTCCAAACATAATGGGCCCCATTTCTAATGCTCTAGTGTATAATGGGCCCTGTAAATGCTGCTCCAGTGTCTGATGTCCACCTTTGGAATGTTCCAGTGTATGGTGGGCCCCATCTATCATTCTCAGACGGTGTTAGGCCCAGTATGGATTGCACGTGATTGCACAAAGGTGAGAAAGGGTACCGTATCCCCAGATAACATGTATGGATAGTGTACACATTCAAAATATATGTCTATACATCAGGAGGCAGGCTCAGACGGTGTTAGGCCCAGTATGGATTGCACGTGATTGCACAAAGGTTAGAAAGGGTACCATATCCAGAGATAACATGTATTGATAGCGTACACATTCAAAATATATGTCTCAGGAGGCAGGCTCAGACGGTGTTAGGCCCAGTATGGATTGCACGTGATTGCACAAAGGTTAGAAAAGGTACCGTATCCCCAGATAACATGTATGGATAGCGTACACATTCAAAATATATGTCTCAGGAGGCAGGCTCAGACGGTGTTAGGCCCAGTATGGATTGCACGTGATTGCACAAAGGTTAGAAAGGGTACCGTATCCCCAGATAACATGTATGGATAGCGTACACATTCAAAATATATGTCTCAGGAGGCAGGCTCAGACGGTGTTAGGCCCAGTATGGATTGCACGTGATTGCACAAAGGTTAGAAAGGGTACCGTATCCCCAGATAACATGTATGGATAGCGTACACATTCAAAATATATGTCTCAGGAGGCAGGCTCAGACGGTGTTAGGCCCAGTATGGATTGCACGTGATTGCACAAAGGTTAGAAAGGGTACCGTATCCCCGGATAACATGTATGGATAGCATAAACATTCAAAATATATGTTTCAGGAGGCAGGCTCAGACGGTGTTAGGCCCAGTATGGATTGCACGTGATTGCACAAAGGTTAGAAAGGGTACCGTATCCCCAGATAACATGTATGGATAGCGTACACATTCAAAATATATGTCTCAGGAGGCAGGCTCAGACGGTGTTAGGCCCAGTATGGATTGCACGTGATTGCACAAAGGTTAGAAAGGGTACTGTATCCCCGGATAACATGTATGGATAGCGTACACATTCAAAATATATGTCTATACATCAGGAGGCAGGCTCAGACGGTGTCAGGCACAGTATGGATTTGACGGCCCAGATTACACAGTGGAGGAGCAGGGAGAGGTAAAGATTGCAAATGCTGGGGCCCTGCCCAAGCAAGGGGGGCCCACTCGTGGGCGTCGGTACTGGCACTGGGCCCCTCATAGTACAGCGGTGTGTCTGATGGCGGGTGTGCACCACCACGTCAGAGACACTTGATTGCACTATGAGGGACCCTGTGCCAGTGCACGCGCCCAAGAGTCGGCCTACCCACCTGTCCAGGGCAACGGCACTCGCACGGTGTCGTGCGCTAGGTGGTGACCCCGGCCATGGGGGGGAGGCAGCACATTTAGGGAGTTTTAGAAAGTGGCATATGTTGATGTTGGACATTCAGCTGATGCAAAAGGCGAAATAGGTGAAGTACCAGGAAGAGGTGGACCAAAGCAAGCCATTTTTCTGTCACCCTATGAGTCATCAGGGGAAGGTGGGACAAAATCCTTGGAAACCCATGCGTGGTTCATTTTAATGAAGGTTAGATCATCCACATTTTGGGTTGACAGACGGGTCCTTTTTTCTGTCAGGATTGATCCAGCTGCACTGAAGACTCTTTCCGATAGCACACTTGCAGCTGGGCAAGCGAGCTCCTGTAAGGCATATTGGGCCAATTCAGGCCAGGTGTCCAGTTTAGCGGCCCAATAGTCAAAGGGGAATGACCTGTGTGGGAGAACATCGATATGGGAGGAAAAGTAGTTTGTAACCATAGTTGACAACTGCTGTCTCCTGTCACTTTCCATCGATGCAGTATTACCAGTTGTGTGAGCGGTATTTGAAAAATCAGTCCACAACATTGTCATGAAACCCCTGTCTCCAACGCCACTTCTGCTGTGTGCACCACGAACACCTCTGCCAAGCTGCCCCCGGCCCGTACGGCTCGTGTGAGAACCATCACCGCTGCTGTGTGCTGGGAATGCCTCAAGCAACCGATTTACCAGAGTTGCTTGTTTATTAGCCAATATTAGGTCAAGATTCTCCTGTGGCATGATGTTTTGTAATTTGCCTTTATAGCGTGGATCCAGGATGCTGGCCAACCAGTAGTCGTCATCGTTCATCATTTTGGCAATGCGGGGGTCCCTTTTTAGGATCCGCAAGGCATAATCTGACATGTGGGCCAATGTTCCCGGTGTCAATGATGCACTGCGAGTGCTGGGTGGAGGAGCACTTTCTGGCAAATCCACATCCCTCCAGTCACGCGCAAACCCTGTACCAGACCTTGCCACGCCAACATTTTCACTTGCCCCACGAGATGCATCCTCCTCCCCTAAGTAATCATCCCCATCATCATCCTCCTCCTCCTCTTCTTCCTCCACCTCGTCCAGGAGAGGTCCCTGAGCAGACAATGGCTGAATGTCATCAAGGATTCCCTCCTCCTCTTCCTCCTCATCAACATTGGCTGCAGACGCCTGCTCCTTAAGGTGCGTCAAAGTTTGCATGAGCAGACGCATAAGTGGGATGCTCATGCTTAGGATGGCGTCGTCTGCGCTTACCAGCCGTGTGCATTCCTCAAAACACTGAAGGACTTTACAAAGGTCTTTCAGCTTCGACCACTGCACACCTGTCAACTCCATGTCTGCTCTCAAAGTGCCTGGCCGTGTATCCTCCCACAAATGCATTATGGCCTGCCTCTGCTCGCACAGCCGCTCCACCATGTGCAGGGTGGAGTTCCACCTTGTTGCAATGTCGATAATGAGGCGGTGGTTGGGAAGGTGGAGCAATCGCTGCAGCTTCTGCATACGAACGGAGTGTACAGGCGACCGGCGGATGTGCGCGCACAGTCTTCGCACCTTCTGGAGCAAGGCTGTTAACTCCGGATAATTTTTGAGGAAGCACTGCACCACCAGGTTCAAGGTGTGAGCCAAGCAAGGTATGTGGCTGAGTTTTGAAAGGGCTATGGCTGCCACAAAATTACGGCCATTATCACTAACTACCTTGCCTGCCTCAAGATGTACACTGCCCAGCCATGACTCAGTTTGTCGCTTCAAGTACTCGGCCAGCACCTCGGCGGTGTGTCTGTCGCCCAAACACATCATCTGCAACACAGCCTGCTGACGCTTTCCACAAGCTGCTCGATAGGGGGATACATCGTGTGCAACAGTGGCAGCTGCAGATGGAGTGCTCGTACGACTGCGCTCTGTGGACGAGCTTTCGCTTCTGGAGGAGGAGGGTCGAACGCCTACAGCCAACTGTTTCCTATACCGTGGGCTAGGCAGCACTGTCCCACCACCGCTGTCCCCTGTGGACCCTGCATCCACCACATTAACCCAGTGCGCAGTGATGGACACGTAACGGCCCTGGCCATGCCGACTGGACCATGCATCAGTTGTGAGGTGCACCTTTCCGCTCATTGACTGCTTGAGTGCATGGACAATGCGGTCTTTCACATGATGGTGGAGGGCTGGGATGGTTTTGCGAGAGAAGAAGTGGCGACTGGGTAGGTCATAGCGTGGTACTGCATAGGCCATGAGTTCGCGGAAAGCTGTGCTTTCCACCAACCGAAAGGACATCATCTCAAACGAGATTAGTTTGGCAATGTGGGCGTTCAAACCCAGTGTACGCGGATGAGAGACTGAGTACTTTCTTGACCTACTCATAGTGTCTGGGAGGGTGAGCTGGACTTGAGAGCTGCATATGGTGGAAGTAGCGGTGGACAGGGCGGACTGAGAGAGGTTTGATGATGGTGATGGAGTTGGTGTTCTTTCTGATGGCCTAGAATCAGTCTTTCGTTGATATAACAGTGGGATTCCCTGACTGCTGTGGTCTTGCAACGACACCTCAACATTTGCTGCTGTGCTAACCGGTGGGCTTACAGTGGGGGAAACAATGCAGCGTTGCTGACTACCTTCGTTGTGATCAGTTGCACATGTGGCACTTGAGGTTTGGTGTTGTGTCCACGCTTGCAAGTGCATGCTGGTTAAATGTCTAAGCATGCATCTGGTATTCAAATTTTTCAGATTTTTCCCTCGGCTAAAGGTCTTTGCGCACTTCTTACAGATAACCTTGGCCTGATCATGAGGATTTTGTTCAAAAAAGTGCCACACTGCACTCTTCCTACTTTGGCAGACATTTTGCGGCCTAGCACGCTGTGATCTTTTGACCCTCTGGACAAGCTGTCCAGCAACTCTTTTGATGTTTGCAACCTGTCTTTGGAGTGCTCCGGGCCTGCCAGATAACAGCTGTTGCGATGTCGATGTCTGCTGTGGATGCTCCTCATCTGAGCTATTGGAAGCAGCACCCTCTTCCCCCAATGGATGCCAATCTGGGTCAACAACTGGGTCATCCATCACCTCCTCTTCTATGTCATGTGCACCTTCCTCTGTGTCACCGTGTATGGTGGTATGGTGTGCGGTAAGGGGCACCTGAGTCTCATCAGGGTCAGAATCTGGCTCTGTACACTGCGAGGACAATGTAGTGCTCTGAGTGAATGTACCAGCAGAATCATCCATCAGCGGCTGTGCATCAGTGCACTCCATGTCAGATTCATCCATGGAGTAATCAGTAGTATGGCCTGCGTCATCCTTCAATCTTGGTAGGGGTGAAGGACACAAGGAAAGGTGTGGTTCATGAACATGAGCCTCCAATGACGACTCAGTGCTTTTACTTTTTACAACTGAAGAAGAGGAGGCGATAGAGCTGGAGGCTGAGTCAGCAATGTAAGACAAAACTTTTTCCTGATGCTCTGGCTTTAAAAGCGGTTTGCCAACTCCTAGAAAACTAAGCGTTCGAGGCCTTATGTAGCCAGACGATGACGCAGGGTCAGCACCTCCTGCATTCGGTCCTATTTTGCTCTTGCCACTACCATCAGATCCACCACCAACACCATCATTACCAGCTGCCAACCCCCGCCCAATTCCACGGCCTCTTCCACCAGCCTTCCTCATTTTTGGTAGAAATGTAGACAAAATCCAACAAACTATATAGTAATGTAAAACAAGGTACAAGGTGTCTATAGGACAGGGGAGATTTTGAATTTCTGCAGACACTTGTGGACACTGGACACTTTTGGATTGTGTGAGGCCCACTGATATCTGAGCGCTATGTGACAGGCTCGATGGCACAGCTGTGACCAAAGTGACTAGAGGATAAGGGAGATTTTGAATCTCTGCACACACTTTTGGACACTGGACACTTTTGGATTGTGTGAGGCCCACTGATATCTGAGCGCTATGTGACAGGCTCGATGGCACAGCTGTGACCAAAGTGACTAGAGGATAAGGGAGATTTTGAATCTCTGCACACACTTTTGGACACTGGACACTTTTGGATTGTGTGAGGCCCACTGATATCTGAGCGCTATGTGACAGGCTCGATGGCACAGCTGTGACCAAAGTGACTAGAGGATAAGGGAGATTTTGAATCTCTGCACACACACTTTTGGACACTGGACACTTTTGGATTGTGTGAGGCCCACTGATATCTGAGCGCTATGTGACAGGCTCGATGGCACAGCTGTGACCAAAGTGACTAGAGGATAAGGGAGATTTTGAATCTCTGCACACACTTTTGGACACTGGACACTTTTGGATTGTGTGAGGCCCACTGATATCTGAGCGCTATGTGACAGGCTCGATGGCACAGCTGTGACCAAAGTGACTAGAGGATAAGGGAGATTTTGAATCTCTGCACACACTTTTGGACACTGGACACTTTTGGATTGTGTGAGGCCCACTGATATCTGAGCGCTATGTGACAGGCTCGATGGCACAGCTGTGACCAAAGTGACTAGAGGATAAGGGAGATTTTGAATCTCTGCACACACTTTTGGACACTGGACACTTTTGGATTGTGTGAGGCCCACTGATATCTGAGCGCTATGTGACAGGCTCGATGGCACAGCTGTGACCAAAGTGACTAGAGGATAAGGGAGATTTTGAATCTCTGCACACACTTTTGGACACTGGATGGACACTTTTGGATTGTGTGAGGCCCACTGATATCTGAGCGCTATGTGACAGGCTCGATGGCACAGCTGTGACCAAAGTGACTAGAGAATAAGGGAGATTTTGAATCTCTGCACACACTTTTGGACACTGGATGGACACTTTTCGATTGTGTGAGGCCCACTGATATCTGAGCGCTATGTGACAGGCTCGATGGCACAGCTGTGACCAAAGTGACTAGAGAATAAGGGAGATTTTGAATCTCTGCACACACTTTTGGACACTGGATGGACACTTTTGGATTGTGTGAGGCCCACTGATATCTGAGCGCTATGTGACAGGCTCGATGGCACAGCTGTGACCAAAGTGACAAGAGGATAAGTGAGATTTTGAATCTCTGCACAAACTTTTGGACACTGGACACTTTTGGATTGTGTGAGGCCCACTGATATCTGAGCGCTATGTGACAGGCTCGATGGCACAGCTGTGACCAAAGTGACTAGAGGATAAGGGAGATTTTGAATCTCTGCACACACTTTTGGACACTGGACACTTTTGGATTGTGTGAGGCCCACTGATATCTGAGCGCTATGTGACAGGCTCGATGGCACAGCTGTGACCAAAGTGACTAGAGGATAAGGGAGATTTTGAATCTCTGCACACACTTTTGGACACTGGACACTTTTGGATTGTGTGAGGCCCACTGATATCTGAGCGCTATGTGACAGGCTCGATGGCACAGCTGTGACCAAAGTGACTAGAGGATAAGGGAGATTTTGAATCTCTGCACACACTTTTGGACACTGGACACTTTTGGATTGTGTGAGGCCCAATAAATATCTGAGCGCTATGTGACAGGCTCGATGGCACAGCTGTGACAAAAGTGACTAGAGGATAAGGGAGATTGGATTGCTTTTAAAAAAGCAGTTTGCGGAGCAGTGGGTAAACAGCAATGCAGGAATGTCAGGAAGCCTTAGAAGGCAGCCCAACAACCAACACCACTGATACACCACTATATAGCCTCCCCTTGCACTGCACACACAGTGACTGGTGTGTTGTGCAGGCCAAATTGCTAGCAGCAGAAGCAGTTTTTTTTTCTTCTCAGCAGGACAAAAAAAAAAAATTGGGATTGCTTTTAAAAAAGCAGTTTGCGGAGCAGTGGGTAAACAGCAATGCAGGAATGTCAGGAAGCCTTAGAAGGCAGCCCAACAACCTACACCACTGATACACCACTATATAGCCTCCCCTTGCACTGCACACACAGTGACTGGTGTGTTGTGCAGGCCAAATCGCTAGCAGCAGAAGCAGTTTTTTTGTCTTCTTCCCTACCTAACGCTCTCCCTACAGAATCAGCAGCAACCTCTCCCTATACTAAGATCAGCAGAAGTAAGATGGCGGTCGGCGTGCACGCCCTTTTATACCCCCTGTGACGCCCACCAAAGCAAGCCAATCACTTGCATGCCCTTCTGAAAGATGGTGGTGACCCGTGCCTATGTCATCACGTTGCCCACAGTGTCCGTGGATCCTGATTGGCTGAATATAGCGCAAAACAAACTTTTGAAACGCGACTTTGGCGCGTAAGTCGCCGACCTCGTAGCCGACCTCATCCTAGGGTCGGGTTTCGTTTCATGAAACCCGACTTTGCCAAAAGTCGGCGACTTTTGAATTTTTTCGACCCGTTTCGCTCAACTCTACTCATTATGTTTTCGATAATCAGTAAAATGATGTGCTTTACCAAAAAGCTCTTTCCTAATTTCATCTGTCCACAAGATGCTTTCTTAGAAGGATTCTGGCTTACTCACTCCTGGGTCTCCTGCCATAGTTTATCATTAAATTGAAATGTCAATAGATAATTCACGTTAACACTGATACACTCTGAGCATGTAGGACAGCATGAATTTCTTTCAAAGTTGATTGGGGCTGTTTATCCAACATCAGAATTATCCTGCATTGCAACCTAACATTAATTTTTCTCTGCCATCCACGTCCAGGAGATTAGCTACTGTGCCATGGGTTGCAAACATCTTTATTATGTTGAGCACCGTGGATAAAGGAACATCAAGATCTCTGGAGATAGACTGGTAACATTGAGAATTGATTTTTTTTTTTCAACAATTTTGGTTCTCAAGTCAACAGACAGTTCTCTTCTCCTCTTTCTGTTCTCCATACTTGGTCTTGCAAATAAAATAATGGGATGCATTAAAAGAGGCATAGATGCTCATGAGGAGAACATAATTTTACCTCTATATAAGTCACTAGTGCGACCACACTTAGAATACTGTGTACAGTTCTGGTCTCCGGTATATAAGAAGGACATAGCTGAACTGGATCGGGTGCAGAGAAGAGCGACCAAGGTTATTAGGGAACTAGGGGGTCTGCAATACCAAGACAGGTTATTACACTTGGGGTTATTTAGTTTGGAGAATCAAAGGCTTACGGGTGATCTTATTACAATGTATAAATATATGCGGGGACAATACCAAGACCTTTCTAATTATCTTTTTACTCTTAGACCTGTGACGGGGACAAGGGGGCATCCTCTACGTCTGGAGGAAAGAAGATTTAAGCATACTCACAGACGCGGATTCTTTACTGTAAGAGCAGTGAGACTATGGAACTCTCTGCCATATGATGTTGTAATGAGTGATTCCCTACTAAAATTTAAGAAGGGACTGGATGCCTTTCTTGAAAAGTATAATATTACAGGGTATATACACTAGTTTCCTTAATATTGCGTTGATCCAGGGAGCTAGTCTGATTGCTGTATGTGGAGTCGGGAAGGAATTTTTTTCCCCAATTTGAAGCTTACTGTTTGCCACATGGGTTTTTTTTTGCCTTCCTCTGGATCAACATGTTAGGGCAAGTTAGGATAGGCTATGGGTTGAACTATATGGACTTAAAGTCTCCCTTCAACCTTAATAACTATGTTACTATGTTACTATGTTACTATGTTACTAAGACACACAATGCAGATATTGAGTTAATTTCTCCTCTTTTTATCTGGCTTCAGGTGTGATATCCATATTACCCACAACCCATTACTTGTCCCAGGTGAGATAGAATGAGAATCACAAAGTTGTTTAACCACAATTTTGTAAAAGTGCCAACAATTTTGTCAGTCCCTTTTTGGGGGGTTTTATATCAAATTACGTCAAATTTGCATTTTCTTCCTCTAATTTTTGTATTTTTGAATGCAAGCAAAGGAAATAAATATATGTATAACAAATCATATGTACCTTATATAGTCGTGTATAAGCCAAGATTTTCAGCCCATTTTTTGGGCTGAAAGTCCCCCCCTCTCGGCTTATACACGAGTCATATACCTGGGGTTCGGTGGGGGAGGGGGAATGGGGGTGTCAGAGATCATACTGACCCCCCTGACGCATCTCTGCAGCCCCTTCACTTCTTCCACGGTCTCCCTTCCTTCCTTCAGCGGTCACGTGGTACCACTCATTAAACTCATGAATATTCGCATATTTATGAGTATAATAAGCGGTACCAGGTGACGGCTAAAGGAAAGAAGGGAGACCATAGGAGAAGCCGGGCTGCAGAGACCACACCAGGAAGAGGTAAGTATATTCGATATTCACCTGTCCCCGTTCCCACGCTACTCACAACTGTCTGCTGCGTCCTGTGTCAGTGACGTTTAGCCAGCAGAGGGAGTGATGACGTGGTTAGTGTGTGCTGCGCCCTCTGCAGGCTGAACAGTTACTGACACAGGATACAACAGACAGCGGTGAGCAGTGATGGACCCAGGACAGATGAATATCTCAGGTGCCGGGTCCTGAGCGAGGGGCGACATCGGCACCTAGCCCCCAGCAAGGAGAGGTGAGTATGACATTTTTTTCTTGCAGTAGCATATGGGGGTATAATATATGGAGCATCTTATGGGGGCAGCATATGGGGGCATATTCTATGGAGCAGCATATGGGGGCATATTCTATGGAGCAGCATATGGGGGCATATTCTATGGAGCAGCATATGGGGGCATATTCTATGGAGGAGCATATGGGGGCATATTCTACTATGGGGCAGCATATGGGGGCATATTCTATTGGGCAGCATATTGGGGAATATTCTATGGGGAAGCATGTGGGGGCATATTCTATGGAGCAGCATATGGGGCATATTCTATGGGGAAGCATATGGGGGCATATTCTATGGAGCAGCATATGGGGGCATATTCTATGGAGCAGCATATGGGGCATATTCTATGGAGCAGCATATGGGGGCATATTCTATGGGGCAGCATATGGGGGCATATTCTATGGGGCAGCATATTGGGGAATATTCTATGGGAAATCAAATAGGGGCATATTCTATGGAGCAGTATATGGGGCATATTCTATGGGGAAGCATATGGGGGCATATTCTATGGAGCAGCATATGTGGGCATAGTCTATGGAACAGCATATGGGGGCATATTCTATGGGGCAGCATATGGGGGAACATTCTATGGAGCAGCATATGGAGGCATATTCTATGGGGCAGCATATGGGGGCATATTCTATGGAGCAGCATATGGGGGCATAATTTATGGAGCATCTTATGGGGCATAATCTATGGAGCATCTTATGAGGCATAATCTATGGAGCATTTTATGGAGCATCTTATGGGGAAATAATCAATGGAGCATCTTATGGGGGCCTATTCTATGTAGCATCTTATGGTGCATAATCTATGAAGCATCTTATGGGGCCATAACCTTTATTGAGCAGCACATGGGGCATATTATTCTATGGAGCTTCTTATGGGGCAATCATTAACCTTTATGCAGCATTATATGGGGTGCATTTTGTATGGAGCATCTTATGGGGCCTTCATGAACTGTATGGAGCATTATATGGGGCTCCTGATTCAATATGGATATTCAAAAAGATTTAACCTACTGATGTCTCAATCAATTTTACTTTTATTGGTATCTATTCTTATTTTTGAAATTTACCAGTAGCTTCTGCATTTTCCACCCTAGGCTCGATAGGTTTTCCCAGTTTTTTGTGTCAAAATTAGGAGGGTCGGCTTATACTCGGGTCGGCTTATACACAAGTATATACGGTAATTGCAATAATTTTCTGGGAGAAATACGTAATTTTCCTGAACAAGTTCAAGGCTGTTAACACTTTTAGATCTGCTACATGCCGGTGGGACCTAGGAGCAGCAACTACCGCAGCTCCGGAGCCAGCAGTCAGCCATGTGGCAGGGCGCCGGGAGAGCATGGTGAGTCTGGATGCAGGGAGACAGCGGGCTCAGCGGGGAGACATCAGTGATGAATCAGCTGTTCCAGCATTGCGCTCCCCCCGCCAGCTCTCTCACTGCACAGAGGGATGCAGGAGCCCATCTTAGATCCGAGGCCCCGGAGTTTATTCCTGGGGCCACCTGGGGTGGGGAGGACAGCGCACGGGAGCAGCAGCTGAAGCCTCAGGGGAGCAAGACACAGCGATACAGTGCTGCACATATGGCAGTACAATCTTCTAATGGAGACAGGGAAAATTTTACAGAGCACTGGCTGGATAATGGGGGTGCAAAACAAAAGCATCATAGAAATAAATCTTTTTCAGGGGCTGGAAAGGGAGAGCTACCTTTTACCCCCTTTACTGACTTTCCCATATTTAAAGGGGAAACACAACAGAATCATGATGAGGAAGCGCAGCTGAATGGAACTACTCACACATACAAAGATGGATGTCTTGAGCCATTACAGTCATTTGGTGGGGACATGTGTGGCAATGAGGATCAATTGGAAAACTCAGTGAGCTCTAACACACTGGATGATATTAATAGTCTTTATTCAGGGAATTTGTTGTGGATGATGACTCATATGCAGAACATGGCAGTGATTCTCGTATTGTCGGGTCCTCTGATGGTTCTCTATCTTCTTACCCTTCTTCTGAAGAGGGTTCTAGATGTGAGAACCTCCACATTAATAGATACCATTCCTGCATCAGAGGACTATCCAACTGAGGGTTTTATAACCAAGATGTTCAAAGCTCTTGTGGACTCGCTGAACATTTCAATGAGGAATCTTACCCCTCAGAGATACCCGGTTAAGATTCAGAATGAATCTAAGGCATCTGAAACTTTTATGAAAGACCTTTTTAAAGATACCCTGATGCGCTTAAACAATGATTTTTAACAGATTTCTATTAAAGATTCTGGCAGCGTTATGGAAAATCTAAAAATACCCGACTCTATTAATAACCATGAGGTTTTGTATATTAAACAACCACAGATTCTCCCTACGACTTTAGACTACATGGACAGGATACAAAAGGACAATGACACTTTTAAAGATTCCTTGGCTAATTTTCAGGACTACAAACGGAAAAATAACTTAAAGATCAGAGGAATCCCCGAATCAGTGCAACCTTCGCAACTAAAAGAATACATAACTGCAATGGCCTCCCATTTGATCCCAAACCTCATAAAAAAAACAATTTGATTGGGAGGGTCTTCAGAATACTCTGCCATCAAGTATGAGTAGAGATGTAATAGTATAATTTTATCCCAACTGGGATAAAACACACTTTTGGGGTTATCAAAAGATTCACTACCCCCCAGTCTCTATATGGCCAACTGATGTTCTTCAAGGACCTGTCTAGACCGACCCTGCAAAAACGTAAACTTTTCCATTTTACTACCCGTGAGCTCCTGCGCAGTGGAATCTCATACAGCTGGACTCAATTCTCTACACTGCAAGTGAAGTTTCCTGCAAAAGATATTTCTGTGTCCTCTCCGGAAGAGGGAATAGACTTCCTGAAATTGGCTGGTATCATTTCCTCCAGGCCCTCCTCCGGACTATCCTCGCTGCCCAAACCAAATCTTCACCCAGACTGAGTGAATTGATTCTAACAAATACATGTTCCTTTTCTTTTCTTTTCTTTTCTCTTTAATCTCCTTTTTAATTTTTTGGGACTTTAGATGTCAAAAGTATTCTCCACTTTATGGCCTTTAAATGAAGCGGACTTTGCCTCCACAAGGTCTTAGGGTCACATATAAGTCTACCCAGATGCGACAGGTCTACATATTTTTGGTAGATTTGGTTTTATGCTTCACATGTTTGACCGCTTTCATATTTGCAAAATTAGTAAATTTTCCTTGTAATGTTGGCGACATATTTTGCGTATTGTTTCTTTTATTACTGGTGTTGGCGTCAGTAATGGGCTATATTTACTACGTAATGTTGGCGACATATTTTGCGTACTGTTTTTTTTATTATAGGTATTGGCGTCAGTAATAAGCTACTTTCACTAGATGATATATAGTATCACATGTGTTGCATTTTATGTAACTCATAATAATACATATACATGTATGTATGCCTGTCTCTCCCTTATCTTTATAGGGGTATTCTTTCATCTCTTTCATTATCCCCTTTCCCTTGTTTATTGCCCTTTTCTCCCCTCTTTCTTACTTTCCTACGCTTTCTTCCTTACATTTTACCCATACCCTTCAAAAATTTTAAAATATCAATAAAGATTATTGGAAAAGATTAACAATCTTAACGTAAAAAAGAAACAAATTTAAAAAAATGTCATTAGGGCCTAATTGTTAATACCTAGCTGTAAAGCCAAAAAAAAAATGCTGTTGAATAATTGTTTCTACTCAAAAATATATATTACCATTTTAAGGGAAAAATACTCTTAAATCAGTAAATTATGTATCTGAAGGTGAAGAGGAGGTTCATAGTATATACAAAATAACGCAGACTGATTTAACTGTAATTTGCATGACTAAGAATAATCAGAAAGTCTGTTGTGTGATGGAAATGTCTTGATGACAGGACAGGTTGGAGTCAGATTCTGCCATGAAAAAGCCAAAAGTTGAAAATTCATGCCCAAATCTTCATAGCACAAAATGTGGGGGTCTTTTTAAAACAACTTTTGCCAGAATTATGGCAAGTTATCTTTGATGAAGCAGGGACATAATGTCTTATAAACTGATTATCAGGTTTTGACAAATAATTTTTAAGGATATTCTAAGATTTTAGAGAGGGCTTCCCTTTCTCTGTAACCACATGTGTAAGCAGGACAGAAAACAGGTTAAAAGAAAATTTCAAAAATCGAGTTCAGCAGTTCACTCAAATTTGATGAGATAATTTGATTTTCATGTAAATCGATTGTGCCGTATTATGCTCTGGGGTGTCTCCAGACCCCAAAGCATGATGAACACAGGATGAAAAAATAAAAAAAGCATATCTCTCCACTAACTCAAGCCTCTGCTTCAGATCAATATTCAATCCTCTGCACAGCATTTTCTAGTCTTTTATCTATTTCTCCATTTCTCTAGACAATTTCTTATTTCATATTCACTCTACATGGGGCTTGAAGTGATAATTAGGCCTTTGCTGTCACATTGCAGGCCCTCATGATGTGTGATACCCTGAGAGTTGGCTAAGCTTCGGACAATGCGTGTCATGATGTCACAATGTTTGCCCTGATACAAAAAACATTAAAAAAATAAAATAAAATGTCTAGCACACCTCTAGTATTAAATTAATATGCAAGTGCACATATAGTCTGCAGCCAATATACAGACATAAGTACATACACCAATCATCAACCTACTGTGATTAATACATGAATTCCTCTGTTGCTACAAATGTAAAATATATAAGGTACTTAGCTAACAATTTTTTGATAAAAGTCATAGAAGCCATCCAACAATGACAAGATGTATCTCATATGGATGGACCTTAACTCAATTGATTGTAATCTCTATGTGCCTAATCAGGGATTTTGTTTTATAGATCAAAGCCCGGATTTTAAATCTTGCTCAGTTTATATGTAAACTAGTTAGCAACATAGAGCTATGAGTCACTAACACTAGGGTCAATTCATCTGATGTTCACTTTGTCATGGTTGAATGGCTTCTATATATTATGATAAAGAATGTCAAACAAGTAGCTCATATATTTTTAAACATATAGCATTCATTATTCACAAGGACGTATGATGCGATATGAGAGCCTTTCTCATTGCTGAATGTGCTGGTGCATAGTGAAAATGGAGGAATAGGATGCCATGGAAAGTAAAGAAAGGTTGGAGGGAGTTATTTTGAACCAGAGGAGTGGCTGTGAAGGCAGGACAAGTTAATGGAGTTAATGGCAAGGAAAGTACTGTTTTCTAATGTATTACCCATTTCTCAGCATTATAGAAATCATTAAAATATCAAGAGTTAAAAAAAGGAATTATTCCACTCACCTCAAGCCGATTCACCTATTTCTAATAGATACCGTATATACTCGAGTTTAAGCCGACCCGAGTATAAGCTGACCCCCCCTAATTTTGCCAGAAAAAACTGGGAAAACTTATTGACTCGAGTATAAGCCTAGGGTGGGAAATGCTCCATAGATTATTCCCCCATATGGTGTCCCCAGAAGCTCCATAGATTATTCCCCCATATGCTGACCCCATAAGAAGCTCCATAGATTATTCCCCCATATGCTGACCCCATAAGAAGCTCCATAGATGATTCCCCCATATGCTGACCCCATAAGAAGCTCCATAGATTATTCCCCCATATGCTGACCCCAGAAGATGCTCAATAGATTATTCCCCCATATGCTGCCCCCATGATGCTTAATAGATTATTCCCCCATATGCTGCCCCCAGAAGAAGCTCCATAGATTGTTCCCCCATATGCTGACCCCATAAGAAGCTCCATAGATTATTCCCCCATATGCTGACCCCAGAAGATGCTCAATAGATTATTCCCCCATGTGCTGCCGCTGCTGCATGTAAAAATAAAAAAAATGACATACTCACCTCTCCATCGCTGGGTGTCATGTGCCGGTGTAACTGCTGGTACCTGAGATACTCACCTGTCCTGCGTCCATGGCTGCTGCTCACCACTATCTGCCACGTCATGGGTCAGTGATGTTCAGACTGCAGGGGGCACGGCGCGCACTAATCACGTCACCGCACCCTCTGCTGTCTGAAGTCACTGACCGATGACAGACAGCAGCAAGCATCCATGGACGCAGGACAGGTGAGTATTGCTATACTTACCCGTCCTGATGCTGTCTCTTGAGCCCCCAACTTCTCCGCGCTCTCTCTTCCTGCCTTGTGTGGTACCGCTCATGAAAACTCATGAATATGCGCATATTCATGAGTTTTAATGAGCGGTACCACGTGACCGCTGAAGGCAGGAAGAGAGAGCATGGAGAAGCTGGGGGCTCAAGAGACAGCGTCAGGACGGGTAAGTATGACCTGACACCCCCCACCCCCCGGTGTATATGACTCGAATATAAGCCAAGAGGGGGACTTTCAGCCCAAAAAAATGGGCTGAAAATCTCGGCTTATATTCGAGTATATACAGTAACCTGTTGTTAGGAATGTAATACTTGCTTGCGCATGAAAATACAGCTAGTATATATGGTTTCTGTCAATTGGATTCTCTATGATTTGCATATAGTTGGAGGACCATTTTAATGAATAAACGATTCACTAAAGTACTAATAGTCGCATTAACACTAATTTATCTATGAAGGTGAAGAAGCACAAAGTGCAACTCTCAGCTAGAATTTCCCATCCTCTGAATGTAAGACTACCCCTGATGAAGCCACAGTTCTGAGTGGTGATACCCGTGGAGTGATCTTTTAAAACCTTGATATCCTTAGCTGTATTATTTATGTGTATGTTATTAGTATTGTGCTAGCAGTATATACCATTTCCATGTCTGATGTGTATATGGTATGTCTCTACAAGATCTAACTTTATTAAGCACAGGATACTCAAGTTCACACTCATAGTGACACATTTATTATGTATGTTGAATTTGCATTGAACATTAGACTGTGTATTGTATAACAGTGCATTTGTAATACTACGGCCGCCAGGGGGTAGCCTTTTGGGTTGTTCCGGTTCTCACTGTGCTGGAGGCTGTTCCATCTCCAGTATGCTGTTCACCTTTGTGACTCAAATGACTGCAGACAGAGGCTGGAAACAACTTAAACAGTTCAACTTTATTCTCTTCAGGGCACAGCACGTCCACAACGGCTTCAGGACTCTTTACATGGTGCCAGAAATACATCTTCATCTACAGCAGCACACTATTTCTTCTCTTCTGCTACACACGGTTGGAACACACAAACAAGTGAGCACGCCATATGGAACATGATGAACACAGCACTTAGACCCTTCTTCCTGCAACTGACTTCAGCCCACGAAGGTACCTGTCTACTCCGTTAAAGTTCACCCCTTTACAGCACTGTTGCTCCTGCACGTCTCTTAGGCTTGTGGCTCACTAGACTCTTAACACAACTCCCGCACTCCAGCTGTCACTTCCACAGGGGGCTCACCCACTGACCTCCCTGGCTTGACCAATTCCAGACACGAGCTGGTTTCCACAGACTAGCTTTGTCGTCACTTTAGCTCTTCGCTTCTAGCTGACTTGACTTCTGAGGCTCTTCCGTTAGCTTCCCTAATCCTTCAGCTCCCAGTCTCTAACTGAAGGAACCGCAGTGACCCTGCTCACTGGCTGCTGCTGTGGGCACAACACTGCACTTCACTGCTCAGAATAGCTGAGAGACTCTACTATACTTCGTGTCTCAATCAGCCATGCTTAACAGGACTTCCGCCTCCTCTCCAGTACTTGAGGCTACCCCTGGCTACTCTCTGCTCTCCTCTGCTCTCCCTGTAAACAGGAAATCTCTATCCTTTTGCTCCCGGCTAGCCACTCCTCTCTTGTCCCTTTAGTTAACCCTTCTAAAGGCTCCCATCTAGTTGTGCTCAGTGCCCCCATCTAGTGCCCCTTTTGTAATACTACACTTATCTCTAAATATATCTCTAGCTAATGTCATGTGGCTGCAAACACACACATACTCATGACATACATACTGCACACAGACATGTAAGGAAAACAGCAAATATACAATTCTACAGGGCTAGTACCTGACCCCCTTACATTCCTCCTTCCTTTAACCATTACTGTCCCCGGCAATATAACAGCAACATTGGCATCTTACTATGAAAGATCAATATACTGTACTGTTGTGAGTTCATTCTCTGGTTCACAGTTGTGAGTTCTCCTTCCAGACTCCCTCTGGTGGTAATAGGAGGTAGTGAGGCTGATTTGATCGGTGGAGAACAGACACCTGAGAATAAGAATGACGATTGGACCTCAGGAGGCTCAGATTGGATTTAAGACAGCCGACGCCCTATTCAGTTGCTGGTGATTCCTTCTGCTTGTCAGGTCTTGGTTCTCAGCTCTGTTCCAGTTAGCTCAAGCTAAGTTCTTTGCTAATGTTCACACTTGATTTTGTTGTTCTATTCAGTTTTTTGTGTGGTCAGCCAGCCCCAGCTTGGACTGTGCTGAATTTCCACTCTTATTTATCTATATTTGCCAATTGGCTTTTTGTCCCTTATTAGATTGGCCTCTTTTTGCTCTGTCTCAGAATATTTCAGAGTGCTGATATAGTGGGAGAAGTCTAGTGACTTCAGGGTTAATTTTGCTATCAGAAGTGTTGGACATTATTTTGTAGGGTTTTGGGCAGATTGCAGACATTGTCTTTTCTTTCCTATCCTCTCTAGTTAGTTTGGGCCCCATCGTTTGCTCAGCCTATTTTCCTACCTGTGTTTGTGTTTTCATCTTGTTTCACCATCAATACATATGTGGGGGCTGTCTATTCCTTTGGAGTCTGCTCTAGGGCAGTTAGTTTTCCATTTTCTTGCTTTAGGCTTATTTAGTCCTCCGGCCGTGACGAGGTGTCTAGGTTCATCGTAGGCACGCTCCACGGCTGCTGCTAGTTGTGTGGTAGGATCAGGGATCTGCAATCTGCATAGTTACCAACCTCTCTGGTTTTTCTGGGCTTAGCATGTTTAGGTTTTTTCCTCCTCAGTGACCCATTCATAACACTGTACATTTTCCTGTAAAACATAAACAAACTTTTTTTTAACTAGCATATATATACACATCTCTATATATCACATAAATTTTATGTCTCTTTTTTTTTACTACCAAACATGAATATACTATACATTTCTCTCACATATCAAAATTCTTATAACTCTAATAGGTTATGTCACACAAGGAAAAACAATAAAGTCCATTTTTCTCAATGAGGTGGAAAAGAATAAAAATAATGTCCACTTTTTCTAACATGATGATGCACGTGTCCATATCAAAATTCTTCTGCCTGAAGAGCATCCCTCCCCCTTCCTTTGGGGGAGCACAACTTCTTTATGTACTACACACTGATGTGCTGAAACAGTCCTCCCAGGCACACCATCAGTCCATCTTTATAACATATCTACATATTAGCAATTCTTAAAGGGGTACACCCCATTCCTTGGTGTACACCACAGTCTTGTGCTACATGTGCAGGCTGCCTGGTAATAAAACGTAGTCTGCTGCTGCAGCCGCATTTGGTCCCAAAGTCCATGGACCTATTGCCCCACGCAAAGCAAGTCCTACAATTCATTAGAAGGGCTATAAAAACAACCTATATACAAAATAATGTTCTCTATAGGCCGTACCGGCCGCATTGCTCCCAAACTTGAGAGCACATCAGGGCTTCTTGGAAAACACAAGAGAAAAAAAAATAATTTCACAAAAAAGGTCCTGTAGATCGTTACAGGATCTCCATAAGAGCGTTGCTGGGTTCCCTTTACCCTGAGGGGATGCAGAACAGTCACCGAAATGTGCAACTGGCACTTGAAGAGTTAAGCACAGTAAGTTCAGCGGCGCGCATTCTTCGCATTTTTTCTACTTAAAGACCGGGTGCGGGCAGAAGGGGACTCTTCAGCCACAGAGTCTCCAGGGTGAAAAGCATGATCCGGAGCAGATGTGTCATTAGTTGCCTCTGCACGTGGATTCACATCAGCTCCGGAGGATGCAGTGGTTTCAGGGGATGCCTGGCTGGAGCGCTGCTGCTCAGGGGCTTCGGGGGATGCCTGACAGGAGCGCAGGTGCACAGTGGTGCAGACTTTGTGCCGCGTGTCCCCACAGTGGGACAGCGTTGGGGCAGCGTGGTCCACCACCGGTTGAGGCTCACTTCCTTTATTTGCACACTTCCGCTCCGTCCGGCTCTCAGCTCCTCCTCATGGATGTCAGTAGCACTTTCAGACATGGCAGCGGCGTCCTCTGGTCGGGTGAGTGCCGTCAGTTCACTGTCACTGCCGGTACTTGTTTCCAGGGTGCACTTGTGTTCCATCTCTAGCGGTCCAATGGGAATAGATTCTGGGTGCGTTGGATCCAGCATGGCCTGTCCTTCCGGTCTCAGCTCCTCCAGGTACTGCTGCATGTGGGAGGTCGGGGTCTCTTCCGGGCTTGTTGGATCCTCTGGGTGAGTAACGGGTGAATCATCCTGCGGTGTCTCCAACACGGCCTGTACTGCCGGCAGATGCAACTCCAGACTGATGTCAGGCTCCTGCTGCGGATCTTCACCACGGGTAAGCGCCAGGTGTTCTACTGACGCCAGACAGCTGCACTCAGCACATTCTCCAGGGCCACTCCCGTTCCAGGGTGGAGCTCTCTCCGGCCTCTCCACCCACTTCTCAGCATTCAGGGGGAAAGGGCGCTGCACATATCAATCCTTCCAGGGGCGAACCTTACAATGTTGACAGCTCACATTTGGCGCCATCCAGATGCTGTCACGCCCACAAAGTGCAGCTTGTTGACAAGGACAGTCCATTTTGGTGTCAGAATTCTCTATCTTGGCAGTCGCCATCTTGGGGTCCACAGAGTCACTATGCAGATCTTCTTTGGTCACAATCAGTATTTTGGCCTCACTTCCCAATTCTTCTTCTTTGGTCACAATCGGTATTTTAGTCACTTTTACTTGCCCATCGCCACATTCTTCAATCTGTACTTTATGGAGCACTAGAATCACTTTCGGTGTTGCCGCCATTTTGGGCAGCGAGATCCTAACGACTACGCCAAATGTAATACCACGGCCACCAGGGGTAGCCTCCTCGGCTGCTCCGGTACTCACTGTGCTGGAGGCTATTCCATCTCCAGTATGCTGTTCACCTTTGAGACTCAAATTACTGCAGACAGAGGCTGGAAACAACTTTAACCCCTTCACCCCCAAGGGTGGTTTGCACGTTCATGACCGAGCCAATTTTTACAATTCTGACCACTGTCCCTTTATGAGGTTATAACTCTGGAATGCTTCAACGGATCTAGGCGATTCTGAGATTGTTTTCTCGTGACATATTGTACTTCACTTTATTGGTAAAAAATTTTCGCTATAACTTGCGTTTATTTATGAAAAAAACAGAAATATGGCAAAAATTTTGAAAATTTTGCAATTTTCAAACTTTGAATTTGTATGCCCTTAAAACAGAGAAATATGTGACACAAAATAGTTACTAAATAACATTTCCCACATGTCTACTTTACATCAGCACAATTTGGGAAACAACATTTTTTTTTGATAGGAAGTTATAAGGGTTAAAATTTGACAAGCGA
The DNA here is from genome assembly GCF_039654945.1 of Dendrobates tinctorius. Taxonomy (NCBI): domain Eukaryota; kingdom Metazoa; phylum Chordata; class Amphibia; order Anura; family Dendrobatidae; genus Dendrobates; species Dendrobates tinctorius. The sequence goes on from NW_027361766.1 coordinate 34,300,610, forward strand.
TTTCTAATTTTTACAACAAAACTTACAAAACCATTTTTTTTAGGGACCACCTCACATTTGAAGTCACTTTGAGGGGTCTATATGGCAGAAAATACCCAAAAGTGACACCATTCTAAAAACTGCACCCCTGAAGCTACTCAAAACTACATTCAAGAAGATTATTAACCCTTCATGTGCTTCACAGGAGCAGAAGCAACGTGGAAGGAAAAAATGAACATTTAACTTTTTAGTCACAAAAATAATATTTTAGCAACAATTTTTTTATTTTCCCAAGGGTAACAGGAGAAATTGGACCCCAAAAGTTGTTGTCAAATTTGTCCTGAGTACGCTGATACCCAATATATGGGGGGGAACCACTGTTTGGGCACAAGGCAGGGCTCAGAAGGGAAGGAGCCCCGTTTGACTTTTTCAACCTAAAATTGACTGGAATTGAGATCGGACGCCATGTCGCGTTTGACGAGTGTCTGATGTGCCTAAACAGTGGAAACCCCCCAAAAGTGACCCCATTTTGGAAACTAGACCCCCTAAGGAACTTATCTAGATGTGTCGTGACCACTTTGAACCCCCAAGGGCTTCACAGAAGTTTATAACACCCGGGCGTGAAAATAAAAAATCATATTTTTTCCACAAACATGATAATTTAGTCCCCAATATTTTGTTTTCCCAAGGGTAACAGGAGAAATTGGACCCCAAAGGTTCTTGTCAAATTTGTCCTGAGTACGCTGATACCAAATATGTGGGGGGGAACCACTGTTTGGGCACATGGCAGGGCTCAGAAGGGAAGGAGCCCCGTTTGACTTTTTCAACCTAAAATTGGCTGGAATTGAGATCGGACGCCATGTCGCGTTTGACGAGCGTCTGATGTGCCTAAACAGTGGAAACCCCCCACAAGTGACCCCATTTTGGAAACTAGACCCCCTAAGGAACTTATCTAGATGTGTGGTGACCACTTTGAACCCCCAAGAGCTTCACAGAAGTTTATAACACCCGGGCGTGAAAATAAAAAATCATATTTTTTCCACAAACATGATCATTTAGTCCCCAATATTTTGTTTTCCCAAGGGTAACAGGAGAAATTGGACTCCAAAGATTGTTGTCAAATTTGTCCTGAGTACGCTAATACCCAATATGTGGGGGGGAACCACTGTTTAGGCACATGGCAGGGCTCAGAAGGGAAGGAGCCCCGTTTGACTTTTTCAACCTAAAATTGGCTGGAATTGAGATCGGACGCCATGTCACGTTTGACGAGCGTCTGATGTGCCTAAACAGTGGAAACCCCCCACAAGTGACCCCATTTTGGAAACTAGACCACCTAAGGAACTTATCTAGATGTGTCGTGACCACTTTGAACCCCCAAGGGCTTCACAGAAGTTTATAACACCCGGGCGTGAAAATAAAAAATCATATTTTTTCCACAAACATGATCATTTAGTCCCCAATATTTTGTTTTCCCAAGGGTAACAGGAGAAATTGGACCCCAAAGGTTGTTGTAAAATTTGTCCTGAGTACGCTGATACCCAATATGTGGGGGGGAACCACTGTTTAGGCACATGGCAGGGCTCAGAAGGGAAGAAGCCCCGTTTGACTTTTTCAACCTAAAATTGGCTGGAATTGAGATTGGACGCCATGTCACGTTTGACGAGCGTCTGATGTGCCTAAACAGTGGAAACCCCCCACAAGTGACCCCATTTTGGAAACTAGACCCCCTAAGGAACTTATCTAGATGTGTGGTGACCACTTTGAACCCCCAAGGGCTTCACAGAAGTTTATAACACCCGGGCGTGAAAATAAAAAATCATATTTTTTCCACAAACATGATCATTTAGTCCCCAATATTTTGTTTTCCCAAGAGTAACAGGAGAAATTGGACTCCAAAAGTTGTTGTCCAATTTGTCCTGAGTACCCTGATACCCCACATGTAGGAGAAAACTACTGTTTGGGCACACGTCAGGGCTCGAAAGGGAAGTAATGACGTTTTGGAAAGGAGACTTTGATGGAATGGTCTGCGGGCGTCATGTTCCATTTGCAGAGCCCTTGATGTTCCTAAACAGTAGAAACCCCCCATAAGTGACCCCATTTTGGAAACTAGACCCCCTAAGGAACTTACAGTCATATGTAAAAGTTTGGGCACTCCTATTAATGTTAACCTTTTTTCTTTATAACAATTTTGGTTTTTGCAACAGCTATTTCAGTTTCATATATCTAATAACTGATGGACTCAGTTATATTTCTGGATTCAAATGAGGTTTATTGTACTAACAGAAAATGTGCAATCTGCATTTAAACAAAATTTGACCGGTGTAAAAGTATGGGCACCCTTATCATTTTCTTGATTTGAACACTCCTAACTACTTTTTACTGACTTCCTGAAGCACTAAATTGGTTTTGTAACCTCATTGAGCTTTGAACTTCATAGCCAGGTGTATCAAATCATGAGAAAAGGTATTTAAGGTGGCCACTTGCAAGTAGTTCTCCTATTTGATTCTCCTATGAAGAGTGGCATCATGGGCTCCTCAAAACAACTCTCAAATGATCTGAAAACAAAGATTATTCAACATAGCTTTTCAGGGGAAGGATACAAAAAGTTGTCTCAGAGATTTAACCTGTCAGTTTCCACTGTGAGGAACATAGTAAGGAAATGGAAGAACACAGGTACAGTTCTTGTTAAGCCCAGAAGTGGCAGGCCAAGAAAAATATCAGAAAGGCAGAGAAGAAGAATGGTGAGAACAGTCAAGGACAATCCACAGACCACCTCCAAAGACCGGCAGCATCATCTTGCTGCAGATGGTGTCACTGTGCATCGGTCAACAATACAGCGCATGCATAACACCTTTTTGTATGACCAAACAACTCAATCTTTGTTTCATCAGTCCACAGGACCTTCTTCCAAAATGTAACTGGCTTGTTCTAATGTGCTTTTGCATACCTCAGGCGACTCTGTTTGTGGCGTGCTTGCAGAAACGGCTTCTTTCGCATCACTCTCCCATACAGCTTCTCCTTGTGCAAAGTGCCCTGTATTGTTGACCGATGCACAGTGACACCATCTGCAGCAAGATGATGCTGCAGGTCTTTGGAGGTGGTCTGTGGATTGTCCTTGACTGTTCTCACCATTCTTCTTCTCTGCCTTTCTGATATTTTTCTTGGCCTGCCACTTCTGGGCTTAACAAGAACTGTACCTGTGTTCTTCCATTTCCTTACTATGTTCCTCACAGTGGAAACTGACAGGTTAAATCTCTGAGACAACTTTTTGTATCCTTCCCCTGAAAAGCTATGTTGAATAATCTTTGTTTTCAGATCATTTGAGAGTTGTTTTGAGGAGCCCATGATGCCACTCTTCATAGGAGAATCAAAGAGGAGAACTACTTGCAAGTGGCCACTTTAAATACCATTTCTCATGATTTGATAAACCTGGCTATGAAGTTCAAAGCTCAATGAGGTTACAAAACCAATTTAGTGCTTCAGGAAGTCAGTAAAAAGTAGTTAGGAGTGTTCAAATCAAGAAAATGATAAGGGTGCCCATACTTTTGCACCAGTCAAATTTTGTTTAAATGCAGATTGCACATTTTCTGTTAGTACAATAAACCTCATTTGAATCCAAAAATATAACTGAGTCCATCAGTTATTAGATATATGAAACTGAAATACCTGTTGCAAAAAACAAAATTGCTATTAAGAAAAAAGGTTAACATTAATAGGGGTGCCCAAACTTTTACATATGACTGTATCTAGATGTGTGGTGAGCACTTTGAACCCCCAAGTGTTTCACTAAAGATTATAATGCCCAGGCGTGAAAATATAAAATCCTGTTTTGTTCCCACATAAATGATCATTTAGTCCCCAATTTTTAATTTTCCCAAGAGTATCAGGAGAAATTGGACCCCAAAAGTTGTTGTCCAATTCGTCCTGAGTACCCTGATACCCCACATGTGGGAGAAAACTACTGTTTGGGCACATGTCAGGGCTCGAAAGGGAAGTAATGACGTTTTGGAAAGCAGACTTTGATGGAATGGTCTGCCGGCGTCATGTTCCATTTGCAGAGCCCTTGATGTTCCTAAACAGTAGAAACCCCCATAAGTGCCCCCATTTTGGAAACTAGACCCCCTAAGGAACTTATCTAGATGTGTGGTGAGCACTTTGAACCCCCAAGTGTTTCACTAAAGATTATAATGCCCAGGCGTGAAAATATAAAATCCTGTTTTGTTCCCACATAAATGATCATTTAGTCCTCAATTTTTAATTTTCCCAAGAGTAACAGGAGAAATTGGACCCCAAAAGTCGTTGTCCAATTTGTCCTGGGTACTCTGGTACCCCACATGTGGGAAAAAACTGTTTAGGCACACGTTGGGGCTCGAAAGGGAAGTAGTGTTGTTTTGGAATGCAGACTTTCATGGTCTGCTGGCGTCATGTTCCATGTGCAGAGTCCCTGATGTGCCTAAACAGGAAAAAAGCCCACATATGACATCATTTTGGATACTAGACCCCCAATGAACAAATCTAGATGTGCCCCCAACAAATCTAATGTAAATTAGTAGTGCATGGAGGTGTGGTACAATTTGAAGCAATCCTTCATGCACAGGCCAGGTTTTTCGGGGCAGGTGTCGCACTGGTAAATGGTGTCCCTGCGTATTCCTTTTTTGTAACACACTCGACACCTTTTTTGCGGCTTACCTTTTCTTGGGGTTGGCGGGACCACCCCCGGAAAATGCTGACCTGGGACAATACGAGCACCTTCAGTTCCTGAAGTACTGGGGCCCGCTCCTTCCTGAGCGCCAAACATCATGGCCTTAACCACTACCTCCTGGAAATGAAGGTACGCCGTATCGCTGGGGCATGCACATTGTGACAGCAGGAATGCGTTGAGCATTGCCATTTGGACGATGTGCACGGCCAGCTTTTTGTACCACACCTTGGCCTTCCTCAATGCATTGTACGGTTGGAGGAGTTGATCGGAGAGATCAACTCCCCCCATTTTTTTGTTGTACCCCACTACACATGTCGGTTTGAGGACCTGTGTAGAGGTACCCCATACAGTGCAGAGGGTACTGCCATCACCGTGTATGGTGGTCAAGAGATGGACATCTCTCTTGTCCTTGTACTTGACCACCAGCAGGTGGTCGCTACATTGGGCTCTGCTCTCACCTTTTCGGAGCATCTGCCCAAGTAGCGTCTTCGGGAGGCCTCTCTGATTTTTGCGGACAGTACCGCAGGCTGCGGTACGTCACTCAGAGAGGGATTTGTAGAGTGGGATGCTGGTATAAAAGTTATCAGTGTAGAGGTGATAACCTTTATCCAGCAGTGGGTGCACCAAATCCCACACAATTTTCCCACTCACTCCCAGGAAAGGAGGACACTCAGGGGGTTCAATCCGGGTGTCCTTCCCTTCGTAAACTCTAAACTTGTGGGTGTACCCTGAGGTACTCTCCCACAACTTATAGAGTTTGATTCCGTACCTGGCCCTCTTACTGGGCAGGTATTGACGGAATCGCAGCCTTCCCTTGAAGTGAACCAAGGACTCATCCACGCAGATGTCCCTTTGGGGCACGTACACTTCAGCAAACTTTTTGTTGAAGTGTTCGATGACCGGCCGAAGATAGATTGGGGGGGTGAAGATAGATTGGGCAGGGGATCAGGGATCAATTAACACTTACAATTGTAGTTTTCTTTCTTCTTCTTCTTTCTTCTGCAGGGATTGTGATGCTACAAGCTGTGGCACCACAATACCCAGCACAGGAGCTCTTGCTGTGTCCGACCTCTCTGCAGGAATCCTCAGCTAGAGTGAGGACCCCTGCAGACAGGTCAGACAGGTCAGAGGCAGGTCAGGGGGCAGGTCACAGAGCGGTCACATCGCTGCTGTGACCTGTCATTGGTGGGATCGAATGATTACATCGATCCCACCAATCCCTGATCTGCCTGGTGACCATGGCAACAGCCTAGAATCGGAGCTCACAGCTCCGATTACTAGGCAGGTCATGCCCAGGTCACCAGCAGGGCACAGAGCGGTCACATGGTGACCGCAGCTGTGCCCTGTGGTTGGCGCGATCGCCGATCTAATCAATCGCGCCAGCCAACTCCTGCAGGCCCTGCTGGGCCTGCATCAGGCTCCAGCACGATCGGTGCTAATATAGCACCGATCCTGGCCAGTACTGGCAGGGCACAGTGGCGATATAGCGCCGCTGTGCACTGCGATTGGCGCGATCGATCAGATCGGCGATCGCGCCAATCCGGGTCCTTTTTGCCGGTGCCTGGCGTTGCCAGGCACTGGCTCTAGGATCGAGTACATCGGTACTCGATCCCAGCCTAGGACATCATTGTTTCAGCCAAGCTGATTGGCTGAAACAATGAGAAACGCTGCGATTGGCTGTTCAGAATTGAACAGCCAATCACAGCGCTCTGGATGCCGGGGGGGCGGGATCGCAGCCCGGGATGCCGACGCCATCTTTTCTAAGGTGAGATGGCGTCGGAATTTTAATGCGATCACCGCGACTTTAGTCGCGATATCGCATTAAAGGGCCCGACGTACTATCCCGTCCACAGTCATACGGGCCCGGGTACCGTGGACGGGATAGTACGTCGGATGTCAGGAAGGGGTTAAACAGTTCAACTTTATTCTCTTCAGGGCACAGCACGTCCACAACAGCTTCAGGACTCTTTACACGGTACTAGCAATACATCTTCATCTACAGCAGCACACTACTTCCTCTTCTGTTACACACGGTTGGAACACACAAACAAGAGAGCATGCCACACAGAGCACGGTGAACACGGCACTTAGACCCTTCTTCCTGTGACTGACTTCAGCCCACGAAGGTACCTGTCTACTCCGTTAAAGTTCACCCCTTTACGGCACTGTTGCTCCTGCACGTCTCTTAGGCTTGTGGCTCACTAGACTCTTAACACAACTCTCACACTCCAGCTGTCACTTCCACAGGGGGCTCACCCACTGACCTCCCCGGCTTGACCAATTCCAGATACGGGCTGGTTTCTACAGACTGACTTTGTCGTCACTTCAGCTCTTCGCTTCCAGCTGACTTGACTTCTGAGGCTCTTCTGTTAGCCTCCCTAATCCTTCAGCTCCCAGTCTCTAACTGAAGGAACCGCAGTGACCCTGCTCACTGGCTGCTGCTGTAGACACAACACAGCACTTCACTGCTCAGAATAGCTGAGAATTGGGAGAGTAGAAACAGAAGCGCAGAAAACAGTGCACACACAAGTCAAATATATAATTTTCTATAATTTCCTATGGTCACAATGTATAACCATGGCTATATCCACATGAAATGGCCTTAAATATGGCTGGTGCTGTGTAGCCGCTCTGATATAGCTTGTTGTTCTAGATATATATGCCATTATTCGTTTGGGAGTGATTGGCCAAACATTAGCACTGTAATTGCAGCTTGGAGAGTGTGCAGAGCCTCTGGACAGGAAAGGGTGGATCGTCATTGATGTTGCTATTGATAGCTCTCCTGTGGAGCAGCCTTTGCTGCCACAGTTAGATATGATGCACAGCACACAGCGCATGGGCAGTAGGTGTAACTTACTTTATGAAGACTATGTCATGCATTAACTATAATACCATAGCATTTATTTATATCCTTATGGTGGAATTAGTGTTGAGCATTCCGATACCGCAAGTATCGGGTATCGGCCGATATTAGCGGTACAGGAATTCTGATACTTAGTTCCGATACTTTTGTCATATCGGATTCCGGAATCGGAATCGGAATAGGAAGTTCCCATCATGCTATGAGCCTGCTTGCTTTGATTAAGCCAATGGGAATCCTCCGAAGTGTGGGCACATCCTGTTAGGCATGTAGGCATGTTAACTATTGGCATGGCTGTGATTGGCTGCCGAAATGATGTCATGATGCACTATAAAAGCCACCGCAGCCGCCATTTCTGGTCACTCTGCTGTGAATTCAGTTAGGGACAGGCTGCTGTAGAAGACTGTGAGGGACAGTTAGAAATAGCGATTCCACCAAACATCTAGTGCTTTACCCAGGCTACATAAACCACCACTGTAGCCTTCTTTGCCCTAGCAGCAGTGTTCACAGCTGTCTGCAAGGGCTGTGTGAGTGCAGCTCACGCTGTGGAGTGGGTCCTACAGCCACGTCAGGCTGTAGGCCACCCAGTGTGATCACTGCTGCCTCATACATCTTTTATTTTTTGAGCTGCATTTTTTACATAATTTCAATCTAGTGTGCTTCCATCCGTATCCATATACGTTGGTTGCAAACACTAGTAGTAGACAACGGAGCCTTTCTGCAGCCTTTCAGTGCTAGTGTCCACTTTGCTGCACTGTTCACGGCTGTCTGAGAGGTCTCTGACTGTGTGTGAGTGCAGCTCACGCTGAGTAGTGTGTCCTGCAGCTACGTCTGGCTGTAGGACGCTCAGCGTGCGTCAGTGCCTCACACATATTTTTATTTGAGTGCAGCTCATTTTTTCTTCTATTAGTGTGCATCCATCCGTCTCCATCTACGGTGGTTGCAAACACTATAAAGGAGTACACAGCGGAGCCTTTCTGCAGCCTGTCAGTGCCAGTGCCCACTTAGCTGCACTGTTGACGGCTGTCTGAGAGGCCTCTGACTGTGTGTGAGTGCAGCTCACGCTGAGTAGAGTGTCCTGCAGCTACGTCTGGTTGTAGGACGCTCAACGTGCGTCACTGCCTCACACATATTTGTCTTTGAGTGCAGCTCATTTTTTCTTCTCCTATTAGTGTGCATCCATCCGTATCCATCAACATTGGTTGGTTGCAAACACTATATAGGAGTAGATAGAGGAGCCTTTTTTTCTGGCTTGTGCCCTGCCGGCGCAGCCAGATTAGTATTACCCAATTTTTTTGGAGCCTCATCTTTTGCATTGTAGGTTACCTGCCTGCATTGTAATAGCTCCAAAAAGTTGGTGATACTATCAGTTTCAATTCTTTGTTCACATACTTTGAGTTTGTTTCCAACAAAGAAACCACAAAAAAAGTTCACCAAACACTACATTTTGAACTTGTGTAGGCCACATCAGCTCCTATTAAAGTCTAGTCCACACACACACACACTTCATAAAATTAGTGTTTCTTGTACCTGTAACCAGCTGTTCAGGAATAAGCACACTAAGGCCCCCCTTTGTACTTTTTTGCCTATCTTAAGCAGTCTTGCAAGATGAAGAAGGCAGGGAGTAAGGCGCGTGGGCATGGGCATGGGCGTGGAGTTTCAGCAGGGAGAGGACGTGGGGATTCTGCAGGGAGAGGACGTGGGGATTCTACAGGTAGAGGACGTGGGGATTCTGGGCCTGCTGCGGGCACCAGTGGATCAGCATCCCCCAGTTTTAGCAGGCAACAGTCCTTTATGAGCAGCTTTGTAGGACCTCAACGTACCCCACTGCTGCGGGAGGAACAAATTGAAGCCGTTGTCGGATGGATGGCAGCTAACGCATCGACTTCAATTACTTCCGCATCCTCTCAGGGTCAGAGCACCGAAGAGCAACCATCTGTCTCTTCACCACCTGCCAAAGTGCCCAGGCAGTCAGAGAGACATGGACAGGAGCCATCACAGTCTCTACTTCTGTTCTCGGAATCTGTTGGCTTGGAAAGAGGGGGCCAGCCAAGCAGCATTCCTGAATGTGAAGAAGAGGGAGTATGCAGTGATGCGCAACTTCTTTGTCCCTCTGAATCTGAAGAGGCGAGTGGGCCAGTGCCTATGGTCAGCACACCTCAGTACGCATCAGATGATGACGAGACTCAGTTGCCTCTTTCTGGTGCGTACGGTGCTGGCGAGACAACCCCAGAGAAGCAGCTGTTTGAAGAGGGGAGGGAAGATGATGAGGTCCTTGACCCATCATGGCGTGAGCAACAGGAAGGTGGTGGGAGCAGCTCGGAGGAAGAGATTCCCCTACCGGCCAAAACAGGAGGCAGAGGGAGGGGGAAGACTTGGTTGCCTGTACCCTCCACTTCGGCACCCGTTAGGAGCATTCCTCCTTCCAAAGGCAAACCGGGCGCTCACAAGAGTTGCAGTGCGTGGTCCTTTTTTGACACAGTTGCAGATGACATTTGCTTTGTCAAATGCAAGCTGTGTCATCAGAGAGTCAAAAGAGGGAGAAATGTCAGCAACCTCAATACCACAAATATGTGGAAACATGTGCGCACCAAGCACGAGTTGGAGTTGCAGAGACACCCTGAAGACGTAGGCCAATGTACAGCACCACCTACCACCTCTTCAGTTCATGTTGGGCCCTCTTCCTCCAGCTCACACACTGCTGGTTCGGCTTCCTCACAGGATCGCCAAGGAAGAACCTCTGCCACTGTTGTCCGGAGACCCTGTCAGATTACACCCATAGCAGCACGTTCCCATCCATCACAGCCATCGGTAGCACAGGCATGGGATAAAAGGCGCCCTTACTCGGCAAACCATCCCCGAGCACAGTCTCTGAATGCTGGCATTGCCAAACTTCTGGCAGTTGAAATGCTGTCATTCAGGCTGGTGGACACTGACACCTTCCGGGACTTAATGGCATTGGCAGTCCCCCAATACAACGTGCCCAGCCGCTTTTATTTCAGCAGGCGAGCCGTCCCTGCCCTGCAGAAACATGTTGAGGGCAAAATAAAACATGCGCTACTAAATGCCGTTAGTAGCAAGGTCCACCTGACCACCGATGCGTGGACCAGTAACCATGGACAGGGACGATACCTTTCCCTCACTGCCCACTGGGTCAATGTTGTGGAGCCGGGTACGGATCTGGAGAGTGGCGCTGTACGTGTTCTTCCAACGCCACGGATTGCAGGACTCCAGTCTGTACACATAGACTCCTCCTCCTACTCAAGTTCCTCAGAAACAGCAGAGCAGGAGCCTGTTACGACCGATATGAGCACAGCCGTGGCCAAACGTCAACAGGCTGTACTCAAATTAATTTCTTTGGGGAATCGAAGCCACACAGCGCAGGAGCTCTGGAATGCTATCAAGCTGGAGAGCGATGTGTGGTTTGGGCCAGCGAATCTCCAGCCGGGCTTGGTAGTGTGTGACAATGGCCGAAATCTGGTGGCAGCTCTTGGCCTAGGCAACCTCACACACATCCCATGTCTGGCACATGTTCTTAACTTGGTCGTGCAGAGCTTTCTGAGGGACTATCCGGATCTTGCTGCACTGTTGCACAAGGTCCGCATAGAGTGCGCTCACTTGCGACGTTCCAGCACGGCAAGATCGCGCCTCGCTGCTCTGCAGTGACGATTTGGCCTTCCGGAACATCGCATCATATGTGACCTACCCACCCGGTGGAATTCAACGTTACATATGTTGGAGCGGTTGTGTGAGCAGCAGGCAGCAGTCATGGAGTACCAGCTGCATCAGGCGCAAACAAGTCGCACTGTGCGCCGTTCACACTTCAGCACCATTGAGTGGGCCTCTATGAAGGACATCTGCCTCGTTTTGCGTGCCTTCAATGAATCCACGCGGATGGCGAGTGCAGATGATGCACTAGTCAGCATGACTGTCCCCCTTATCTGCCTGCTTCAACAAACACTGCAAGCACTAAGGGATGAGGTTTCAGAAGAGGTGGAGGATGAGGAGTCCCAAATGCCATCTGCTTCTGGACAGTCTGCGCTACGTGTTTCCTCACAAAGGCCTAGGCAGGGGACACTTTGTGAGGAGGATGAGGAGGAGTCGATGGAGGAGGAAGACATCTCTCCAGAGGAGGGAGGTACACAAACCTCTACTCAGTATGTACAGCGAGGGTGGGGTGATGCAGAGCAGGCCGAGGTCACGCCTCAAACAGGGGACAGCTGTTCTTTGGCAGTTGGGAGTCTGCAGCACATGGTTGATTTCATGCTGCAGTGCCTGAGAAACGACCGCCGCATCGCCCACATTCTCGTCTCGGCTGATTATTGGGTGTACACCCTCCTAGATCCTCGCTACCGGGACAGCGTACAAAGGCTCATACCAACGTTGAACCGGGAGCGTAAAATGCGGGAGTACGAAGAGTCACTGGTGCAGTCCATAATGTTTTCCATTCCACCCGACAGCATTGTTGCTAGTGCTTTACAAAGCAGCTCTGTGCGTCGAGGCAGTGGAGGAAACTCTGCACAAAGAGGGAGCAGAGGCAGCGCCGCAGCACAAGGCAAGACCACTATGGCCCAAATGTGGCAAAGTTTTGTGTGTCCACCACAATTGTCTACACCATCAGCGACGCCTCGAGTCAGCAGGAGGCAACGCTTCCGTCAGATGGTGTCAGACTACATGTCTTGCCCTGTCGCTGTACTCCCAGATGGCTCTTCCCCCTTCAAGTTTTGGGTCTCTAAGCTGGATACATGGCCAGAGCTTAGCCAGTATGCATTGGAGGTGCTGGCTTGCCCTGCTGCCAGTGTATTATCGGAACGTGTCTTTAGTGCCGCAGGTGGTGTACTAACAGACCGTCGCACGCGACTATCTTCCGATAATGTTGACCGGCTGACTTTTCTGAAAATGAACAAGGCCTGGATCTCCAAAGACTTTGCCATTCCTCTTACAGACTAAATTAGTGGTTGGCAACTGTATCCAGGTCTGCTGGTGTGTTCATTTTTCTACCACCTGAACTATAATCCCTTTGCTTCAACACAGCCAGTTGTCGCTCAGATGTGTCGTCTGCACAGAGAAACACACTAGCTCCTTTGTTAGTGGGGTTCAGTAATGCCAGCTGATCCCCTGCTGTGTGGACGGCAAAGTCACCGGCTCCATCAACATTCAAACCACTACTGAATTTTAACCGTGCCCAACTTAGGTCTCTGGCTCCACTGTCTCTACTATTTCCCCTGACCTCCAACCCCGCCATCTACATCTCTGAAGTGGCGTCAGCACAATCTACACTTGTTCCTGTGTTCCTGTGGCTCAGTCCCATCAGTTTATCCCCTGATGTGTGTCCGGCAAGGTCTCCTGCTCTGTCCACATTCCCATAACCAGTAGTGGGAATGAGGACAGAGCTGGCGAACTTGCCGGACAAACATCAGGGGATCAACTGACGGGACTGAGCACCAGTAACACAGGAACAAGTGTAGATTGTGCTGACGCTACTTCAGAGATGTAGCTGGCGGGGTTGGAGGCCAGGGTAAATAGTAGAGACAGTGGAGCCAGAGGCCTAAGTGGAGCATGGTTAGAATCAGTAGTAGTCCACAACCTCCATAAAAACCGCTGCCCATTGGCCTCTGCATGCGGCATGCGTAATCCTGGGCTCCAACAGCGTCAGTTGGTGTTCAGAAGTGTCGTCTCCACAGAGCCAAACACATTCGTTAGAGTGTTAGTGGGGTTCAGCACTGCCAGCTGTTCCCCTGCTGTGGAGATGGCAAGTCTCCTGCTGCCTTCACCTGCCAAAATCCAGTAGGCCACAGCCTGCTCCTCGCCTAATCCTGGGCTCCAACAGCGTCAGTTGGTGTTCAGAAGTGTCGTCTCCACAGAGCCAAACACATTCGTTAGAGTGTTAGTGGGGTTCAGCACTGCCAGCTGTTCCCCTGCTGTGGAGATGGCAAGTCTCCTGCTGCCTTCACCTGCCAAAATCCAGTAGGCCCCAGCCTGCTCCTCGCCTAATCCTGGGCTCCAACAGCGTCAGTTGGTGTTCAGAAGTGTCGTCTCCACAGAGCCAAACACCTTCGTTAGAGTGTTAGTGGGGTTCAGCACTGCCAGCTGTTCCCCTGCTGTGGAGATGGCAAGTCTCCTGCTGCCTTCACCTGCCAAAATCCAGTAGGCCACAGCCTGCTCCTCGCCTAATCCTGGGCTCCAACAGCGTCAGTTGGTGTTCAGAAGTGTCGTCTCCACAGAGCCAAACACCTTCGTTCGAGTGTTAGTGGGGTTCAGCACTGCCAGCTGTTCCCCTGCTGTGGAGATGGCAAGTCTCCTGCTGCCTTCACCTGCCAAAATCCAGTAGGCCCCAGCCTGCTCCTCGCCTAATCCTGGGCTCCAACAGCGTCAGTTGGTGTTCAGAAGTGTCGTCTCCACAGAGCCAAACACATTCGTTCGAGTGTTAGTGGGGTTCAGCACTGCCAGCTGTTCCCCTGCTGTGGAGATGGCAAGTCTCCTGCTGCCTTCACCTGCCAAAATCCAGTAGGCCCCAGCCTGCTCCTCGCCTAATCCTGGGCTCCAACAGCGTCAGTTGGTGTTCAGAAGTGTCGTCTCCACAGAGCCAAACACATTCGTTAGAGTGTTAGTGGGGTTCAGCACTGCCAGCTGTTCCCCTGCTGTGGAGATGGCAAGTCTCCTGCTGCCTTCACCTGCCAAAATCCAGTAGGCCACAGCCTGCTCCTCGCCTAATCCTGGGCTCCAACAGCGTCAGTTGGTGTTCAGAAGTGTCGTCTCCACAGAGCCAAACACATTCGTTAGAGTGTTAGTGGGGTTCAGCACTGCCAGCTGATCCCCTGCTGTGGAGATGGCAAGTCTCCTGCTGCCTTCACCTGCCAAAATCCAGTAGGCCCCAGCCTGCTCCTCGCCTAATCCTGGGCTCCAACAGCGTCAGTTGGTGTTCAGAAGTGTCGTCTCCACAGAGCCAAACACATTCGTTCGAGTGTTAGTGGGGTTCAGCACTGCCAGCTGTTCCCCTGCTGTGGAGATGGCAAGTCTCCTGCTGCCTTCACCTGCCAAAATCCAGTAGGCCCCAGCCTGCTCCTCGCCTAATCCTGGGCTCCAACAGCGTCAGTTGGTGTTCAGAAGTGTCGTCTCCACAGAGCCAAACACATTCGTTCAAGTGTTAGTGGGGTTCATCATTGCCAGCTGATCCCCTGCTGTGGAGATGGCAGTCTCTCCTGCTGTCTCCGCATTACAAAGACAGTAGGCCTCTGCCTACACCCTCCTATTTCCTGGGCTTCAACACAGCCAGTTGTAGTTCGGAAGTGCCGTCCACACGGAAAGAGATACTTGCTCCCGTGTCTCAGTGGGGTTCAGTAATGTCAGCTGATCCCCTGCTGTGTGGATGGCAGTCTCTCCTGCTGTCACCTCATTCAAAATACAGTAGGCCTCTGCCTACACCGTCCTATTTCCTGGGCTTCAACACAGCCAGTTGTAGTTCGGAAGTGCCGTCCACACGGAAAGAGATACTTGCTCCCGTGTCTCAGTGGGGTTCAGTAACGTCAGCTGATCCCCTGCTGTGTGGATGGCAGTCTCTCCTGCTGTAAACTCATTCAAAATACAGTAGGCCTCTGCCTACACCCTCCTATTTCCTGGGCTTCAACACAGCCAGTTGTAGTTCGGAAGTGCCGTCCACACGGAAAGAGATACTTGCTCCCGTGTCTCAGTGGGGTTCAGTAATGTCAGCTGATCCCCTGCTGTGTGGATGGCAGTCTCTCCTGCTGTCACCTCATTCAAAATACAGTAGGCCTCTGCCTACACCGTCCTATTTCCTGGGCTTCAACACAGCCAGTTGTAGTTCGGAAGTGCCGTCCACACGGAAAGAGATACTTGCTCCCGTGTCTCAGTGGGGTTCAGTAACGTCAGCTGATCCCCTGCTGTGTGGATGGCAGTCTCTCCTGCTGTAAACTCATTCAAAATACAGTAGGCCTCTGCCTACACCCTCCTATTTCCTGGGCTTCAACACAGCCAGTTGTAGTTCGGAAGTGCCGTCCACACGGAAAGAGATACTTGCTCCCGTGTCTCAGTGGGGTTCAGTAACGTCAGCTGATCCCCTGCTGTGTGGATGGCAGTCTCTCCTGCTGTAAACTCATTCAAAATACAGTAGGCCTCTGCCTACACCCTCCTATTTCCTGGGCTTCAACACAGCCAGTTGTAGTTCGGAAGTGCCGTCCACACGGAAAGAGATACTTGCTCCCGTGTCTCAGTGGGGTTCAGTAACGTCAGCTGATCCCCTGCTGTGTGGATGGCAGTCTCTCCTGCTGTAAACTCATTCAAAATACAGTAGGCCTCTGCCTACACCCTCCTATTTCCTGGGCTTCAACACAGCCAGTTGTAGTTCGGAAGTGCCGTCCACACGGAAAGAGATACTTGCTCCCGTGTCTCAGTGGGGTTCAGTAATGTCAGCTGATCCCCTGCTGTGTGGATGGCAGTCTCTCCTGCTGTCACCTCATTCAAAATACAGTAGGCCTCTGCCTACACCGTCCTATTTCCTGGGCTTCAACACAGCCAGTTGTAGTTCGGAAGTGCCGTCCACACGGAAAGAGATACTTGCTCCCGTGTCTCAGTGGGGTTCAGTAACGTCAGCTGATCCCCTGCTGTGTGGATGGCAGTCTCTCCTGCTGTAACCTCATTCAAAATACAGTAGGCCTCTGCCTACACCCTCCTATTTCCTGGGCTTCAACACAGCCAGTTGTAGTTCGGAAGTGCCGTCCACACGGAAAGAGATACTTGCTCCCGTGTCTCAGTGGGGTTCAGTAATGTCAGCTGATCCCCTGCTGTGTGGATGGCAGTCTCTTCTGCTGTCACCTCATTCAAAATACAGTAGGCCTCTGCCTACACCCTCCTATTTCCTGGGCTTCAACACAGCCACTTGTAGTTCGGAAGTGCCGTCCACACGGAAAGAGATACTTGCTCCCGTGTCTCAGTGGGGTTCAGTAACGTCAGCTGATCCCCTGCTGTGTGGATGGCAGTCTCTCCTGCTGTAACCTCATTCGAAATACAGTAGGCCTCTGCCTACACCCTCCTATTTCCTGGGCTTCAACACAGCCAGTTGTAGTTCGGAAGTGCCGTCCACACGGAAAGAGATACTTGCTCCCGTGTCTCAGTGGGGTTCAGTAATGTCAGCTGATCCCCTGCTGTGTGGATGGCAGTCTCTCCTGCTGTCACCTCATTCAAAATACAGTAGGCCTCTGCCTACACCCTCCTATTTCCTGGGCTTCAACACAGCCAGTTGTAGTTCGGAAGTGCCGTCCACACGGAAAGAGATACTTGCTCCCGTGTCTCAGTGGGGTTCAGTAACGTCAGCTGATCCCCTGCTGTGTGGATGGCAGTCTCTCCTGCTGTAAACTCATTCAAAATACAGTAGGCCTCTGCCTACACCCTCCTATTTCCTGGGCTTCAACACAGCCAGTTGTAGTTCGGAAGTGCCGTCCACACGGAAAGAGATACTTGCTCCCGTGTCTCAGTGGGGTTCAGTAATGTCAGCTGATCCCCTGCTGTGTGGATGGCAGTCTCTCCTGCTGTCACCTCATTCAAAATACAGTAGGCCTCTGCCTACACCGTCCTATTTCCTGGGCTTCAACACAGCCAATTGTAGTTCGGAAGTGCCGTCCACACGGAAAGAGATACTTGCTCCCGTGTCTCAGTGGGGTTCAGTAACGTCAGCTGATCCCCTGCTGTGTGGATGGCAGTCTCTCCTGCTGTAACCTCATTCAAAATACAGTAGGCCTCTGCCTACACCCTCCTATTTCCTGGGCTTCAACACAGCCAGTTGTAGTTCTGAAGTGCCGTCCACACGGAAAGAGATACTTGCTCCCGTGTCTCAGTGGGGTTCAGTAATGTCAGCTGATCCCCTGCTGTGTGGATGGCAGTCTCTTCTGCTGTCACCTCATTCAAAATACAGTAGGCCTCTGCCTACACCCTCCTATTTCCTGGGCTTCAACACAGCCAGTTGTAGTTCGGAAGTGCCGTCCACACGGAAAGAGATACTTGCTCCCGTGTCTCAGTGGGGTTCAGTAACGTCAGCTGATCCCCTGCTGTGTGGATGGCAGTCTCTCCTGCTGTAACCTCATTCGAAATACAGTAGGCCTCTGCCTACACCCTCCTATTTCCTGGGCTTCAACACAGCCAGTTGTAGTTCGGAAGTGCCGTCCACACGGAAAGAGATACTTGCTCCCGTGTCTCAGTGGGGTTCAGTAATGTCAGCTGATCCCCTGCTGTGTGGATGGCAGTCTCTCCTGCTGTAAACTCATTCAAAATACAGTAGGCCTCTGCCTACACCCTCCTATTTCCTGGGCTTCAACACAGCCAGTTGTAGTTCGGAAGTGCCGTCCACACGGAAAGAGATACTTGCTCCCGTGTCTCAGTGGGGTTCAGTAATGTCAGCTGATCCCCTGCTGTGTGGATGGCAGTCTCTCCTGCTGTCACCTCATTCAAAATACAGTAGGCCTCTGCCTAC
The DNA here is from genome assembly GCF_039654945.1 of Dendrobates tinctorius. Taxonomy (NCBI): domain Eukaryota; kingdom Metazoa; phylum Chordata; class Amphibia; order Anura; family Dendrobatidae; genus Dendrobates; species Dendrobates tinctorius. Next base: position 34,318,634 of record NW_027361766.1, read on the forward strand.
ACCCTCCTATTTCCTGGGCTTCAACACAGCCAGTTGTAGTTCGGAAGTGCCGTCCACACGGAAAGAGATACTTGCTCCCGTGTCTCAGTGGGGTTCAGTAATGTCAGCTGATCCCCTGCTGTGTGGATGGCAAAGTCTCCTGCTGCCTACACAGTCGTACCACCACTGATTTTTAACCGTGCTCCAATTAGGCCTGTGGCTCCACTGTCTCTCGTATTTCCCCTGTCCTCCAACCCTGCCAGTTACAGCTCCGAAGTGGCGTCTGCACAATCCACACTTGTTCCTGTGTTACAGGTGTTCAGTCCGGTCAGTTAATCCCCTGATGTGTGTCCGGCAATGTCGCCTGCTCTGTCCACATTCCCATTATGGGAATGTGGACAGAGCAGGCGACATTGCCGGACACACATCAGGGGATTAACTGACCCGACTGAACACCTGTAACACAGGAACAAGTGTGGATTGTGCAGACGCCACTTCGGAGCTGTAACTGGCGGGGTTGGAGGACAGGGGAAATACGAAAATCAGTGAAGCCACAGGCCTAAGTGGAGCTTGGTTCAAATTAGTAGTCTACAACCGATCTTAAAATTTCTTCAATGCAGCCTCAGCCTGCTCCGTGCTTGTCCCTGGGCTTCAACACAGCCAGTTGTTGCTCGGAAGTGCCGTCTTCACAGAGTAAAACACTAGCTCCTGTGTTTGTGGGGTTCAGTAACGTCAGCTGTTCCCCTGCTGTTTTGATGGCAATCTGTCCTGCTGCCTCCCAATTGACAGCACATCAGGCCTCAGCCTGCTAAGTGCTTGTCCTGGGCTCCAACATCGCCAGTTGCTGCTCCTAACTGACTTTGGCACGGGTACTCCCTCCTGCCCAGCTTGGTTCCAGCCCTGCCTGCTGTTTCCGGGAAGTGTCAATGTCAGTTTGCCACCCCAAGATGCCATGTCGTGTTGCGGTTGGGTTAGCCGAGGCTAGGGTGCCAGCAGTTTAGGTGCTTCCTATGTGGACTGCGGGTTCTGGTAAGAAAGGCTTGTTCCACAGTGCCAGTAGGACAAGCACCCCCTGTAGGACTGTGTGATTCGGTAACTGCGGCCAGCTTGCGGCATGCCAACTTTGCTTTTCAGGGGTAACTTCTGATACCCCTCCGGGTTCCAGCACCGTCAGCTGGTTCTCGTCAGAGCCTTTGGCCTAGGTGCCTCCATCTCGGTATCCGAGTTCCGGCAACGTCTGCTGGTCCTTGGTAGTGCTTTGTAGCACAGGTACCTCCTGCTTAGTAACCGGGTTCCAGCACCGTCAGCTGGTCCTTGGTTGTGCCATTGGCTCTTATTCCTTCTGCTGCCCCTCCGGGTGCCAGCACTGTCAGCTGGTCCTCGCTATTTCCATTTGCTCTTGCAGCTTATGCTACCCCTCCGGGTTCCAGCACCGTCAGCTGGTTCTCGTCAGAGCCTTTGGCCTAGGTGCCTCCATCTCGGTATCCGAGTTCCGGCAACGTCTGCTGGTCCTTGGTAGTGCTTTGTAGCACAGGTACCTCCTGCTTAGTAACCGGGTTCCAGCACCGTCAGCTGGTCCTCGGTTGTGCCATTGGCTCTTATTCCTTCTGCTGCCCCTCCGGGTGCCAGCACTGTCAGCTGGTCCTCGCTATTTCCATTTGCTCTTGCAGCTTATGCTACCCCTCAGGGTTCCAGCACCGTCAGCTGGTTCTCGTCAGAGCCTTTGGCCTAGGTGCCTCCATCTCGGTATCCGAGTTCCGGCAACGTCTGCTGGTCCTTGGTAGTGCTTTGTAGCACAGGTACCTCCTGCTTAGTAACCGGGTTCCAGCACCGTCAGCTGGTCCTCGGTAGTGCCATTGGCTCTTGTTCCTTCTGCTGCCCCTCCGGGTGCCAGTACCGTCAGCTGGTTCAAGAGGACAAAGAACAGGAAGACAACCACCAAGATGCAGAACAACAAGAGAGAGAAGACAAAGAAGCATAAAAAAAACAAAGCAGAAGAACATTAAGCATAAGACTAATACTCTGAGCAAATGATATTATCTTATTTATAAGCAGAAGAAGACTAAGCAGTGTATGGGGGTGAGTCCGTTCCTCCTCGTGGTGCCCCTGGAAAAGGCCTGCTGCTGCAGGCCAAACTGAACGCGGACAAATCCAGTTGTAAATCTTTTGTGACAGGCAGAACGGAAGGTGTAAACTTCTAACTTTTCTAGATAACAACTACAGGAATGCCTGACACAAACAAGAATATGATGAAGAAGAATAGGAAGAAGATGAAGAAGCTGAATATGTAGAATAATAATTGTTGAATAAGAAGAATATGAAGAATGTAAGAAAAGGAAGAAGAAGAAGAAGAAGAAGAAGAATGTAAAAAAAGGAAGTAGAAGAATTTAAAAAAGGAAGAAGAAGAAGAATGTAAAAAAAGGAATAAGAAGAAGAATGTAAAAAAAGGAAGAAGAAGAAGAATGTAAAAAAAAGGAAGTAGAAGAATGTAAAAAAAGGAAGAAGAAGAAGAAGAATGTAAAAAAAGGAATAAGAAGAAGAAGAAGAAGGTAAAAAAAGGAAGAAGAATAAGAAAGAAGAAGAAAGAAGAAAGAAGAAGAAGACATACATGTCTGGCAAAATATAAATGAGGCTAACATAGTCAATATCTTTGTAACTCCTAACATCTTTAAAAAAAAAGTTTAATTCCTGCTATTCCATTTGATTGGGCTAAACCTCTATGGCTTTAATGTCTCCTCCACCTCCCACAATACATTCTACATTATTCTTAGTTGTTTTTCTTCATGTAGAATTAACCTACAAGGAAAGAAAGGGTTTTTTTTAATTCCGATATTTTGGCCCCATTGACTTGCATTGGTTCCCGGTATCGGAATCGGCGATACCGATACTTTTTTTTAAGATCGGCCGATCCATTCCGATCCGATATTTTCAAGTATCGGCTGGTATCGCTCAACTCTAGGTGGAATGCATCAGTGTTATTTTGAGACCTGCTGAATTGCATCTAGCACATGCGCAGACAAAAACCTGGAGTTTCGGTTTCACATAGACTGGAAGTGCTTGGGGGAGGTGTCGCACACCGGTGTCGGCGTGTCCCAAAGCCCTTACAAATGCATTTGCAACTTATATAAGGGGACATGACTGACTTAGCGACTACTTCCCTGACGAAGCTGTTGTGGGGACAGTGACGCGCGTCGGGCTGGACAGACCTGATGGTGTAACCTGGGCTCTGGGTGATTATGTGATTGCGGTGTGTGTCTATCTGTTACTCTTATGCATGTATTAGTATGTACCACATGGCCACTGCTGTGAGCGCTCTGGATATAGCATTGTTATTGCTCTGGCACTATTTTAAAGTGATAACATTTCATTAATTATCTACTATACCAGCCATTCTGGTTTTGAGCAATTTTTTACATGACTTTTGGCATTGTGCATAAATTATTTCTCTGTATATTGCATTCACCAGAGCAATAAAATGGTGCATAGTGTCCCAGCTTTGGCTAGTTTGTGATTTATTTGCATGGAGTGCGCTCAGTCTATAGTGTTTTTATACATGTATATGTGTCTGGCTTGGCTTTTATCCTAATTCATGTAAGAAGGCTCGTTAAAGGGTCAACATTGACTTTTAGGATTGCTACCTCCAATAGGTGGCACTAGAGTTCTAGTTCTCTTCCTCTCTGAAGAGACAATTTGCATAATTTATATATGTGTCTAGCGCATGATCTCTGCTCAGGGCGCTTATGGTATTAGTAAATTAGCAAGTTGGAATAATTTTGTGATATTATATTATCAAGCATTAGCTATAATGCCATAGCATTTATTTATATTTTGGACTGGAATATTAGTTATCCTTTACATGCCGCCCTGGCAGTGATCTGTGTGTGTCACTTATTCACAGCTGCACCTTTATCAAATATTGCCCTTTGGTATACCTTGTCAGGCTTGAATTGTTCATGTTCTTTGTGATTTTATGGTGTTTTTAAATATATTTTCTGTCTGTCAGGCATTGGTGTTAAATAAAGCCTTTTTAGACACATATTTGACTTGTGTGTGCACTGTTTTCTGCGCTTCTGTTTCTACTCTCCCAATTTACAGTGTTTTTGGCGCATAGTAGCACCCGGTTTATTTACTGTGTAATACTAAGTCTGGTGCCCAACTTTTCTTTCGCCAGATTAGCTGAGAGACTCTACTACACTTTGTGTCTCAATCAGCCACGCTTAACAGGACTTCTGCCTCCTTTCCAGTACTTGAAGCTACCCCCGGCTACTCTCTGCTCTCCTCTGCTCTTCCTGTAAACAGGAAATCTCTCTCCTTTTGCTCTTGGCTAGCCACTAATCTCATGTCCCTTTAGTTAACCCTTTTAAAGGCTCCCATCTAGTTGTGTTCTGTGCCCCCATCTAGTGTCCCTTCTGTAATATTACACTTATAACTAAATATCTATCTAGCTAATGTCATGTGGCTGGAAACACACAAATACACATGACATACAGTACAGACCAAAAGTTTGGACACACCTTCTTATTCAAAGAGTTTTCTTTATTTTCATGTCTATGAAAATTGTAGATTCACTCTGAAGGCATCAAAACTATGAAATAACACATGTGGAGTTATACAATATACAAAAAAGTGTGAAACAACTGAAAATATGTCTTATATTCTAGGGCCTTCAAAGTAGCCACCTTTTGCTTTGATTTTTGCTTTGCACACTCTTGGCATTCTCTTGATGAGCTTCAAGAAGTAGTTACCAGAAATGGTCTTCCAACAGTCTTGAAGGAGTTCCCAGAGATGCTAAGCACTTGTTGGCCCTTTTGCCTTCATTCTGCAGTCCAGCTCACCCCAAACCATCTCGATTGGGTTCAGGTCTGGTGACTGTGGAGGCCAGGTCATCTGGCTTGGCACCTTATCACTCTCCCTCTTGGTCAAATAGCCCTTACACAACCTGGAGGTGTGTTTGGGGTCATTGTCCTGTTGAAAAATAAATGATGGTCCAACTAAACGCAAACTGGATGGAATAGCATGCCACTGCAAGATGCTGTGGTAGCCATGCTGATTCATTATGCCATCAATTTTGAATAAATTCCCAACAGTGTCACCAGCAAAGCACCCCCACTCCATCACACCTCCTCCTCCATGCTTCACGGTGGGAACCAAGCATGTAGAGTCCATCCGTTCACCTTTTCTGCGTCGCACAAAGACACAGTGGTTGGAACCAAAGATCTCAAATTTGGACTCATCAGACCAAAGCACAGATTTCCACTGGTCTAATGTCCATTCCTTGTGTTCTTTAGCCCAAACAAGTCTCTTCTGCTTGCTGCCTGTCCTTAGCAGTGGTTTCCTAGCAGCTATTTTACCATGAAGACCTGCTGCACAAAGTCTCCTCTTAACAGTTATTGTAGAGATGTGTCTTCTGCTACAACTCTGTGTGGCATTGACCTGGTCTCTAATCTGAGCTGCTGTTAACCTGCGATTTCTGAGGCTGGTGACTCAGATGAACTTATCCTCCGCAGCAGAGATTAATCTTGGTCTTCCTTTCCTGGGGCGGTCCTCATGTGAGTCAGTTTCTTTGTAGCGCTTGATGGTTTTGCCACTGCACTTGGGGACACTTTCAAAGATTTCCCAATTTTTCAGTCTGACTGACCTTCATTTCTTAAAGTAATGATGGCCACTTGGTTTTCTTAGCTACTTTTTTCTTGCCATGATACAAATTCTTACAGTCTATTCAGTAGGACTATTAGCTGTGTATCCACCAGACTTCTGCACAACACAACTGATGGTGCCAGCCCCATTTATAAGGCAAGAAATCCCACTTATTAAACCTGACAGGGCACACCTGTGAAGTGAAGACCATTTCCGGTGGCTACCTCTTGAAGCTCATCAAGAGAATCCCAAGAGTGTGCAAAGCAGTAATCAAAGCAAAAGGTGGCTACTTTGAAGAACCTAGAATATAAGACATACAGTATTTTCAGTTGTTTCACAATTTTTTGTTAATTATATAATTCTACATGTGTTAATTCATAGTTTTGATGCCTTCAGAGTGAATCTACAATTTTCATAGTCATGACAATAAAGAAAACTCTTTGAATGAGACGGTGTGTCCAAACTTTTGGTCTGTACTGTACATACTACACACAGACATGTATACACTTACACTTCTGCATGGTTGGGCCCTGACCTCCTTACACATTCACTTTATCTGTGTAGCACCTTTAATTTATCTTTTTATGGTGCTACACACCATGATACCATGGCTTATTCTTTATTGGTTCCTTATGTACCATCTTATAGTAGCGTAGATTAGACTTAAACTCTCTAGTGTTGGGATCCGGTATACTCTTACGACCATTTGTGCTTTTTAAGTCTTTTTAACACGTCTTTGTTTTGGCTTGTGCATCATTTAATAAATGTATATCAGGGGATCCTTGTCTTTGCATACCTTTTTATTCCTTGCTTTTTCCAATGATAAAGAAAAATCATACAATCATCCATGAACGTACAGTAAAGTCATTGTACGTACGTTATAAAATACATTCTTTATTTTTAAGCCTCATATTTCTTACACTTGCAATATGATTTTTATCAGGTCATTTTAGAATTAATACTTGAATACAACAGATAATTATTTATGTTCTTTAGTGATAGGTATTACTAAAGCTACTTTATAAAATCATTTCTGAAACCTATTTACTTTGTGGATAAGCAGTTACTGTAGATGGCAGCTACAACTTTAGGTTTATTGGCACACACATCTCATCAGACAAATGCTTGATTGAAAAGTGCTTTTAAATAGACTGCAGTTGTTCCTCAATGCCTACTGCATGAATTATTTAAAAGTGTAATGCTATCATTTTGGTCTAGCAGAGAAGCACTACTATTAGAAGCTGCAGTTCTGAAATCAATGCTAATTCACTTTGTGAGTATATTTCATAAAATTAATTTTACGATGTATGGCTCACAATCAGGGAATGGGCTAAGAAATTCTCTAGCAAGTATCAGATTAAAGTATGTAAACATTTCATGAGGAAACTGAAGCTATATGATATATTAAAGAGATATGTATTCTCGCCTTGTCTCACCATATATCATTTCAATGCACACATCTTTCCAACCATGGTCAAAGCCACATTGAAGAATGAGACATGTAAGGAAAAAAATATTGTTGCAGGTTTTGTTACAAATTTGCTTTGGATCTCACCTTAATTATTGCAAAAAGCAAAATCTACTATAAAAAGGCGCAAAAAAATGAACATGCTCCTGGCTTAAAATCTGCAGAGAAAGTAAAATTTCACATGAAACGTGTTTGCAATTTGTGGATGGGATTTATTAATTGTTCAATATGGTACGAATTTCCTGCCCACATATATGAAAGGTAAATCTGCTATGTTTGAGTATGTCCTTTTTCTACATGGCATTTCATTTTTACCTAGGCAAAGAATTAAAAGTGCAAACGGTATTTTCTGGAATGTATTATGGACTACTAAAATCTTGAAAATACACTGTACCGAAACACAAAGACGTCAAGATATTCAAGTAACACAGTTTCGTAAATTCCAAACTTGAGTAATTGTAATCATTAAATAAAAGCCAACGAATTGGTGTGAAATTGTATTCTCCTTAACTTTTACAAAAATTCGTATTCCTGAGAATATGGAATCTTTGCAAATCGCTGCCCGCAAGTATACCAAAATGGCTGCCAGATGCTATATTGGTAAAAAATATATACATATTACTCACCTCACTGCTCACTTGTCATGCCACTCCCCCCACTTTCTGCTTGTTCATGTTTCTTTTATTACTGCACCCCCTTTGAGGATAACCTATTTGGCCTTTTCAATTCAGGCTGACACTTTTGGCTCAACTAATCCCACTACAAAACCATGTTGTATGCCATGATGTCCAAACTAGAGTTGAGCGAAACAGGTCGGTCAGATTCAAAAGTCGCCGACTTTCGCCAAAGTCGGGTTTCATGAAACGAAACCAGACCACATTGTGAAGTTGGCCATGCGGTCGGCGACCCAAGCGTCAAACTTGGGTTTCGCCGAATGCTTGCACGTGACTTTTTTCAGCCAATGAGAGAAGCGGAGCAGAGCAGAAGTGGGAGTGGGAGAGAGGGAGTGGGAGAGAGAGAGAGGGAGAGAGAGATTTCACCACCTCTAGGGTTAAAATTCATGCCAGGTGTGTTTACAGTCCTCCACTCACTGCCGACTTTTCTCCCCATTGACTTGTATTGGGTTTCGTGTTTCACGACTTTTCCCGCCTTTTCCCTATAGTCGGCCGATTTCGTTCGACTCGACTTTTGAGAAAGTCGTGTTTCATGAAACCTGACTCGACCCTAAAAAATGCAAAGTCGTTCATCTCTAGTCCCAACGCATGTTGACCAGATGAAGGCACAGTGCACAGTGATGTCAGATGTTTAGTCAAGCCAAAAGCCATGGCCTGTAGTGAAGAGGCTTTAGAAGATGCGAGCAATGGGGAAAGTGAAATAAGGAGACAAGGAGGACTATGGGGTTGTGCAACAGGGAGGGGTGAGAAAAGTTTGATTTTTATTATTTTCTTCACATCTTACTTTTATTATGTACTAAGGTCTGGAGAGACCACAGAATATGATAAGGAGCACTCAATTCATATCAAATAACTTCACCACAAATCAAATTTGCCTGCAAAATCTGATGAATTTGCATTTTGGCAGATTTGCTCATCTATAGTACTGATATTTACAATGACAATAAACCTTAATGGATCTTAATATTTTGTCTAACTGCAAAACATGAGGCCCATTCTTAAGTTTGCGCTAGAAATTTGAAGCAAATTTGTCTTAAATGACACAAATTGTACAACCTGTGGTCACGCAATTCTACAATTTATAGACTTTAGGTATTTTGAAATAAGGAACTAAGGGTTTTGAACAAACATTGCCCAGCAAATTCTTCATTATTTAAGCCTCAAAAGTGGAGTAAATTAAGAAAGAAAAATGCTCCAATCAATTGCAGCTGAAAGATGCATCAAATTAATGAATTTGGCTGATCTTATGTCAAATCCATCTGGATCCACACTGGCTTGCAAAACACCAGTCTAGATGAACCGACCTCAATTTGTTGATTTAGTGACTTTTTTAGTAGGAGTAGATGGTTAATTCTCATCATAGACTTAACCCCTTTACTCCCAAGGGTGGTTTGCACGTTAATGACCGGGCCAATTTTTACAATTCTGACAACTAACTCTGGAACGCTTCCATGGATCCTGGAGATTCTGACATTGTTTTTCTCATGACATATTGTAGTTCATGTTAGTGGCAAAATTTCTTTGATATAACTTGCGTTTATTTGTGAAAAAACCTGGAAAATTGGCAAAAATTTTGAAAATTTCACAATTTTCCAACTTTGAATTTTCATGCCCTTAAATCACAGTGATATGGCACACAAAATACTTAATAAGTAAAATTTCCCACATGTTTACTTTACATCAGCACAATTTTGGAACCAAAATTTTTTTTTGTTAGGAAGTTATAGGGGTTAAAATTTGACCACCGATTTCTGATTTTTACAACACCATTTTTTTTAGGGACCACATCACATTTGAAGTCACTTTGAGGGGTCTATATGATAGAAAATACCCATGATTCTAAAAAAAAACCACCCCTCAAGGTGCTCAAAACCACATTCAAGAAAGTGCTTCATCCTTTTTGAATGTTTATAAAAAATGAACATTTAAGTATGCTGATACCCCATATGTTGGGGTAAACCACTGTTTGGGTGAATGGTTGAGCTCAAAAGGGAAGGAGTGCTGTTTTCAATGCAAAATTGGCTGGAATTGAGATCGGATGCCATTTCAAATTTGGAGAGCCCCTGATGCATCTGCAGAGTCTTTGAAGACTTAGGCAAGAAAGTGAAAGAACTGGGAGCGCAGGTGGTCTTCTCTTCCATCCTCCCAGTGGATGGCCATGGAACAAGGAGGTGGAATAAGATTCTCCAGGTGAACAACTGGCTACGTCGATGGTGCCGTCAGCAACGATTTGGATTTCTGGATCACGGAGTGAATTACTTATACGATGGACTACTTGCTAGAGATGGGGTGCACCTTACGAAGACTGGAAAGCATGTATTTGGAAGTCGCCTTGCTACACTTGTAAGGAGAGCTTTAAACTAGAACAACATGGGAAGGGACGCAAAAGACCAGAAAAAGCCATACACCTGACAAATGCTATTGTGAACTCTGCTATTAGAAGTGGAAGGGAAGAACAAAGACAAAAGAATCTAATTAATAAAAATATTGGAGAAAGAGAAACCAATCACAATCTAAAATGTTTCTATACTAATGCACAAAGCATGGGCAACAAACAAGGAGAATTGGAACTACTAACACAGTAAAAGAAATATGATGTCATTGGAATCACTGAAACTTGGTGGGACAATACACATGATTGGAATACAAGACTAGAAGGATACAACTTATTTGCAAGAAACGGACTTGATAAACGAGGAGGAGGTGTCGCATTGTATGTTAGGAACGCGTATATCTGCGCAGAGATTGAAGCTTCAGAGACTGGAAGTTCTGTGGAAACTGTTTGGGTAAGAATACAAGGACAGAACAATGGAAAGGACACCATTGTAGGCATTTACTACAGGCCGCCTGTGCAAGCTGAAGATATGGATGAACTCTTTATGCATCAAATGGCCAAGTTCTCCAAAAAATATGACATAGTTGTCATGGGAGATTTCAACTATCCAGACATTTGTTGAAAAATGTCTCTCAGGCAAAACTAACAGGTCAAGGAAATTCTTATCCTCTCTTGCTGACAACTTTATCTTCCAAAAGGTAGGGGCGAAAACAAGGGGAACTGCTACCTTGGATCTAATCCTTATAAACAGGGAGGAAATGGTTGAGGAGGTAAAAGTGGCTGGGACCCTAGGAAGTAGCGACCATGCTATTTTAGAATTTTGGATAACTAGAGGCGGAAGACCTGTGAAGACTCAGACGTCAAGGTTAGATTTCAGAAAGGCAGATTTTAAGGGATTCAGAAAGAGAATTGGAGGGATCCAATGGCTGGATATCCTTAAAGACAAAAATGTCCAGGAAGGATGGGAAATCTTGAAAAATGAAATTCTCAAAGCACAGTTGTTAACAATTCCGAAAAGAGGGAAGAATAGGAAGCATTTAAGGAAACCAGGATGGATGAACACAGAACTTAAGCACATGCTAAAAAGGAAGAAAAAAATGTTTATAAAATGAAAAGAGGGAGGCTTATCTAAAGAAGAATATAATGCTGTTTGCAGAACTTGCAGGGCACAAATCAGATTATCTAAAGCTGAAAATGAATTGAGGCTTGCAAGAGATGTCAAAAGCAATAATAAAGGATTTTGGGGATATGTCAAAAGTAAAAGAAAAGTCAAAGATGCTATAGGATTTTTACAGGATGAAAATGATGAAATGGTAAGACAGGATGTTGAGAAGGCTGAACTTTTAAATTCCTATTTTGCATCTGTTTTCTCTGAGAAAGGAAATGTAACATCAACTGTTATTCACTGTCCTATTAAGGGAATAGAAGAATCCAGGATATCTATAAACAGAAAGATAGTAAGGAAACACTTAGCTAACCTAAATGAATTCAAGTCTCCAGGACCAGATGAATTACACCCCAGAGTACTGAAGGAGATAGCAGAAGAAATTTTTGAACCCCTCTCCATAATCTTTGAAAATTCTTGGAGAACAGGAGAAGTGCCAGAAGACTGGAGAAGAGCAAATGTTGTTCCTATCTTCAAAAAGGGGAAGAAGGTGGACCCAGGCAACTATAGGCCGGTGAGTCTGACTTCTATACCAGGAAAGATCTTTGAACAAATTATTAAACAACATGTATGTCAATACCTGGATAAGAATGAAGTGATTAAACAGAGTCAGCATGGGTTTGTAACTAATAAGTCATGTCAGACTAACTTAATTTCCTTCTATGACGGTATCACTGATTGGGTGGATCAAGGAAATGCTGTAGATATAGTATTTCTTGACTTCAGCAAAGCATTTGACAAAGTCTCTCATAAAATCCTTATTGAAAAAATGACTAAGTATGGAATGGACAAGGCAACTGTTAGGTGGATTCATAACTGGCTTAGTGATCGGACCCAAAGAGTGGTCATAAATGGTTGCACATCCAGTTGGAAGAATGTCTCAAGTGGGGTACCACAGGGCTCTGTCCTGGGCCCTGTATTGTTCAACATCTTTATCAACGATTTAGATGAAGGAATTGAGGGTAAACTGATTAAATTTGCTGATGACACAAAGCTAGGAGGGATAGCTAATACTAGAGAAGAGAGAGAGAGGATTCAAAAAGATTTAAATAAACTGGAGAAGTGGGCAGCAACTAACAGAATGGTTTTTAACAGGGAGAAATGCAAAGTACTACATCTGGGCAATAAAAATGAAAAAAGCATATACAGAATGGGAGGAATAGGGCTAAGTGACAGCACATGTGAAAAAGACTTGGGTATACTAATAGATCACAGACTGAATATGAGTCAGCAGTGTGATGCAGCAGCAAAAAAGGCAAATGCAATTCTAGGATGCATTAACAGAAGCATACAGTCTAGATCACGTGAAGTCATTATTTCCCTCTACTCCTCTTTGGTCAGACCTCATCTGGAATATTGTGTCCAGTTTTGGGCACCACATTTTAAAAAAGACATCAACAAACTGGAGCAAGTTCAGAAAAGAGCGACCAGAATGGTGACCGGTCTGCAAACCCTGTCTTATGAGGAAAGGTTGCAGGATTTGGGAATGTTTAGTTTGCAAAAGAGAAGACTGAGAGGAGACTTAATAGCTGTCTACAAATATCTAAAGGGCTGTCACATTGTAGAAGGATCATCTTTATTCTCATTTGCACAAGGAAAGACTAGAAGCAATGGGATGAAACTGAAGGGGAGGAGACACAGATTAGATATTAGTAAAAACTTTTTGACAGTTAGAGTGATCAATGAGTGGAACAGGCTGCCACGAGAAGTGGTGAGTTCTCCTTCAATGGAAGTCTTCAAACAGAGGCTGGACAGACATCTGACTGGGATGATTTAGAGAATCCTGCTTTGAGCAGGGGGTTGGACCAGATGGCCCAGGAGGTCCCTTCCAACTCTACGATTCTATGATTCTATGATTCTATGATTCTATGTGCTTAAACAGTGGAATCCCCTCACAAGTGACCCCATTTTGGAAACTAGACCCCCCAAGGAACTTATCTAGATGTTTGGTGAGCACTTTGAACCCCCAAGTGCTTCACAGAAGTTTATAAAGTAGAGCCACAAAAATAAAATCATTATTTTCAACAAAAATGACATTTTTGCCCCAATTTTTTTCCAAGGGTAACAGGAGAAATTGGACCCCAAAAGTTGTTTTGCAATTTGTTCTGAGTAGACTGATACCCATATGTGGGGGTAAACCACTGTTTGGGTGCATGGCAGAGCTTGGAAGGGAAAAAGCACTGTTTGACTTTTTCAACGCAGAATTGGCTGGAATTGAAATCAGAAGCCATGTTGCATTTGGAGAGCCCCTGATGTGCCTGAACAGTGGAAACCCCCCAATTCTAACTCCAACCCTAACTCCAACACACCCCTAACCCTAATCCCAACCCTAACCCTAGCACTAGCCCTAGCCCTAACCCTAACCCTAATGGGAAAATGGAAATAAATACATAAATACAGGGGGGTTTGATTTACAATTTATGGTGGGTTTTTATGTTTTGCAGCTGTCACATACTAAAAGACGCTTTTTATTGTAAAAATCGTTTTTGCATCACCACATTTTGAGAGCTATAATTTTTCCATATTTTGACCCACAGAGTCATGTGAGGTCTTATTTTTTGTGGGACGGACAAAAACCAGCAATTCATGAATTTCTTTTGGGGGGGTGGCGTTTATACCATTCAGCGTGTAGTAAAATTGATAAAGCGGTTTTATTCTTCGGGTCAGTACGATTTCAGCGATACCTCATTTATATCTTTTTTTAAGTTTTAGCGCTTTTATACAATAAGAACAATTTTATAAAAAACGTATTATTTTTGCATCGCTTTATTCCGTGAGCTATAAGTTTTTTATTTTTTCACTAATGATGCTGTATGGCAGCTCGTTTTTTGCTGGACAAGATGACGTTTTCAGCGGTACCATGTTTATTTTTATCCGTCTTTTTTATTGCGTGTTATTGCACTTTTTGTTTGGCGGTATGACGATAAATCATTGTTTTTTTTGCCTTGCTTTTGTTTTTTATTGAAGGGGTTCACTAAAGGGGTTAACTAGTGGGACAGCTTTATAGGGCGGGTCATTACGGACGCGGTGATACTAATTATGTGTACTTTTATTGTTTTTTTTTTTAATTAAAAAAAAATGTATTTATTAGGGAATATTTTTCTTTTTTTATTTATTTAGGAATTTAAAAAAAAATGAATTTAACACATGATTTTTTTTTTTCTTACTTTATTCTATTGTCCCGGGGGGGACATTACTACATAGTGTCAGATTGCTGATCTGACATTTTGCAATGCACTGTGTCAGATCAGCGATCTGACAGGCACTGAGGAGCTTCCCTGCTGGACCCCGAAGGCCCCCGCAGTCATATTGGATCCGGGGTCCTGCAGGAAGTAGACTCTCGGAACAACACTAGCACATCGCGTTGTTCAGAGGGGCTCAGGGAAGCACGCAGGGAGCCCCCTCCCTGCGCAATTCTTCCCTACACCCCAGTACACTGCGATCATATTTGATTGCAGTGTGCCGAGGGTTAATGTGCCGGGAGCGGTCCGTGACCGCTCCTGGCACAGTGCCGGGTGTCCAGCTGTGATAATCAGCTGACACTCGGCCGAGATCAGCTGCGCTCTCAGGGGGACGTACTATACCATCCATGGGACTAAAGTTCCAGGTCACATGGACGGAATAGTACTTCCAATGTAACAAAGGGGTTAATAAGATTAGTATGCAAAATAATGCTAAGTTCAGTGAAGTTTCATTTACTACAAAAATCTTGTGCTTTTTCTATGACAGATTTATATAATGGAACATTTTCTTGGAAATAATATAAGTCCAGTACACAGCAGTTGGAACTTTTTACTCTACTGCAAATGTAACGAAAAAAATCAACCAAACATAAAAACTTAGTGCTTCCTTGGGTGCTTGTATATAAATTAAGAATTTTCTTCATAAAGTGAACATTAAGACATTATTAAGGCGTGGATAAGCTGTTATTTTTTTTTTTTAATATGTAGCTTGTATTCATTTAATCTCGGTTACAGTACTTTACTTGAGAATATTAGAAATGTAGAAAAAACAGTTATATACAAAGGAAGCGGAAACTATTCTTTTTAATGGATTCCAATTATTTGATTTAAAATGATTTCACACTGTGAGTAATTGGTGTAAAATAATATGTCAATGTTAATTGTTAGTATGTGTAGCTTTACCCTGATGTTTCCTTGTACAACAATCAGTTTTTTTCCAGACATTTAACAATGTGAATGGAAAATGTACATTGTATGGATTAAGTTAGAAAAGCTTAAAATAAAGCAGACACAATCTTGTCAATTTGTGTTAACAATAGGTACGTTTGATAAAGAAGTAGCCACATCATGGTGAGAGCAAGGATATAATTTACACATGAGGACTAAAGGTTTTTCTGACACAAAAGGAGACTCCAATTTCATGAATAGCACATGAAAAATGGAGAATCTGTCACAATTTTGGCACTGAAGTGCAGTCACTAGAAAGGGTTGTACTAAGCTACCATATCGGTCATCAATATAGGCCAGTGGAGATCAAACACCAGGCACCCCTATCACTATGCTGATGAATGATGGTTGCTCAAATCGATGAAAAATGGGTGATAAAAGTTCAAATTGTAAGGAGTAAGAACATTACAGTTCCATTATGTGCTGTGACCATACTTGGTTGTTGCAGTTCAGATTCCTTTAAAGTATATGGGATCCGAACTGCTGTACTCAAAAATGGCCACATCACGATGTGTGGAGGTTTGTAAATTTCCAATAGCAGTATCATCTGAGCGGAGGTAGTGTTAGGTATAGGCCTCCATCTGATATTTATGATAGGTTATCTAAAAAGCCATCCCTGACAACCTCTTTAAAGTAACATCTGGGGATAGATGAATATTACTATGTGAAAGCGTACTTGTGAACTTATACAAATGTAAAAAATAAAAGGTAAATTTACAGGCTGTTGTTACAGCAGATCCAGCAGAGCCAGCAGGAGCAACGGCAACAGATGCAACTTCTGGCAACTGCCATCCAGGGCAGGACGAGCGCCCAAACCCCAGGTCCGGCTGATGATGCCCACATCCGTAAGGTGGTAAGATGTGCTTTGCAGAAAATGACCATCAGGGATGATGTTGAGGCCTTCCTGATGGTGTTTGAAAGGGTCGCTGAGAGGGAGAAATTCCTGCCAGAGCAGTGGGCAGAGGTGCTGGTGCCATACTTGACAGGAGAGGCCCAGAAAGCGTACTATGATTTAGCTTTGCAGGATGCCAAAGAGCATGGCAGCTAAAAACTAAGATTCTGGCACACTTGGGGGTGACAATGACTCTCAGGGCACAGCTGATTCACAGTTGGGTGTATCACCAGGACAAACCACCTCGCTCCCAAATGTTTGACCTGTTGCATCTGGTCCAGGAGTGGCTGCAGCCGGAGTATTCTACACCTGAGCAGATGGTAGAATGGGTGGTGATGGACCGGTTTTTGAACTCCCTGCCGAAGCCCATCCAGACTTGGGTTGCCCAGGATAATCACCAGACTGCTGATGAACTGGTCAGATGGGTTGAAAGATACCAGAGGTTTGAAGGTTCCGTGGGAAGACAGACCACTCCATACTGGGGGTCCCTACAGGCAATAAAGGCCCAAAAAGGGGTGGAGAATCCAAGGTCCAAAGGGGCTGGGGAGGTGGTGCCCAAGGTCCCTACGGGTGTTATTGTTTGCTGGAGGTGCCATGGACCAGGTAATATAACCGCCCAATGTCCCCTGACCCCCGAGCAGATGGACTGCAGCATAGGATGCCGTTGTTCATATAATGCATATCTGGCCAGCAGTGTGAACTCTCCACCCAACGTGGGGCCTCAAGCATGTCCCGTGAAGGTGAACAGGAGGGAGGCAACAGCACTGTTAGAATCTTGGAGTCTGGTGACCCTTGTGAGGGCCACTTTTCCTCTCCAACTGATCCTGGGGAAAAAAGTCAGCATTTGGTGCATACATGGTGACACTATGGACTACACTATGGCCAGAGTGGACATTGATATGGCCCACGGTACTGTCTCCCATGAGATTGGCATCGTTAGGGACTTGTTGCACCCTATTATTATAAGCCGGGACTTTTGTTTATTTTGGGATCTGTGAGGGAATTGTTCTGAGTTCACTGGTGTGAATAGGTAACAAGTGAACCCTAATAAGGCATCATCACACCCAGAGGCAGATGGTTTTCCCATTTGTGTTCTTTTTGGGGGATGAGGAGAAAGTGTCCCCTGTGTCTGACATTCCAAAGTTAGGGGTGAACAGTGAGAATTTTGGGACTGCCCAATATAGGGATCCAACTCTGAAGGAAGCATTTAATAATGTCACCTTCATAGTTGGGATTGCACAGGAGCTGGAGGCTGAAATAAGGTTTCCCTATTTTATGATGAGTGAGGAGTTGTATCGGGTCACAAAAGTGAGGGGGGAGCTGATGAAACAGTTAATCGTGCCAGGCCCCTACAGATGGAAGGTTTTGGACATGGCCCATTCACACATACTGGGGGGGACATCTGGGAGTGGAAAAAACACAGGAACAGATCATGCAGAGCTTCTATTGGCCCGGGTGTCATCGGGAAATTTTAAACTATTGCAGGTCTTATTTTCGAAGTCCCCTCATGCCATTGCTCATTATTGAAGTGCCCTTTGAAAGAATTGCTATAGACTTGGTTGGTCCCCTGAATAAATGTTTGTAGAATTCAGTATATATTGGTAATCATGGACTATGCCACACGCTATCCTGAGGCAATTCCGCTGAGAAATTCCTCTGCGAAGAGTATTGCCCTAGGATTAGTCCATGTGTTTTCCTGGGCAGGTTTACTGAAGGTGATCCTGACAAACCAGGGAGCACATTTTATGAGTAAGGTGATGACAGAGTTAAGCAGTGTCCTGCAAATCTCCCAGTTGAAGACTTCAGTGTATCATCCTCAGTCAGATGGCCTTGCTGAAAGGTTTAATAAAACACTGAAGAGCATGTTGAGGAAAACCACAGAAAAGATGGTAGAGACTGGGACTGTCTCTTACCATATCTGCTGTTCTCCATCCATGAGTTTCCACAGGCCTCTATGGGATTCTTGTCCTTCAAACTTTTGTAAGGCCGACATCCGCGAGGCCTCCTTGATATAGCCAAGGAAACCTGGGAAGCTGAAGTCATGCCCCACAGAAGCATCATTAAGCATGTGGCATTGATGCAGCAGAGGATTGTGAAGGTGATACCCATCATATAAAAGGACATCTCCTCCAGGCACAAGAAGCTCAGTCCACGGTCTACAACCAGTTAGCCAGAGTGAGTCAGTTCAATCCAGGAGACTGAGTTCTTGTGCTAATTCCTACTATGGAAAGCAAGTTTTTGGTCAAATAGCAAGGGCCATATGAAGTGGTGGAGAAGCTTGGTGAGGTAAACTTTGATTCACCAGCCAGGAAGATAGAAAACATATCAGATCTACCATGTCAACCTAATCAAGCCATGGCAAGACAGAGAGCCAGCTGAAACTCCTTGCTTGCTGGGCAAGTAAGGAGGTGAGTTGGAGGTGTCACCATAGCGGAGATGCTGTTGAAGGCCCAGAAAAAGCAGTACCAGGAGTTGCTCTAGAGGAATAGGGACCTGTTCTCAGAATTACCGAGGTGCACAAGGGTCGTATAACATGAAGTTCTGAAGGAGCCACAAATGTGCGCTAATGTAAAGCCTTATCGGATTCCGGAAGCCCATCAAGAAGTGACCTCAAAGGAGGTGGAGAGTATGTTAAAACTCGGGGTCATTAAGGAGTCCAAGAGTGGTTGGTAGAGCCCGATGTTGAATGGAGGTTTTGCAATGACTATCGGCAGTGTAAGGCTATGTGCGAACATTGCGGATTTTTTGCAGATTCCCAGCATTTTTTCCACGTGGAAATGCTATAAACCCGCAATGTAATATTAAAGCAATGTTAATCAATGGCATTCCTGAATTGTTGTGCACATGCTGCAGAAATTTCCGTCCTTATTTGCAACATTTTATTTTCCACAGCATGTCAATTCTTTTTGTGGATCTTCAGCATTTCTGCACCCATTGACTTCCATTGAGTCAGTCAAATCTGCAGCAAAACTGCAAGTGTAAAAAGGTTAGCAGATTTTCTGCGAAGTTGCGTGCCAAAAACTCTGCAGAAAGGAAATGATGGAGTGAGTGTGTGTGGGGGGAGAGTATGTGTATGGACAGAGACTATGTATGAGCGGAGAATATGTGCGGGTCTGTCTGTGTCTGTTTGCAGGTGTCTGTGTGTGTCTGCAGGTGTCAGTGGATGTCTGTGGGTGTCAGCGGGTTCTGTGGGTGTGTGTAACCATGCGACGTGTGTAC
This sequence comes from Dendrobates tinctorius, assembly GCF_039654945.1. NCBI lineage: Eukaryota > Metazoa > Chordata > Amphibia > Anura > Dendrobatidae > Dendrobates > Dendrobates tinctorius. The sequence goes on from NW_027361766.1 coordinate 34,338,193, forward strand.
CCAGGCGTTGTCTCATGGGACTACTACTCCTATCCGGCTATCTCTGTTGTCACATATAACAATGACAGCATAAGCCGATGATGGGAGCATAGTCCCATCATCTGGTGCCTGTATTCAATTGTAAAAAAAAATCAAAACATTTACATAATTACATACACAATACATACTCACCAAACACCTAATCCCCAACACCCGTGTCTCCTGCAACAAAAATAAAAAAATAAGCCAACATATACTCCCTGTATGCTGTAGTCCATTACCAAGTGTCCCACGACGATCTCACGTGTAGAATAGTCACATCGGGGGATGTGACCGCTCTATCTGGCCTTTGACAATACACTGACAGGAGATAATTGCTCCTGCAGTGTATCACTGCGCCGCCATGAGAGTTTACCAGAGCTCATCAGCTGATCAGCTCTGGTGCTCTCACTTACGGCACTGCTGCATGAGAAAGTTCTCATGCAGCGTTGCCGTAAGTGACAGCACCGGAGCTGATGAACTCGGGTGAAATCTCATGGTGACTCAGCGATACACTGCAGGAGCAATTACCTCATGTCAGTGCATCGCTGGAGGACTGTTCAACACATGAGATTGTCATGGGACACTTAGTAATGGACTACGGCAGGCAGGATAGTATTATACGTTGGTTTATTATTTTATTTTTGTTTCAGGAGATCAAACGGCTTCGGTGGAATTAGGTTTTAAGCAAGTATGATAAATTAGGATCCAATAAAGGAGCTGTGTGATTATTTCAATAAAGGGCTTTATTCTGGCTGTGTCTCAATTTACCATGAAACTATGGGGTTAGTAATAGTAATGGATAGGTGTCTTATAGACTTCTCTCAATTATGAAGCTGTGGGCTAGATGTCACCTGACATTACAATGGTGACATCAACTCCACAAATATGAACCCCCACTTGCCACCACTACAGGGCAAGTGGGAAAGGCGAGTCTAAGTGCCAGAATTGGCGCATCTATAAGATGTGCCATTTCGGGGGTGGTTTAGGGCAGATGTTTTTAGCCTGGGGGTGCCAATATCCATGGCTATTAATATCAGCCCGCAGCTGTCTGCATAGCCTTTGCTGGTTCAATTTTATAGGGGGACCCTATGTCAATTTTTTGTAAAATAGCCAGTAAAGAGTAAGCAAACAGCTGTGAGCTGATATTAATAGCCTGGGAACCTTTATGGCTATTTGCTCCTTCCCTGAATATTAAAGGGAACCTGTCACCTCTTTTTTGGCCTACCAGCTAAAAATATCATTTAATTGAGTGTCAGCTATGCGTTCCACAACTAGTTCTGAAACCCCCTGACTCCCCATGTATTACCCATAAAAACCTTTTTTATTTGTCCCTCGCTGTATGTTAATCTGTTAGGTCTGGTCCGATGGGCACTGCTTCTGTTCCGTCAATCCACTCCTCCTCGGCTTGCTGTACGCATTCTTGACTGAAGAGGTTGAACAAGGAAATGACATCACAATTCTTTTTTTTTTAATAATATATCTTTATTTCACTCTATGGATCTACAAAAACGCATGAAAATCCGCATCAAAAACGCATCATATCCACATAAAAAAAGCACGGAATTTACACTGCATTTTCGGTCAAGAGATGCAGAATCTGTGCAGAAATTTCCCCAATCATATCTGCAATGTGCACACATACGCTAAATGAGGTCTCCAAGTTTGACGCATATCTCATGCCGCGCGTCAATGAGCTTATCGAGAAACTTGGGCCCGCAAGGTACATAAACACCTTGGATTTGGGTTATTGGCAGATCATGGTGGCACAGAAAGTCTAGGAGTAGACTGCATTTTCTACCCTAGACGGATGCTTCCAGTTTGTCCGGATGCCGTTTGGACTGCAGGGGGCCCTGGTGACCTTCCAGAGAGCTATGAATAAAATCCTTGAACCTGTCACGGCACCGCCAGACTCAGGGCCTGCTGTCCCGGCCTCGGCCAGTAGGAGGCGCCGGACTATCACATCACCATCAGACTCAGGGCCTGCTGTCCCAGCCTCGGCCAGTAGGAGGCGCCGGACTATCACATCACCGTCAGACTCAGGGCCTGCTGTCCCAGCCTCGACCACTAGGAGGCCCCGGACTGTCCTATCACCGGCTGACTCGTGGCCTGCAGTCTCGGCCTTGGTCTCTGGGAGGTGTTGTGCTTCAACCCCGAGTGATGGCGGCGATAGTCATGAGGCTCCTGCGCAGGCGTCCGCTGGACTCAGGCTTTGCTCCTCGATCAGTCATGAAGGGGCTGGTGCATTACCATCCAGCCTGGTCCTGGGGGCGGTCCGGATGACATCATCAGGCCACGGGCCTGTAAGGGATGACCTGATCCCTCAAATACCTTGGGACTGCTCTTGCAGGCTGCTGGATATATTCTTGGTTCCCCTGCGTGTTACTGTGTGAATTGCTGTTTTACTGACTCTGACTTTTGCCTGGACTTCTGACTCTGCTTCTGCCTAACGATTCTGTACCTCTGCGACTCTCCTGGTTTATGACACTGACTTCGGCCTGGATTCTGACTCTGCTTCTGCCTAACGATTCTGTACCTCTGCTGCTCTCCTGGTTTATGACTCTTACTTTGGCCTGGATTCTGACTCTGCTTTTGCCTAACGATTCTGTACTTCTGCTGCCCTCCTGGTTTATGACTCTGGCTTCGGCCTGGAATCTGACTCTGCTACTGTCTACTGTTTTTATACCATTTCTGCCTGACTGGTTTAGTCTCGGATATCATTGCCTCTGTGTCCTGTATTGGAACACCTTTCTGGTGACCGTCCTGCTCTGGTCATTGCTCCTATTCAGACAGCGCCTCCTGGGCTCTGCTATAAATCCAGATCCCTGTATAGGGGTAAAGGGTCTCAGTGTTCCTCGGGGTGCTGTCTGGCTGCAGTCTAGACCGCAGGCAGATGTCACATTATATCCGGCCACAAAAATAAAATGGCTTTTTGTGTCTATACTTAACACATATAAAAGCAGTTTTTCCTCACTTTTTTTTTCCTTCCTCCTGACTGAGCTGATTCTTGGCCCAAACACCTGTTACATTGCACAGCCTGGAAGGTCGCTCTCAGGCTCAAGCATGCTGCAGCTTGGAAGCTTCAAGGAAAATGCTGGCTGTTGGAAATCCACATCCCTGGATCATCGCCCCCTGGACAGCTCTGGGGGTCAGGTATTGCCCGCAAATGCAGCCAAACTGTTGTTACCAGTTTCCCTTTCTTTTGCTAAGAAACGTCTGTGTGTGAAGGCTTATGTGGATTGTGGTGCTGCTGGCAACCTTATGGATTTTTCATTTGCTAAGAGCCTTGGTGTACCTCTGTCAAGGCTTAAAGCGCCTATTCAGACTACTGCGATTAATGGTACATCTATATTCCAAGGAGGCGTGGAATTCGTTACTGCCGAAATTTCTATGTCAGTGGGGACATTGCATAACGAGCAAATGTCATTTTTTGTTATATACAATTTATCCGATCCAGTTGTGTTAGGCATGCCATGGTTGCACCAACATAATCCGGTTATTGACTGGCGCATAGGTGACGTTGTGCGCTGGAGTCCACGGTGTCAGAGTAACTGTATGTCTTTTTCAGTAAACCAGATTAAAATTAAAACACCTTCTATTCCATATGCGTTTAGGGATTATGAAGATGTTTTCTCTATAGTGGAGTCGGAGAAACTACCTCCTCACAGAGAATACGATTGTCCTATTGAATTGGTCCCTGGTGCCCGTCTCCCTAAGGGGAGAATATTCAACCTCTCTGGTCCTGAGCGTGTAGCCATGAAGGAATACGTAGCAGATAGCCTTCGAAAAGGCTTCATTAGACCTTCCACCTCACCTGTAGGAGCTGGGTTTTTCTTTGTAGAGAAAAAAAATGGTGGACTTAGACCATGCATTGACTACCGTGAGCTGAACGCCATAACCGTAAAAAATCAATACCCGCTGCCACTCATTCCTGATCTGTTTAATCAGTTACTGGGAGCTCGCTGGTTTACTAAGCTTGACCTCCGGGGGGCATATAACCTGGTCCGCATAAGAGATGGGGACGAATGGAAAACGGCCTTTAATACACCCCTTGGCCATTTTGAGTACCTGGTAATGCCCTTCGGACTCAGTAACGCTCCTGCAGTATTTCAGCACTTCGTCAATGATATTTTCAGAGATATTTGTGGGGTGTATGTCGTCGTATATCTGGACGACATTTTGATTCATTCTGCTGACCCTGTGACGCATGCTCAACACGTCCGTTCAGTACTGCAGAGACTGCGCGAAAACTCTTTGTTCGTGAAATTTGAGAAATGTGTTTTTTTTGCCGAAGAGGTGCAGTTCTTAGGATACATGGTCTCAGGCAAGGGGTTCCGCATGGATCCCGCCAAGATTCAACCCATTAAGGATTGGGTACAACCCAAATCGCTGAAAGCACTACAGCGATTTTTGGGATTTGCGAATTATTATCGCAAGTTCATCCGGGGATTCTCAGAGATTGCCAAGCCACTCACGGACCTTACCCGGAAAGGGGCGGACGTGACTAATTGGAATCCTGAGGCAACCAGGGCTTTTTCTACACTAAAAGAGTGCTTCGTGGCCAACCCGGTGTTGATTCAACCAAACTTGGACCACCCGTTTTTTGTGGAAGTAGATGCCTCCGAAGTCGGAGTGGGAGCAGTGCTCTCACAAGGCACTGCAGCCCTCACTCAGCTTCGCCCATGTGCCTTTTTCTCCCGCAAATTCTCTGCCACGGAGAGAAACTATGACATTGGCAACCGAGAATTATTGGCCATCAAGTGGGCCTTCGAGGAATGGCGCCACTTCCTCGAAGGCGCCAAACACAAAGTTACTGTTATTACCGATCACAAGAACCTAACCTACCTAGAGTCGGCTAAAAGACTAAACCCTAGGCAGGCCAGGTGGGCCTTGTTTTTCTCCAGGTTTGATTTTTTAATCACCTTTCGCCCCGGAACCAAAAATGTGAGGGCAGATGCCCTCTCCCGCAGCTTTTGTCACACACACACCGAGGACTATGAACCAGCCCCCATATTGGCTAATGGCATTGTCGTGTCAGCAGTATCTCTGGACCTTCTGGAGGAGATCCGTAGGTCATCAGAACAAGCTCCTGACACTACGCCCCCAAAAAAATTATTCGTTCCAGCTACCTTTCGCTTACGAGTGTTAAAAGAATCTCACGACTCCATCCTGGCAGGCCACCCTGGTCTCAATAATACCACTAGGCTGGTAACCAGGAACTTTTGGTGGCCAACGGTGGCCAAGGACTGTAAGGAGTACGTCTCAGCGTGTGAAGTCTGTGCCCGCGCCAAGTCCCCCCATAACCGTCCTGCCGGCTGGCTTCAGCCCTTGCCCACCCCTGAAAGTCCATGGACCCACATCTCCATGGACTTCATTACAGACCTGCCACCCTCTGAGGGGAAAACTTGTATTTGGGTGGTGGTGGACAGGTTCAGTAAACAGTCTCACTTTGTTCCCCTGTCCGGCTTACCCAACTCTGAAACCTTAAGTAAGTTGTTTGTTCTTCACGTTGTACGTTTGCACGGCGTTCCGGCAAATATCGTATCAGGGGTACCCAGTTCGTCTCGAAGTTCTGGAGGGCGTTCTGTAGACGTATTGGTGTTGAGTTGTCCTTTTCCTCGGCATACCATCCCGAGACGAATGGTCAAACTGAGCGTGCCAACCAAACGCTGGAGCAATATCTCCGCTGCTATGTCTCAGCACATCAGTCAGATTGGGTGGAACATTTGCCATTGGCAGAGTTCGCTCTCAATAATAGATACCAAGACTCCATCAAAACCACCCTCTTCTTCTGTAACCTTGGACTACATCCGCGCTTTGGATCATTTTCGGCCAAGATGTCGGAAATCCCAGGGGTTGAGCAAAATATACATCGTCTAAAGACTATTTGGTCCGAAGTAAACTCTAATTTAAAAGGGGCTCAAATTAGACAGACTTCGGCAGCTAATAGACGACGATCCCAGGGGCCGCACCTGGGAGTTGGTGACAAGGTTTGGCTCTCTACAAGAAACATCAAACTTAAGGTACCGTCGGCCAAACTGGGTCCCAGGTTCATCGGCCCATATGAAATATTAGAGGTAATTAACCCGTTAGCATTTCGGTTAAAGCTCCCACAGTCTTTTAAAATTCCTAACGTTTTTCATAAGTCCCTCCTCAAGGTATACCGCTCCCCAATTCGTCCCGTCCGGTCCCCTCCTCCTCCAGTTTTGGTCAAGGGCGCCTTGGAGTACGAGGTCCAGGGCATATTTGATTCCCGTCTAGTGAGAAACTCGGGACAATATTTGGTGCATTGGAAGGGCTACGGCCCAGAGGAGAGGTCCTGGGTCCCCGCTAGTGACATTCGTGCAAAGCGGTTGATTAGGAGGTTTCACCTCCTCCACCCTGACAAACCGGGTTTTGAGGGTCCGGAGGCCCCTCTTAGAGGGGGGGTACTGTCACGGCACCGCCAGACTCAGGGCCTGCTGTCCCGGCCTCGGCCAGTAGGAGGCGCCGGACTATCACATCACCATCAGACTCAGGGCCTGCTGTCCCAGCCTCGGCCAGTAGGAGGCGCCGGACTATCACATCACCGTCAGACTCAGGGCCTGCTGTCCCAGCCTCGACCACTAGGAGGCCCCGGACTGTCCTATCACCGGCTGACCCGTGGCCTGCAGTCTCGGCCTTGGTCTCTGGGAGGCGTTGTGCTTCAACCCCGAGTGATGGCGGCGATAGTCATGAGGCTCCTGCGCAGGCGTCTGCTGGACGCAGGCTTCGCTCCTCGATCAGTCATGAAGGGGCTGGTGCATTACCATCCAGCCTGGTCCTGGGGGCGGTCCGGATGACATCATCAGGCCACAGGCCTGTAAGGGATGACCTGATCCCTCAAATACCTTGGGACTGCTCTTGCAGGCCGCCGGATATATTCTTGGTTCCCCTGCGTGTTACTGTGTGAATTGCTGTTTTACTGACTCTGACTTTTGCCTGGACTTCTGACTCTGCTTCTGCCTAACGATTCTGTACCTCTGCGACTCTCCTGGTTTATGACACTGACTTCGGCCTGGATTCTGACTCTGCTTCTGCCTAACGATTCTGTACCTCTGCTGCTCTCCTGGTTTATGACTCTTACTTTGGCCTGGATTCTGACTCTGCTTTTGCCTAACGATTCTGTACTTCTGCTGCCCTCCTGGTTTACGACTCTGGCTTCGGCCTGGAATCTGACTCTGCTACTGTCTACTGTTTTTATACCATTTCTGCCTGACTGGTTTAGTCTCGGATATCATTGCCTCTGTGTCCTGTATTGGAACACCTTTCTGGTGACCGTCCTGCTCTGGTCATTGCTCCTATTCAGACAGCGCCTCCTGGGCTCTGCTATAAATCCAGATCCCTGTATAGGGGTAAAGGGTCTCAGTGTTTCTCGGGGTGCTGTCTGGCTGCAGTCCAGACCGCAGGCAGACGTCACAGAACCCCTTAAGCAATACGGCACTGCATACTTGAACGATGCTGTGAACTTGTAGTCCAGACTGGGAGAGTCATGTGGTAAAGGTCCAGGCGGTGATTGATGCTCTAAGGAAGCTGTAGCTTTCAATAAACCCGAAGAAGTGTGCCTTGGGGAATGAAGACGCCAAGTACCTGGGATACATAGTGGGTCGAGGCGAGATCAAACTCCAAATCAGTAAAGTGGAGGCAATTCAAACATGGCCAAGACCACTGTCCAAGAAACAAGTTAGAGCCTTCCTGGGGATTGTGGGATATTACACGAGGTTCATGCCGAATTTTGTCATAATGGTCGCGCCCCTGACTGACCTCCTTAAGGGGATGAAATCAGTGATGGTAAAATGGTCTGAATAGGCAGAGATGGCCTTTTAAGAAATGAAAGGGACTCTGTGTAAGCAACCAGTTCTGGTGGCCCCCGAGATTATACTTAAAACAGATGCCTCAGATGTTGGGGTAGGAGCAGTCCTTTCTCAGGATATACACGGGGAGGAGCACCCTGTTCTCTACGTGAGTAGGAAGCTATCCTCATGTGAGAAGAATTATTTAGTCGTAGAGAAGTAGTGCTTGACCATAAAGTGGGTGGTGGACACATTACGGTACTATCTGGTAGGATGTAAGTTTAGATTGGTATCTGACCATGCACCAATCTGATGGATGGGGGAAACAAAGGGTAAAAATGCTAGCATAATCCGCTTGTTGCTAGCCCTGCAAGATTTCAACTTCCATGTAGAACATAGAGCAGGGAAATTTCATGGTAATGCTGATGCCCTCTCGAGAATCCCTTGTCGGGTAGGGGAAAGTGCCAAGCCCCACAGCTATAGGCAGAGAGAGGAGGTAAGTAGTGTGGCTAATGGTCGCATAGTCAATGGGAGGTATGTGCCACAGAGATGACTTTTCTCTGTGATGTAACCGGAGTATTTTTTCTAGTGCATGAAAACACTCAGAGGATCAATTTTGCACCTGGGACCGGGTTGTGGGTAGCTATGAGAGATGGGTGGGTCTGGGTGTGGTTACCACCTATTTAATGGAGGCTGTTGTTTGTCACATGGTCTGTGTGTTGGGAGGGAAAAGATCTCCTGTGTGTTTGGCTCCAGACCAAGCCGGAGTACTGTACACTACCCCAACCTGTGTGCCCACAGGCCTGGTTGAGCAGAGCCCTGCTATGGGCATTTGTACTTTCTGTGCCTGAGCCAAAGGTGGTTTTCTGTTTTTTGCTTCTGGTGGTTTATGAAGGAATAAACCCACATGAACTTTCAAAGGAACAAACCTCCTGTTTTCCTCTCATTGCACGCAAGTGAGTAAAACCCCTACACTATATAGAAGAGTGGTGTGAAGAACCTGCAAGAAGCATACAGTATAGATACACCCAGGGTATACAGAAATATAAAAAGGAGTAAAACAAAGATAAATACAAATCAGGCAATACAAAACAACCCCAAAATGAGCCACAAACAGCAAAGATAAGTAGTAATGCACAGTAGTGAATATGTGGTTAATCTACCTTGACAGCAATATGCTGTAAAAGGGCAGTATGAAGTAACACCCAGCAAAATACAAAGATTGTAGCAATGCCAAAAAGTACACATTAAATACCTAGCAAGAATACAAAACAATGCACATAGGTAAATGTATATCAAAACTAGGGATGAGCTTTCTGATATTGAAATATCGGAAATCGGCCCGATATTTGCGATATCGGAATTCCGATTCCGATATTTTTTTCACATCGGAAATCGGAAATCCCATAATCCTTCAGCCTTTCAGCACTCCGTGGAGCCAATCAGGAGCTGAAGAATTGCTGACAACATTGTGCAACTCCTCTTAGCTTGGTAGGAGGCGTCCAAACTAGCTAGGGGCTGCGCTGCGATTGGCTGGCTGGATGGTGTGATCAGGCAGTATAAAAGGCTGCACCTGCCATTTTAGCCTCACTCTACTGTGAAAGCATATAGGGATAGGTTGCTGTTGGAGATAGGGAGAGATCTCGGATCTAATAGCGATACAAATTGTTTTTCTGCGACTGTAGCAGCCCCTGTGTGTTACAGAAGCAGTCTTTTTCCTCACTGACCCTGCTCAGTTTCATTTTTTGTGCTGTGCAGGCTCTCAGTGAGGTGCTTAGTGAGACATTGCAGCGCACGTTCACTGCAGTTGCTGCAGCTCCTCTTGCTGCAGCACTGTGTGGTGTGTGTCTCACTGCCTTTTCTCTTCATCCCTTAAATCCCCTTCCCCTATTTTTTCCTAAAAGTTAAACACTATATAGGGATTGTGCTGTGAGGGACCCAAACAAAAATCAATTTAAATGCTCAAGGGTCTCAAAAAGAAATCATATAACATACCCTAAACTAATATTTTATTGATAAAAAACCCACCAGGGTTACACCACAAGTGAACACAAAAGACAAAACAAAAAAAGTGTCCAAAAAGTAAATAAATTAAAATAATTTGTGGGGGATGTCCTAGCAGTCCCTATTAAGGTATTCTATTGTCACCTTCCTAACCGCGGAGGTTGGCACCCTAGGGGGAACGTTGTGGCGCCCCCGCTCAACGGTGGCTGTCCCTAGGGGCCCTATTGTACCCTGGCACCACTAATGAAGTCCCTTCCCCGATGCTAAGGGAACCCCTGCCAGATAACAGAGACAAACCTACGATGAGGGGGACCCTAGAACCCACAAAATGTTACACATATAGAAGAACACATGAATAAATAGGCATTTGGGGAGACAGTTCTGTCCCGACTCATGGCTCAGACATATAGATATGACTGACAAAAAAGAAGCAGTGCATCATGACTCATCAGCTGCAAACAGTGTGTGTCAATCCACCTGATTATCGCAGCATATATATTGCTTCACAGATATGTATATGTATAGTCCAAGATACCACATAAATAGGTCATGATTAATAAACTTAGCCAAGGTCAAAAAACACACATTGAGCTTATATCCACGACATTAATTCTCAGATCTCATCATATTATCAAATAGCAGATAGAACATATCATTGGTGGAAAGATCAGAAAAAAATGGGATACTCATCGTATACTCCAACAACCGCCCCATAGCCTAGATACGCCTCGACGCGTTTCACCCCTCTGGGATCATCAGGAGGCTCGATAGCAACCTTACTAGTGTCCTGATGTGGTATAATGGCCGGACTGTCCCGATATCCCTCCATTTAAACCTGCCACAACAGCGTGCGCCAGCCCCGAACGCTGCGTGGAGACACTCCCCCTAGCGTCTGTGCGCATGTCAAGCCGGAGCGTCAATGATCACCTGATAGTCAGGGCGCTCTGTCGGCACATCTCCCCACAGTGCGCATGTCTGAACTCAAGACAGAGATCTCACAGCATGTCTCGCGATAGCTTAACATAAATCGATCAAGTGCGCACCCCAGCCATACAGCGCACATAACAACCACTAGCATATGAGATGGATCTTTCTATAGTTTCTTCCATCCTTCCAATGCGCATGTCCGTTCTGCAATAGTGATCTAAACCACATAGCGCAATGTCAATAGTATATTTATAAACAGGACACGCATCTTGTTAAACAGTAACATGCATCAGATCATACAAATTACCAGCAACCGCCCGAAGACCGTAACAATGTCACCTAATGACATTAATACGAATAATCTCTAAAGAAAGAGAGAGATAATGTCGTGCCCAGATCCTAGTGCAAACATTGTGTATCGCCATAAAGGCAGATAAACACCTATGGATTCTCTATGTAGATTGTTTTGATATCATTTCCCTCATTTTTTCAGGAGACGAGAGACCCCTTAATTAATAACCATCTAGGTAGATTTAAGAAAATGGTGGTGCAGTTATTCATTTTTAGTGCGTCTTTATGCCATGTAGTAGTGGAGAAAACTATTGAGGACTCCAGGACAATCTAAGTGTATTATTGATATGATCATATATATATATATATATATATATATATATATATATATATCAGGAATTTAATAACTGTTAGTTTGCATTTATCTGCCTTTATGGCGATACACAATGTTTGCACTAGGATCTGGGCACGACATTATCTCTCTCTTTCTTTAGAGATTATTCGTATTAATGTCATTAGGTGACATTGTTACGTCTTCGGGCGGTTGCTGGTAATTTGTATGATCTGATGCATGTTACTGTTTAACAAGATGCGTGTCCTATTTATAAATATACTATTGACATTGCGCTATGTGGTTTAGATCACTATTGCAGAACGGACATGCGCATTGGAAGGATGGAAGAAACTATAGAAAGATCCATCTCATATGCTAGTGGTTGTTATGTGCGCTGTATGGCTGGGGTGCGCACTTGATCGATTTATGTTAAGCTATCGCGAGACATGCTGTGAGATCTCTGTCTTGAGTTCAGACATGCGCACTGTGGGGAGATGTGCCGACAGAGCGCCCTGACTATCAGGTGATCATTGACGCTCCGGCTTGACATGCGCACAGACGCTAGGGGGGGTGTCTCCACGCAGCGTTCGGGGCTGGCGCACGCTGTTGTGGCAGGTTTAAATGGAGGGATATCGGGACAGTCCGGCCATTATACCACATCAGGACACAAGTAAGGTTGCTATCGAGCCTCCTGATGATCCCAGAGGGGTGAAACGCGTCGAGCCGTATCTAGGCTATGGGGCGGTTGTTGGAGTATACGATGAGTATCCCATTTTTTTCTGAGCTTTCCACCAATGATATGTTCTATCTGCTATTTGATAATATGATGAGATCTGAGAATTAATGTCGTGGATATAAGCTCAATGTGTGTTTTTTGACCTTGGCTAAGTTTATTAATCATGACCTATTTATGTGGTATCTTGGACTATACATATACATATCTGTGAAGCAATATATATGCTGCGATAATCAGGTGGATTGACACACACTGTTTGCAGCTGATGAGTCATGATGCACTGCTTCTTTTTTGTCAGTCATATCTATATGTCTGAGCCATGAGTCGGGACAGAACTGTCTCCCCAAATGCCTATTTATTCATGTGTTCTTCTATATGTGTAACATTTTGTGGGTTCTAGGGTCCCCCTCATCGTAGGTTTGTCTCTGTTATCTGGCAGGGGTTCCCTTAGCATCGGGGAAGGGACTTCATTAGTGGTGCCAGGGTACAATAGGGCCCCTAGGGACAGCCACCGTTGAGCGGGGGCGCCACAACATTCCCCCTAGGGTGCCAACCTCCGCGGTTAGGAAGGTGACAATAGGATACCTTAATAGGGACTCCTAGGACATCCCCCACAAATTATTTTAATTTATTTACTTTTTGGACACTTTTTTTGTTTTGTCTTTTGTGTTCACTTGTGGTGTAACCCTGGTGGTTTTGTATCAATAAAATATTAGTTGAGGGACCCAAACAACCTCTGTGGCTGGTGCCACACAGCACCTGGCCCAGTCCCGGAGAATCCTTTTTTTTTTGGTATCACAGCAGTGTCATTTACTGCGCTGTGACATCCGACCGTAGCGTGTACACCAATTCTTATACCTGTTTGTAGTCCTACAGGAATAAGCACACTAATTCCTAATAATTACTTTCTTGCCGTTCTGAATCCATCAATAGAGATGAAGAAGGCAGGGAGTAAGGGACGTCCCCACGGCGGCTGCGGAAGAGGTGCATCAGCAGCTAGACATGGTGCACATCCAGAGCAAGCAGCAGGCCCAAGTCACTCAGCACCTACTTTCACCCGGCAGCAGTCATTTATTCGCAGCTTGTTAGGAGCGCAGGGCCATAGGCTGATAAGAGAGGATCAAGTAGAAACCGTTGTTGGTTGGATGGCAGCTGAGGAATCCACCTCAATGAGCACAGCATCCTCCCAGGACCTCTCCACCACATCGGGTCAGGCCACTGAAGAGCAGCACCCATCTTCTTCTTCACCGCCCACTAAATTGCCCAGATATTCAGAGGGTCAGAAGCCTACCTTAATCCTCTTCTCAGAATCTGTTGGCTTGGAATCTGTGTGCCATCCAGACTGCACTCCTGCTGCTGAAGAAGAGGTAGTGTGCACAGATGCGCAACCACTGTGTCTGTCTGAGGAAGAAGTGGAGGGTGGGCCAGTGCCCACAGTGACCAGACCCCAATCAGCAGATGATGATGAAACTCAGCTGCCAGTTTCTGCTGACGAAAGTGTATTGGATGACGAGGTCCTTGACCCATCATGGCATGCTGAGGGGCAGCAAGCAAGTGGGGATAGCTGAGAGGAAGAGCTTGCAGGTGTGGCGCAGCGTGGCCGTCCACGTGGGAGAGGAAGAGGGAAAAATTGGTTGTCGGCTCCCTCAACTTCAGCACCCGTTAGGGGCAGGGCTCTTTTAAAGAACACAAGGAGTGCGCCCAAAAGTTGTGGTGCATGGGCCTTTTTCGACCAAGTTGCAGATGACGTTACAGTAGTCAGATGCAAGCTTTGTCGACAAACTGTGCGGAGAGGGAAGAAAGTCAGCAACCTTAATACCACCAATATGTTGACGCATGTCAGGAAGAGGCACCCTGTGGAGTGGCAGCATCACACCCAAGATGATTAGCCACCTTCAGCTGGTACCCCACCTTCCACCTCTTCAGCCACAGCGGCCACCTCTTACTCCAGCTCGCAAACAGCTGCTCCCGCTTCCTCGCCAGAATGCCAGGGTGCATCTACAGGCAGTGTTGTGCGGCGGTACACTGTCTGTACTTCGTCAGCATCAGCATCCCAATCGCTGGCATCCTCACACTCCCAATCCAGTGTGCAGCCATCTGTCACACAGGTGTGGGAGAAAAGGCGCCCGTACTCGGCAAACCACCCACGACCACAGGGCATGAATTCTCGCATTGCCAAACTGCTTGCAGTGGAAATGCTACCATTCTGGCTGGTGAGCAAGCCAGCCTTTATCGATATGTTGGGGTTTGCAATCTCACAATACAGCGTTCCCAGCCGCTTCTACTTCAGCAGGCAAGCCGTCCCCGCCCTGCAACAGCATGTGGAGCGTAAAATTAAGCATGCGCTACAAAATGCAGTTAGTAGCAAGGTCCACCTGACCACCGATGCGTGGACCAGTCAGCATGGCAAGGGATGCTACATTTCCATCACCGCCCATTGGGTAAATGTAGTTGAGCCTGGAACTGAAGTAGACAGTGCAAGTGCGCGGGTCCTGCCAACTCCACGGATTGCAGGCCTCTCCTCTGTACAAATTGACTCCTCCTCATACTCCTCGTCAGACTCGCCTGCACCCAGACGTACCACAACAACCAATTTCAGCACTGCATCGGCCAAACATCAACAGGCCGTGTTGAAACTGGTTTATCTGGGTGATGTTAGCCACACCGCAACCGACCTGTGGAACACGCTCAAGGAGCAGAGCGACATGTGGCTTGCGCCGCTCAACCTCCAGCCAGGTATGGTGGTGTGTGACAACGGCCGAAACCTGGTAGCGGCTCTGGACCTAGGTGGTCTGATTCACATTTCATGCCTTGCCCATGTCCTAAACTTGGAGGTGCAGAGTTTCCTTAGGAACTATCCTGACCTTGAGGAGCTGCTGCACAAAGTCAGATACGAGTGCTCTCATTTGCGGCGTTCAAGCATGGCTGCATCACGCCTTTCAGCCATGCAGCACAGATTGGGCCTGCCCGAGCACCGCATCATTGTTGACTTCCCCACCAGGTGGAATTCAACTTTGCATATGCTGCGAAGGTTGTGTGAGCAGCAACCTGCAATTATGGAGTTGCAGCTGCAGCAGGCGCAAAGTAGGTGACACACATCTCAGCCCTCCCACTTTACAACCACAGAGTGGGCACCCATGAAGGACATATGCACCATTTTGAAGTGCTTCGAGGACTCCACTCTGATGGTGAGCGCGGATGCTGCCCTACTCAGCCTGACTATTCCCCTTATATGCCTTATAGAATCATCACTTAAAGGACTAAGGGATGAGGTTTCTCTGGAGGAGGAGGAGTAGTATGATGAGACACTTGGACCAACCAGGCAATCTTCATCGGCCCGGTTGGTACAAAGCTCTGTGGGTGCCTCACAAAGGTCCAGGCAGGACACAGCAAGCGAGGAGGATGAGGAGGACTATGAGGATGAGCCAGAGGAGGAAAGTACACAGCGCTCTGCTGGTAGTCACCACATAGAGCGTGGATGGGGTGATGCAGAGCAGCCAGAGCACATTCCTCCAGCTGGTGACAGCGATGCATTGCCAGTTGGCAGCCTTCAGCACATGAGTGACTTCATGCTGCAGTGTCTGAGAAACGACCCACGTGTGTCTCGTATTCTCCACACAAATGACTACTGGGTGGCCACCCTCTTAGATCCACGTTAGCGGGACAGCCTTCAAAGCCTAATTACACCGTTGAACCGGGTGTGTAAAATGCAGGAGTACCAAGATGCACTGGTTAATTCACCCATGTACACTTCTCCACAGCATAGCAGTGATGCGCGTGCACTAGCAGGCACCTCAGTGCGTCCAGGGCCCAGCGGAATCCGTTCAGAAGCCGGTAGCAGAAGCAGTACATCTGCTACTGACAGGTTCAGTATACCCAACCTGTTCCAATGGTTTCTGAACCCACAAACAGTTCGGGCACCATCAGCACAGACAGTGCACCGCACTAGGAGCCAACGTTACCGTGACATGGTGGCACAATACCTCTCCACTAGAGTTGAGCGAAACGGGTCGAAAAATTTTGGCAAAGTCGGGTTTCATGAAACGAAACCCGACCCTAGGATGAGGTCGGCCACGAGGTCGGCGACTTACGCGCCAAAGTCGCGTTTCAAAAGTTTGTTTTGCGCTCTTTTTCAGCTAATCAGGATCCACGGACACTGGGGGCAACGTGATGACATAGGCAGGGGTCACCACCATCTTTCAGAAGGGCATGCAAGTGATTGGCTTGCTTTGGTGGGCGTCACAGGGGGTATAAAAGGGCGTGCACGCCGACCGCCATCTTACTTCTGCCGATCTCAGTATAGGGAGAGGTTGCTGCTGATTCTGTAGGGAGAGCGTTAGGCAGGGAAGAAGACAAAAAAACTGCTTCTGCTGCTAGCGATTTGGCCTGCACAACACACCAGTCACTGTGTGTGCAGTGCAAGGGGAGGCTATATAGTGGTGTATCAGTGGTGTTGGTTGTTGGGCTGCCTTCTAAGGCTTCCTGACATTCCTGCATTGCTGTTTACCCACTGCTCCGCAAACTGCTTTTTTAAAAGCAATCCCAATTTTTTTTTTGTCCTGCTGAGAAGAAAAAAAAACTGCTTCTGCTGCTAGCAATTTGGCCTGCACAACACACCAGTCACTGTGTGTGCAGTGCAAGGGGAGGCTATATAGTGGTGTATCAGTGGTGTTGGTTGTTGGGCTGCCTTTTAAGGCTTCCTGACAGGCTGGCATTGCTGTTTACCCACTGCTCTGCAAACTGCTTTTTTAAAAGCAATCCAATCTCCCTTATCCTCTAGTCACTTTTGTCACAGCTGTGCCATCGAGCCTGTGACATAGCGCTCAGATATCAGTGGGCCGCACACAATCCAAAAGTGTCCAGTGTCCAAAAGTGTGTGCAGAGATTCAAAATCTCCCTTATCCTCTAGTCACTTTGGTCACAGCTGTGCCATCGAGCCTGTCACATAGCGCTCAGATATTCATTGGGCTTCACACAATCCAAAAGTGTCCAGTGTCCAAAAGTGTGTGCAGAGATTCAAAATCTCCCTTATCCTCTAGTCACTTTGGTCACAGCTGTGCCATCGAGCCTGTCACATAGCGCTCAGATATTCATTGGGCCTCACACAATCCAAAAGTGTCCAGTGTCCAAAAGTGTGTGCAGAGATTCAAAATCTCCCTTATCCTCTAGTCACTTTGGTCACAGCTGTGCCATCGAAGCCTGTCACATAGCGCTCAGATATTCATTGGGCCTCACACAATCCAAAAGTGTCCAGTGTCCAAAAGTGTGTGCAGAGATTCAAAATCTCCCTTATCCTCTAGTCACTTTGGTCACAGCTGTGCCATCGAGCCTGTCACATAGCGCTCAGATATTCATTGGGCCTCACACAATCCAAAAGTGTCCAGTGTCCAAAAGTGTGTGCAGAGATTCAAAATCTCCCTTATCCTCTAGTCACTTTGGTCACAGCTGTGCCATCGAGCCTGTCACATAGCGCTCAGATATTCATTGGGCCTCACACAATCCAAAAGTGTCCAGTGTCCAAAAGTGTGTGCAGAGATTCAAAATCTCCCTTATCCTCTAGTCACTTTGGTCACAGCTGTGCCATCGAGCCTGTCACATAGCGCTCAGATATTCATTGGGCCTCACACAATCCAAAAGTGTCCAGTGTCCAAAAGTGTGTGCAGAGATTCAAAATCTCCCTTATCCTCTAGTCACTTTGGTCACAGCTGTGCCATCGAGCCTGTCACATAGCGCTCAGATATTCATTGGGCCTCACACAATCCAAAAGTGTCCAGTGTCGAAAAGTGTGTGCAGAGATTCAAAATCTCCCTTATCCTCTAGTCACTTTGGTCACAGCTGTGCCATCGAGCCTGTCACATAGCGCTCAGATATTCATTGGGCCTCACACAATCCAAAAGTGTCCAGTGTCCAAAAGTGTGTGCAGAGATTCAAAATCTCCCTTATCCTCTAGTCACTTTGGTCACAGCTGTGCCATCGAGCCTGTCACATAGCGCTCAGATATTCATTGGGCCTCACACAATCCAAAAGTGTCCAGTGTCCAAAAGTGTGTGCAGAGATTCAAAATCTCCCTTATCCTCTAGTCACTTTGGTCACAGCTGTGCCATCGAGCCTGTCACATAGCGCTCAGATATTCATTGGGCCTCACACAATCCAAAAGTGTCCAGTGTCCACAAGTGTCTGCAGAAATTCAAAATCTCCCTTATCCTCTAGTCACTTTGGTCACAGCTGTGCCATCGAGCCTGTCACATAGAGCTCAGATATTCATTGGGCCTCACACAATCCAAAAGTGTCCAGTGTCCACAAGTGTCTGCAGAAATTCAAAATCTCCCTTATCCTCTAGTCACTTTGGTCACAGCTGTGCCATCGAGCCTGTCACATAGCGCTCAGATATCAGTGGGCCTCACACAATCCAAAAGTGTCCAGTGTCCACAAGTGTCTGCAGAAATTCAAAATCTCCCCTGTCCTATAGACACCTTGTACCTTGTTTTACATTACTATATAGTTTGTTGGATTTTGTCTACATTTCTACCAAAAATGAGGAAGGCTGGTGGAAGAAGCCGTGGAATTGGGCGGGGGTTGGCAGCTGGTAATGATGGTGTTGGTGGTGGATCTGATGGTAGTGGCAAGAGCAAAATAGGACCGAATGCAGGAGGTGCTGACCCTGCGTCATCGTCTGGCTACATAAGGCCTCGAACGCTTAGTTTTCTAGGAGTTGGCAAACCGCTTTTAAAGCCAGAGCATCAGGAAAAAGTTTTGTCTTACATTGCTGACTCAGCCTCCAGCTCTATCGCCTCCTCTTCTTCAGTTGTAAAAAGTGAAAGCACTGAGTCGTCATTGGAGGCTCATGTTCATGAACCACACCTTTCCTTGTGTCCTTCACCCCAACCAAGATTGAAGGATGACGCAGGCCATACTACTGATTACTCCATGGAGCTGTTTTCACATACCATGCCTGGATTATCAAGTGAAATGGTGAATTACCCAGGCCAAGATGAATCTGACATGGAGTGCACTGATGCACAGCCGCTGATGGATGATTCTGCTGGTACATTCACTCAGAGCACTACATTGTCCTCGCAGTGTACAGAGCCAGATTCTGACCCTGATGAGACTCAGGTGCCCCTTGCCGCATACTATACCACCATACACGGTGACACAGAGGAAGATGCACATGACATAGAAGAGGAGGTGATGGATGACCCAGTTGTTGACCCAGATTGGCATCCATTGGGGGAAGAGGGTGCTGCTTCCAATAGCTCAGATGAGGAGCATCCACAGCAGACATCGACATCGCAATAGCTGTTATCTGGCAGGCCCGGAGCACTCCAAAGACAGGTTCCAAACATCAAAAGAGTTGCTGGACAGCTTGTCCAGAGGGTCAAAAGATCACAGCGTGCTAGGCCGCAAAATGTCTGCCAAAGTAGGAAGAGTGCAGTGTGGCACTTTTTTGAACAAAATCCTCATGATCAGGCCAAGGTTATCTGTAAGAAGTGCGCAAAGACCTTTAGTCGAGGGAAAAATCTGAAAAATTTGAATACCAGTTGCATGCTTAGACATTTAACCAGCATGCACTTGCAAGCGTGGACACAACACCAAACCTCAAGTGCCACATGTGCAATTGATCAAAACGAAGGTAGTCAGCAACGCTACACTGTTTCCCCCACTGTAAGCCCACCGGTTAGCACAGCAGCAAATGTTGAGGTGTCGTTGCAAGGCCACAGCAGTCAGGGAATCCCACTGTTATATCAACGAAAGACTGATTCTAGGCCATCAGAAAGAACACCAACTCCATCACCATCATCAACCCTCTTTCAGTCCGCCCTGTCCACCGCTACTTCCACCATATGCAGCTCTCAAGTCCAGCTCACCCTCCCAGACACTATGAGTAGGTCAAGAAAGTACTCAGTCTCTCATCCGCGTACACTTGGTTTGAACGCCCACATTGCCAAACTAATCTCGTTTGAGATGATGCCCTTTCGGTTGGTGGAAAGCACAGCTTTCCGCGAACTCATGGCCTATGCAGTGCCACGCTATGACCTACCAAGTCGCCACTTTTTCTCTCACAAAGCCATCCCAGCCCTCCACCATCATGTGAAAGACCGCATTGTCCATGCACTCAAGCAGTCAGTGAGCGGAAAGGTGCACCTCACAACTGATGCATGGTCCAGTCGGCATGGCCAGGGCCGTTACGTGTCCATCACTGTGCACTGGGTTAATGTGGTGGATGCAGGGTCCACAGGGGACAGCGGTGGTGGGACAGTGCTGCCTAGCCCACGGTATAGGAAACAGTTGGCTGTAGGCGTTCGACCCTCCTCCTCCAGAAGCGAAAGCTCGTCCACAGAGCGCAGTCGTACGAGCACTCCATCTGCAGCTGCCACTGTTGCAAACGATGTGTCCCCCTATCGAGCAGCTAGTGGTAAGCGTCAGCAGGCTGTGTTGCAGATGATGTGTTTGGGCAACAGACACACCGCCGAGGTGCTGGCCGAGTACTTGAAGCGACAAACTGAGTCATGGCTGGGCAGTGTACATCTTGAGGCAGGCAAGGTAGTTAGTGATAACGGCCGTAATTTTGTGGCAGCCATAGCCCTTTCAAAACTCAGCCATATACATTGCTTGGCTCACACCATGAACCTGGTGGTGCAGTGCTTCCTCAAAAATTATCCGGAGTTAACAGCCCTGCTCCAGAAGGTGCGAAGACTGTGCGCGCACATCCGCTGGTCGCCTGTTCACTCCGTTCGTATGCAGAAGCTGCAGCGATTGCTCCACCTTCCCAACCACCGCCTCATTATCGACATTGCAACAAGGTGGAACTCCACCCTGCACATGGTGGAGCGGCTGTCCGAGCAGAGGCAGGCCATAATGCATTTGTGGGAGGATACACGGCCAGGCACTTTGAGAGCAGACATGGAGTTGACAGGTGTGCAGTGGTCGAAGCTGAAAGACCTCTGTAAAGTCCTTCAGTGTTTTGAGGAATGCACACGGCTGGTAAGCACAGACGACGCCATCCTAAGCATGAGCATCCCACTTATGCGTCTGCTCATGCAAAATTTGATGCACCTTAAGGAGCAGGCGTCTGCAGCCAATGTTGATGAGGAGGAAGAGGAGGAGGGAATCCTTGATGACATTCAGCCATTGTCTGCTCAGGGACCTCTCCTGGACGAGGTGGAGGAAGAAGAGGAGGAGGAGGAGGATGATGGGGATGATTACTTAGGGGAGGAGGATGCATCTCGTGGGGCAAGTGAAAATGTTGGCGTGGCAAGGTCTGGTACAGGGTTTGTGCGTGACTGGAGGGATGTGGATTTGCCAGAAAGTGCTCCTCCAACCAGCACTCGCAGTGCATCATTGACACCGGGAACATTGGCCCACATGTCAGATTATGCCTTGCAGATCCTAAACAGGGACCCACGCATTGCCAAAATGATGAACGATGATGACTACTGGTTGGCCAGCATCCTGGATCCACGCTATAAAGGCAAATTACAAAACATCATGCCACAGGAGAACCTTGACCTAATATTGGCTAATAAACAAGCAACTCTGGTAAATCGGTTGCTTGAGGCATTCCCAGCACACAGCAGCGGTGATGGTTCTCACACGAGCCGTACGGGCCGGGGGCAGCTTGGCAGAGGTGTTCGTGGTGCACACAGCAGAAGTGGCGTTGGAGACAGGGGTTTCATGACAATGTTGTGGACTGATTTTTCAAGTACCGCTCACACAACTGGTAATACTGCATCGATGGAAAGTGACAGGAGACAGCAGTTGTCAACTATGGTTACAAACTACTTTTCCTCCCATATCGATGTTCTCCCACACAGGTCATTCCCCTTTGACTATTGGGCCGCTAAACTGGACACCTGGCCTGAATTGGCCCAATATGCCTTACAGGAGCTCGCTTGCCCAGCTGCAAGTGTGCTATCGGAAAGAGTCTTCAGTGCAGCTGGATCAATCCTGACAGAAAAAAGGACCCGTCTGTCAACCCAAAATGTGGATGATCTAACCTTCATTAAAATGAACCACGCATGGGTTTCCAAGGATTTTGGCCCACCTTCCTCTGATGACACATAGGGTTACAGAAAAATGGCTTGCTTTGGTCCACCTCTTCCTGGGACTTGACCTATTTCACCTTTTGCATCAGCTGAATGTCCAACATCAACATATGCCACTTACTAAAACTCCCTAACTGTGCTGCATCCCCCCCCATGGCCGGGGTCACCACCTAGCGCACGACACCGTGCGAGTGCCGTTGCCATGGACAGGTGGGTAGGCCGACTCTTGGGCGCGGGCACTGGTACAGGGTCCTTCATAGTGCAATCAATTGTCTCTGACGGTGGTGGTGCACACCCGCCGTCAGACACACCGTCGTACTATGAGGGGCCCAGTGCCAGTACCGACGCCCACGAGTGGGCCCCCCTTGCTTGGGCAGGGCCCCAGCATTTGCAATCTTTACCTCTCCCTGCTCCTCCGCTGTGTAGTCTGGGCCGTCAAATCCATACTGTGCCTGACACCGTCTGAGCCTGCCTCCTGATGTATAGACATATATTTTGAATGTGTACGCTATCCATACATGTTATCCGGGGAAACGGTACCCTTTCTAACCTTTGTGCAATCACGTGCAATCCATACTGGGCCTAACACCGTCTGAGCCTGCCTCCTGAGACATATATTTTGAATGTGCACGCTATCCATACATGTTATCCGGGGATACGGTACCCTTTCTAACCTTTGTGCAATCACGTGCAATCCATACTGGGCCTAACACCGTCTGAGTCTGTCTCCTGAGACATATATTTTGAATGTGTACGCTATCCATACATGTTATCCAGGGAAACGGTACCCTTTCTAACCTTTGTGCAATCCATACTGGGCCTAACACCGTCTGAGCCTGCCTCCTGAGACATATATTTTGAATGTGTACGCTATCCATACATGTTATCCGGGGATACGGTACCCTTTCTAACCTTTGTGCAATCACGTGCAATCCATACTGGGCCTAACACCGTCTGAGCCTGCCTCCTGAGACATATATTTTGAATGTGTACGCTATCCATACATGTTATCCGGGGAAACGGTACCCTTTCTAACCTTTGTGCAATCACGTGCAATCCATACTGGGCCTAACACCGTCTGAGCCTGCCTCCTGAGACATATATTTTGAATGTGTACGCTATCCATACATGTTATCCGGGGAAACGGTACCCTTTCTAACCTTTGTGCAATCACGTGCAATCCATACTGGGCCTAACACCGTCTGAGCCTGCCTCCTGAGACATATATTTTGAATGTGTACGCTATCCATACATGATATCCGGGGATACGGTACCCTTTCTAACCTTTGTGCAATCACGTGCAATCCATACTGGGCCTAACACCGTCTGAGCCTGCCTCCTGAGACATATATTTTGAATGTGTACGCTATCCATACATGTTATTCGGGGAAACGGTACCCTTTCTAACCTTTGTGCAATCACGTGCAATCCATACTGGGCCTAACACCGTCTGAGCCTGCCTCCTGAGACATATATTTTGAATGTGTACGCTATCCATACATGTTATCCGGGGAAACGGTACCCTTTCTAACCTTTGTGCAATCATGTGCAATCCATACTGGGCCTAACACCGTCTGAGCCTGCCTCCTGAGACATATATTTTGAATGTGTACGCCATCCATACATGTTATCCGGGGACACGGTACCCTTTCTAACCTTTGTGCAATCACGTGCAATCCATACTGGGCCTAACACCGTCTGAGCCTGCCTCCTGAGACATATATTTTGAATGTGTACGCTATCCATACATGTTATCCGGGGATACGGTACCCTTTCTAACCTTTGTGCAATCACGTGCAATCCATACTGGGCCTAACACCGTCTGAGCCTGCCTCCTGAGACATATATTTTGATTGTGTACGCTATCCATACATGTTATCCGGGGAAACGGTACCCTTTCTAACCTTTGTGCAATCATGTGCAATCCATACTGGGCCTAACACCGTCTGAGCCTGCCTCCTGAGACATATATTTTGAATGTGTACGCTATCCATACATGTTATCCGGGGAAACGGTACCCTTTCTAACCTTTGTGCAATCACGTGCAATCCATACTGGGCCTAACACTGTCTGAGCCTGCCTCCTGATGTATAGGCATATATTTTGAATGTGTACGCTATCCATACATGTTATCTGGGGATACGGTACCCTTTCTCACCTTTGTGCAATCACGTGTAATCCATACTGGACGTGAGAACGGCTGGCGAGCTGTTAAGCAACTACAGCACCTGTGGTTTGCACACGTAAGTTATTCATTTTTTCAGGAATGACGGTTAGGCCTAATTCCGGAACTGCAGTTGACCTGCACTTACTTGGAAATCATTGTTCGCGGGTAATTATTGTAATCAGTGATCCCCATCACTAACGTTGTTCAGCGGGTTATCTGCACCTGTAAGCGACAAACGCTGGCCTTTTCAGTGTAGCGCACATGCAGCAACGGACATGTAAGGGCATGACACACCAGTTATTGGCCAATCTCATGTGCCAGAGCCTCACGTGTCCCTCTAGTAAGCCGGACTCGGACCGCGGGGCATGACGGAGTCTCGTTCGTTAACGGAATTAAGCTTGCAATGTGTGCATCTGTTCTGTAGCTGGCATGGTTGAGGTTTCCCAGGTGGAGTCGAATTTAACTGTAGGCTCCACTCCTGGTGGTGCCCTTCTGGACATTCCTTTAAGGTTCATCTTTGCAACCATACTGCCCACGTAAAACAAACACTTTGCCTTCATGAACGCTGTTTGGAGGGTCATGACTCGTGGGAATAACGCCGCCCAATCAGTTAACCTGCTAGAGAGATCCTTCGTTGCTCCCAAGCATGACATCACACTCCCTAGGAAGAAGGTAATGCCACTGTGGCGACCGTACTCCTGGGGGCGACACAAGTGCACTGATGCCCAGCCACTGCTCGATGAATCTGCTGGTATATTGACCCAGACCACTACATTCCCCTCGCACGCTACACGACCTGAATCTGACCCTGATGAAACTCAGGTTACCCTTCCCATATACAGTTCCATCTTACACGGTGACAAAGAGGAAGCTGCAGATGAAAGTGCAGGTTCGGCCCACCCGCCATCAGACACACCACCGTACTATCAGGGGCCCTTTGCCAGTGCCGTCGCCAACGAGTGGGCCCCCCCTGCTTGCCCAGGATCACAGCACTTGCAAAGTTGAAATACTGTGCAGTGAGATGGAAGATGGGGACGACGAGGAATCCAGACAAGTACTGGGATTCCCTAGCGAGGAGACTTATTTGATTGTTTTCAATGTTGGGACAGCAATTTTTGGGGAGCACTATACTCTGGAGAATGATAGATGGGGCCCACCATACACTGGAACATTCCAAAGGTGGACATCAGACACTGGAGCAGTATTTACAGGGCCCATTATACACTAGAGCATTAGAAATGGGGCCCATTATGTTTGGAGCATTATTTGGGCCCATAAGACAGTGGAGCTTCATCCATGGGGACCAACATATACTGTAGCATTATGTGGAGCTCATCATATACTGTTTCAAACATTATATGGGACCAATGATTCTGTATGGAGAAATAGATGGGCCTCGTCATGAGATGTAAAAAGTGAAGTATTTTTCACTGTACTATACCGCTATTTCTCTGCCGTATCGGAGCATGATGAGTTGTGGTATGTGTTAAAGGGGCGCTCTTTCGCCCAGGGCACATGAAAACCTGCAGCCAGCCCTCCCCCCCCACAACTTTAGCCAAATAACCCCCATTTTTCAGTGCGTAACTTGTATTATGAAGTTAATTAAGATTGACAAGCTTAAGTAAGAAGAATTGATGCTTTTGGCATTCAAATGGGCACTGTAGGTGTGTTTCCTGTCCTCCTCTCACTGCTGACTTTTATTCCCCATTGACTTACATTGGGTTTCGTGTTTCGGGACGACCCCGACTTTTCCCTATAATCGGACGATCTTGCTCGACCCGACATTTGGAAAAGTCGGGTTTCACTAAACGAAACGCGACCCTAAAAAACCAAAAGTCGCTCAACTCTACTCTCCACCCTTGTCAGTGTGCGTCAGGATGGATCTGCCCCCTTCAAGTTTTGGGTCTCCAAGTTGGATACATGGCCCGAGCTTAGCCAGTATGCCTTGGAGGTCCTGGCTTGTCCTGGTGCCAGTCTGATTTCTGAATGTGTCTTTAGTGCAGCTGGCAATGTACTAACAGACCAACGTACCAGACTATCCGCTGCAAATGTGGACCGGCTTACATTCCTAAAAATGAACCAGGCCTGGATTTCTGGTGACTCTTGCTGCCCTGGGCCAGAGTAGACAGGTTACATGCATGGTTGGTAGCAGTATGCATGCTCTGTCATGTGCCTATGTTGTACACAGCATTATCTGTTATGCCAGTGCTCTGGCCTCTACTACCAACATCTAGCTCCTGGTTCTGTGACTGACTCTTTCACCTCATACTGTTTTCCATGGGCTCTAGTACCACCAGCTAGCGCCCAGTTCCGTGACTGCTGATTTCACAGCATGTGTGTTTCTGGGCTCTAGTACCGCCAGCTAGTGCCCATTTCCGTGACTGCTGATTTCACAGCATGTGTGTTTCTGGGCTCTAGTACCGCCAGCTAGTGCCCATTTCCGTGACTGCTGATTTCACAGCATGTGTGTTTCTGGGCTCTAGTACCGCCAGCTAGTGCCCATTTCTGTGACTGCCAGTTTCACAGCATGCTGTGTTTCTTGGCAACAGTAACGGCAGCTGTACCTCGTTAAACCAAAGTGGAAAAAAAGGACGACAGATGCCAAACACCTATAGGCAGAAGCACAAGAGGCTGGATCCAGCCACGCCGGTTGTTTCCTGGCAGTGAAGTGTGGACACAGGTGCCTCCCTGAGGGGTAAACCGAGTTCCAGCATCGCCAGCTGGTTCTCGGCAGTGCCCAAGGGCACGGGTACCTCCTGCTCCAAACCGTGTTTCGACAACGCTCGCCGTTACACGGTTGTGTCCGCCGCACTGTTCCACGCCCCCGCTGTACATCATTCCGGCTCAATTTGCTGTTATCCGTGGTGTCGGCAGTGTAGGAGCCCCCTACATGGACTCCGGGACCTGGCGCTCAAGGCTGGTCTCGACAGTGCCAGTAGGCCCTCCTCCTCCCCTGCTGCGACTGCATAGTAAAGAAGACTGTGTCTGGATTGCGGGGGCAAATGTGGCTCTTGCACCTTCTGCCGAGAAGACCCAAGACAGGAAAACAGATGCAGAAGACCCAAGACAGGAAGACAGATGCAGAAGACCCAAGACAGGAAGACAGAAGCAGAAGACCCAAGACAAGAAGACAGATGGAGATATTCCCGGACTCCTGTCTTTTTGCTCTTGAACTTGCATCTTTGTGGGGGTTTTTGGGGCTTCTCGGCAGTGCTTTTGGCTTATGTCACTACTACATTGTGGTATCCGGGCTACAGTAATGTCAGCTGTTACCCAGTACAGCCACTGGCACTTTTATGTTCTGCTGATTATCTGGGTTCCAGTAACGTCAACTGGTTCTCAGTAGAGTCAATGGCTTAGGTCCCTCCTTTGTGGTATCCGAGTTCCAGTAACGTCTGCTGGTTCTTGGTAGTGCATTCTGGCACAGGTTACCTCCTGCTTAGTTATCGGCCTCCGGTAACGTCAGCTGGTGCCCGTTAGTTCCATTGGCTCTTATGCTGATTTCTGCTGCCTATACGGGTTCCAGACTCACCAGCTGGTTCTCTCAAGTTCCTGTGCCTACTGTTACTTCTGCGTATTTCTTCTGGGTTTGGGACATTCAGCGACCAGCCAAAAGCAGGATAACCATAGACAGAGGTTTAGGAAGCAGTAGGAGCAGATGTACACAAACCAAAAGCAGAATATCAATATGCAGAATTACTGAATAACAGTAATATAATCAGCAGAAGAAGACTAAGCATGTTTTAAAGGGAGTGTATCCGTTCCTCCACGTGGTGCTCCTGCAAACTCCCTGCAAAGCAAGGTGAGCTGAACGCAGACACATGTCAGTCAAAGGACATATTGACACCACCACCAGCATTTTTAATTTAATAATGTAAAATCACTAACCCTAACTATCCCTAACCCCTAACCCTTACCCTAACCCTTACCCTACTAACCAAAAACCCTAACCCTACCCCAACTAATCCTAACCCAAAGAAAAAACACCACTGTTAAGAAGATGTTTTCCTGCTATAGCTTTCGCTCTGTGCATTTTTCTAGCGATGTTTTTGGTCCTCCTTCCCCATTATCCCGAGGTGTTTCCCCTCCATTTTATCAATTATATAGCACTGTAGTGGTCATTTTGTAATTCCGATTTTTTTCTCCCATTGACTTTTTTCAGTATCGGAAATCGGAATTCCGATACGATATCGGGCAATATCGCTCATCCCTACTTGTGACTATCCATCATCCTCTTGATTACTTTCAAGATGTTTTCAATGGGATTCAGGTCTGGAGAATGGGCTGCCCATGGAAGGGTTTTGATATGGTGGTCTCTTAATTTTTTCCAGAGCTGTATATAAATAGCAAAAGCTAAGGAAAGAGATGTCCCAGGAGATTAAAAAGAAAATGAAAGACAAATATGTCAAAGGTAAAAGGGTAAAAGCTATGAGACCATGTCTCAATAGCTTGACATTCCTGTTACTACAGTTGCACATATTATACAGAAGCTTAAGTTGATAATAAATTGAAGAGTCAGATAATAAAAATGGTAACCAAAGAGCCCAAAACAACTTACAAAGAAATTAAAGGTGAACTTCAAGGTCTAGGTACATCAGTGTCAGATTGCATATCTGTCACTATGTTGGCCAAAATGGACTTCATGGAAGATGACCAAAGAGGAGGAAACCAATGTTAAAAATAAATAATAAAAAAGTGAAAATGAAATTTCCAAAATGCATATTACCAAGCCAGGATGCTTATGGAAGAATGACTTATGGATAAGTGAGACAAAACTTGAGCTGTTTGACAAATCACATCAGCTGTGTTCACAGACTCAATAATAAAGCATGCAAAGAAAATAACATTGTACTTACTAGGAAGCATGGAGGAGGCTTGGCTATGTTTTGGGTCTGCTTTGCTGCATCTGACACATGGGGTCTTGAATCTTTGCAGGGCACAATTAAATCTCAAGATAATCAAGGCAGTCTGAAACAAAATGTGTCAGAAAGTTTGATCTGAATCAAAGGCTAAAACAGTCTAGAATGTTTAAGAGCAAAATATTGAACTATTCTCAAGTGGCCTTCTATGAGCCCTGATCTAAACTCTATTGAGCTTCTGGGAAAGGCGCTAAACCATGCAGTCTGGAGATGGCCCACTTCAAACCTGAAACAGTTGGAGCACTTTGTTTATGATTAGTAGGCCAAAATAAATATTGACGGTTGCAGAGGTCTCATAGAGAGCCACAGAAATTGATTGCAGTGATTTCCTCAAAAAGTTTTACAATAAAATAGTTAGTTAAGGGTGTCATGATTTTTAGGCAGGCCAGTTAAATTGACCCACAATTTATAAGCAACATCTGATTTGTATACCCGCATATACTCATGTATAAGCCAATTTTTTCAGCACATTATTTTGTGTTGAAATTGCCTCTTTCGACTCATACACAAGTCAATTGTCCCAGAGGGCTTGCAGGGGAGGGGCGGCGGCAGAGCAGTGGGTCACAGGAGGCAGAAGTCGGTGGCTGCTGCTGTAACTGTGCCCGCTGCTAAAGAGAAATGAATAGAGTTGAGCGAAACGGGTCGAAAAATTTCAAAAGTCGCCGACTTTTGGTAAAGTCGAGTTTCATGAAACGAAACCCGACCCTAGGGTGAGGTCGGCCACGAGCTCGGCGACTTTAGCGCCAAAGTCGCGTTTCAAAAGTTTGTTTTTCGCCCTTTTTCAGCCAATCAGGATCCACGGACACTGTGGGCAACGTGATGACATAGGCAGGGGTCACCACCATCTTTGAGAAGGGCATGCAAGTGATTGGCTTGCTTTGGGGGGCGTCACAGGGGGTATAAAAGGGCGTGCACGCCGACCGCCATGTTACTCTTGCTAATCTCAGAATAGGGAGAGCTGCTGCTGATGATTCTGTAGGGAGAGCTTTAGGCAGGGAAGAAGACACCAAAAACTGGTTCTGCTGCTAGCGATTTTGCCTGTACAACACACCAGTCACTGTGTGTGCAGTGCAAGTGGAGGCTATATTTTGCTGGATCAGCTGTGCTGGTTGTTAGGCTGCTTCCTGATAGCTGCATTGCTGTTTTCCCACTGCTCTGCAAACTGCTTTTTTAAAAGCAATCCAAATTTTTTTTTTGTCCTGGTGAGGTACTGAGCGTGCATTTTTTCACACCAGACAGAGGTATACGTGCACGCTCCTCTCTCAGTACCGTGTAACAGCTGATATCACGGCCAAAGTGAAGCTATCTGTGTGTGACTCTGTAAGAATAAGTCGAGGACATGCTCCATTCTTACAGACCTCCACCTTCTTGTTTTGTCTGCTTTTCAAACAGTTAAGTATATTTGCTGTTTGATCACATTCAAAGCTATAGAGAGACAGCGTGTGTCAATCCGTATACTTAAAAAACACGGAGCTTGACAATTTTACGGACACTGGACAGCGGTGTACGTGCACGCTCCTCTCTCAGTACCGTGTAACGGCTGTTATCATGGCCACAGTGAAGCTATCTGTATGTCACTCTGTAAGGATAAGTCGAGGACATGTTCCGTTCTTACAGACCTACACTCTAGGGAGATTCCTATTCTGCCCAATTCTATATACACCTTGTAGTTTGTCATACACTAGCCAATTTCTGCCTGTGATATAGCGGTGTGATATTCACTGGGCCTCACACAATCCAACAGTTTCCACAAGTGTGTTCAGAAATTCTACATCTCCCCTGTCCTGTAGTGACATTTTTCACACCTGCGACATTGAGCCTGTGACATAGCGGTGTGATATTAACTGCGCCTCACACAACAGTGTCCACAAGTGTGTTCAGAAATTCTACATCTCCCCTGTCCTATAGTGACATTTTTCACACCTGCGACATTGAGCCTGTGACATAGCGGTGTGATATTAACTGCGCCTCACACAACAGTGTCCACAAGTGTGTTCAGAAATTCTACATCTCCCCTGTCCTATAGTGACATTTTTCACACCTGCGACATTGAGCCTGTGACATAACGGTGTGATTTTAACTGGGCCTCACACAATCCAACAGTGTCCACAAGTGTGTTCAGAAATTATACATCTCCCCTGTCCTATAGTGACATTTTTCACACCTGCGACATATAGCCTGTGACATAGCGGTGTGATATTAACTGAGCCTCACACAACAGTGTCCACAAGTGTGTTCAGAAATTCTACATCTCCCCTGTCCTATAGTGACATTTTTCACACCTGCGACATTGAGCCTGTGACATAGCGGTGAGATATTAACTGGGCCTCACACAATCCAACAGTGTCCACAAGTGTGTTCAGAAATTCTACATCTCCCCTGTCCTATAGTGACATTTTTCACACCTACGACATTGAGTCTGTGACATACGGTGTAATATTAACTGGGCCTCACACAACAGCGTCCACAAGTGTGTTCAGAAATTCTACATCTCCCCTGTCCTTATAGTGACATTTTTCATACCTGCGACATTGAGCCTGTGACATAGCGGTGTGATATTAACTGGGCCTCACACAACAGTGTCCACAAGTGTGTTCAGAAATTCTACATCTCCCCTGTCCTATAGTGACATTTTTCACACCTACGACATTGAGCCTGTGACATAGCGGTGTGATATTAACTGGGCCTCACACAACAGTGTCCACAAGTGTGTTCAGAAATTCGACGTCTCCCCTGTCCTATAGACACCTTGTACCATGTTTTACATTACTATATAGTTTGTTGGATTTTGTCTACATTTCAACCAAAAATGAGTAAGGCTGGTGGAAGAGGCCGTGGAATTGGGCGGGGGTTGGCAGCTGGTAATGATGGTGTTGGTGGTGGATCTGATGGTAGTGGCAAGAGCAAAATAGGACCGAATGCAGGAGGTGTTGAGCCTGCATCATAGTCTGGCTCCACAAGGCCTCGAAGGCTTAGTTTTCTAGGAGTTGGCAAACCGCTTTTAAAGCCAGAGCATCAGGAAAAAGTTTTGACTTACATTGCTGACTCAGCCTCCAGCTCTATCGCCTCCTCTTCTGAAGTTGCAAAAAATAAAAGCACTGAGTCGTCATTGGAGGGTCATGTTCATGAACCACACCTTTCCTTGTGTCCTTCACCCCAACCAAGATTGAAGGATGACGCAGGCCATACAACTGATTACTCCATGGAACTGTTTTCACATACCATGGCTGGGTTATCAAGTGAAAGGGTGAATTACCCAGGCCAAGATGAATCTGACATGGAGTGCACTGATGCACAGCCACTGATAGATGATTCTGCTGGTACATTCAGTCAGAGCACTACATTGTCCTCGCAGTGTAATGAGCCAGATTTTGACCCTGATGAAACTCAGGTGCCCCTTCCCGCATACTATACCACCATACACGGTGACACAGAGGAAGGTGCACATGACATTGAAGAGGAGGTGATGGATGACCAAGTTGTTGACCCAGATTGGCATCCGTTGGGGGAAGAGTGTGCTGCTTCCAATAGCTCAGATGAGGAGGAGGAGCATCCACAGCAGACATCGACATCGCAACAGCTGTTATCTGGCAGGCTCGGAGCACTCCAAAGACAGGTTCCAAAAATCAAAAGAGTTGCTGGACAGCTTGTCCAGACGGTCAAAATAGCACAGCGTGCTAGGCCGCAAAATGTCTTCCAAAGTCGGAAGAGTGCAGTGTGGCACTTTTTTGAACAAAATTCTCATGATCAGGCCAAGGTTATCTGTAAGAAGTGCGCAAAGACCTTTAGTCGAGGGAAAAATCTGAAAAATTTGAATACCAGTTGCATGCTTAGACATTTAACCAGCATGCACTTGCAAGCGTGGACACAACACCAAACCTCAAGTACCACATGTGCAACTGATCACAAAGAAGGTAGTCAGCAACGCTACATTGTTTCCCCCACTGTAAGCCCACCGGTTAGCACAGCAGCAAATGTTGAGGTGTCGTTGCAAGGCCAAAGCAGTCAGGGAATCCCACTGTTATATCAACGAAAGACTGAATCTAGGCCATCAGAAAGAACACCAACTCCATCACCATCATCAACCCTCTCTCAGTTCGCCCTGTCCACCGCTAATTCCACCATATGAAGCTCTCAAGTCCAGCTCACCATCCCAGAGACTATGAGTAGGTCAAGAAAGTACTCAGTCTCTCATCCGCGTACACTGGGTTTGAACGCCCACATTGCCAAACTAATCTCGTTAGAGATGATGCCCTATCGGTTGGTGGAAAGCGCAGCTTTCCGCGAACTCATGGCCTATGCAGTACCACGCTATGACCTACCCAGTCGCCACTTCTCTTGCAAAGCCATCCCAGCCCTCCACCATCATGTGAAAGACCGCATTGTCCATGTACTCAAGCAGTCAGTGAGTGGAAAGGTGCACCTCACAAAAGATGCATGGGCCAGTCGGCATGGCCAGGGTCGTTACATGTCCATCATTGCACACTGGGTTAATGTGGTGGATGCAGGGTCCACAGGGGACAGCAGTGGTGGGACAGTGCTGCCTAGCCCACGATATAGGAAACAGTTGGCTGTAGGCGTTCGACCCTCCTCCTCCTCCAGAAGCGAAAGCTCACCCACAGAGCGCAGTCGTACGAGCACTCCATCTGCAGCTGCCACTGTTGCACACGAGGTGTCCCCCTATCGAGCAGCTAGTGGAAATCGTCAGCAGGCTGTGTTGCAGATGATGTGTTTGGGCGACAGACACACCGCGGAGGTGCTGGCCGAGTACTTTCAGCGACAAACTGAGTCATGGCTGGGCAGTATACATCTTGAGGCAGGCAAGGTAGTTAGTGATAATGGCCATAATTTTGTGGCAGCCATAGCCCTTTCAAAACTCAGCCACAAACCTTGCTTGGCTCACACCTTGAACCTGGTGGTGCAGTGCTTCCTCAACAATTATCCGGAGTTAACAGCCCTGCTCCAGAAGGTGCGAAGACTGTGCACGCACATCCGCCGGTCGCCTGTACACTCCATTCGTATGCAGAAGCTGCAGCGATTGCTCCACCTTCCCAACCACTGACTCATTATCGACATTGCAACAACGTGGAACTCCACACTGCACATGGTTGAGCGGCTGTGCGAACAGATGCAGGCCATAATGCATTTGTGGGAGGATACACGGCCAGGCACTTTGAGAGCAGACATGGAGTTGACAGGTGTGCAGTGGTCGAAGCTGAAAGACCTCTGTAAAGTCCTTCAGTGTTTTGAGGAATGCACATGGCTGGTAAGCGCAGACGACGCCATCCTAAGCATGAGCATCCCACTTGTGAGTCTGCTCATGCAAACTTTGACGCACCTTAAGGAGCAGGCGTCTGCAGCCAATGTTGACGAGGAGCAAGAGG
Organism: Dendrobates tinctorius; assembly: GCF_039654945.1. Lineage (NCBI taxonomy): Eukaryota > Metazoa > Chordata > Amphibia > Anura > Dendrobatidae > Dendrobates > Dendrobates tinctorius. The sequence goes on from NW_027361766.1 coordinate 34,372,830, forward strand.
AGGAGGGAATCCTTGATGACATTCAGCCATTGTCTGCTCAGGGACCTCTCCTGGACGAGGTGTAGGAAGAAGAGGAGGAGGATGATGATGGGGATGATTACTTAGGGGAGGAGGATGCATCTCGTGGGGCAAGTGAAAATGTTGGCGTGGCAAGGTCTGGTACAGGGTTTGTGCGTGACTGGAGGGATGTGGATTTGCCAGAAAGTGCTCCTCCAACCAGCACTCGCAGTGCTTCATTGACACCGGGAACATTGGCCCACATATCAGATTATGCCTTGCAGATCCTAAAAAGGGACCCCCGCATTGCCAAAATGATGAACGATGATGACTACTGGTAGGCCAGCATCCTGGATCCACGCTATACAGGAAAATTACAAAACATCATGCCACACGAGAACCTTGAACTAATATTGGCTAATAAACAAGCAACTCTGGTAAACCGGTTGATTGAGGCACTCCCAGCACACAGCAGCGGTGATGGTTCTCACACTAGCTGTACGGGCTGGGGGCAGCTTGGCAGGGGTGTTCGTGGTGCACACAGCAGAAGTGGCGTTGGAGACAGGGGTTTCATGACAATGTTGTGGACTGATTTTTCAAGTACCGCTCACACAACTGGTAATACTGCATCGATGGAAAGTGACAGGAGACAGCAGTTGTCAACTATGGTTACAAACTGCTTTTCCTCCCATATCGATGCTCTCCCGCACAATTCATTCCCCTTTGACTATTGGGCCGCTAAACTGGACACCTGGCCTGAATTGGCACAATATGCCTTACAGGAGCTCGCTTGCCCAGCTGCAAGTGTGCTATCGGAAAGAGTCTTCAGTGCAGCTGGATCAATCCTGACAAAAAAAAGGACCCGTCTGTCAACCCAAAATGTGGATTATATAACCTTCATTAAAATGAACCATGCATGGGTTTACAAGGATTTTGTCCCACCTTCCCCTGATGACAAATAGGGTGACAGAAAAATGGCTTGCTTTGGTCCTCCTCTTCCTGGGACTTGAACAATTTCGCCTTTTGCATCAGCTGAATGTCCAACATCAACATATGCCACTTTCTAAAACTCCCTAACTGTGCTGCCTCCCCCCCATGGCCGGGGTCACCACCTAGCGCATGAAACCGTGCGAGTGCCGTTGCCCTGGACAGGTGGGTAGGCCGACTCTTGGGCGCGGGCACTGGCACAGGGTCCCTCATAGTGCAATCAAGTGTCTCTGACAGTGGTGGTGCACACCCGCCGTCAGACACACCGCCGTACTATGAGGGGCCCAGTGCCAGTATCAACACCCACGAGTGTGCCCCCCTTGCTTGTTCAGGGCCCCATCATTTGCAATGTTTACCTCTCCCTGCTCCTCCGCTGTGTAGTCTGGGCCGTCAAATCCATACTGGGCCTGACACCGTCTGAGCCTGCCTCCTGATCTATAGACATAAATTTTGAATGTGTACACTATGCTATCCATACATGTTATCTGGGGATACGGTACCCTTTCTCACCTTTGTGCAATCACGTGTAATCCATACTGGGCCTGACACCGTTTGAGCCTGCCTCCTGATCTATAGACATATATTTTGAATGTGTACACTATGCTATCCATACATGTTATCTGGGGATACGGTACCCTTTCTCACCTTTGTGCAATCACGTGTAATCCATACTGGGCCTGACACCGTTTGAGCCTGCCTCCTGATCTATAGACATATATTTTGAATGTGTACACTATGCTATCCATACATGTTATCCGGGGATACGGTACTCTTTCTCACCTTTGTGCAATCACGTGTAGTCCATACTGGGCCTGACACCGTCTGAGCCTGCCTCCTGATCTATAGACATATATTTTGAATGTGTACACTATGCTATCCATACATGTTATCCGGGGATACGGTACCCTTTCTCACCTTTGTGCGATCACGTGTAGTGCATACTGGGTCTGACACCGTCTGAGCCTGCTTCCTGATCTATAGACATATATTTTGAATGTGTACACTATGCTATTCATACATGTTATCTGGGGATACGGTACCCTTTCTCACCTTTGTGCAATCACCTGTAATCCATACTGGGCCTGAGAACGGCTGGTGAGCTGTTAAGCAAGCTACAGCACCTGTGGTTTGCACACGTAAGTTTTTCATTTTTTCAGGAATGACGGTTAGGCCTAATTCCGGAACTGCAGTTGACCTGCACTTACTGGGAAATCATCGTGCGCGGGTAATAATTGTAATCCCATATCCCCATCACTAACGATGTTCAGCGGGTTATCTGCACCTGTAAGCGACAAACGCTGGCCTTTTCAGTGTAGCGCACATGCAGCCACGGACATGTAAGGGCATGACACATCAGTTATTGGCCAATCTCATGTGCCAGAGCCTCACGTGTCCCTCTAGTAAGCCGGACTCGGACCGCGGGGCATGACGGAGTCTCGTTCGTTAACGGAATTAAGCTTGCAATGTGTGCATCTTTTTTGTGGCTGGATGGTTGAGGTTTCCCATGTTGAGTCAAGTTACGCTGTAGGCTCCACTCCTGGTGGTGCCCTTCTGGACATTCCTTTAAGGTTCAGCTTTGCAACCATACTGCCCACGTAAAACAAACACTTTGCCTTCATGAACGCTGTTTGGAGGGCCTAGGAGGAAGTATTGCAAAAAAAATGGGGGGAGACAAAAAGCGCAATAGGGTCTTATCCACGTTACAAAGGACAGTATATCTTGAAATATGCTCACCTGGTTAGGATGAGATAAGAGCGTGTAGGTAGCAGCTGCTGCAGATCCACAGGTCTTCAGTGACCAGAAGAAATGACAAATCCAAAGGGAGTTCGTAGCTATATTCCGCGCTGGAATTTGTCTAAAGCGGCAGCGCTGAATATAGCTACGAACTCCCTTTGGATTTATCATCCCTAGGAGGAAGGTAATGCCACTGTGGCGGCTGTACTCCTAGGGGCGACACAAGTGCACTGATGCCCAGCCACTGCTCGATGAATCTGCTGGTACATTGACCCAGACCACTACATTCCCCTCGCACGCTACACGGCCTGAATCTGACCCTGATGAAACTCAGGTTACCCTTCCCATATACAGTTCCATATTACACGGTGACAAAGAGGAAGCTGCAGATGAAAGGGCAGGTTCGGCCCACCCACCGTCAGACACACCACCGTACTATCAGGGGCCCTGTGCCAGTGCTGTCGCCAACGAGTGGGCCCCCCCTGCTTGCTCAGGATCACAGCACTTGCAAGGTTGAAATACTGTGCAGTGAGATGGAAGATGGGGATGACGAGGAGTCCAGACTAGTACAGGGACTCCCTATTGAGGAGACTTATTTCATTGTTTTCAATGTTGGGACAGCAATTTTTGGGGAGCACTATACTCTGGAGAATGATAGATGGGGCCCACCATACACTGGAACATTCCAAAGGTGGACATCAGACACTGGAGCAGCATTTACAGGGCCCATCATACACTAGAGCATTAGAAATGGGGCCCATTATGTTTGGAGCATTATTTGGGCCCATAAGACAGTGGAGCTTCATCCATGGGGACCAACATATACTGTAGCATTATGTGGAGCTCATCATATACTATTTCATATATATTATATGGGACCAATGATTCTGTATGGAGAAATAGATGGGCCTCGTCATGAGATGTAAAAAGTGAAGTATTTTTCATTGTACTATACCGCTATTTCTCTGCCGTATCGGAGCATCATGAGTTGTGGTATGTGTTAAAGGGGCGCTCTTTTGCCCAGGGCACATGAAAACCTGGAGCCAGCCCTACCCCCCCACAACTTTAGCCAAATAACCCCCATTTTTCAGTGCGTAACTAGTATTATGAAGTTAATTAAGGTTGACAAGCTTAAGTAAGAAGAATTGATGCTTTTGGCATTCAAATGGGCACTGTAGGTGTGTTTCCTGTCCTCCTCTCACTGCCGACTTTAATTCCCCTTTGACTTACATTGGGTTTCGTGTTTCTGTCGGACCCCCGACTTTTCCCTATAGTCGGCCGATTTTGCTCGACCCGACTTTTGTAAAAGTCAGGTTTCATGGTACGAAACTCGACCCTAAAAAAGCAAAAGTCGCTCAACTCTAGAAATGAATATTCATTTCTCTTATAGTGTGCACAGTGGCACCCACAGCTGCCGGCTTCCAGAAGACATCCCACTCACCTTCCTGCGTACCCTCGCTGCATCTCCATCTCGTTAGTTCAGGCATCAGCAGCTTTTCTGGTTGAGCGTTCATGTGGCTCAGGCTCATTAAGGTAATGAATATGCGTGCCTCTCCACTCTCATAGGCGTGGAGTGAATATTCATTACCTTAATGAGTGGGGCCACATGATCGCTCAGCAGGAGGAGCTGCTTGTGCCGGAATGAGATGCATCCAGGGAGCGCAGGAAGGTGAGTAGCATGTTTGCTTTTTTAATAGGAAACATGCATACAAGGACCGGGGAGCCATGCATACAAGGATAATGGATAAGGAGCCATGCATACAAGGACAGGGACCAGGAGCCATGCATAGCAGTACAGGTATGAGGGGACAATGTATACTCTGCTTATTCTTCAGTCAATAAGCTTACCCAGTTTTTCGTGGCAAAATTAGGTGACTCGGCTTATACTCTGGACGGTTTATACTCGAGTATATACGGTAGTTGAAATTGAGTAAATTTAAATTGAACATTACTTTTATCAGTTTCAATTTTGTTTCATTGACCATTGTGTGCCCTTCTTAATTTGACAGAAGTGTACCAACAGTTTTGTCCATGTATGTGTATAAATAGTATGTGTATATAGTAAATATATTGTATAACTTAATGTTGCTAGATATACAGTATGTATACTGTATATACAGTTGTGCTCAAAAGTTTACATACCACGGCTAGAGTTGAGCGATACCAGCCGATACTTGAAAATATCGGATCGGAATGGATCGGCCGATCTTAAAAAAAAGTATCGGTATCGCCGATTCCGATACCGGGAACCAATGCAAGTCAATGGGGCCAAAATATCGGAATTAAAAAAAAACCTTTCTTTCCTTGTAGGTTAATTCTACATGAAGGAAAACTAAGAATAATGTAGAATGTATTGTGGGAGGTGGAGGAGACATTAAAGCCATAGAGGTTTAGCCCAATCAAATGGAATAGCAGGAATTAAACTTTTTTTTTAAAGACGTTAGGAGTTACAAAGATATTGACTATGTTAGCCTCATTTATATTTTGCCAGACATGTATGTCTTCTTCTTTTTTCTTTCTTCTTCTTTCTTATTCTTCTTCCTTTTTTTACCTTCTTCTTCTTCTTATTCCTTTTTTTACATTCTTCTTCTTCTTCTTCCTTTTTTTACATTCTTCTACTTCCTTTTTTTACATTCTTCTTCTTATTCCTTTTTTTACATTCTTCTTCTTCTTCCTTTTTTAAAATTCTTCTACTTCCTTTTTTTACATTCTTCTTCTTCTTCCTTTTCTTACATTCTTCATATTTTTCTTATTCAACAATTATTATTCTACATATTCAACTTCTTCATCTTCTTCCTATTCTTCTTCATCATATTCTTGTTTGTGTCAGGCATTCCTGTAGTTGTTATCTAGAAAAGTTAGAAGTTTACACCTTCCGTTCTGCCTGTCACAAAAGATTTACAACAGGATTTGTCCGCGTTCAGTTTGGCCTGCAGCAGCAGGCCTTTTCCAGGGGCACCACGAGGAGGAACGGACTCACCCCCATACACTGCTTAGTCTTCTTCTGCTTATAAATAAGATAATATCATTTGCTCAGAGTATTAGTCTTATGCTTAATGTTCTTCTGCTTTGTTTTTTTATGCTTCTTTGTCTTCTCTCTCTTGTTGTTCTGCATCTTGGTGGTTGTCTTCCTGTTCTTTGTCCTCTTGAACCAGCTGACGGTACTGGCACCCGGAGGGGCAGCAGAAGGAACAAGAGCCAATGGAACTACCGAGGACCAGCTGACGGTGCTGGAACCCGGGTTACTAAGCAGGAGGTACCTGTGCTACAAAGCACTACCAAGGACCAGCAGACGTTGCCGGAACTCGGATACCGAGATGGAGGCACCTAGGCCAAAGGCTCTGATGAGAACCAGCTGACGGTGCTGGAACCCGGAGGGGTAGCATAAGCTGCAAGAGCAAATGGAAATAGCGAGGACCAGCTGACAGTGCTGGCACCCGGAGGGGCAGCAGAAGGAATAAGAGCCAATGGCACTACCGAGGACCAGCTGATGGTGCTGGAACCCGGTTACTAAGCAGGAGGTACCTGTGCTACAAAGCACTACCAAGGACCAGCAGACGTTGCCGGAACTCGGATACCGAGAAGGAGGCACCTAGGCCAAAGGCTCTGACGAGAACCAGCTGACGGTGCTGGAACCCGGAGGGGCAGCTGAAGATACCCCTGAAAAGCAAAGTTGGCATGCCGCAAGCTGGCCGCAGTTACCGAATCACACAGTCCTACAGGGGGTGCTTGTCCTACTGGCACTACGGAACAAGCCTTTCTTACCAGAACCCGCAGTCCACATAGGAAGCACCTAAACTGCTGGCACCCTATCCTCGGCTAACCCAACCGCAACACGACATGGCAACTTGGGGTGGCAAACTGACATTGACACTTCCCGGAAACAGCAGGCAGGGCTGGAACCAAGCTGGGCAGGAGGGAGTACCCGTGCCAAAGTCAGTTATGAGCAGCAACTGGCGATGTTGGAGCCCAGGGACAAGCACTTAGCAGGCTGAGGCCTGATGTGCTGTCAATTGGGAGGCAGCAGGACAGATTGCCATCAAAACAGCAGGGGAACAGCTGACGTTACTGAACCCCACAAACACAGGAGCTAGTGTTTTACTCTGTGAAGACGGCACTTCCGAGCAACAACTGGCTGTGTTGAAGCCCAGGGACAAGCACGGAGCAGGCTGAGGCTGCATTGAAGAAATTTTAAGATCGGTTGTAGACTTCTACTAATTTTAACCAAGCTCCACTTAGGCCTGTGGCTTCACTGATATTCGTATTTCCCCTGTCCTCCAACCCCGCCAGTTACAGCTCCGAAGTGGCATCTGCACAATCCACACTTGTTCCTGTGTTACAGGTGTTCAGTCCGGTCAGTTAATCCCCTGATGTGTGTCCGGCAATGTCGCCTGCTCTGTCCACATTCCCATAACTAGTTGGAGGACAGGGGAAATACGAGAGACAGTGGAGCCACAGGCCTAATTGGAGCACGGTTAAAAATCAGTAGTAGTAGGACTGTGTAGGCAGCAGGAGACTTTGCCATCCACACAGCAGAGGATCAGCTGACGTTACTGAACCCCACTGAGACACGGGAGCAAGTGTCTCTTTCCATGTGGACGGCACTTCCGAGCTACAACTGGCTGTGTTGAAGCCCAGGAAATAGGAGGGTGTAGGCAGAGGCCTACTGTATTTGGAATGTGGTGACAGCAGGAGAGACTGCCATCCACACAGCAGGGGATCAGCTGACGTTACTGAACCCCACTGAGACACGGGAGCAAGTGTCTCTTTCCGTGTGGACGGCACTTCCGAGCTACAACTGGCTGTGTTGAAGCCCAGGAAATAGGAGGGTGTAGGCAGAGGCCTACTGTATTTGGAATGTGGTGACAGCAGGAGAGACTGCCATCCACACAGCAGGGGATCAGCTGACGTTACTGAACCCCAATGAGACACGGGAGCAAGTGTCTCTTTCCGTGTGGACGGCACTTCCGAGCTACAACTGGCTGTGTTGAAGCCCAGGAAATAGGAGGGTGTAGGCAGAGGCCTACTGTCTTTGGAATGTGGAGACAGCAGGAGAGACTGCCATCCACACAGCAGGGGATCAGCTGACGTTACTGAACCCCACTGAGACACGGGAGCAAGTGTCTCTTTCCGTGTGGACGGCACTTCCGAGCTACAACTGGCTGTGTTGAAGCCCAGGAAATAGGAGGGTGTAGGCAGAGGCCTACTGTATTTGGAATGTGGAGACAGCAGGAGAGACTGCCATCCACACAGCAGGGGATCAGCTGACGTTACTGAACCCCACTGAGACACGGGAGCAAGTGTCTCTTTCCGTGTGGACGGCACTTCCGAGCTACAACTGGCTGTGTTGAAGCCCAGGAAATAGGAGGATGTAGGCAGAGGCCTACTGTCTTTGGAATGTGGAGACAGCAGGAGAGACTGCCATCCACACAGCAGGGGATCAGCTGACGTTACTGAACCCCACTGAGACACGGGAGCAAGTGTCTCTTTCCGTGTGGACGGCACTTCCGAGCTACAACTGGCTGTGTTGAAGCCCAGGAAATAGGAGGGTGTAGGCAGAGGCCTACTGTCTTTGGAATGCGGAGACAGCAGGAGAGACTGCCATCTCCACAGCAGGGGAACAGCTGGCAGTGCTGAACCCCACTAACACTTGAACGAATGTGTTTGGCTCTGTGGAGATGACACTTCTGAACACCAACTGATGCTGTTGGAGCCCAGGATTAGGCGAGGAGCAGGCTGGGGCCTGTTGCTTTTGGCAGGTGAAGGCAGCAGGAGACTTGCCATCTCCACAGCAGGGGAACAGCTGGCAGTGCTGAACCCCACTAACACTTGAACGAATGTGTTTGGCTCTGTGGAAACGACACTTCTGAACACCAACTGACGCTGTTGGAGCCCAGGATTAGGCCAGGAGCAGGCTGGGGCCTGTTGCTTTTGGCAGGTGAAGGCAGCAGGAGACTTGCCATCTCCACAGCAGGGGAACAGCAGGCAGTGCTGAACCCCACTAACACTTGAACGAATGTGTTTGGCTCTGTGGAGATGACACTTCTGAACACCAACTGACGCTGTTGGAGCCCAGGATCAGGCGTGGAGCAGGCTGGGGCCTACTGGATTTTGGCTGGTGTAGGCAGCAGGAGACTTGCCATCTCCACAGCAGGGGAACAGCTGGCAGTGCTGAACCCCACTAACACTTGAAGGAATGTGTTTGGCTCTGTGGAGACGACACTTCTGAACACCAACTGACACTGTTGGAGCCCAGGATCAGGCGTGGAGCAGGCTGGGGCCTACTGGATTTTGGCAGGTGTAGGCAGCAGGAGACTTGCCATCTCCACAGCAGGGGAACAGCTGGCAGTGCTGAACCCCACTAACACTTGAACTAATGTGTTTGGCTCTGTGGAGACGACACTTCTGAACACCAACTGACGCTGTTGGAGCCCTGGATTAGGCCAGGAGCAGGCTGGGGCCTGTTGCTTTTGGCAGGTGAAGGCAGCAGGAGACTTGCCATCTCTACAGCAGGGGAACAGCTGGCAGTGCTGAACCCCACTAACACTTGAACGAATGTGTTTGGCTCTGTGGAGACGACACTTCTGAACACCAACTGACGCTGTTGGAGCCCAGGATTAGGCCAGGAGCAGGCTGGGGCCTGTTGCTTTTGGCAGGTGAAGGCAGCAGGAGACTTGCCATCTCCACAGCAGGGGAACAGCTGGCAGTGCTGAACCCCACTAACACTTGAACGAATGTGTTTGGCTCTGTGGAGATGACACTTCTGAACACCAACTGACGCTGTTGGAGCCCAGGATTAGGCCAGGAGCAGGCTGGGGCCTGTTTCTTTTGGCAGGTGAAGGCAGCAGGAGACTTGCCATCTCCACAGCAGGGGAACAGCTGGCAGTGCTGAACCCCACTAACACTTGAACGAATGTGTTTGGCTCTGTGGAGACGACACTTCTGAACACCAACTGACGCTGTTGGAGCCCAGGATTAGGCCAGGAGCAGGCTGGGGCCTGTTGCTTTTGGCAGGTGAAGGCAGCAGGAGACTTGCCATCTCCACAGCAGGGGAACAGCTGGCAGTGCTGAACCCCACTAACACTTGAACGAATGTGTTTGGCTCTGTGGAGATGACACTTCTGAACACCAACTGATGCTGTTGGAGCCCAGGATTAGGCAAGGAGCAGGCTGGGGCCTGTTGCTTTTGGCAGGTGAAGGCAGCAGGAGACTTGCCATCTCCACAGCAGGGGAACAGCTGGCAGTGCTGAACCCCACTAACACTTGAATGAATGTGTTTGGCTCTGTGGAGATGACACTTCTGAACACCAACTGACGCTGTTGGAGCCCAGGAGCAGGCGTGGAGCAGGCTGGGGCCTACTGGATTTTGGCAGGTGTAGGCAGCAGGAGACTTGCCATCTCCACAGCAGGGGAACAGCTGGCAGTGCTGAACCCCACTAACACTTGAACGAATGTGTTTGGCTCTGTGGAGACGACACTTCTGAACACCAACTGACACTGTTGGAGCCCAGGATTACGCATGCCGCATGCAGAGGCCAATGGGCAGCGGTTTTTATGGAGGTTGTTGACTACTACTGATTCTAACCATGCTCCACTTAGGCCTCTGGCTCCACTGTCTCTACTATTTACCCTGGCCTCCAACCCCGCCAGCTACATCTCTGCGTCAGCACAATCTACACTTGTTCCTGTGTTACTGGTGCTCAGTCCCGTCTGTTGATCCCCTGATGTTTTTCCGGCAAGTTCGCCAGCTCTGTCCTCATTCCCACTACTGGTTATGGGAATGTGGACAGAGCAGGAGACCTTGCCGGACACACATCAGGGGATAAACTGATGGGACTGAGCCACAGGAACACAGGAACAAGTGTAGATTGTGCTGACGCCACTTCAGAGATGTAGATGGCGGGGTTGGAGGCCAGGGGAAATAGTAGAGACAGTGGAGCCAGAGACCTAAGTTGGGCACGGTTAAAAATCAGTAGTGGTTTGAATGTTGATGGAGCTGGTGACTTTGCCATCCACACAGCAGGGGATCATCTGGCGTTACTGAACCCCACTAACACAGGAGCTAGTGTGTTTCTCTGTGCAGACGACACATCTGAGCGACAACTGGCTGTGTTGAAGCACAGGGATTATAGTTCAGGTGGTAGAAAAATGAACACACCAGCAGACCTGGATACAGTTGCCAACCACTAATTTAGTCTGTAAGAGGAATGGCAAAGTCTTTGGAGATCCAGGCCTTGTTCATTTTCAGAAAAGTCAGCCGGTCAACATTATCGGAAGATAGTCGCGTGCGACGGTCTGTTAGTACACCACCTGCGGCACTAAAGACACGTTCTGAAAATACACTGGCAGCAGGGCAAGCCAGCACCTCCAATGCATACTGGCTAAGCTCTGGCCATGTATCCAGCTTAGAGACCCAAAACTTGAAGGGGGAAGAGCCATCTGGGAGTACAGTGACAGGGCAAGACATGTAGTCTGACACCATCTGACGGAAGCGTTGCCTCCTGCTGACTCGAGGCGTCGCTGATGGTGTAGACAATTGTGGTGGACACACAAAACTTTGCCCCATTTGGGCCATAGTGGTCTTGCCTTGTGCTGCGGCGCTGCCTCTGCTCCCTCTTTGTGCAGAGTTTCCTCCACTGCCTCGACGCACAGAGCTGCTTTTTAAAGCATCAACAAAATGGAGCAAGTTCAGAAAAGAGCAACCAGAATGGTGACCGGTCTGCAAACCGTGTCTTATGAGGAAAGGTTGCAGGATTTGGGATTGTTTAGTTTGCAAAAGAGAAGACTGAGAGGAGACTTAATAGCTGTCTACAAATATCTAAAGGGCTTTCACATTGTAGAAGGATCAACTTTATTCTCATTTGCATAGGAAAGACTAGAAGCAATGGGATGAAACTGAATGGGAGGAGACACAGATTAGATATTAGAAAAAACTTTTTGACAGTTAGAGTGATCAATGAGTGGAACAAGCTGCCACGAGAAGTGGTGAGTTCTCCTTCAATGGATGTCTTCAAACAGAGGCTGGACAGACATCTGACTGGGATGATTTAGCGAATCCTGCTTTGAGCAGGGGGTTGGACCAGATGGCCCAGGAGGTCCCTTCCAACTCTACGATTCTATGATTCTATGATTCTATGATTCACTAGCAACAATGCTGTCGGGTGGAATGTTAAACATTATGGACTGCACCAGTGACTCTTCGTACTCCCGCAGTTTACGCTCCCGGTTCAACGTTGGTATGAGCCTTTGTACGCTGTCCCGGTAGCGAGGATCTAGGAGGGTGTACACCCAATAATCAGCCGAGACGAGAATGTGGGGGATGCGGCGGTCGTTTCTCAGGCACTGCAGCATGAAATCAACCATGTGCTGCAGACTCCCAACTGTCAAAGAACCGCTGTCCCCTGTTTGAGGCGTGACCTCGACCTGCTCTGCATCACCCCACCCTCGCTGTACATACTGAGTAGAGGTTTGTGTACCTCCCTCCTCTGGAGAGATGTCTTCCTCCTCCATCGACTCCTCCTCATCCACCTCACAAAGTGTCCCCTGCCTAGGCCTTTGTGAGGAAACACGTAGCGCAGACTGTCCAGAAGCAGATGGCATTTGGGACTCCTCATCCTCCACCTCTTCCGAAACCTCATCCCTTAGTGCTTGCAGTGTTTGTTGAAGCAGGCAGATAAGGTGGACAGTCATGCTGACTAGTGCATCATCTGCACTCGCCATCCGCGTGGATTCATCGAAGGCACGCAAAACGAGGCAGATGTCCTTCATAGAGGCCCACTCAATGGTGCTGAAGTGTGAACGGCGCACAGTGCGACTTGTTTGCGCCTGATGCAGCTGGTACTCCATGACTGCTGCCTGCTGCTCACACAACCGCTCCAACATATGTAACGTTGAATTCCACCGGGTGGGTAGGTCACATATGATGCGATGTTCCGGAAGGCCAAATCGTCGCTGCAGAGCAGCGAGGCGCGATCTTGCCGTGCTGGAACGCCGCAAGTGAGCGCACTCTATGCGGACCTTGTGCAACAGTGCATCAAGATCCGGATAGTCCCTCAGAAAGCTCTGCACGTCCAAGTTAAGCACATGTGCCAGACATGGGATGTGTGTGAGGTTGCCTAGGCCAAGAGCTGCCACCAGATTTCGGCCATTGTCACACACTACCAAGCCCGGCTGGAGATTCGCTGGCCCAAACCACACATTGCTCTCCTGCTTGATAGCATTCCAGAGCTCCTGCGCTGTGTGGCTTCGATTCCCCAAAGAAATTAATTTGAGTACAGCCTGTTGACGTTTGGCCACGGCTGTGCTCATATCAGTCGTAACAGGCTCCTGCTCTGCTGTTTCTGAGGAACTTGAGTAGGAGGAGGAGTCTATGTGTACAGACTGGAGTCCTGCAATCCGTGGCGTTGGAAGAACACGTACAGCGCCATTCTCCAGATCTGTACCCGGCTCCACAACATTGACCCAGTGGGCAGTGAGGGAAAGGTATCGTCCCTGTCCATGGTTACTGGTCCACGCATCGGTGGTCAGGTGGACCTTGCTACTAACGGCGTTTAGTAGCGCATGTTTTATTTTGCCCTCAACATGTTTCTGCAGGGCAGGGACGGCTCGCCTGCTGAAATAAAAGCGGCTGGGCACGTTGTATTGGGGGACTGCCAATGCCATTAAGTCCCGGAAGGTGTCAGTGTCCACCAGCATGAATGACAGCATTTCAACTGGCAGAAGTTTGGCAATGCCAGCATTCAGAGACTGTGCTCGGGGATGGTTTGCCGAGTAAGGGCGCCTTTTATCCCATGCCTGTGCTACCGATGGCTGTGATGAATGGGAACGTGCTGCTATGGGTGGAATCTGACAGGGTCTCCGGACAACAGTGGCAGAGGTTCTTCCTTGGCGATCCTGTGAGGAAGCCGAACCAGCAGTGTGTGAGCTGGAGGAAGAGGCCCCAATACGAACTGAAGAGGTGGTAGGTGGTGCTGTACGTTGGCCTATGTCTTCAGGGTGTCTCTGCAACTCCAACTCGTGCTTGGTGCGCACATGTTTCCACATATTTGTGGTATTGAGGTTGCTGACATTTCTCCCTCTTTTGACTTTCTGATGACACAGCTTGCATTTGACAAAGCAAATGTCATCTGCAACTGTGTCAAAAAAGGACCACGCACTGCAAGTCTTGGGAGCGCCCGTTTTGCCTTTGGAATGAGGAATGCTCCTAACTGGTGCCGAAGTGGAGGGTACAGGCAACCAAGTCTTCCCCCTCCCTCTGCCTCCTGTTTTGGCCGGTAGGGGAATCTCTTCCTCCGAGCTGCTCCCACCACCTTCCTGTTCCTCACGCCATGATGGGTCAAGGACCTCATCATCTTCCCTCCCCTCTTCAAACAGCTGCTTCTCCGGGGTTGCCTCGCCAGCACCGTACGCACCAGAAAGTGGCAACTGAGTCTCGTCATCATCTGATGCGTACTGAGGTGTGCTGACCATAGGCACTGGCCCACTCGCCTCTTCAGATTCAGAGGGACAAAGAAGTTGCGCATCACTGCATACTCCCTCTTCTTCACATTCAGGAATGCTGCTTGGCTGGCCCCCTCTTTCCAAGCCAACAGATTCCGAGAACAGAAGTAGAGACTGTGATGGCTCCTGTCCATGTCTCTCTGACTGCCTGGGCACTTTGGCAGGTGGTGAAGAGACAGATGGTTGCTCTTCGGTGCTCTGGTCCTGAGAGGCTGTGGAAGTAATTGAAGTCAGTGCATTAGCTGCCATCCATCCGACAACGGCTTCAATTTGTTCCTCCCGCAGCAGTGGGGTACGTTGAGGTCCTACAAAGCTGCGCATAAAGGACTGTTGCCTGCTAAAACTGGGGGATGCTGATCCACTGGTGCCCGCAGCAGGCCCAGAATCCCCACGTCCTCTACCTGCAGAATCCCCACGTCCTCTCCCTGCAGAATCCCCACGTCCTCTCCCTGCTGAAACTCCATACCCACGCCCACGCACCTTACTCCCTGCCTTCTTCATCTTGCCAGACTGCTTAAGGCTGGTTTCACATTTGCGTTTTTTTGCGCTGGAAAAAAACGCATACGTGCGCATGCGTTTTTTCCCCTATATTTAACAAGGGTGCGCATACCTGCGCTCTGGCAAGCGCACGTATGCGATTTTCATGCGCTGTGTTTTTTTGGGGTGTGCGTTTGTATTTTACAGACGCAGCATGTTGCATTTTTTGGCCCTGCAAAAAAGCGCATGCGCACGTTTTGCGCTAAAAATGGCCATTATAGCCTATGGATGCGCATACGTGCGCACTGGCATGCTCATGTATGCGTTTTTTTAGCGCTGCGTTTTTTTGGTAGTGTCCACTTGTTGTACTAGTTATAATCTTCTAACGTCAAAAAAAAAAGTCTATATAAAGGAGGTGCCTGCCAAAACTCTGCCACTACTACACTGACAGATTGGAGAGCAGACAGTCAACAAGGAAACCATCTTCTATCAGCGAAGAATGTGAGTATATTACATTATATGCCTGTCCTTTTAAATTATGTATGTACTAATGATTTTTATTATTTTTACATGCAGTATGTCTTCAGAATCCGAGTATTCCCCATCGCGGCAGGAATTGGCGCAAGCAGACCGTGAGGTGATTATTTTCGTGCATCTGGTAAGTATATCTGCTGCTTCTCCAAATCTCTTATGTTTTTTTCAACTTTTTTAAGACATCGTCATCATCATCTTCTTCCGCGGACGGGACTAGTGAGGGCGAAGAGCAGGAGCAGCGAAGCCAAGTCCCGGTGGTGATACGGAATGTATGTATCAAATGATTTGTAATGTTCTTTATTTTTTATCTTCTATTTTTACTTTTTTATGTTTCTTTTTTTGTAACTTTTTATTCAATTTAAATTTGATTATTCTAATGAATGTGTTTTGTCTAGGTTCCACAACGGGATGAAGACGTCTACCTGGATAATGAGCAGCTCATCAGCCTGGTCCAGGAGCGTTCGCCGTTGTGGGACAGCCGTGACCGGCTGCACAAGGACATTGTGGTGACCCGGCGGCTATGGAATGAGGTGGCCGCAGCGTTGATGGATGGCTGGGACAGCGCCACAGCATCCTCCAAAAAGGCGTTTAGTGAGTATTTCCCTGCTCTGTATTGTGCCGCAGTGACTGTTGTCCTTGACGGCACTGTTGGATTTCGTGCTAGTCATATTCTAGCAGGAAACCCAACAGTGTCATCGGGGTCTACAGTGACTGCTTTGAGTATTGTATTGCTACATTGTGCCGCAGTGACTGTTGTCCTTGACGGCACTGTTGGGTTTCGTGCTAGGTGTATTCTAGCAGGAAACCCAACAGTGTCATCGGGGTCTACAGTGACTGCTTTGAGTATTGTATTGCTACATTGTGCCGCAGTGACTGTTGTCCTTGACGGCACTGTTGGGTTTCGTGCTAGGTGTATTCTAGCAGGAAACCCAACAGTGTCATCGGGGTCTACAGTGACTGCTTTGAGTATTGTATTGCTATATTGTGCCGCAGTGACTGTTGTCCTTGACGGCACTGTTTTTTTTTTAACAACAGTGGACAAAGTCCGAACACGTTGGCGTTCGATCAAGGACCGCTTCAACAGTGATGTTCGTGCTGAGGGCCAGGTTCGCAGTGGATCTGCGTCAAGGACCAGAACTCGATACCGTCACTATCACGCGTTGCAGTTCCTAAGACCGGTCCTTGCCACAAGATCGTAAGTATTATAAATTTTGGGTTTTTATTTTTATTAATCTGTGTTTTTCTAATCAACAGCTGATGCTTCTTGTAAAGGCATGGTAGTAATGATTTTCCTTTCTTCCACAGCACCTGGAGCAGCACCCTGCAACCTGGCCCTGGAGCGGTCCTTCCTCGGACGTCCTCTGACCCGTCCCAGCCATCCGACAGCCAGGAAGCACCTTGCAGGTCAACCACACACACAGCTGGTGACCAGGAAGCTGGGCCATCAGGTGTTCCCCTGTCCCAGGTCTCTGCCACTGGTTATGCGGGCACTACCCGCCAGCGGCAGAGGGCCTTGGACAGGAATGTCTTGCCCGAGTTTATGCATTTGAGCGAGGCCTTTAATTCCAGCCTCAAGTCACTGTCCGACAGAGTTGAAAGCGGTTTTGCACTCATGGAACGTGGTTTTAACCACTTTGAACACTGCTTCAATTCTGTAGAACAGCGCCTTGACCGTCTGGAGGCCGACCTCAACAGACCAGCACACCATTTTTTTAGTAAGATTGAAAAGGGCATGGCGGAACACCTTAGTCCTGAGCAACAGCTGAATGTGCTGCAGGCCTGCAACAATGATTTCTTGCAGGCTATGCAGCATAATCGGTACGGTCAGCAGTCAGTGGTGTCATTTCCACCTGTGCCACCGTTGACTCGCTTCACCTCACTACCGACTTGTGCTGCATACCACTGCACGGACACCTCTATTCAAAGCCAGGACACCCACCGTTACACCACCACAAGTCTGAGTGCAGCTGGTCACTTCACCGACACCACCATGGCAAGCGCTGCTCCTGTCTGGAGCACCACCGCCACTCCCATGCATGCGTGGAGCTCAGCCACCACTAGGCAAACATGGAACAGCCCTGCCGCTACAACAACATGTAGTAGCCCTGCCACCACCACTCTGCAAACCTGGACCATCACTGCCGCCACCAGTCCTCCTGCAAGGACGAGCACTGCCAACGAAGAGCAGCAGCAGCAGCCACCTCAGCAGCAGCAGCCACCTCAGCAGCAGCCACCTCAGCAGCAGCAGCAGCCACCTCAGCAGCAGCAGCAGCCACCTCAGTAGCAGCAGCAACCACCTCAGCAGCAGCAGCAGCCACCTCAGCAGCAGCAACAGCCACCTCAGCAGCAGCCGCCACCTCAGCAGCAGCAGCAGCCACCTCAGCAGCAGCAGCAGCCACACCAGCAGACGGGGGACCTACATTCAATATTTGCCCCTAGTTCAAGGCGAAATCTATCAAGGCGGGCATTGGGCCAAAGTCGGTCCAGGCACACAAGCCTACGGCGACATGCCATTACAACTAATGTACCTGAACAGATTTCCTCTCCTCCAAGTATTCCTAGTTTAATTCCCTTAACTGGACTACCTTCCCCCACAAGTTTTGTTGCCCCTTCCCCTCAAACACCGTCTTCAACTGCAAGTGTTGCATATTCCCTGCACACCCCCAAATTGAAACCATCTGCCCCCAAACGCCGGAAAAAATAATTTTTTGGTTTATTTTTGTGATTAAAAATAAATTTACATTTGTGGTTCACCATTACAAAGTTTCATTAATGTTGTTTGCGCCGCTCACACACACTGATGGGTAAATACATGTTAAAAACCAACCCAAGGCCTAGTATAGTCATATGTGAAATAACACGGACTAGTATAGTCATACCAAGGCCTAGTGTAATAACTCGAGTTTTACCAACTTGGATCTGGTTTCATGAAAAACAAACTGTTGAAACTTGTCTTAAAAATAAGTTTCTTTCTAGTTTCACCAGTTTGTTTTTTGTGAAACAAGATGCTAGTTGTTAAAAATCGAGTTATTACAGTAGGCCTTGGTATGACTATACTAGGCCGTGGTATTTCACATATTACTATACTACTAGCCCCAAGGCCTACTATACTCATATTTGAAATACCACGGCCTAGTGTAGTCATTACAAGGCCTAGTGTAATAACTCTAGTTTTACCAACTAGAATCTGGTTTCATGAAAAACAAACTGTTGAAACTTGTCAAGTTTCACCAGTTTGTTTTTCGTGAAACAAGATCCTAGTTGGTAAAAATCGAGTAGGCCTTGGTATGACTATACTAGGCCGTGGTATTTCACATATGACTATACTAGTAGGCCCAAGGCCTACTATACTCATATTTGAAATACCACGGCCTAGTGTAGTCATTCCAAGGCCTAGTGTAATAACTCTAGTTTTACCAACTAGAATCTGGTTTCATGAAAAACAAACTGTTGAAACTTGTCAAGTTTCACCAGTTTGTTTTTCGTGAAACAAGATCCTAGTTGGTAAAAATCGAGTAGGCCTTGGTATGACTATACTAGGCCGTGGTATTTCACATATGACTATACTAGTAGGCCCAAGGCCTACTATACTCATATTTGAAATACCACGGCCTAGTATAGTCATTCCAAGGCCTAGTGTAATAACTTGTAAGTTGGAATGGAGCAGATTACATTCATCCACTCAATGCTGACTTGTATTCCCCATGGACTTTCATTGGGGTTGGGTTTTGAGGGTTGTGTTTTGAGAAAATCACATACTTTTTTTTCAACTAGTTGCACAATTTTCTCTTGAAAAAAATTGGTTTCCTGATTCATGGCCTGCAGCTTTGCTCGTTCCAATATATTTCACGCAGACTATCAATGCTGCATTTTAACTCATATGTGTATTTACCTGCCCAGGTGTGTGAACATCAAAAAATTCAGTTATACATGGGAAGTTTTTTATTTAATTGGAGTTTAAAAAATATAGTGCACTCAGTAATGGTATCAAATAAGGTTTTTTATTACCATAAACAAACAAAAACATTACACCATTTCATCTTGCCAGTGCACCCGTCCTACATCAGAAATAAAGTAGGCCGCAAATTGGTCCCTCATTTGGCCAACTTCAACGGATGACCTGAGAGTGTGCTGAGTGAATTCAGGCAATGGGTTAGGAGCATCATCGTCCAGTTCAAAGGTCGGGTGCTCTTTAGCCATCACAAAGTTATGTAGAACCACACAGGCCTTCACCACCTCATCGACTGTTTCAAGTTTAAGATTAATGGCCGTGCCAAGAATTCGCCATCTGGAGACAAGAATCCCAAAAGCACACTCGACAGTTCTTCTGGCCCTGGTCAGCCTGTAATTAAATATTTTTTTGGTGTGGTCCAAGTCCCGGCTGGAGTAGGGTTTCAGTAAGTTTCCGCACATTTGAAAAGCCTCATCGCCAACCATTACAAAGGGCAGTGGCGGAGCTTCGGTGTGAGGAAGAGGCCGTGGCATAGGGAAATTAAATTGGTTGCCATACAACCTCCGGCCCATGTCTGAGTTTTTAAAAGCCTGTGAGTCATTACCACGGCCAAATGCTCCAATGTCCACTGCTACAAACATACATCCGGCATCCGCAATCGCAATGAGTACTATTGAAAAGTACTTTTTGTAATTATAGTACTCAGATCCCGTTCTTTGGGGTTTGATGATCCGTATGTGTTTACCATCAACAGCTCCCAAACAGTTGGGAAAATTGCATACTGTCCAGAATTTGTCAGCAATTTCCATCCACTTTTCAGCGGTGGGCAGGGGCATAAATTCTGGACAAAGAACATTCCAGAGAGCCCGGCAGGTGTCAGCAACAATTCCAGACAAGGTAGAGATTCCAATACGGTACTGGAAGTGTAGTGAAGATAGGGTTTCTCCAGTCGCCAGGAATCTGTGAACAGACAAAGAAGTAAAATTAATATTTATGTATATTATTTTAAAAAACTATGAAATAAAATATTAGTACATTCACGAAAACTAATTACCCAAGGTTTTGAACACTAAATTTAAAAAAAAAACATCAGACCGCACCCCTTGGTTTTTAAAACATACCGTAATGTCACCAGTAGCCGTTCCTCAGGAGGAATCGCACGACGGAGCTGTGTGTCCTGTCTCCGGATGGATTGTTGGACACGAGCAAGCAAATACATGAAACTTTCGTGGGACATCCGGATATAATCTGTAAATTTCTCCGGGTTTGACTGGAGCTCGCTGTAGAGGGTGTGGTATGCCCCACGGCTCTCCCAGAGTTCAACAATCGGATGTATCCACATACGCCGCCGTCTTCGCTGCCTCTCTCTCTTCCTTTGTTCATGGCAAGCAACTGCATACGCCTGAGCCATCGCGATGTCCAAATCCAAGTTGAAGTGAAAACTCTTCCAGCGCAGATCCATGGTCACGAGAAGAATCAAGCAAATGTGAAGAATACTGTAGACAGGGTCTATATATTAACATACCACACCCACAATGAAGTCCCATTGGTCTTGTGTGTTGTTGAATGGTTGTTTTTTCTTTTTTGTGGGGTTTTTCCAAAATCTGTAAAAAAACGCAAACGCACAAAAAACGCATACAAACGCGCAAAAATGCTGCGTTTTTTTCCTGCATGCGCATAAAAATGCTTGAAAAAAACGCAGCGTTTGTATGCATTTGTATGCGTTTTTTCAATGCGTTTTTTTGCGGGAAAAACGCGCTGCAAAAAAAAGCAAGTGTGAAACTAGCCTTAGATAGGCAGAAAAGTACAAAGGGGAGGAAGGGGGGCCTTAGTGTGCTTATTCCCGAACAGCTGGTTACAGGTACAAGAAACACTAATTTTATGAAGTGTGTGTGTGTGGACTACACTTTAATAGGAGCTGATGTGGCCTACACAAGTTCCAAATGTAGTGTTTGGTGAACTTTTTTTGTGGTTTCTTTGTTGGAAACAAACTCAAAGTATATGAACAAAGAATTGAAACTGATAGTATCACTTTTTGGAGCTATTACAATGCAGGCAGGTAACCTACAATGCAAAAGATGAGGCTCCAAAAAAATTGGGTAATACTAATCTGGCTGCGCCGGCAGGGCACAAGCCAGAAAAAAAGGCTCCTCTATCTACTCCTATATAGTGTTTGCAACCAACCAATGTTGATGGATACGGATGGATGCACACTAATAGGAGAAGAAAAAATGAGCTGCACTCAAAGACAAATATGTGTGAGGCAGTGACGCACGTTGAGCGTCCTACAACCAGACGTAGCTGCAGGACACTCTACTCTGCGTGAGCTGCACTCACACACAGTCAGAGACCTCTCAGACAGCCGTGAACAGTGCAGCTAAGTGGGCACTGGCACTGACAGGCTGCAGAAAGGCTCCGCTGTGTACTCCTATATAGTGTTTGCAACCACCGTAGATGGAGACGGATGGATGCACACTAATAGAAGAAAAAATGAGCTGCAATAAAAGAAAAATGTGTGAGGCAGTGACACGCTGAGCGTCCTACAACCAGACGTAGCTGCAGGACACACTACTCAGCGTGAGCTGCACTCACACACAGTCAGAGACCTCTCAGACAGCTGTGAACAGTGCAGCAAAGTGGACACTAGCACTGAAAGGCTGCAGAAAGGCTCCGCTGTCTACTACTAGTGTTTGCAACCGACGTATATGGATACGGATGGAAGCACACTAGATTGAAATTATGTAAAAAATGCAGCTCAAAAATTAAAAGATGTATGAGGCAGCAGTGAGGCACGCTGGGCAGCCTACAACCTGACGTGGCTGCAGGACCCACTCCACAGCATGAGCTGCACTCACACAGCCCTTGCAGACAGCTGTGAACACTGCTGCTAGGGCAAAGAAGGCTACAGTGGTGGTTTATGTAGCCTGGGTAAAGCACTAGATGTTTGGTGGAATCGCTATTTCTAACTGTCCCTCACAGTCTTCTACAGCAGCCTGTCCCTAACTGAATTCACAGCAGAGTGAACCAGAAATGGCAGCTGCGGTGGCTTTTATAGTGCATCATGACATCATTTCGGCAGCCAATCACAGCCATGCCAATAGTTAACATGCCTACATGCCTAACAGGATGTGCCCACACTTCGGAGGATTCCCATTGGCTTAATCAAAGCAAGCAGGCTCATAGCATGATGGGAACTTCCGATTCCGGTATCCGATATGACAAAAGTATCAGAAGTCAGTATCGGAATTCCGATACCGCTAATATCGGCCGATACCCGATACTTGCGGTATCGGAATGCTCAACACTAACCACGGCTGAATTTTTGTTTTCTTGGCCTGTTTTCAGAGAATATGAATGATAACACCAAAACTTTTTCTCCACTCATGGTTAGTGGTTGGGTGAAGTCATTCATTGTCTAACTGCTGTGTTTTCTCTTTTTAAATCACAATGACAACCCAAAGCATTCAAATGACACTAATCAAAAGTTCACATAACCTGATGATTTTGGCCTGATAATATGGACAGAAGTTGACAGAAATGGGTTTGAATGGCTACTAAAGGTAACATCCTCACCTGTGACCTGCTCGAGATGCAAAGAAAAACCCACAAATAACATCAGCTGAAATACTGGACTCTCTGAAGACTAGCAGTGTGGCTGTGTCAAGATGCACAATAAGGAGGCACTTGAAGAAAAATAGGTTGCATGATCGAGTCGCCAGAAGAAAGTCATTACTGTGCAAATGCCACAAAGTATCTAGCCTACAATATGCAAAACAGCACAGAGACAAGCCTCAAAACTTATGGAACAATGTAATTTGGAGTAATGAGACCAAAATTAAAATTTTTGGCCACAACTGTAAATGTTACATTTGGAGAGAGGTCAACAAGGCCTATGATGAAAGGAACACCCTTTCCTAATGTAAGACACGGAGGTGGATCGCTAATGTTTTGGGGATGTGTGAGCTACAAAGGTACAGGAAACTTGGTCAAAGTTGAAGGAAAGATGAATGCAGCACATTATCAGCAAATAGTGGAGACAAATTTGCAATCATCAGCCTGGAAGTTGGGCTTGGGATGTACTTGGACATTCCAACATGACGATTCAAAATACAAGGCCAAGTTGACCTGTCATTGGCTACAGCAGAACAAAGTGAAGGTTCTGGAGTGGCCATCTCAGTCTTCTGACCTCAATATCATTGAGGCACTCTGGGGAGATCTCAAGCATGCAGTTCATGCTAGACATCCCAGGAATTTACAGAAACTAGAGGCTTTTTGTCAAGTAGAGTGGGCAGCTTAACCATCTGAGAAAATAAAGAACCTCATCCACAACTACCACAAAAGACTTCAAGCTGTCATTGATGTTAGAGGGGGCAATAGACAGTATTAAGAAATGGGGTATGTGAACGTTTGATCAAGATCATTTGGATGTTTTTGGTTGTCATTATTATTTAAAAAGACAAAACACAGTAGTTTGACAAAAATTAGCTTTAGCCAACCACTAACCATGAGTGGAGAAAAAGTTTTGGTATTATCATTCATATTCTCTGAAAAAAGGCCAAGAAAGCAAAAATTCTGCTGGGGTATGTAAACTTTTGAGCACAACTGTGTGTAGAAACTGTATATACAGTACAAATATATCCATCTATAGATATATATATGCATGGTATATGTACACATTTATATCATATATTACTTTGGCGCTCTTCAAAATGACCAGTTACTTTGACTAAAGCATAAGATTTCATCCTTCTGATAATCTTTGAATATTCAAATTAATTCAACAAAGTAAAATATTTTGAGAAAAGTCCACAGTTTTGTATGTTCTGATTTATTAAGTCCTTATAAACAGTTTCTCATTATACCAAAAAAATTTAATCCCAAGTCAATTGCTTCTTTGACACATGCACATCTATTTTGTTTAATGTATTGCTACTTTTAGAGTTAAGTGTATGGTAATGTCAGCGTTGTACTGCAATGAATTACATTAGAGCATTCACCTAGTTAAAATTACAAATTGGGACATCAATGTGACCAGACATTTGCTCAATCACCAAATTGCTGCTCACACTTTTATGTATGAAATATTAGGTAACATTATTTGAATTAATGTATTTCAGTTTTCAATAAATTGTGAATAATGTACTGAAAAATAATTTTCTTAGATTGAAAGGAAGACACATTGAACATGAAAAAAAAAGTTGCAGATCAAATTTTGCCATCAAAAATGGCATATGTGTATATTATGATGACCAGTAAGTTCCTGGGGATTTTCTCTAGATACCACCAAGGCTTAGTTTACTGTTCCATAGCTCAAGGCTATCTTCATATTACTATTGGGCAACTTGTTAGTTGAAGTACTGAAAAACAAGATTCACACAGAACCAACCAATGGGGAATTCTCTTGATAGATTTGCTATTCTGGGTCTCTATTTTCGTCTTTGCCTGCTTTTTTAGGCAGGCACAAAAATGTGTTAGACCATGCTTTTGTGGCAACCAAAAAAAGATGGACACTGCTGAGATGGAGGCCAGATACAGCACAGAGTGACTCAACCTACCTCATTATAGTGAATGACTCCAACAGGGGTTACTTCTAAGTTGTTTTTTTTACCAAGAGTTAACATATAGACCTTAACAGAGCCACTAACTCATGACCTGAACATGACATGGAATAGGGAGGAACTAGCAAGACATTAGTGCAATAGGGTTTTATCCTGGTAACAATTTTAACATTTGGTAAGAAGAATTCCTCAACTGGTGGGGTTGTGTTATAAGCAGGTTGCAGGATTCAGTGACAGGCAGGAGGCAAAGCAAGAGTTATCAAAAGGTAATAATCCTCGCAGTGGGCGAATGGCAGGAATAATAGCTGTAAAACAAGGCTAGTCCAAAGAAAGAGCTTATTGTGTCCTGTATGATTCTATGTAGGAGATGATCCCTGCGGGGTTATAGCTCCGGCAGAGTCCAGGGAGTGATATCCTCAGATGAGGTCCTTTACACGGTGGTCCGTCTTCTGTTGGCAGCGGTCGGTTTCTGGTACCTTCCGCTGAGCCCCTAGTCCATAAACACGTGCTGCCTGAGCAAATATGGCCGCAGCACCTTTGGAGTCCAATGGGAACTGTTGTGGAGCAAGTGGCATGGAAGGCCACAGGAGTCCATCTGGTACTCCGCTTTCCCTCCTCTGCACGTGCGCAGTACTCAGTCACGGAGCGCACAGCACCTCTATCTCCGTCAGTCACTGAGCATATGGCACCTCTCACCACAGCGGTCCCTCTGCAGAGGGAGGGCCCTAACCAATGCAGCCTGTCACGGCACCGGTACTCGGGGGATGGAGCATGCTGCTCACCTGACTGCTCGCTGCTATGGATGGGTGCCAAACTGCCTGCTGCTGCATGTGCTTTTCTTTTTATGTAACCCTGTTTCCCGGGTCATGAGGTTGGTCCAACTCCTTATTTGTTCGGCAACATGGGAGGCAGCCTCAATAGTTCCGGACCCAGATCGACACAGGTACCCACAGCCCTGTCCTTCTCCTTACGCCCCTCCTCTCCTTTAGCTCGCCATTGCACGGGCGAGAGTTCTTGCAGTAGACATTGACACTCCTCCATCTCTTGGACGATTCACTGCCAAATAAACTGATCTTGCTCATAATGATTGGGGGTATTTCAGCAGTTGTTTCTTCGGTGAGGCGTTAGTCAGGTTCGGTACTTGAATCCGGTTTGGTAGTCAAGCCAGGTTAGGCAATTGTGGACGGGAACACGTCCGGGTTCAATGGAGCAGCCATCTCGGGAGTTTCAGGTTCTCGCACTTCCCCTGGGCTTCTGGATCAAAGGATGAATCAGGTTCTTCTTCATCACAATCGAAGGTCACTTGAGTGGACACTTCAGGAACACTTGGCACTCTTTCTTCTCTTTCGAGATCTCGTGACAGGCAAGGACATAACATGCTTCAGTGGACTTTTTGGATAGGGGCTTCTTCTTCCCCCTCAGGCTGAACTTCATAGATAAGACCATTAGATCTAATCCTGCATTTCACCCAATACAGGGTTTGTTCCCATTGATGCTTCAACTTACCTTGAGGTCACTTGTCTTGGACCAATACTCGGTCTCCTACCTTTGGCGCTGGCCCTTGCAAGGGCGTCATCTCATGGTGTTCAAGTTCCTGAAATTTGATCTGTACCAGTCAATGTAAGGTCTGTAAGCGATGACGATGTTCATGGATCCAGGTAGACACCCCCGTCCATGGGTAGTCCTCCTCTGGGTCCAACTCCAGCTTGGTAATCTCTCGTCCCTTTCAACCAAACAGCAAGGTGTAGGGTGCATAACCGGTTGTACTGTGCACCCGTTGTTATACACCCAGACCAGCTCAACTATATACTTGGGCCAGCGGACTTTCCTGTATTCCTCCAATGTTCTTAACATCTGAATCAGTGTCCTGTTGAAACCTTCGTAGTCCCTATTTCCCTACAGATGGTAAAGTGTCGTTCTGGACTTCTCAATCCGATGCAGATGGTGGAGCTCCTCCATTACTCGACCTTGAAAGCAAGCACCTTGGTCAGAATAGATTCTTTTTGGGCATCCATACACTCGGATGAAATCTCAACAGATGGCCTGCGCAGCTGACTCAGCCGTCTGATCCCGGGTCGGAGTCATGCAGCAAACTTAGTGAAATAATCGGTCATCACGAGACAATGTTCATATCTGAGATGAGCCTGACCCACGGTCAAGTAGTCAATCATTAGCAATTCCAGGGGAGTGGAGGTCACAATGGTCTGCGTAGGGGCTCTCTGTTCAGGAGGTTTAGCCAGTTCACAGCTTCGGCATCGTTGACAGGTCTCTTCCATTGCAGTCTTCAGTCTGGGATGATAGACCAGCTTCTGCAGCCACTGGAACGTCTTCTCCAGGCTAAAGTGAGTGCCTCTTTCATGAGCTTCCGTGGCCACCTCGCTGGCCACTTTTTCAGAGAGTATCACTTGCCCGGTGACTCCCAATTCCCATACCAACTGCACCTTCCGATACAGCAAACCGTCTTCCTGTTGAAGCCTCTCCCATTGTCGGAGAATCTGCAGCATTCTGGGGGACAGGGTGTCCCGCTCGCTCCGGCTAGGGAGTTGTTTCAAGGTCACCCATTTTCTCAACTGAGTGAGTTCTCTGTCTTCCTGCTGAGGCCACACCCAGTCATCTCAAGGCCGTCCCAACAGATGCTTCCCCGATGCATTTTAGATCTGATCCCGCGCTGTCACCAATGTCCTGGCAAGGTTCTGGAACCCAGGGATCTCTTCTGCCTCCAACTCTTCATCTCAGTCACGACCAGGGCGCTCGTGGGTCACTCTGGACAGGGCATCGGCATGTGTATTCAAAGCTCCTTTTCTGTATGCGATCTTGTACCGATATTTTGCCATACGGGCCACCCATCTTTGCTCCAGGGCCCCCAGTTTTGCATTTTCTAGGTGTGATAGGGGATTGTTGTCATTGCGCACAAAGACTTTGGATCCCGACAGGTACTCAGCAAACTTCTTGGTCATCAACCACACTAATGCCAGTAGCTCCAATCTGAAAGAACTATAGTTATCTAGGTTTCGTTCTGAGTCATGGAGGGATCGTCTCATGTAGGCAATCACTCTCTCCTTTCCATCCTGCATCTCTGACAATACAGCCCCCAATCCCTGGAGATTTCCATTGGTGTGAAGGATGAAAGGTTGAAGGAAGTCTGCATAGGCCAGAATGGATGCTTCCATCAGGGCTATCTTCAGGAATCCAAAGGCTTCTTCCTGGCTATCTCCCCACTGGATGATCCAATTATTTGCACCAGACAGCATTCCTTTCAATAACTGCAGCAGTGGACTAACAATATTAGTGAAGTCCTTCACAAACTGTCGATAGTACACCGTAAGCCCCAGAAAAGCCCGCAAGTCCTTCACCATGTTCGACATGGGCCAGTCCTGTATCTCCACTAACTTCTCACGTGGAGGTCTCACTCCCTCAGCAGATACAAAATGACCAAGGTATTCAATCTGCTTGCGGAAGAGGTGGCATTTCTGAGGTTTCACTTTCAGGCCGTGCCTCTGCAGCTGACTCAACACCTGCTCCAGCCGCTGGAGATGTTCCTCAAAAGTAGCTGCATAAACAATGATGTTGTCCAGGTAGGTGAAAGTGGTTTCAAATTTCAAGTCTTCTAGACACCGCTCCATCAGTTGCTGAAAGGCTCCAGTTGCGTTGGTGAGACCGAAGGGCATCAGGTTGAATTTGAACAACCCCATAGTCAGTATGAATGTCGTCTTCGGCTGGTCTTGCTCGGCCATGGGCACTTGCCAGTATCCACTGGCCAGATCTAATCCTCGTACATTTGTGGCGGGATATGGCGATAGTGCTCTTGATTCAGTGTGGCATTTGCCGTGGGAATCTCGTGATTTATGGCTGTGGTGCATCAGAAATCTTTGCCGTAGCGAGTAAAGACATCCTGGTAACGCCCTAGCATAGCTTCTATCTGTTGCACCTGTTGTGATGAGAGTCCTGTCAGTTCAGCCCCATCTGCTCCAGGATCAGACGTCCTTCTCTCATGGTGCTGGCCGAAGACTCTGAGGGCACATTAATGGCTACAGTCCGGGGGTCTCCTTCACCACTAACTGCACGGCCTCTGGTGGCATCAGTTCCTCTGGCATGCATAGTACTCGTGCTACGTTGCCGTTGTGGACAATGGCTAATATTCGTGCAATGAGAAGCCTTGAAGGCAGTTGGTCCATTAGGGCTGGCTCTATCTGAACCTCTACTCCTTCGAGGGGTGTACAAGCTTGTACGGGCAGTGTGAGCACAGTCTGACCAGGCGGTAAAATGAGTTTGACAGCGGCCGAAACGTTCACCTTCTCCAGAACTTTTCCTTCTCTCGACGTTTCTTGAGCCTGGGCTACCTGTATCAGTTGAAACATCTTCCTTTGGGGATTGTGAGAGCTCCATCGGTTGAGAAAAGCATCTGGTGGCTTACTGACCAGGATGGTCCCAAGTTCCTTCAGCACATTCATTCCTAACGTCACTGTGGGGCCATTGCCAGGGTCTCTGACGAGCAACACTACTTTTCGGCTCCCATCTTTGCCGCACACAGTAATTTGCATCCAGACCACCCCTGCGACTGGGATGGGCAATTGGTTGGCCGCTGTCAACTTGATCACTGGGCCCCATTCAGACATCATCGCCCCAGAAAAGTGACCTCTGACATAAGTTTCTGACATGGTGGTCACTTGAGAACCGGTATCAAATAGATAACGGACATCCCGGCCATCCATTTCAGCCCATACGAGGGGGCACAGGGAAACTGTACTTGTGGGACTTCCTTCTCCTTCTTGACAGCTCAGGCTCCGGGTGGCGTCCCCAAGTCACAGAGCCCGTTATTTTAAGGGCTGACGGGTTAGTGGCCTACCTCGTTTTGCACATAATTGGGCATAAGATCCAGTGTCCCAGCAGGTAAAACAAATCAGAGGTATCTCTGCTCTGGATTGCCCCCTTTCCAGAAGGGGCTTGGGGTTAACTCTGCCTCTGGAAGAGTTCGGCACCTCCAGTGGTTTTCTTCTCAAGCTGGCCATTCTTCTCGCATGTCCTGGATTTCTTTCTGAATTTCTCCAACCCAGCCTGGTTCAGCTGTGGGTGGAACGGGTACCTCCATGCTCTGGACCTTCCCCGCCGAGGCTACCATCCCCGCTCTTGCTCGTGCGCACGCGTTTCTGCCCCAATTTCTAGAAAAGACATATGCGGATTAACTTGCAAGCACTCCCACAGGGCCTGTTTAAGCAGTGCATTCCTGAATCCTGCCACTAGTTCGTTTCTCAAAATTACATCAGGGGGCCCTACACCCACATCATCCCACTTAGCGATTGTGTTGTGGATCTCTTGCAGCACGTTCATATATTGAGTTACAGACCCCTCTCCCTTTGGACGTGGCTAAACAGTCACATTCGCAATTCACCGATATCTGAGGGGTCCCCATGCATCTTTTCCAGAATCTGTAACACTTTGGTAAATGTATCCCGCTTTTGCAGGGGCCGGAACACAAAAGAACAACTGACTTCCCTGTCTAGGGCCATGACAGCAATCTCCGCCTGCATAGCGGAGGTCACGGGGTGCATCCTTAGCATTCTCTTAACCTGCTAGAACCAGTTCCATAACAGAAAATTGCTCCCTGCAAACTTTAGGAGATTGCTGAGCATGGCCCCTAGCGGTAAGCTGGCCCTTGGGACTCCCATGGCCGCTTGGTCTGCCAACTTTGTGCTTGTGGATTACATCCTGCTGACTACCCCAAGTTTAAGCATGTTGCAGGATGCAGTGACAGGCAGGAGGTAGAGCAAGGTTAACAAAAGGTAACAATTTAAAAGGACAGGGTTTTCACAGGGAAGTAAAAAGTTAAAGGGTGAATGGTAGGAATAATAACTGTAAAACAAGGGTAGTCCAAAGAAAGAACTTATTGTTGTATGATTCTCTGTAGGAAATGATCCCGCAGGGGTTATAGCTCCAGCAGAGTCCGGGGGTGATGTCCTCAGATGGGGTACTTTACACGGTGGTTTATCTTTTGGTAGCAGCAGTTGGTCTCCGGTACCTTCCGCAGAGCCCCTAGTCCATAAACACATGCGGCTGGAGCAAACAAGGCCAACGCACCTTTGGAGTTCAATGGGAACAGTTGTGGAGCAAGTGGCAGGGAAGGCCGCAGGAGTCCGTTTGGTACTCAGCTTTTTGTTATGAATGGGTCACCGAGGAGGATAACAGGACCAGGCTAAGCCACCAGAAAACCAGAGAGGTTGGTAACTAAGCGGATTGCAGATCCCTGATCCTATCCACACAACTAGCAGTAGCCGTGGAGCGTACCTACCTTGCCCTAGACGCCTCGGCACAGCTGGAGAACTAACTCCGCCTAAAGCAAGAAAGGAGAAATCTAAACTGCCCCGGAGCAGAACCCAAAGGAACAGACAGCCCCAAACATATATTGTCAGTGAGACAAGATGAAAACACAAACGCAGGCAGAAAAATAGACTGAGCAAATGATGGGGCCCAAACTGACTAGACAGGACAGGAAAGGAAAGACACTGTCTGCAATCACGCAAAAACCCTGAAAAATCCAACACGTCTGATGCACAAAAAACACTGAAGTCACACGACTTCGCCCCCACTATATCAGCACTCTGGTATATACTGAAAGCAAGCAAAAAGAGACCAATATAACAAGGGACAGAACAAACTGCCACAAACAGTAACATATGGGTGGTGATCTAGCACAGCCCCAGCAGGAGCAAGCTGGCCCACACAAAGCAGAAACAGACAAAACCAGATCAAATGCAAAAAGATTAGCAAATGAACCACTTAGCTGAACCATGCAGGAACAGAGCAGGAGACATCAGACATCAGACCTCAGAAGGCACAGGAAGAAAATCACCAGCAGGGATTGAAGGAAGTCAGCTGTTTTAAATACCCCAGTCAGAAACCCCAGATCTCCAATCGTCATCATCATTATCAGGTGGCAAGCCTCTGTCAATCTGACCAGCTCCACTACCTCCAGTAACCACCAGAGGGAGTCCAGAAAGAGAACTCGCAACACCTCTGTCAATCTGACCAGCTCCACTACCTTCAGTAACCACAAGAGGGAGCCTAGAAAGAGAATTCAC
Organism: Dendrobates tinctorius; assembly: GCF_039654945.1. Taxonomy (NCBI): domain Eukaryota; kingdom Metazoa; phylum Chordata; class Amphibia; order Anura; family Dendrobatidae; genus Dendrobates; species Dendrobates tinctorius. The sequence continues at coordinate 34,404,644 of NW_027361766.1, forward strand.
AACAGCTTTTCCTCCTCTGCAAGTGCTCAGTACTCACAGTCACGGAGAGCATGGCACCTCTATCTCCGTCAGTCACTGAGCACATGGCACTTCTCAGCACAGCGGTCCCTCTGAAGATGGTGGGGCCCATCTAATGCGGCCTGTCACGGTGCCCGTACTCGGGGATGGAACGCACTGCTCATCTGACTGCGCACTGCTATGGGTTGGTGCCAAGCTGCCTGCTGCTGTGCGTGCTTTTCATTTTATGTAATCCCACCTTCCGGGTCATTTGTTCCCCCCGGCAGCAGGGGAGGCAGTCTCAACAGTTCTGGACTCGGCTTGGCACAGGTACCCACAGCCCGGTCCTTCTCCTTACAGTGTAACTACAACCACATATTAAACTTAGATACAGGATGCTACACACCGACAAAAATGCCAACAGACCAATAGTGAAGATTGTGCTAATTCTTGTGCTGTCTGGATGGAGGAGGCTGTTAAATTGATGGAGTGAGAGACCTGGGTAGATTAAATGCAGTTAATTTGTCAACTTGTTTTGAAGTTTCACACTTCTTCTTCATGACAAACCACAGTGAATTACTGAATGTAATATGAACATAGCCTAAACCCCAGTCATTGGTCTATTTACGCTATTGTTCAGAAATCCATGGTTGCAATTCTTGCGACAATGTTCCTATCAGTGGGTAATAGACAGTGGAAAAGGACCAGCAGAACAGCAATGTTAGGGGATTGGCCTGGTAGTGGACGAGTTATGAAAATTTAGGCCCTGATTCATCATTTGCTTTTTAAGTGACCTCTCTTTGTGCCCTGTGGTTTTCATTAACATTATTCAAAATACTGCATGTGGGTTATTGAAGTCTTCACAAAGTCAAAGATGCTCTTTTCCTTTTGGATCCTTCAGGATCTTTTAAAATGTTTCACATTGGTCTTCAACTGCACATTAAACAATTAACAGAGTAAAGTCAGTTTTAAAAAATGCACAAATTTAAAGAGGATCTAGTGTAAGGGGGGTGACATAGAATTACCTCCTTGCTTCTCTTCCTCTAATTGTTTTCCATGTGATGAAGTTTACATATGCTAATGTTGGTAATGTCTATGATTAATATTTGCGGTACTACTACATAGTAATATGTATTAATGCTCACATTTATGGTACTGCCACATTCATATGTGTGTTATCATTCTTTGTAGAACTACATTGTATTATATTGGGTTCCTTTAGTGTAATACTGTATATTGTATAATGTGATGATGTGTACTAATGTTCATGTACAGTTTATGGAAAGTAAAGTGCATCCTCTTGGTGCACTAGAGGATGGCACCTTAGTATTATAGTTCTTATAGATAAGGGTAGGTGTAGTTCCTTTGCGGGCCACTAGATGAGGGAATACTAGTGTGCACTGTAGGTATTGGTTATAGTATGGTTATAGGGGGTTAAATGTAGGAGGGTCTACCGGATGGTAAGACAGGAGTTTTTAGGAAGTTAGGTCAGATGGGGCCAGGGTGCCCGAAGTGTCCACATGGACTATAGGCCCAGACAGCTTTCCAGCCATGTAATGTTAAATCGCTGCAGCTCACATTATCCACGGCTACTGTGCATCATAGCATGACCTGGGTGAATGCCTTTAGGGCAGCAGTCAGTTGGACTGAGGAGATGAAGGATGTTGGAGCTTCGACAAGAACGGTACAGATGGGCCGGATGCTTTACCAGAGGCAACCAAACCTGGTGACTGATGATTTCGAGTCTCGGGCGAAACAGGCAGGAAGGAGGAGGAAGACAAGGATGTTACCCTGCGCTTCCCTCACAGAAACAGTGATACACCCAAGAGAAGAATTGCATCCTCAGCCGAAACTGTGGCTGCAGCCAGCATTGGTTACGAGTCTGCAGTTCGCAGGAGGCAGCAAGCATTGACTAGCCTGGGGTTTTTTTACACCACAAAGGATGACGCAACTCACATTATCTACCAAATTTGCAAAAATACAGTCTGAAAAAGCAAACATTTGATTACTACATGCATGAACTGGCACATGCGCAATCAACATGCCTTAATCTGGGAATGTCACTGTGCTAAAATGCAAACTAGCCAGCCTCGACAAGCACTGGGCATCTCATAAACCATATCTGCTGCTTCTACGTCCATTACTGTGCCAAGTCTTCTCACACATGTCTCTAGCCGCAGAAACTCCACTTGTTTACCCCCTACAGTCGAGGTTTGTGAGAGCCCACCAGGTGTTATTTAAGTGGACATGTCTGATGCTTTTGTTTATATATGTGTCAGTCTCTGCCCGTTTTCTGGTTTGACTAACTAGCATCCACAATATTTGACATGTATTGGTGTGTTAATTAATAAATTCAATTTTTTGATACAATTTATATACATTCCTTGTATCCTTTGCGAGGGTATGGTTGTTTATACTAGACAATGGTGTTGCTTTCATTGTCATACATTGAACTTGCATTATTGCAGTCCCTGATACCTTTTGAAATGTGGAGACTCCAAGATGGTCTCCATCTGACAGGTTGCTTATAGTGGAAGGTGCATCCAGATGCTTATTATACTGTTTCTACTCTGTCGAAATTGATGCCACTTTAGTGGTGTATGACAATAATTGTTTTAAATGTGGAGAATCTAAGTTGGGTCTCCTTCATGTGTGTTGCCTCTAGCAGTAGGGATCCCAGACTTGTAGGCTGGCACTTATTTTCAGTGAACTCCCTGTGTTATTATCCTTTCATTTTTCTGCCAATAGTAGTCAATGAAACTGTTGTTTGTGCCACCTGAATGTGGCTGGGTTAAAAAAATTGAGGTATCGGGGCTCCCAAAAAAGAAGGCTTATATGGCTCCTATACCCTCCACATATTAATTGGAACTTCAATTCTAAGCTCTAAATGCTGGCCCAGACTCAGATACCTGATGCATGGACCATGGCTGACTGCTGCTGTGCCATTATTAAGTGTTTATTGTGAGTCAATTGATACCTCTTTTCATGGTGTCTTCCCCTAGTTTGAGCTGTTTGGATGCTTTTTGTCATCCCTCAAGGTGTTGTGTATAAGTTTGGTTTTGCCTTGAATTTAATGAGGTTCGGTAAGATCGACGAACTGTTATGCGAACATATTCGGAGAACATTGAGACGTTCGCTGAACCAAACATTTACAGGTTCGCTCATCTCCACTCAAGAAATCATTATATTCCTTTTTTATTATAGTTTTCAGGGACATGACGCAACTCACTGGGCCATTAGGATCCTGTGGCCTCAACGATGTGATTCTGTCCTATTTCTTATGATATTCATAACATCTCATTTTGAGTTAAATTTACAGGTATTTGCTTTTCTTATCTTCATTTTGTTTATATTTGTATATTAACCCCTTCACAACATGCACCGAATATGTACTGCTCTGCAGGAGGTGCGTTCCCACAAACCGCCATACGTATACTTTGTGATGATTGCGCAGGCTCAGGCATAGAGCCACCTCGATCAACTGCAGGTATCAGCTTTACATGAGAGCTGACACCCTGAGGTTTGTATAGCAACAAAATATACCCAAGAAGATGTAATACCTTATGGATGAGCAATATAATACTAATACGGTATATTTTTAAACCTTTTCTTGAGGGTTATATACCAATTAAATGGACTTCACACCATGGAACAGTCAACTGGTGAGCAATATATCGTATATACTCGTGTATAAGCCGACCCGAGTATAAGCCGACCCCCCTAATTTTGCCACAAAAAACTGGGAAAACTTATTGACTCGAGTATAAGCCTAGGGTGGGAAATGCTCCATAGATTATTCCCCCATATGGTGTCCCCAGAAGAAGCTCCATAGATTGTTCCCCCATATGCTGACCCCATAAGAAGCTCCATAGATTGTTCCCTCATATGCTGACCCCAGAAGAAGCTCCAGATTATTCCCCCATATGCTGCCCCCATAAGAAGCTCCATAGATTGTTCCCCCATATGCTGACCCCAGAAGAAGCTCCAGATTATTCCCCCATATGCTGACCCCAGAAGAAGCTCCATAGATTATTCCCCCATATGCTGCCCCCATGCTGCTGCTGCATGTAAAAATAAAAAAATGACATACTCACCTCTCCGACGCTGGGTGTCAGGTGCCGGTGTCACTGCTGGCACCTGAGATACCTACGTGTCCTGCATCCATGGCTGCTCACCGCTATCTGCCACGTCATCAATCAGTGACGTTCAGACTGCAGGGGGCGCGGCACGCACTAACCACGTCACCGCGCCCTCTGCTGTCTGAAGTCACTGACCGATGACAGACAGCAGAAAGCAGCCATGGGCGCAGGACAGGTGAGTATTGCTATACTTACCCGTCCTGACACTGTGTCTTGAGCCCCCAGCTTCTCCCCGTGCTCTCTCTTCCTGCCTTCAGCGGTCGTGGTACCGCTCATTAAAACTCATGAAAAATTCCAAAAAAGCATTGGAAATGTTTTCTGGATTCAGTTCCTCATCCATAGAATTTTATGTGGTCCGTGGTACATTTCGTTGGGATATAACACTCGCAAAAAGTGTTGAAACATTTTTATGCATTCAATTACTTTCCCTGGTATATGGTGCCATCCTGGTTTATGTGTGCCTCCTTCCTGGTATACGGCACCATCCTAGTATATATGCTCCATCCTGGTATGTAGCCTCCATCCTGGAATATGGACCCCATACTGGTATATGGCCCACCATCCTGGTATGTGGCCCCCATCCTGGTATATTGCCCCATCCTAGTATATGGCCCCCATCCTAGTATATGCCCCATTCTGGTATATGTCCCTCATCCTGGTACATGTCCCGCCATATATTCAATGAATAGAAAACAATAAACTTTTGTTCTTACTTTCCCTGCGCTACTCTGCTGCACGGCATCCTGCTCAGAGCACAGCAGATGAATTATCTTCTGAACATGTCAGCGGTGAGTAGTGATCCCATCCTGTACTATAATACTGATAACAGGCTATGATTACCTCTCCCCATTGCTGCTGATATTCACCTCACCTGGGACTTCCACTCTCTGTCTCTTTTTCTCCCTGCAGGCTCCTATCATCACATGCACTGAGAAGTGTGAGATGACAGGGGATAGTGGAGCCCTCAGCATACACTGCACACTCCAAATAGATGGCCACAATCTCGTCCCATAGCTGTGATCTGGATAGCCCAGAGAGTTTGCCTAGGCCATAGCTGGAGACAGGAGAAACAGCCACAATGCAAGAGATGCGGTTGGATGGTGACTGCAGGCTCTTATGCCCAGGGCTGCCGTATTTAAGGTGTGTAAGTGTCGTAGGCATACAAAATGTAGTTTGAAACTACTGTCCTATTGGGACCAAGTTCAAATTTTTTTACCCTTTTTTGAATTACGGTACAACAATTACTATGAGCAAGGCCCATGGAGCTGAGCCTGTCATTATAAAATCCTTAATCCTTAAATATTAGAAACAATGGTATGTGTTGTGAGCTCATTTTCGGGTTTGCCTCTGGCTTCTGATGAGGGTTATGGAGCTGGCTGTGCTGACAGAGGAGTAGTGAGTTCTCTATCTGGACTCCCTCTGTTGGTAAAGGGAGGTAATGAAGCTGATCTAAATGGCAGAGACCAGCCACCTGAGGAAGAGGACTGCGATTGGACATCAGGAGTTTCTGATTGGATTTAAGGCAGCCGACTCCCTAGTTTCTTCCTGGTGATTTTTCCTGACTGTGGTTCCTGGTTTCCAGTTTGGTTCCTGCCTTCCTAAAGCTAAGTTTTCTCTGCTATTGTTCATATGAGTTTTTGTCTGGTTTATTTAGTTTTTGTGTTCAGCCAGCCCAGGCTGGGACTGGGCTGAATACCCATTTTGTCTCTGATCAGTTGATCTCTTTTGCTCTGTCTTCAGAATATACCTGAGTGCTGATATAGTGATTTGAAGTCTAGCGACTTCAGGGCCTTTTTCTATCAGACGTTTTGGACATTCTTTTTGGCAGGGTGTTTTCCTTGATTGCAGACAGCAGCTTTTCTTTCCTGTCCTTTCTAGTTAGCGAGGGCCCCATCGTTTGCTCAGCCTATCTTTCTACCTGTGTCTGTGTTTTCATCTTGTTTCACCGACAATACATGTTGGGAGCTGTCTATTGCTTTGGGGTCTGCTCTGGGGCAGTTTAGATTTTCCCTTTCTTTCTTTAGGCTTATTTAGTTCTCTGGCCGTGACGAGGCGTCTAGGACCACCGTAGGCACGCTCCACGGCTACTGCTAGTTGTTGTGGATAGGATCAGGGGTCTGCAATCCGCTAGTTACCAACCTCTCCGGTTTTCTGGGCTTAGCTTGCTTTTTGTTTTTTCCTCCTCAGTGAATCATTCATAACAGGTATGTCTGTCACAATACTTAATTACTCCAGAACTCTATGGTACATGCAATCCAGACCTAGTGCTTTGTTTATATTAGATTTTCTGAAGTGGTGCCTGTCTTTTTCTTGAGTTAAGCAGGTGACATTTAATGGAGAACTTATGTTATACCTAAAAATGTAGTCTATCTTTCAATCCTCCTGTGTAAATACTATACTGCAGAAAAGAAGACATTTGATAACCAGGCCTTCCAAGTGCGATTATTGCTTCCTCTTCATTTCACCCAGGTTTTTTTTGAGGGGGGCCAACGATATCATAAATAAGTCTCTTATTGTTTATGTATCTGAATAAAGTTTCAGATTAATTTTTACTGTGTGTTGCATTGAGTCTTTCTGTCTCAGTATTTGCTGCCTTTATATGTTTTTTTTAACACAATATCCTATTTTTTGATATGACATCCGTCTTCCTTAAGAATCCAAAAACTTTACTTTCATTATGTAATGTGCCCCTTACAGCTTATTTATCTTAATGGTTTTCTTTTATTTCTAACTTGTGTGTTCAGGGTGTACAATTGCAATCAAAATTAATGAACTTCAATTTTAGTCAGATTTATCAGAAAAATTGACAAATTGAGAACTATCTGCTGTGTTAAAATAGCTTCCTTGAAGTGATGATATGGCCGCCACAGAGCCATAATCTCACCATCAAGCCTGTGTGGGATTACAAGAAGAGACAAAAGGATTTCTGTGAGCCCTTGTCCACAGAAAGTTTTTGGTTAATTCTCCAAGATGCTAGGAACAACCTCACTGTCATATTCCTTAAAAAAATGTGCAAGTGTATCTAAAAGTAATGGCGTTTTGAAGGCAGTGGGTGCACACTCCAAATATTGATTCAATTTAGATTTCTCTTTAGTTCTTTCACTTGGCATTTTGTTAATTGGTAAAAAATAAATTATTAACACTTCTGTTTTTCAAAGCATTGCTATTATGCAGCATTTTTTCCTCACCTGCCTAAAACTTGTCCATAGTGCTACATTGCTCAAAAAAAATAAAGGGAACATTTACGCTGTGTGCCCACGTTGCGTTTTTTTAAAGTGTTTCCACCGCATTTTTGCTGCTGCAGAAACGCTTAAAAATGCTAACAAAACGCATTCCCATGAAATCCTATGGGATTCCGCAGTTGCTGTGCCAATGCTGCGGATTTTTCTGCTGCGGAATCGCATAGAGGTAAAATCCGCAGCATGTCCATTAATTCTGTGGAATTGCGGCGATTCCACTGCCATAGGATTGCATTGAAACGCACACTTTACGCATGTGACTATGCCCACCATGCGTAAAGTGAGCGCTTCATGTGCGGATGCTACCCAGGGTCTGGAGAAGAAGTGACTCACCTCCATGCCCTGGGTACCATAATCCTGTAAAAAATAGAATAAAAATAAAAAAATAGGGATATACTTACCCTCTGTCGGCCCCCGGAGTCCTCAGCGACGCTGCCAGCCACTTCCGTTCCCAGGGATGCATTGCGAGAACACTACGTCATCAGAGGTCATTAGCGCAATGCATCCCTGGGAGTGAAAGTTGCCGTCAGCGCTGATGAAAACCGGGAGGACTCTGGGAGTCGACAGTGGGTATGTAGAGCTCTTTTTTTATTTTTTTTTATTATTTTTAACATTCTATCTTTTACTGTTGATGCTGCATAGGCTGCATCAATAGCAGAAAGTTGGTCACACTTGTCAAGCACTATGTACTGTATATAGAAGCGCCCAAAATTCTATTAACAGGCCTATGCGGTAACCATGATAAATCAACCGCCATTGCATATAAATTTCCACTCCATAGATTATGTGAGCAAAAGGAGAAAAAAAGGAGTAATGGATTCAGTAATAATTAGAAAAGTACAAAATTTATTAGTTTTAAACGTGCACAGTTGAGTAACAAATGAAACTCAAAATTACTCAAATTGCATAAAATCAGACGCAAACAGGGCAGACCTGGACAAGGAGTGTGTCATGGCAACCATGCTCACAAAGTATCAGCACAAGAAATAGTACATGCAGGGTTAATCATGACCATACACAAAATTCTTACTAATCAAACGAGACATGATACTCTGCATAGATAAGCTGCTGCATAATAATGGAGATAAGCAGAAAAGAATCTGTAAACATGGCCAATATAACCCCGAAGTTGGAGTGTACAGATATAGAGTAAAGGCAAGTTGCTTACCAAAGAGCTTGGAAGCCCAGGACCAGGCAGGCAACCCCCGACGCGCGTTTCATGCCTACTATGGGCGCTTTCTCAAGGGAAATTTTTAACATTCCATCTTTTACTGTTGATGCTGCATAGGCTGCATCAATAGTAAAAAGTTGGTCACACTTGTCAAGCACTATGTTTGACAAGTGTGACCAACCTGTCAGTCACTTTTCCAAGCGATGCTTCAAATCGCTTGGAAAAGCGCTAGCATTCTACAAGCTAAAAATGCTTGTGTTTTGCTGGAAAATGCATGCGAATTCCGCATGTGTTTTACCCGCGGCGGGGAGTTGTGGAAATGCTGAGGACAATTCCGCAGCATTTCTGCAATGTGGGCACATAGCCTTAAACAACAGAATATAACTCCAAGTAAATCAAACTTCTGTGAAATCAACCTGTCCACTTAGGAAGCATCAATGATTGACAATCAATTTCACATGCTGCTGTGCAAATGGAATAGACAACAGATGGAAATTATTGGCAATTATCAAGACACCCTCAATAAATTTGATTTCCATTGATGATCTTTGTGTGATTTTGCTGTCAGCACATTCAACTTTGTACAAGCAAAGTATTCAATGAGAATATTTCATTCATGCAGATCTAGGATGTGTTATTTGAGTGTTCCCTCTATTTTTTGAGCAGTGTATATATATTCATATACTTTAGTTAGGAAAACTGCAAATTTTTTAAATTTCGAAGTTCTTCAGAAATCTGAGATCCATCAGTGAATCTCTATATAAGGGCTCACATATTCTACAGATATGTGCTATCCGAGATAGATAAAATCAAATAACACACTGATGGTACAAATGTTATTTAAAAGGGCATTTCAAACTAGAATTTACAAGCTTACTATATCTGCCAGCCCAGATAATATTAAGCTGATCCTGGGAATTCAGAGAGCAAGGAAATTTGCGCAACTCTTGTCCACAGCCAGAGACTACAGACCAGGGCCATGGACTAATGCTGGAAAGCAAGATACAGTATATGCAAAAGAGCTTATCTATGGTGGTTATTTCATGTGAAAAGGACTGGACAACCCCTTTGACTTTCCTGATTGGTTTTGTCAAAGGGAATCTGTCACAAGGTTTTTGTCATCCAATCTGAGAGCAACAAAATGTAGAAACAGAGACTCTGATTCCAATAATGTGTCACTTATGGGGCTGCTTAATGTAGTTTTGCTAAAATCACTGTTTTATGAGCAGGAGAATATCACTAGAGGACTAGTAAAACTACTGTCAGGAAATCAAGCATAATCATGTGCTCTGTATTATCTCACCCGCCACTACTGATTGGCAGGTTTCTTTGTATACTGTACAGAAGCAGAAAGCATCCAATCTCTGTTGAGGGCGGAGTTATGCAGAGCTCAGCATTAAGAAAACTGGTAGATCTGCAGTGTATGAAACACTGATTTTATCTAAATTGTATGAAGCAGCCCCATAAGTCATACATTGTTGTAATTAGGATCTCTGCCTCTACATTATGCTTCTCTCAGATTGGGTAACAAAGACTTGATGACATACAGTGAAAGAAATAATTATTTGATCCCTTGCTGATTTTGTAAGTTTGCCCACTGACATGAACAGTATATAATTTTAAGGGTAGGTTAATTTTAATAGTGAGAGATAGAATATCAAAAATAAAATCCAGAAAATGACATTGTATAAATTAAATAAATTTATTTACATTCTGCAGTGAGAAATAAGTATTTGATCCCCTTCCAATTATTAAGAGATCTGGCTCCTACAGACCAGTTAGATGCTCCTAATCAACTCGTTACCTGCAATAAAGACAGCTGTCTTACATAGTCGCCTTTATAAAAAACTCCTGTCCACAGACTCAATAATTCAGTCAGTCTCTAACCTCTGTAACATGGGCAAAACCAAAGAGCTTTCGAAAGATGTCAGGGACAAGATCATAGACCTTCACAAAGCTGGAATGGGCTACAAAACCATATGTAAGGTGTCGGGTGAGGAGACAACTGTTGGTGCAATCGTAAGAATTGGAGGAAATACAAAATGACTGTCAATCGACATCGCCCCCAGTGATAAAGATAGGGGACGCAGGGCGCATGCAGCGTCATGCGCCGGTAGGCGGAGCTACCGGCGGAGGCGCGGCAGGGGGCGGGGCTTAGCGGCGGCCGTGCGCAGGCCGTCGCTGCGCTCAAAAACGCTAGTGTGAAACTAGCCTAACTCAACTCGCCGTATTTAAAGGTAGAGAAATGCTGCCTATGACCCAAAAAACATTATCCCCACTGACAAGCACGGATGTGGAAATATTATGTTTTGGTGTGTTTTTCTGCTAAGGGCACAGGACTACTGCACCGCATCAATGGAAGTATGGATGGAGCCATGTATCATAAAATCCTGAGTGACAAACTCTTTCCCTCCGTCAGTACATTAAAAATGGGTCATGGGTGGGTCTTCCAGCAAGACAATGACCCAAAAACTACAGCCAAGGCAACAAAGGAGTGGCTCCAAAAGAAGCACATTAAGGTAATGGAGTGGCCTAGCCAGTCTCCAGACCTAAATCCCATAGAAAACTTATGAAGGGAGTTGAAGCTCCGAGTTACCAAGCGACAGACTCAATATCTTATTGATTTAGAGATGATATGCAAAGAGGAGTGGACCAAAATTCGTCCTGACATGTGCACAAACCTCATCATTAGCTACAAAAAATGTCTGACTGCTGTGCTTGCCAACAAGGGTTTTGCCACCAAGCATTAAGTCTTGTTTGTCAGAGGGATCAAATACTTATTTCTCACTGCAAAATGCAAATACATTGATATAATTTATACAATGAGATTTCCTGGATTTTATTTTTGATATTCTATCTCTCAATGTTAAAATTAACCTACCCTTAAAATTAGACTGTTCATGTCTTTGTCAGTGGGCAAACTTACAAAATCAGCAAGGGATCAAATAATTATTTCCTTTACTGTATTTCCTTAAAGTATGTTAATTGTCAAGATATGTGTGTTGGTGAAGGGGGTGCATGGCAGGCTATAGATTTTGAATTGGGATCTTACACATAAGCCTAATGCTTTTGCCTATAAAAGGCAAACCTTGACTTTACTTGCTAATTTAATTCAAATATATTATACTAATTCATTATGAAAATATCATAGCTCAATACATTGTATTGTGTCTTTCTCAAATGGAATTTTCTACTTTCATTTTCACATTTAAAAATAAGTCTTTTATGTTTTGGTTAAAAAGCCATGGAATGTGTAGTTATGTTTTATTGATTGTTTATTGTTACATCATGATTTCCTTTATGCTTTTATCTGTGTTTTACACACAATATAAAATACACATCACAAAATGTTTGCAGAGTTTATTTATGGACATCTTGCCCCATATGCATCAATTTAAAGGCAAGGTAATGAAGCGTGGGTGTTAGAACACTGGAATACATTAGTTGCTGACTCAAATGAATATTACCAATATAAATGCAAATAATTTTTATTTTTAATCAAGCAGGGTGCAACCACTATTTGCTAATAATCAAGCGCTACTCCTCTGCCCACACATAACTGGACAGTAACGGATGTGCACAAGTGCAGAATGGATTTGGTCTTCTCATCACATTATGAAATAGGGATGCATCAGCCTTATTATATTCTCTGACACTGTGTTGCCACATTTCCTATGGGAACGAGTTTTCCAATTTCCATCCTCCTTTTTACCCCTAAAGGCACACGAGGGCTTTAGCCTTCTTGGTGATTGCTGGATCATCTCCCTTACCGATTGCTGTGTTCTGCCTCTGGGTCCTGTTTCAGCTCCGACATAATCAAATCTCATCTCTGCCTTCCTGAGCATAAGCGCAGTGAGAGAGTAATGACTGCAATCTACTCCAGGCAGAATGCACAAGCCGTCTCTAAATGTTTTGATTTATTCACGTAATAAACTTTTCTATGCTAATATTTGGCCGATGCAAGGACAGGATCAGTTTAGCAGCGCAGTGATGTATTGCACTGCATTGTAACAGTAAAACAAAAGGATGCCTTTTTTCTCTCGCTACCGGCTGCTCATTAATGCTTACTGTGGTCAGATCAAGAAACATAAGACAATGAAATGCTTTGTACTACACTAAGATACACTGTACTTGAGAAGTTAGATTGTTTGTCAGGGAATATTAACAGATACAAGACTAAGGGTACCGTTACACTTAGCGATGCACCAGCGATCCCGACAACGATATGGATCGCTGGTGCATCGCTAAGTGGTCGCTAGTGAGCTGCCACACAGGCAGATCTCACCAGCGACATCGCTGGGGTCGGGGGTCGCTACTTACCTGTCAGACACGGCGATCCTGACGTCCTCCCGCCCGCGTCCATGCCTCGCTCGTCGGCGCCACAGGAAGCCCAGCAGGAAGTGGCTGACGAGAAATGATCCAGAACCTTCTCATGAGCAGCGGGGGAGCCGGTCAGAGGTAAGTATCACATGCTGCGAGATTGGTAGCAATATCGCTGCTACGTCACAAAATCGGTGACTTTACAGCGATATTGCTAGCGATATCGCAGTGTGTAATGGGGGCTTAAGGATTTCATCATGCGTATAGTAAATAGATTTCATATATTTTGACAGCCTTGATTTATTCTGTTTAAGTCACGTTTGTTTCCAATAAATTGGACATTGAACGTGAAACAATCATTTAGATCTGATGAAATAAGAAAAATGGCCATTGACATAACTATCGGGGGGGGGGTTCAGAGGGCATTCTCACAGAATATTAGTACTAGTTTATTTACTGTGACATTACTCTGTGCACACTTAGCTCTTTTATGCCTTTGTTTATTGTACTGTACTGTGCATTATTGCAATGTGTAGTGATGCAGAATTGCGACATCACTACAATCCATAGATATTACTGGAACGTCACTGTTAAATATCCAACTATAATTTTGTATCATTTTCCCTGTGACATCATAGTGTGCATTAAAAGCTTTCTCCATGACTTCCGAGTGGCATTACTCTGCTATTTTTTGGAGTTCAAGGGGTAAATTTTCTCTTTCCTGAGAGTGCGGAAGTCAGAATTAAGATTTGAGGGTGCTCAGTGGAGGATACCTTTTAAAAGCTAAATAAAGAGATGGTAATAAATAGCATCTTTTGAGGCTACTCAGGTCTCTTTATCAGGCATACTGTAGAATAACAAAAACATCTGAAGAGTCCCATATTTATACACAACAGGACACAGGAATAATGCAATAGATAAGTAAGTGACGTGAAGTCAGAGTGAAGAGACTAATAACTCATATAATGCTCTCCTGGGAATTAAAATATGCAAGTATTCTATTCAGAGAGGTGGAGGACTTGAACTCTAGGGTCAAATATTGGAAGTAGCAATTTTAAAAGTCAATCTTTAGCCTTAAAGGAAACCTGTCAGGTCCGCCATGCCAGCATTCACTTATGTATGATTAAACTCCCTCCCTAACCATCCCTGTACAGTGTAACTCAGTTAAATAAATGCTTTGAAAAACCATTCATAATGTCCCCTATGCTAATGAGGGTTTTGACTAGTCGATGGGGCGTTTGTTGCCCCAAACTAGTCATCCCTTTCTGCATGTTATCATGCCCCTGTGGGTGTGATAATACAATTTGCACAACACAGCCTCATAACTAGCTCATGTAAATCTAGCACATGTATGCTGCTCATTTAGGCAGCATCAATGCATTTCAGAAGACGGGTGTATGCTTTTGGGCATCAGAGGCACACTGCGCATGAACGGAAGCCATCTTCTGAGCTTCCGGTCACTATCTGTGTGTATACAGGCTGTTTAATGCACTTTTTTGGGTTTAAAAAAACGAGGAGAGCACCACATAGGGGATGTGGCTTTGTTACTGCTGGTGGTGGTGTAACTGCTGCAGGGGTTCCTGTACCAAAAGGGGCAAGGTACACAAATGTGAAACAATCATGTTCAGAGCAGCGTGGCAATCAAAGCAGCTCATGGCCATCACTAGAGCGTGGCCCACTGAACACAGCTTGTCGTCTCTGGGCAACCTGTCACACAAGAGGCAAAACATGCTGCTGTGCCAGTGCATTGATTGCTAAGTTGGCAGGATTGTTAGAAGTTCTGATTACTGTGTGGCCAAACTGCTGGATCCACACTTCAAAAACAATGTGACATCCTTATTTTTGTCAATAGAGCATGAATACAAGCGCACTCTGATAGATACACTACTGACGACATCCTAACCTGACAGCGGGGCCTCAGTTGAAGCACAAGGCAGAGGAGGAGGAAGTCAGCAACCCAACTGCGAAGGGAGGGTTAGCATTGAAGAAATGTGTAAAACCTTACTCAGCAAGTCACAATATCCAGCACTACAATCTGATATTGTCCATATTAGCAGGAGGCAATGTTTAGGTAATGCCTGTGTAGCAACTCACTTAGGATTAATAGGTTACACCCAACTGAGCCTGCCCATTACTGTGCAGACTAGATATCCCGACACGGCAGTCCATAGTGATGCCTGTACAGAAATAGCTCTAACCAAAGAACTATTATATGACAACTCGGGCCTACTCTCCGTAAACAGCCATCAAGTAGCTTCATGTTCCTCCTAAATAACCAGAGGGCACCGCAGAGTGCAAACTAACTACAAGAGGAGAAGTGTGCTGAACAGAGTAAATGAAATAAAGAACTACCAATAAAAGAATAAAGCAATTACTCTTAACAAATATGCAGCCTACTTACTAAAGCTAAATAGAGGGGTAGTGCAAAGTATAGCAAGGAAACAACACAGTGAAAATCCTTATCGCAAAGCTCATAGACTGGCTCCAAACAACAATACAATATCAAATTGCCTAAATTAATCTATCATCAGCAGGAAACGCCCACAGGGGGACTGAATATAAAGCTGCACACAAAATGTGACAGATGGACAAAAGAAAACACCTGTGTTAAACTAGACAGACTGCAGACAGAAATCAGAACCCAAACACTCAGAGAAAAGGTTTGTCTCCTGTATGTCTGCAGAAAAAGAAGATGACCACAAAACACAAGCACAAGGGAACAAATCCATAAGCATTACAGTTTCAACAATTTGTTGGAAGTGTATGTGTTCACACATCTCCACATACTGATTGATGGGTCTGGGATATTAAACTTCTTTGTCACAAATTGGACACATGAGCTGAGCTTGCCCTTGACGCCTTGGAAGGCTGTGCCTGTACTGCGGACAGTGTACTGTTGAAATGTGTGTATAGCACAGCAGGAGGTGTAATAACAAACAGGTGCATGCCCCTGTCCACAGCCCACAGCCAATGTAGGCAAGGTCACATTAAAATGAACTAATTGTGGATCCCACAGGACTTGTCCATACCTTTGGCTGAATATTGAAGTGTACCAGCCGCACCCAGCCATTGTTAGACTCCACTGCAGTTTGTTTGTTCACAATGTTTTGTAGCCTGCCCAATTTTTTACTTTTTTAAAGAGGTTATTTTCCAGAGAACACCCACTTAAGCTGTTTTGCAGAATACCCACAGTGACTTTTTTCAGAGTACTCACACAGAGAGGCATGCAGAGTACACACGCAGATTTTGCGGCACAGTATTCCCACAGACAAGGTTGTATAGTGGAAGAATTTGTTTTTAAGCACAGTACTCCCACAAACATGGGTGCAGAGTCTTACTATTTTTTATGGCATCCAGCTCATGCACAGCTGCAGAGTACACAGAGATACTTTTTGGCACAGTACTCCTAGAGGTGTACGTATAACTCAAAAAAACACACCATATCAAAGTAATCATCAATGAAAAATAAAGACATGTTGTTATAAAAATACCGACATATCTAGCTTGTCATTTAAACAAGGGCACCCTGTGCACAGAACTGCAAATTCCACCTTGATTCCTTTCTAAGCAGGTGTTTATACTGATCTCCACGCACAGAAGGTTTAACCCTCTCGAGGCCAGTAAAACATAAGCAGCTGCGATCCGAATTTTATTTCTCTTTCATATGTTCTAATAAATGTTGGGAACCATTACCTGTGTGAATAGACCTATAGTTTTCCCTGAATTGGAAAAAAAGAGGTCTAAAAATGTTTTCAATGTAAAACAAACATAGTTTATAAACATTGTAAATAACTATAACACTTACAATTCATATTTATTTATATATTTTAGAAATACCTAGAAAAAAAACCCTAGTGCCCAAGAATAATAAAACAATATAAAAAGTTTGAAACACCAGACCAAATTCACAGAGGTCTGAGGAGTTAGACCATGCTAGTCTATAAATCCAATAAACCGACACTTAGTATGTGTTCTTTTTTGCAGAATTCATGATGTATCGGAATTATAACAGTCAATTCATCATAATGCCAATAGGGACAGGTGTACTTAATTTGTTTAAGGAACAATAAAATATCCCAGGCCATACCACATGTGGCCAATGAATCCCTGAGATATCTGCTATGTATGCCTTGCTTAGGAGCCGTGGTTGGCACCCTAGCTAACGAGGTTTTGGCACCCCTGCTCCATGGTGGCTCTCCCTCACTTTCCCTGTATATCCCTGGTTAGACAATTGATACCAAAGGAACCTATACTAGACAAACTTTTGAGGGGAGCTTTTGAAAACAGGACAACATACATAATATCATCACCAGACTGTATGAACAGCTCTGCAAAATGGCCCTTCTGTGTCTACCCAAAGTCAGTTGAGCATTAGGAAATTTGTGACATGGGCGGAAACAAGGGTACTTGGGGAGCCACTTCTGCAGATTGTACTGTGTGTAATGAAAGGGGGAGGAAGAGGAGGGGAGTCCACTTGATGCAGCGCTTGCCATCCATTGGTGAACATGCTCTTTCTGAGTCTCATCTACAAGACGTACCACTGTGCAGCTGCCAAAGAAATGGAGTGGAGTAGCCCATCAAGTAACAGATGTTGTCAGTTGTCTTTGGATAAGATTAGACTGTGTTTGTTCAGTAGAGCTTTCAGTAACATTACCACCTAACCCACGTACACGACGAACACCAAACCTATTTCCCCTTCCACTACAACCTCACTTTTTCCCACTCATGCTGGATGTACCCTTCCCCTCTTCTAACCAGCTGTTTCAGCCTTAAGCCCCGTCACACACAGCGAGATTGCTAGCGAGACGCTGCTGAGTCACAAGTTTTGTGATGCAACAGCAATCTCACCAGCAATATTGCTGTGTGTGACAGGTATCAGTGATCATTAGTCTCCCGCTGGCCAGCACGCATGGCTAAATGTGGCAGGTAGGAGACCAGCGAGCAGGAGCTGGTATCCAAGGTAAACCGCGGGTAACTAAGGGTGTGTGTCACTTAGAAACCCACTGTTTACCTTGGATATCATCTCCCTGCACCAGCACACTGGTATCTAAGGTACACAGTGGGTAACTAAGCGACGTGCGCACTTGTTACCTTCATCGTCGCTGTCCTGATCGCTGCTGAGATCTGCCTGTTTGGCAGCTCACCAGCGGTCATGTAGCGACACACCAGCAATCTTGACCAGTTCATATCGTTGTCGGGATCGCTGGTGCGTCGCTATGTGTGACGGGGCCCTTATGTTCAGACCTGTCAGTCACCTGTCACTAAATTAACAATCAGTATTTATTTGTTGAGATAGTGTGTCTGGACCACGTTATTAGCAGAAAGGATTCAGATTCAGAAATGTGGGCTGTGTGTGGCCCACACTATTAGCAGAAATTATTTAGATTCTGAAATGTGGCCTGGTGCATGGCCCACACTATTAGCAGAAAGGATTTAGATTTGGAAATGTGGACTCCTTACTGGCCCACACTATTAGCACAAACAATTTAGATTCTGAAATGTGGCCTGGAGTCAAGACCACCTACACTGTTCACAAAAACAATTTAAATTCTGAAAGGTGACCTGGTTTATGACCCACACTATTAGCAGAAAGGATTTAAATTTGGAAATCTGGACTCCTAGCTGGACCATACTATTAGCACAAATGATTTTGATTCTTAAATGTGGCCTTGTCTCAAGCCCACACTATTAGCAAAAACGATTTAGATGCTGAAAGGTCGATTTCACACAGGATCCCATCTATCTGAATCATCTGTCTACTTGCAGGAGCACCCTATCTGCGCTGTTACACTAAAAAAATGGCGCAACAACAACATGTCTGCTTTTTAAAGGGAGAGGGGGAAATTACTTCAGTAGCCAATGACAGAAGCCCATGTGTCTATACGTTGTGGAAGGTTTCTGCACCCTGATTGACTGCCGGAATCGCCACACCTTAAATTAATTTAAAAAAATACAATTCATCACTACTCTGATCTCTACTAACCCGCTCCCTTCAGAAAACATGTCCCCAAGCTTATCATATGGCACCACTATCCTAGCCAAAGTCCTAACAAAAGTAGAAACTCAATGATTTACCTAGCTTTGGCCGAATATTGCCAATTTTGAGAAAAAATGTTCTGGAATCCAATCCGAATGTGCAATGTTTGTGCCGAAAATGAGATTGGCGAATGTTTTCCGAACAATTTCGCTTATCAATATACAGTACTCCCACAGGAGGAAGGTGCAGACTACACACAGTGGCTTTTAGCACAGTTCTCTCACAGATGGGTTTGCAGAGTACACACAGTGGCTTAAAGGACAGTACTCCCACAGGCGAAGGATGCAGAGTTCACACATCAGTTTAAAGGACAGTACTCCAACACGTGAAAGGGGCATAGTACTTACAGTAACTTAAAGGATAATACTTTCTCAGGTGGAGGCATGAGAGTACACACAGCAGCGTAAAAGCACAGTATTCCCACAGGTGGAGTATGCAGTCTAAACACAGCAGCTTTTAGCACAGTATTTCCATGGGCAGAGGGTGCAGAGTACATACTGAAGCTTAAAGGACAGTACTCCCACAGGCAGAGGGTGCAGAGGAAACATAGCCACTTTTAGCACAGTACTCCCATAGACGGGTATGCAGAGTACAAACTGCAGTTTAAAGGCACATTACTCCCACAGGCAGAGGGTGCAGAGTACACACTGAGGTTCTTACCACAGAATTATACAGCGTTGTGTTATGAATGAGTCACCGAAGGAGGAAAAAACAAAAATACAAGCTAAGTCTAGAAAACCGGAGAGGGTGGTAGCTATCGGATTGCAGACCCCTGATCCTATCCACAACAACTAACAGTAGCCGTGGGGGGTTCCAACGATGCCCTAGACCCCTCGATCACAGCCGGAGAACTAAACAGGCCTAACGAAAGAAAGGGGAAAACTAAACTGCCCCAGAGCAGACCCCAAAGCAATAGGCAGCCCCCAACATATAATGACGGTGAAGCAAGATGAAAACACTAACACAGATAGAAAGATAGGTTGAGCAAACGATGGGGCCCAAGCTAACTAAAAAGGACAGGACAGAAAAGCTGCTGTCTGCAATCCGTAAAAAACCCTACCCAAAAATGTCCCAACCGTCTGATAGGAAAAACAGGCCCTGAAGTCGCTAGGACTTCAAAAAGACTATATCAGCACTCAGGTAAATTCTGAAGACAGAGCAAAGAGACAAACTGATCAGAGACAAAAATGGAACTCAGCACACCCCCGACCAGGGATGGCAGAACTCCAAAAAACAAGGTAAACAAAACAAAACTAATAAGTTCAATAGCAGAGCAAAAACTTATCTTTGGGAAGCAGGAATCAGACTGGTCTCCAAGAATCCAGCAGAGAAATCACCAGCGACTCAGAAGGGCGTCGGCTGCCTTATATCCAGTCAGAATTTCCTGTTACCCAGTCATCATCTACCAGGTCAGGTGTTTGGTAATCAGCCTCACTACCTTCCTTCACCAGAAGAGGGAGTTCATCAGACATCGACGGTGAAGGGGAAAATGAACTCACAACAGCGTTGTGTTTGCAGAGTGTGCAGTCAGAATCTGTCTCTCACTCAAGCTGCATTCTATCCCTACACCAACAAGAGCATACTGGTGATGACACTCCTGATCCGGCCATTATACAGGCCAGGTCACATGCAGTGCCAGCTGCGATGCCTCCGGAAGTTCCCACAGTTTAAAAGCTTGTTCACTGGCTGCGCTGCAGCCTTTCAACAACTTTGTTAGACTAGTAAACCCAAACATGAAACTGGACATATAGTAAAATGTCTCTGTTTGGTGTTCGTTACCAGATACTAGGTTTCTGGTACGATATCGAACTTTCCGATTCAGGTGCACTCATCCCTATTCATGACAGACCTACACTGTCTAATATTAAAGCCTTGCTACGTGTCAGAAGTGACCTGTGTGAATAATGTAATGTCCAGCTCAAGAAGGGGAAACCACACCCTCATTTGCACAAAATGGCCTCCCCACCTTGAGCAGGACTTTAGAATTTAAAAGCTTCCAAGGCTGAGATGTTCAGCTTTCAGTTCCCAGTCTTTTGTCAGGCCTTTATTCACACAGGTCACTTCTGACACATGGTAAGGTTTAAATATTAGACAGTGTAGGATCATCCCAAATAGGGTCACCTTGTATGATCTATTAAAGTTATTTTTGTTAATTAGACAACGATGCATCATTTCCAGGACACTTCACAAATACAGTTGTGCTCAAAAGTTTACATAGCCTAGCAGAATATTTGTTTTCCTGGCCTTTTTTCAGAGAATATCATTGATAACACCAAAACTTTTTCTCCACACATGGTTAGTAGTTGGGTGAAGCCGTTTATTGTCAAACTACTGTGTTTTCTCTTTTTAAATCATAATGACAACCCAAAACATCCAAATTGCCCTGATCAAAAGTTCACATACCCCATTTCTTAATACTATGTATTGCCCCCTATAACAAAAATGACAGCTTAAAGTCTTTTATGGTAGTTGTGGATGAGGTTCTTTTATTTTCTCACATGGTAATGCTGCCCACTGTACTTGTCTAAAAGCCTACAGTTCCTCTAAATTCCTGGGCTGTCTAGCACGAACTGCATGCTTGAGATCTCCCCTGAGTGGCTCAATGACATTGAGGTCAGAAGACTGAGATGGCCACTCCTGAACCTTCACTTTATTTTGCTGTAGCCAATGACAGGTTGACTTGGCCTTGTGTTTTGGATCATTGTCATGTTGGAGTGTGCAAGTATATCCCATGTGCAGCTTCCGGACTGATGATTTCAAACTTGCCTCCAGTATTTGCTGATAACGTGCTGCATTCATTTTTCCTTCAACTTTGACTAAGTTTCCTGTGCCTTTGTATATCACACATCCCCAAAACATCAGCAATCCACCTCCATGCTTTACAGTATGAATTGTTTTCCTTTCATCCTAGGCCTTGTTGACCTCTCTCCAAATGAAACATTTATGGTTGTGGCCAAAAAGTTCAATTTTGGTCTCATAACTCCAAATGACCTTGTTCCCAAAATTTTGAGGCTTGTCTCTGTTATGTTTTGCGTATTGTAGGTGAGATACTTTGTGGCATTTGTGCAGTAATGGCTTTCTTCTGGCGACCTGACCATGCAGCCTATGTTTCTTCAAGTGCCTCCTTATTGTGCATCTTGAAACAGCCACACCACTAGTTTTCAGAGAGTCCAGTGTTTCAGCTGATGTTATTCGTGGGTTTTTCTTTGCAACCAAAACAATTTTCTTGGCAGTTGTGGACAAAATTTTTGTTGGTCTACCTGACCGTGGTTTTGTTTTTACAGAGCCCCTGAATTTCCACTTGTTAATCATAGTTTGAATGCTGCTGACTGGCATTATAAATTCCTTGAATATCTTTTTGTATCCCTTTCCTGTTTTATACAGTTCTTCAACTACCTTTTTCCATAGATCTGTTGACAATTATTTTGCTTTCCCCATGACTCACAATCCAGAAATGTCAGCGCTTGGATGAAAGATGCAAGAGTCTGGTTCTGGATCCCAGATACTCACTGAGCTTATATGCATACACACTGACTACAAGCAAACAGGTAACAGGTGAGGAGGTTACCTTTAGTAGTCATTCAAACCCATTTGTGTCAACTTCTGTGTATGTTATCAGTCAAAATCACCAGGGTATGTGAACTTTTGATCAGGGTCATTTGGATGTTTTAGATTGCCATTATGACTTAAAAAGAGAAAACACAGTAGTTTGACAATAAATGGTTTCACTCAACCACTAACCATGAGTGGAAAAAAAAGTTTTGGTGTTATCATTCATATTCTCTGAAAAAAGGCCAAGAAAGCAAAAATTCTGTCGGGGTATGTAAACTTTTGAGCACAACTGCATCTGTTGACATTCTAGACATTCACCACTTAAAAACTCCCTTATCATAAACTATATGTCAATTCTGCATTTGCTGCTGTGATTTGATGAAGTAATCATTCAACCTTTCAATCTTTTCATTTCAACCTCATACCAGTCACTCCTTTTCTGACTTTATCACCTTCTGCTCTGACAGTCCCCGCTCTCCACTAGATAAAATATATGAAATCATTGTGAATGTTTTCAGTCAAATCTCAGTCTTCACCTTGTTTAAATTTTCATATTGTATTTTTTCCCTTAATTCCACCATTTAGTCTTCATGCTTTACCATAGCACTGAACTCCTCTTTTATTCTGCGACCTATGAAAATCACAATTTGAAAATAACAATTGTTGTTAGGAAGCAAATTATATTCAAGAATAATAAAATGAGAAAGGCTCATGAGGTCTATTTTTGTTATTTTATGCTATCATTATTTGGCCTTGGCTAACAGAAAATTAAGAATAAACATTAACATAGCATTACAATTTACAAAGCTTTAGCATTTTAGGCTTAATTTGTTCCAGAACTGTCCATTGACTATTACGGTATATAGCAAAGAGTAGTACATTTTTAATCAGTCTCTTAGCCAGATTTCCCCTGTCTCTATTAATCATTGTCTTTTGGACCAACCGAAGTCTCATGTCCTGAGACTATGGTGCTCAACTAAAATGTGACATTGCACGAATATAGTATCACTCCACAGGTCATGACTGCCCAGTTACATAGGCCACTGTCATTATATAAGTCTATTATTTTGAATTTTTACATAACGGGGAAATGCAATCAAGGTCTAAATTCTATATGAAAGCTAATAGATTTCTTTAGCAATCGTGTGCTCTTTAGTGAAGTCAGAAAGCACATCAGATTACTTTACTAAGCCCAGAGAGTAAAGTAGTGTACCCCAGTACATCCCAATATATTTTTTGTCAAAGTCTTGTAAGGGGCATTTTTTGAATGTACCATATTTTTCACTCTTATTTCCTTCAAATTGTGGGGGGGACGGGGATGCTTCTTATAATAAGAATGTAGATTACAGAGGGGAGCTACAGCGATGGCACTTCCCATTCTTTTTCATATTTTTCCCATAGAAATGTTTTTAGCCTCAATTTTTTATGTTCACAAAGGTAACAGCAGAAAATGTCCCATAGAATTTTTTGTGCAAATTCTCCTGAGTACGCCAATACAACAATACGCACAGCTGAGCTCGAAAGGGAAAGAGAGCCATTTGACTTTTTGAATGCCACATTTTCTCTAATCATTAGCGGAAACCATGTCTTGCTTGGAGAGCCCCTGATGTGCTTAAACTTATCTAGATGAGCTATGAGCAGCTTGAACCCCCAGTTGCTTCACAGAATTTATTATGTTGATATGTGAAAATAAAAAATCACATTTTTCCCATAAAATGTTACTTAAGCCCCAAATGTTTTATTTTTTACAAGAGTAACAGAAGAAAATGGACGCAAAAAATTGTTTTGCAATTTCTCTTGAGTACAAAAATACCCTATATTTGAGGAAAAATTCTGGGCGCATGGCAGGGCTCAGAAAGGAAGAAGTGATGTTATGGAACATAGATTTTGATGGAATAGTCTTTGGGAGTCATGGCACATTTGGAAAGCCCCTGATGTGCCTAAATGATAGAAATCCCCAATAAGTGACACAATTTTGGAAACTAAACCCCTCAAGGAATGTATCTAGATGTCTGGTGAGAACCTTGAACACACAGGTGCTTCACAGAATTTTTTTAGCCCCAATTTTTTCATTTTCACAAGGATAGCAGAAGAAAATGAAGAATTTGAATTTCTTTAAGGGTGCAAGGAGCCATGGCGCTTTTCCAGAGCCTTTGCACTACAAGTAACCTGGAAGCCATCTATATTTCTGTGAACAAATGATGGACCTGAATGGGGACACGCATTTATTGTGGATTGAGTTGAAGCTTTTATTGGGAACATTTACTTAATGTTTGGGATCACATTGATCTGCACTTATATAGGGGTTTCCATATAAATATCCGAGTGACGTTATTAAGGTGAAACCCAGAAGGGAGCCACTCATTATTATGAGGCTTCAGAATTCCTCTTTGCTACATCTGACCTCTGTTCAGCATTTTTCTTCTTTTCAGAAGTTTACAAAACTGTGGAGGACAACGCTTTTATGCACGCCTAAAAAGATGGACACCACTGAATCATAAGTCAAAGTCCACACTGCCATCATCTTCCTTGTGGAGTTCTGTCTGAATTATTTATTTCAGAGATTTACATGGAAACCCTGGTGTAATTGCTTAGGGTACAGCACACGATAAATGTGAGCCAAGCCATGCTGTGATTTTTGGGAGGCACAATGAAAAAAGCAACAGCAGATGAAGAATTGGTTTCATTTATTTGTAATGCCATTCCTTGTGCTGTAAAAGTGATTAAACAACTTTATTATTCTGGTTGGTGTGATTACAGCGATACCAGATTTATATAGCTTTTTTTACGTTTGGCTGCTGTCACACAATAAAAGATTCTTTGATTGCAAAAACAAGGTTTTGCATCCCCATATTTAACTGTAGTTTTTACATATTGTGTTTGACAGTCATGCGATGGCTTGTTTTTTGCGGGACGAGTTGATGTTTTTATTGCTTATTTTTTAAAACAATTTTTGAACGCTTTCAATTCCAATTTTGTGAAGCAGATTGAAACTAAACAGCAATTCAGTAACTGTTTTTGGTGGAGTCTTTTGTGCTATTCTGCGTGTGGTAAAATTGTTGATGCATCTTTATTCTTCGGGTTGGTACGATTACAGCAATACTACATTTAAATAGTCTCTTTATGTTTTGGCACTTTTACACAGTAAAAACTATTTTATAGAAAAAATAATTATTTTTGCATCGCGCTATTCTGAGAATAGCTTCTTTATTTTTCCACTGATGGAGCTGTATGGTGGCTTTCCTTTTGCAGGAGAAGATGTTTTCAGAGATACCATTTTTATTTACATTCGTCTTTTCGATCACATTTTATTCCACTTTTTGTTCGATGGTACAATAAAGCATAGTTTTTTTTTGTTTTTTTATGGTGTTCACTAAAGGGGTTAAGTAGTGAGACAGTTTTATAGGTTGGGTCGTTCTGATGCAGCGATACCAAATATGTGTTCTTTTATTTTTTACTAACTGAAGAGCCCGGCGCTGCCCGGGCATAGTAACTAACTGTGGTTAGTTATAACAAATTATAATTATCCTCCATCCCATAGTCCCGTGCCCATATACCCATCATACATATCCTCCATCCCATAGTCGAGTGCCCATATACCCATCACATATCCTCCATCCCATAGTCTCATGCCCATATAGCCATCATACATATTCGCCATCCCATAGTCGAGTGCCCATATACCCATCACACATCCTTCATCTCATAGTCCCATGCCCATATACCCATCATACATATCCTCCATCCCATAGTCCTGTGCCCATATACCCATCATACATATCCGCCATCCCATAGTCCCGTGCCCATATACCCATCATACATATCCTCCATCCCATAGTCCAGTGCCCATATACCCATCACACATCCTCCATCCCATAGTCAACCATTATGACATCATAATGAGGGGCGGGGCTTGCAACCTATGATGACATCAGCGTCGCCATGGCAACCATTATGACATCATAATGAGGGGCGTGGCTTGACACACACACTTTTTCCCCATTATGCAGATAGGGGCAAAATTGTTTGGTGAATTGGAACGCGCAGGGTTAAAATTTCACCTCACAACACATCTTAGGACACTCTCGGGGTCCAGACGTGTGACTGTGCCAAATTTTGTGGCTGTAGCTGCGACGGTGCGGATGCCAATCCCGGACATACACACATACACGCACACATACATACATACACACACTTGAGCTTTATATATTAGATTTGTGTGCTTACATAAATGTATTTATTGGATTAATATTTTTTCTTTATTTTGTGATGTATTTTTTTATATTTTTACAATTTTTTTAAATATGTTTTATATGCTTTTACATTGTTCCAGGATGGGACATAAGCTTTCCCTGCCCTGATCGCTGATTTAATACTCTGCAATGCTTTTGTATTGCATGGCATTAGATTTGTGCATCATAGGCAGGGAGGAGGCGAGTCAGCTTCTGCCCCATCCTTAGCCATCTTTTAGCCCGGGATCACAAAGGAGATTATCAGCACAATATGACCGCAATCACTGTGCCAATGGGAACAGAGAGAGAGCTCCCTCCCTCTGCGATGCATATTGATGTTGCTGTCACTATTGACAGTGGCATCACAGGGGTTAAACTCCCACTAACAATGCTAGCACCAATCGTGGGTCTTGCTACAGGATATCCGCTCTCAAATAGAGCTGGTACACTCATTTGATCCTGGTGGCGCTCTGCATGAGCCAGCGTGATCGCCAGTCAGTATATGTATGGCGGTTTGTTGGAACGCAGCTCCCACAGCGCCATACATATAAGGCGCATGTTGGGAAGAAGTTAATGTCTTTTTCAGCCTCACAAATTTTATTACAATGTTACTACTGTTTGTCTACTGTAAAGAATTTACTTCAATAGGGAATCATTATTATTATTATTATTATTATTATTATTATTATTATTAATACTATTAAGACTGGTACAGAGGGAAGAGGACCCTGCCCATGTGGGCTTATATTCTACAAGATGAAGGGGAAGGAGATAATAGGTTGGGGAGTAGCCATAGCTCCGGTGGTGTTTGCATGGCAGCGTGGTCATTGCAGGTAGTAAGCCTGGTTCCGTCTAAAGGATCCAAATGTGGTGGTTAATCAGACTTGTTGGGGCAGAGAATTCCAGAGGATGAGGGATATTCAGGAGAAAACTTGGAGGCGTTTGGGTGAAGAACAAAAAAGTGTGGAGGAGAGAAGGCGGTCTTGGGAAGACCAGAGATTGCGTGAGGGAAGATATTGGGGGATTAGTTTGGAGATGTACAGAAGAGAAAGGTCAACTTATTGTGCAGGTTTTTAATGTTTGAAAAAGCACTCATTAGGCAACGTTATGTAATTAGCAGTGTACTAGTTTGTTTTTAAGACTCAAATATTGCTATATCTAATAGAGCTTTACTTTTATAGCTTACTGATGTTTTAAATTTACATTTTGATGAATGATTCAAAACTAAGGACTTTTTTTGCAAGGTACAGGTCATCCATCCAGTGACCATAATTAACTGCTTCTGTATCAGAGTTTCAAACAAGGCCCTTACAACTCCCACTGGTAATATACCCTAAGGAGAAATAGAACCGCTGGCCTATACAGATTAATACATGTAGGCATTATATAAATATAGTAAAGTCCTCTTTCAAGAAGATACAAGAATTCTATTCTTCCCCAGAGAAGGCACTTCTCATCTTATTTGTGTGGACCAAATCTAACTTGACAGGAGCATCGCACTGCATTAAGCTCTTATCTGGCAGGTGATGCTGCTCCATCCATTTGCAGATGATGCTTTTAGTATTTTCTATAGAATATGCTCTGGGTATAGAAGATAAGCAAGAAAAAAAAACATAAATATATGATTGCTTAAAACCATTGAAGGTGACAGTATACATACAAACACACACAAATAATTTATGTGAATGTATATATTGTAGTGCAACGGTCTCCAAACTGCAGTTATGAGGCAGTGACCCAGCAAAGTTTTTATTTACTTATTCATATAGTGCCATTAATTCCACAGCGCTTTACAGACATTATTGGCACTGTCCCCAATGGGGCTCACAATCTAAATTCCCCATCAGTATGTCTTTGGAATGTGGGAGGAAACTGAAGTACCCGGAGGAAACCCACGCAGACAGAGGGAGAACATACAAACTCCTTTCAGATGTTGTCCTTGGTGGGATTTGAACCCAGGACCCCAGCGCTGCAAGGCTGCAGTGCTAACCACTGAGCCACCTTGGTTCAAAGTTTGCACAGCACACGATATCCTCCAGATAGCAGCCGATTAACAAGACAGTCCACATCCTAGACCAGTTGCCGTGGGTGACTGCACTGCCGTGTAAGCTGATTTGTGCCAGGCCTTTTGGCTCCATTTGCCTGTGTTGCCTCACACAGGTGTAGCTCTGCAGAGCCTTCTGCTCTACACGCTTGCATGACCAAACTGACACCTGGGGGGACACAAAGTCACTTCATATATGCCACTGGTCACTGCCTCACATACCCCCCTCCTCTGTTCAAACTTGTGGGGTTGAATATTTGTCACCATACAGGGGGATGTGACAGGGCATCCGTATCTCCCTGTGACTTCCCCACCCGATGCTCCGCTGAGAAACCAAAGTTTTGGTGAGACTGGAACCATCTGGTTACTCATGCAATCCTCCCTTTTGCGTTTCCCATGCACTCTTTGTCATGTGACTGACCATAGAGCTGAGTTTTCCTGAACTTACCAGGGGACATTTCCAGCTCAGGGATTAGTAGGGTGTCCTCGACCTCTCCTGCCATTACCTCTAGGGGCAACCTATCAGGGTTGCACTCTGTCCCTAGATTGGCAACCACTATGGAAGGTATCCCTGACATGGGATCTTTGGGTTCTGCTCCCAGAACAACATTACCTTGGGAGGGTTAACCCTGGTCTCCCACAGGAATCAGAACAGGGGCAAGTCTCTTCTCAACACAGTCCCATATTGAAGGGTCTTCACCACTCCCACCACATGTTTAATATCTCCACACGGTGTGGAAAAAGTAACCCCCCCAGTCGGGCAAGGATCTCACCTCTCAGCTTCTCATAGTCCATGCCATCCTCCCGACTGAGGTCCAGGTATGCCTTCTGGGCATCTCCTGTCAGCAAGGGGGCTACCACTTCAGTCCACTGTTACACTGGCAGGCTCTCCCGCTCTGCTGTGTGCTCAAACACCGTGAAGAACGTTTCCATATCGTCCTCCTGATGCATCTTCCTCAGTGCTGTCCAGACTTTGTGCCAGGCCTCAGCACAGATCTGGGTCACTGTTGTGGGTGCCTCTCACAGGGCCGCCATCTGCTGCAAGACCAGCTCATTCGTTTGCTGCCGCTGCTGATATAGTAGCTCCTTCAGCTGCTGCTGCATCTGCAGTGCCTCTTGATGCTGCTCCTGTTGCCCCTGCTGAGTGAGGATCAACTGCTTCAAAAGCTCCTCCATTTTTCCAGCAGGCTTGAGCACTGACATGCAGCACCCTTTGGGGTATCCCTCAGTTCACACTGCCCCAGTTCACACTGCCTGCATTCCCCACCATATCTTGTGCAGCGGTAGCCACACTGTGCAGTGATGAGGCAGTGGCCCAGCAAACAGTAAAAAAGTATGATCCTCTGGATTGCAGCCGGAAACAAGAGAGTCCACCTCCGATACCGGTTGCCATGGGTGACGGCACCGCCATGTATGCTGAGGGTGCCAGGTCTTTTGGCTCCACTTGCCTATGTTGCCTCACACAGGTGTAGCTCTGTAGAGCCTTCTGCTCTACACGCTTGCAAGACCAAACTGACACACGTAACCCTCTGCTGCAGGGTTTTTTACAAGGAATCTGTGGCCATAGGCCACATGGAAGTCCCGGCTGGGAAGGAAACAGACTGCCCCACTGCCATCCTGTAGTCCATTTCAAAACCACCTCCGGAAGAAGCTGGATGTGAAACGTGTGTTGTGGTCACCTTTGCTTCTGGTAATATGTAGTATTCATTTTTTATAATACTGCATGCTTGGGTAGCTTTCATTGAGTCAGATAGCATACCTATGATATTTGTCCACGATTTTTGATTAATTATTGAAAATTCAGATATGCTTGTCCCTCATATGGGCATTTAATATTGCGCACCACACTCTATAATTCTGCATCCCCCCTAGTTAGGGTGCTCTTGTACGCTGTTGTATTATCTTATACACTGATTGTTTTTTTCAAATTCTATTAATAAAGCAATGAATATTTTATTACTTTCTGGATCTCTTCTATTCGGCAATTTTTATGTAAGTCCGAATATGTTGACTATATATATATATATATATATATATATATATATATACACATACAGTGGGGAAAATAAGTATTTGATACACTGCCAATTTTGCTAGTTTTGCCTCCTACTAAAAATGGAGAGGTCTGTAATTTTTATTGTAGGAACACTTCAATTGTCAGTAATGGAATCTTAAAAAAAATCCAGAAAATCACATTGTATGGTTTTTACATAATCAGTTTGCATTTTATTTCATGAAATCAGTATTTGATACAATGGAAAAGCAGAACTTAATATTTGATACAGAAACCTTTATTTGCAATTACAGAGGTCAGACGTTTCCTGACATTTTCTTGACATAAACATTTGCACATACTGTAGCAGCGATTTTGGCCTACTCCTCCATACAGATCTTTTCCAGATCTTTCAGGTTTCGTGGCTGTTGCTAGGCAACATTGAGTTTCAGCTCCCTACAAAAATTTTCTATTGCGTTAACTAGGCCAGGCCACTACAGGACCTTGAAACGCTTCTTACGAAGCCATGCCTTATTTGCTCTGGCTGTGTGCTTCAGGTCATTGTCATGCTGGAAGATCCAGCCACAACCCATCTTAAGTGCTGTTACTGTGGGAAAGAGGTAGTTGGACAAAATCTCGAGATACATAACCCCATCAATCCTCTCTTCAATATGGTGCAGTCTGCAAAGGGACAGCCCCTTTGCAGAAAAGCACCCCCAAAGTATCATGTTTCCTCTACCATGCTTCATGGTTGGGACGATGTTCTTAGGGTTGTACTCATCTTTCTAATTTCTCCAAACACGGCGAGTGGAATTGTTACCAAAAGGTTCTATTCATGACCACATGAACTTCTCCCATGGTGGAGAAGTGATTGATTGTCTTGACAGGTGTCTTTTATGCAGGTAACATGTTCAAACAGGTATAAATAATACAGGTACTGTATATACTCGTGTATAAGCCGGCCCGTGTATAAGCCGACCCCCCTAATTTTGCCACAAAAAACTGGGAAAACTTATTGACTCGCGTATAAGCCTAGGGTTAAATGGTGGTCCAAGAAGATGCTCCATAAATAACCCCCCCATATGCTGCTGCACAAGGGTTAATGCTGGCCCAAGAAGATGCTCCATAAATACCCCCCATATGCTGCTGCACAAGGGTTAATGCTGCCCCATAAATACCCCCCATATGCTGCTCCACAAGGGTTAATGCTGCCCCATAAATACCCCCATATGCTGCTCCACAAGGGTTAATGCTGCCCCATAAGATGCTCCATAAATACCCCCCATAAGCTGCTGCTGCAATAAAAAAATAACATACTCACCTCTCCATCGCTGGGGGCCAGGTGCCTGTGTCCTGAGCCCCTGGCAGTGGCGATATTCACCTGTCCCCGTTCCAATCCATGCACCGCTGTGTCTCCTGGATCTCTGCATCGACAGCAGAGGGCATGCACTGACTACATCATTGCGCCCTCTGCCGTCACAGCAGGAGGACCCGGAGACACAGCGGTGCACGGCTTGGAACGAGGACAGGTGAATATCACTCTGCCCCGTCATACTCACCCCTCCTAGTGAAAGGTCTCTGCAGCAGCAGCCCCTGCTTCTACCTCTGCCGTCTGCTTCCTGCATTCAGCTGGTCATGTGGTACCACTCATTAAACTCATAAATATGTGCATATTTATGAGTTTAATGAGGGGTACCACATGACCGCTGAATGCAGGAAGCAGATGGCAGAAGGAGACGCAGGGGCTGTAGAAAAGTGCCAGGAGAGGTAAGTATGATCTCTGACCTCCCCGCTCCCCCTCCCCCTCCCACCCCCGGGTATATTACTCGCGTATAAGCCGAGAGGGGTACTTTCAGCCCCAAAAAATAGGCTGAAAATCTCGGCTTATACATGAGTATATACGGTAATTTGTGCAGAGGAGAAGGGCTTATTAAAGTAAAACTAACAGGTCTGTGATAGCCAGAATTGTTGCTGGCTGGTAGGTGATCAAACACTTATTTCATGCAATAAAATTCAGTTTAATTAATTAATTAAAAATCATACAATGTGATTTCCTGTTTTTTATTTTTATATTCTGTCTCTCACAGTTGAAGTGTGCCTACGATATAAATGACAGACCTCGCTACTCTTTGTAGAGTAGGTGGGAAAACTTGCAAAGCTGGCAGTGTATCAAATACTTATTTTCCCTACTGTATATATATATATATATATATACAGTGGGGCAAAAAAGTATTTAGTCAGTCAGCAATAGTGCAAGTTCCACCACTTAAAAAGATGAGAGGCGTCTGTAATTTACATCATAGGTAGACCTCAACTATGGGAGACAAACTGAGAAAAAAAATTCCAGAAAATCACATTGTCTGTTTTTTTTTCATTTTATTTGCATATTATGGTGGAAAATAAGTATTTGGTCAGAAACAAAATTTCATCTCAATACTTTGTGATATATCCTTTGTTGGCAATGACAGAGGTCAAACGTTTTCTGTAAGTCTTCACAAGGTTGCCACACACTGTTGTTGGTATGTTGGCCCATTCCTCCATGCAGATCTCCTCTAGAGCAGTGATGTTTTTGGCTTTTCGCTTGGCAACACGAACTTTCAACTCCCTCCAAAGGTTTTCTATAGGGTTGAGATCTGGAGACTGGCTAGGCCACTCCAGGACCTTGAAATGCTTCTTACGAAGCCACTCCTTCGTTGCCCTGGTGGTGTGCTTTGGATCATTGTCATGTTGAAAGACCCAGCCACGTTTCATCTTCAATGCCCTTGCTGATGGAAGGAGGTTTGCACTCAAAATCTCACGATACATGGCCCCATTCATTCTTTCATGTACCCGGATCAGTCGTCCTGGCCCCTTTGCAGAGAAACAGCTCCAAAGCATGATGTTTCCACCACCATGCTTTACAGTAGGTATGGTGTTTGATGGATGCAACTCAGTATTCTTTTTCCTCCAAACACGACAAGTTGTGTTTCTACCAAACAGTTCCAGTTTGGTTTCATCAGACCATAGGACATTCTCCCAAAACTCCTCTGGATCATCCAAATGCTCTCTAGCAAACTTCAGACGGGCCCGGACATGTACAGGCTTAAGCAGTGGGACACGTCTGGCACTGCAGGATCTGAGTCCATGGTGGCGTAGTGTGTTACTTATGGTAGGCCTTGTTACATTGGTCCCAGCTCTCTGCAGTTCATTCACTAGGTCCCCCCCGCATGGTTCTGGGATTTTTGCTCACCGTTCTTGTGATCATTCTGACCCCACGGGGTGGGATTTTGCGTGGAGCACCAGATCGAGGGAGATTATCACTGGTCTTGTATGTCTTCCATTTTCTAATTATTGCTCCCACAGTTGATTTCTTCACTCCAAGCTGGTTGGCTATTGCAGATTCAGTCTTCCCAGCCTGGTGCAGGGCTACAATTTTGTTTCTGGTGTCCTTTGACAGCTCTTTGGTCTTCACCATAGTGGAGTTTGGAGTCAGACTGTTTGAGGGTGTGCACAGGTGTCTTTTTATACTGATAACAAGTTTAAACAGGTGCCATTACTACAGGTAATGAGTGGAGGAAAGAGGAGACTCTTAAAGAAGAAGTTACAGGTCTGTGAGAGCCAGAAATCTTGATTGCTTGTTTCTGACCAAATACTTATTTTCCACCATAATATGCAAATAAAATGAAAAAAAACCAGACAATGTGATTTTCTGGATTTTTTTTTCTCAGTTTGTCTCCCATAGTTGAGGTCTACCTATGATGT
Organism: Dendrobates tinctorius; assembly: GCF_039654945.1. NCBI lineage: Eukaryota > Metazoa > Chordata > Amphibia > Anura > Dendrobatidae > Dendrobates > Dendrobates tinctorius. The sequence continues at coordinate 34,439,109 of NW_027361766.1, forward strand.
AAATTACAGACGCCTCTTATCTTTTTAAGTGGTGGAACTTGCACTATTGCTGACTGACTAAATACTTTTTTGCCCCACTGTATATGGTATATAATACAGCTCTGGCAAAAATTAAGAGACCACTGCAAAATTTTCAGTTTGTCTGATTTTTTTCTTTATAGGTATATTTATGAGTAAAATGTAAATTACCCTTTTATTCTATAAACTACTGACAACAGGTCTTCAAATTTCCAAGCAGTAAATTTTGTATTTATTTTCAGAAAATGAGAAATGGTCAAAATAACAAAAAAAGGCAGTGCTTGCAGACCACAAATAATGCCAAGAAAACAAGTTCATAATCATTTAGAAACAACAATGCTAACGTTTTAAGTCAGGAAAAGTTCAGAAATCAATATTTTGTGAAAAAAACATGATTTTTATTCACAGCTTTCATGCGTCTTGGCATGCTTTCCACCAGTCTTTCACACTGCTTTTGGGTGACCTTATGCCTGATACAAATATTTAAGCAGTTCTTTTTTGCTTGATGGCTTGTGACTATCAATCTTCCTGTTGATGACATTCCAGAGGTTTTCAATGGGGTTCAGGTCTGGAGATTGGGCTGGCCATGACAGGGATTTGATGTGGTGGTCCTTCATCCACACATTGATCGACCTAACTGTGTGGCATGACACATTGTCCTACTTTAAAAAACAGTCCTCAGAGTTGAGGAACATTGCCTGAGCAGAAGGAATCAACTGTTTTTCCAGGATAAACTTGAATGCGGCTTGATTCATACATCCCTCGCGAAGATTAGCCTGCCCAATTCCAGCCTTGCTGAAGCATCCCCAGATCATCATCGATCTTCCACCAAATTTCACAGTGGGTGCAAGACACTGTAGCTTGTACACCTCTCCAGGTCACCGTCTAACCATTATACAACAGGTGTTGGGCAAAGCTGAAAATTAGACTCATCAGAAAAAATTACCTTACTCCAGTCTTCTATGGTCCAATCCTTATGGTCTTTGGCAAACTTCAGCTTTGCTCTCCTTTGCTTCTCATTGATGAAAGGATATTTTCTACCTTTACATGACTTGAGCCCTGCCTCTAGGAGCCTGTTATGAACTTTTCTTGCCATACACTGCACCCCAGCTGCCATTTGCCATTCCTTTTGTAGGTCACTTGGTGTCATCCAGCGGTTGCTGAGTGACATTCGAATTAGACGACGGTCATCCCGGTCAGTGGAGAGTCGTTTTCACCCTCTACCGGTCTGTAGCTTTGTTGTTCCCAATGTCTGCTGCTTGACTTTGTTGTAATAGACTGCCATCTTAGAAATTTAAGGATGGAGGCACATTGACCCTGACTGTATCCCTCTGCTAGTAAAGCCAGAATTGAGTATTTATTTTCCTCACTCAAGTCTTTTCTTGTCAACTCCTTTGGCATGGTTTAAAGATCTTTTTTTATTCCTATCACTTTTGGGATATTTCTAGCACTTGTTTTGCCATCCAGCTTGTCCTATTGCAAGAGGATTGTGAACACCACAGCAGGGTTTTTTATATTTTCCTTCGTTAAATAAGATTTTGCTCAGGTTATTGCCTAATCATGAGCACATTAAGTAGAATGAGGTGTATTCTGGTTGGAATTCAACTGACACTGGAATGAAATGGCTGTCAGACATGTAGAGAGGCTGATTTTTTTTAAAACTGTCCGTGGTCTCTTAATTTTTGCAAGAACTGTATATGTACAGTATGTCTCAGCTCTGCCCTGTTGGAAATAATATACCAGTAGTGGGCAAGACTAGTAACACTATACTGACTACCTCAATAAACATGAGAGTTTCAAGAACAAAGAGAGTCATGCCGTCTTGGACCTCACCGGGATTAACAAGGTCTGCATCAGACGTTGAGGAACCAGGACAATCTGATGATAAATGGGCTCCTGGAACAAACCATACATGGACAAGACAAGAGAACCTGGATCTCATGAAATGGTACTATAACAGCAGACCAAATGAAAGAGGGTATATGAAGTGTATGAGGAAAACTCTGGATAGACACATGACCTGCATGTTCCCTGACTGAGTCACCCAACATTTCAATGTTATAAGGAGAAAAATATTCTCAAAACTTGAGATGGATCAACTGCACTGCAAATCAGCCCCACGTGAAGACCTGGAAGAACAAAATGTGCAACCCCCTGAAAATCCTGATCCAATCCTGCAACTAGAGAGTACTGCAGCTGATCTGAAACAGAAGATCTTAGATAAACTAAATACCATCAATACCAGAGATTGACTGCCAATGTTCAGCAAAGAAACACCACCAGACAGTATGCTAGAAGATGCCAAAAGAGCTTTTGCATCAATACCTACCAACATAACTCAAACTAATAAACTGATCTGTGCTACTGCCTCAGCAGTCATGGAAATTCTTGGCTATACAGCCAGCAAGAACAACAGAAGAATGTGCCTCCCTTGGAAAAGAAGTCTGGAGACAAAGATTAAAATGACACAAAAGGAAGTGGGCCAACTAATAGAAATAAAGAAGGGTGTGAAGATCAAGAATAATATCAATCTTGACAAGTACAAAGGCCTGACCCCAACTGAAGCCTTAGAGACTGCTAAACAAAGGCTCACAGCACTCGTAGCAAGACTAGGGAGAGCTGAGGCCAAGAAGATAAATGTCCTGTTCTCCAAAAAACCATCCAAAGTGTACTCCCAACTACAGAGTAACAGCACAAAGGCAGCAACTCCACCAATAGCAGAGACTGAACAATACTGGAGGAACATATGGGAGAAGAATAAAACATACATACACCAATGGCTCCAAGATCTGAAAATGAAACACAGCAACCACCTAGAGCAAGAACCAGTCACCATTACAGAAGCAGACATACAACTGCGGGTCAAGAACATGATGTGCTGGACAACACCTGGCCCAGACATGATCCACACCTACTGGCTAAAGAAATTAATAGCGGTACATGAATGCATAGCAAAGCATAGCCACAAAGCTACAGAACTATATGAACCAGTACATGAATCTATTGTAGCTCAGAAAGGCATTGGGATTAACAACAGAGGCTCTAAGAACCAGCTCCTAGCAGATAGAGCAGTCACTCAAGAGTCAAGATCCAGACAGACCAATCTGAGAACAGCCTGGATTGACTACAGGAAAGCCTATTACTCAATGCCACACACGTGGATCTGTGAATGCTTGCCTCTCTACAATGTCAACAGGAAAATAAGAACCTTCCTCAGAAACTGTGCTTCAAGTCATCGGGCCCCAAGTGCTGTGCGCTGTGGCTTGGCCCAAGTGCTGTTCACTGCGGCGCACCATGCACACATCAGCAGAGCCGCCACAGCAGCCAACATCAGAGCTGCCTGCAGAAGTGGAAGTGCTGAAGGACCTGTGGTGACATCATAATTATCACAGGCTTTCACCATTGATCAGCTTCACCCCCTGATCACAAGACGATGACCTCATCACAGGTCCTTCAGTTCACACAGCACTGCAGCAGCTGTATCTTTGGCACAGGAGCGTGGCCAGGTAAGAAGAAATGTATTTTTTAAAATTTTATTTAATTATTGAAAACAGCCAATATGTTTCCCCGTCAGGATGGAGACACATGGACCATGTGTCTCCATCCTGACGGAGCAGATTGGAGGCACATGGGCAGATGGGAGACATGGGGCCTGGGGGGCAGCATGGAGAAGGGCAGGATTGGAGACACTGGGGGCAGCATGGAGACGGGTAGGATTGGAGACACTGGGGGCATGATTTTAGACGAGGCATGATTGGAGACACGGGGGCAGGATTGGAGATACAAGGGGCATGATTGGAGGCACAGGGGGCAGAATGGAGACACAGGGGGCATGATTGGAGTCACAGGACACAGGGCAGGATGAAAGACACTGGGGGAAGGATTGCAGACACTGGGGGAAGGATTGCAGACACTGGGGGCATGATTGGAGACACAGGGGATGTAATGGAGGTACAGGGCATAATTGGAGACACAGGGGGCAGAATGGAGACAAGGGGCAGAATGGAAATATGGGGTATGATTAAAGACACAGCGGGGAGAATGGAGATATGGGGCATGATTGGAAGCACTGGGCAGAATGGAGATACGGGGCAGAATGGAGATACGGGGCATTATTGGAGACACAGGGGGCAGAATGGAGATATGGGGAAGGATTGAAAACACAGGGGGCAGAATGGAGATACGGGGCATGATTGGAGACACAGTGGGCAGAATGGAGACATGGGGCAGTGTCATGTCCGCCATGTCTGTCATATCCGCCATGTCTGTCATGCCGCAAGATGCCTGGAGCTGTGTGCACACGTGCCTTACCCCATGGCTGCACGCTGTTGCTGGGTAACCATCCGTCTCTGTCTGACTCTGCAATCCGCTGTATTCCTGGAAACCCCTGATCATGTGACCCTTCCTATGTTCCAGTCCTGCTCTGATTCTGCAATCCGCTGTATTCCTGGAAACCCCTGATCATGTGACCCTTCCTATGTTCCAGTCCTGCTCTGATTCTGCAATCTGCTGTATTCCAGGAAACCCCTGATCATGTGACCTTTCCTATGTTCCAGCCCTGCTCTGATTCTGCAATCTGCTGTATTCCTAGAAACCCCTGATCATGTGACCTCCTCTATGGTTCTACCCAGTCTGTTCTAGTGATGCTCTCTATTATCCTGGAGGATCTGAACCCAAAGTCCCTCCCTGGTCCTGACCCCGAAGTACTGGTGCTATGGTGCTATATCAGACTTCCCCTCCCTATGGTCAGGGCCTGAGTATCGTGTTGCTTCCCTGCATAGCTGCTTGGCCTGCTGGGTCGCTCCAGTATTCTGTGCCCCTGCACTTTGCTCTGTCGTGCATCTCGGCACACGCTCTGTGCTTGTACTGTGTCTCTTGTCCCGTGCCTTGTCTTATGTTTGTCCATTGTGCTATGTTAGTCCTTGTCCTGCTTGGACTTGTTGTCCTTCTGGTGTTCTCTGTCTTGCCTGTTTCTGCCATGTCTTGCCTTCGCTTTGCTCAGTCTTGTGTTCCCTCCTCTGTTCTCTGTTCTTGCCTGTTCTCCCTTCTCTGACCTATGGTGCCCTGTTGTGCCACCTGGCTCACGCACCATTCCTGCTCTCTGATCTATGATGCTCTCTAGCATGTTCTCTGACTAGTCCCAAGTCTCTGCCTTGGTCCGGCTCTGGGCTTCGGCCTACGCTCCGCTGCTAGCTCTGTTCTCGCTCTGATCTAACTCTGTGTCTCTGCCTAAGTTTCCTCTCCGTGTTCCGTACCTGCCTAGCTCTGCCTTGTTTCTTGTCTTGCTTTGCTTTGTTGCTTCGTGTGCCCTTTGCATGCGCCTGGCCTTCCTAGCCTCCTGCTTGTGCCTCAGCCATGCCCGCCCTAGCCGTTCCCGCCTGCTTGTGCCTCAGCCGTGCTCGTCGGTCAGTGACAGCTGTGTCGCCTGCTATGCCTCAGCCAGGTTCGCTGGAGTCTTGCCTGCCTGTTAGTGCTGCAGACCGATCAGCTAGCCAGTGCCCCAGCCATGCTCTCTGTGCTTCCTTGCACTTCACGCTGTTTCTGCACTGTGCTCTACGTGCTCTCTATAGGTCGCGCAGGTCCTCGCCTGCCCTTGGCATACCTCCCCGTGCTTCTCTAAAAGTACGCGCAGGTTTTGCCATGTACCCTGTCGTGCCCTCTAGCATGCACAGGTCCTAGTCTGTACCTTGTCTCGAACCCTGACCCTGGCGTGCCTCTCTGCATGTGCAGGACTCTGCTTTTAAACTCTGTCCCTTGCATGCCCCTCGGCATGCGCAGGCCTCCGTCCTTGAACCTGACCCTGGCGTGTTTCTTTGCATGCGCAGGACTCTGCCCTGAACCTGTCCCTGTCGTGTCCCTCCACACACGCAGGCCTCCGTCCTTGTACCTGTCCCTGGCATGCCCTCTGCACGCACAGGCCTCATCCTTGAACCTGACCCTGGCATGTTCCTTTGCACACGCAGGACTCTGCTCTGAACCTGTCCCTGGCATGTCCCTTTACATGTGCAGGACTCGGTCCTTGTACCTGTCCCTGGCATGTCCCTCTACGCGCGCAGGCTTCTGTCCTTATACCTGTATCTGGCATGTCCCTCTACACGTGCAGGCCTCCGTCCTTGAACCTGATCCTGGCGTGTCTCCTAGCACGCACCCTGCCTAGAACCCTGGGGTGGCTCCTAGCATGCACCCTGCCTCGTCTCCTGGTTTGTCTGCCGGATTCCTGACCACTGCCAGAGATCTGGAACCAGATGACTGCATCCTGATGCATGGATCCTGTCAGTCCTTGCCAGTCTTCATTAGTTCGATGCCTTGGAACCTGCTTTGGACCCTGGCGTGTCTCCTTGCATGCACCCTACCTTGGACTCTGGCGTGTCTCTCGGCGCGCACCTTGTCTTTGACTCTAGCGTGTCCTAGCACGCATCCCTCCTAGGAACTCTGGTGTGACCCCTAACACATACCCTGCCCTGGACTCCGGTATGTTTTCTGCACGTGTTATGTCTGGAACATTTGGCGTGCCCTTGCACGCACCTTGCCATGTTTCACCGTTGGTGCTCTGCATCTGATTCTCTGTTTTTGCCTTGTATCTGATTACACTGTGTTCCAAATTATTATGCAAATTGGATTTAAGTGTCATAAAGATGTAATTTTTTGTTTATCAAATAAACTCATAGATGGTATTGTGTATCAGGGCTCTTTGGATCACTGAAATCAATCTCAAATGCCTGTGATAATTAGTTTACCAGGTGAGCTCAATTAAAGGAAAGCTACTTAAGAATGATGTTCCACATTATTAAGCAGGGCACAGGTTTCAAGGAATTTAGGAAATAAAAAGGATCTCTCTGCTGCTGAAAAGCATCAAATAGTGCAATGCCTTGGTCAAGAGATGAAAACATTAGATATTTCCCAAAAACTTAAACGTGATCATTGTACTGTTACGAGATTCGTGGTTGATTCTGAGCACAGACATGTTTGTGCTGATAAAGGCAGAATGAGAAAGGTTTCTGCCAGGCAAGTTCATTGGATTAAGAGAGTGGCTGCTAAAAAGCCATTACAAACCAGCAAACAGATATTTAAAGCTGCTGGTGCCTCTGGAGTCCCTCGAACCTCAAGGTGTAGGATCCTTCAAAGGCTTGCTGTGGTGCATAAATCTACTATTCGGCCACCCCTAAGCAGTGTTCACATTTGGTCACCCGGCTAGCACGTGTCCTCTGCGGGCGAAAAGGCGTCCCCGCCCAGTGACCGTAGGTAGTGGGCAGTCCAAAATGAAACCCTTCTCACCCAAACCGGTATTCCAGGGCATCCTAGACAGTGGGTCCTCCACCTGGGAGGCAGAGGTTACCGTGGACTCTGGGGCCGAGGGGAACTTTATGTCTTCTACCTTCGCCCAGAAACACGCTATTCCCCTGGTATTATTACCTCAGCCTCTGACCATCAGGGTGGTTAACGGAGCACCGTTACCCTCTCAGGTGACCCATCAGACAGCTCCACTAGGGCTCACTATCTCACCCTCTCATCATGAGACTCTGTCCCTGCTAATCCTGCCAAACGGCATCGATCAGGTGCTGCTCGGGGTTCCCTGGCTTCGGTGCCACTCTCCTCATATCGAGTGGGCGACAGGGGAGATACTGGCCTGGAGCAAGGACTGCGAGGGGAGATGTCTGAGGGGCAGTCTTCAGGTGGCTTCCACTGAACTGCCTGCGGATCTCTCCGCACTACCTAAACCCTACCACCAATACGCGGACGTCTTCTCCAAAAAATCTGCAGAGACGCTCCCGCCGCACCGTGCTTACGACTGTCCGATAGACCTCATGCCAGGCACAGAACCTCCTAGAGGCTGTGTGTATCCACTATCTCTCCCTGAGACTGAAGCTATGTCACAATACATCCGGGAGAACCTGGCTAGAGGCTTTATCAGAAAGTCGGTGTCACCGGCTGGTGCAGGGTTCTTCTTCGTTCAGAAGAAGAGTGGAGAGTTACGCCCCTGCATTGACTACAGAGGTCTCAATGCGATCACGGTTAAAAACAAATACCCTCTACAGTTGATCTCTGAGTTGTTTGACAGGTTGCTAGGGGCCCAGATCTTTACTAAGTTGGATCTGCGAGGGGCATACAACCTGATCGGCATTCGCGAAGGAGACGAATGGAAGACAGCTTTTAATACCAGGGATGGCCATTACGAATATCTGGTTATGCCTTTTTTCCTTTGTAATGCGCCAGCAGTCTTCCAGGATTTTGTCAACGACGTCTTCCGCAACATGCTTTCTACCTCGGTGGTGGTATATCTGGATGATATACTCATCTTTTCGCCAGATTTGACTACCCACCGGAGGGACGTCTGCAGGGTCTTCGACCGTCTGCGGGTGAATTCCCTCTTTGCCAAGCTGGAGAAGTGCCAGTTTGAGCAGGAGTCCTTGCCGTTCCTGGGCTATATCATCTCGGCCCAGGAGCTGGCCATGGATCCTGTCAAACTGCAAGCGGTAATGGACTGGCAAGAACCTCATTCACTCAAAGCGGTGCAGCGCTTTCTGGGGTTCGTGAACTATTACCGCCAGTTTATACCACACTTTTCCACCCTGGTAGCTCCTTTGGTTGATCTCACCAAAAAAGGAGCTAACCCCAACGCTTGGTCTGAACAGGTCTCCAAGGCCTTCTCGGCTATAAAATCTCATTTTGCTGGTGCTCCCATCCTACATCGTCCCGATGTGAACAAGCCATTTATACTAGAGGTAGATGCCTCCTCTGTCGGTGCAGGAGCAGTTCTTTTCCAAAAGGACGCTCAAGGTCGGAAGCATCCCTGCTTCTTCTTCTCAAAGACCTTCTCACCTGCAGAGAAGAATTACTCCATTGGTGACATGGAGCTGCTAGCCATGAAGTTGGCCTTTTCAGAATGGAGACATCTCCTGGAGGGGGCTCGGTTTCCCTTCCAGGTATATACGGACCATAAAAATCTGGTCTATTTACAGACTGCCCAGTGCCTGAACTCCCGTCAGGCTAGGTGGTCGCTCTTCTTTTCCCGCTTCCGCTTCACCCTGCACTACCTTTCTGGAGAGAAGAACGTCCGTGCGGATGCTCTCTCACGCTCGGTGGTCTCGGCGGAAGAAGGAGAGGCTGAGCCTCGGTTAATTCTCCCGCCGGAGAGTTTTACGACCGTGGCTCCAGTCGCTCTCGAGTCTGTGCCACCAGGCAAGACCTTGGTGCCTCCTCAACTACGGCCGGAGGTCCTCGCCTGGGCACATGCCTCCAGGGTGGGTGGTCATTTTGGCAAGAAACGGACCACCGAACTCCTGGCAAGGTCATATTGGTGGCCACATATGGCTCGAGATGTCAAGGAATACGTGCAAGCATGCGTCTCGTGTGCTCGAAACAGACCCTCTAGACAGAGGCCGGCGGGGCTGTTGTATCCCCTGCCAGTGGCGGATAGACCATGGGAGATGGTTGGCATGGATTTCATAGTTGGCCTGCCCAAGTCTGGTGGCAGTACGGTCATCTGGGTGGTCACCGACCATTTTTCCAAAATGGTGCACCTGGTGCCACTCGCACGCCTGCCTTCCGCTCAAGGTCTGGCCACTTTGTTTATTAAGCACGTATTCCGTTTGCATGGCATGCCAGACAAAATCGTCAGTGACTGAGGTCCCCAGTTTGCATCTCGGTTTTGGAGGGAGCTCTGCAGCCTACTCAGCATCGAGCTAAATCTGTCCTCCGCCTACCATCCTGAGACAAATCGTTTGGTCGAGAGAGCCAATCAAACCTTGGTCATCTATCTGCGGCATTTTGTCTCTGCCAGGCAGGATGACTGGGCATCCTTGCTACCTTGGGCTGAATTTGCCCTAAATAATGCGGTGGCTGATTCCACTGGACAGACGCCCTTCCTCTTAAACTACGGTCAACATCCACGCGTCCGTGTCCCAATGCCACTGTCCTCCACTGACTCCAGGGTGGCAGACTGGGCAGTGGAGGCCCGGGACATTTGGGATCGCACTCAGGATGCTATCCGGGCATCTAAAGAAAGGATGAGGGCGTCCGCCGACACGCATCGGCGGCCCGCGCCAAGCTTCTCCCGTGGCGACATGGTATGGCTCTCTACCCGAAATATTAAACTGCGGGTCGAGTCTCCCAAGTTCACACTGCGATACATTGGACCATTCAAGGTCCTCGAGCGACTTAGCTCGGTGGTCTACCGTCTGGCTCTTCCTCCACATTTGGCCATTTCAGACGTGTTCCATGTGTCCCTCCTCAAACCAGTTCACATGATCCGGTTTTCTGAGTCATCTGCCGGGTCATCAGACTTATCGTCTGACGAGTTTGAGGTTAATGCCATCGTGGGGCGCAGGTTTGTCCGTGGCAAAAAATTTTATTTGGTGGACAGGAAGGGTCATGGTCCCGAGGCTCGGACCTGGGAGCCGGTGGAAAACATTCATGCACCGCTCCTGATCGCGGCCTTTGAGTGCAGTGAGGCTCAGAGGGGGGGGCCCTAGGAGGGGGGATGATGTTAGGCGTCGGATTCCTGGCACTGCACAGCGGGAATCCAGAGCTAGACATCCTGCGGTCTCCCATTCTCCTCCAACCGCTCAGACTCCTGCTCAGCAATCACGGCGAGCCAGGCATTCTCCTCAGACTCGTTCTATGAGCCTGGATGTTGCTGCCACCTCCGGAGCAGCAATGGTAGCGCAACCTGCTTTGCAGGGAACCGCTCCAGAGGCTAAGTCCTCGTGCCGTGCTACTGGGCATGCCCGCAACGTGCCCTCTCAGTGGAGAGCAGGGGTCACATGTGCAGGTCCTGTGTCGGATCTGATTGGGGGCAGATTTGAGACACAGGGGGCAGGATTGGAGACACAGGAGGCATGATTGCAGTCACAGGGGAAAGAATGGAGACACGGGACAGGATGAATGACATAGGGCAGGATTGCAGACACTGGGGGAATGATTGGAGACAATGTGGGCATAATTGGAGACACATAGGGCAGGATAAAAGACATGGGGGCTTGATTGGAGACACAGGGTGCAGGATTGGAGACACTGGGGGCAGGATTTGTGACAGGTGGGCAGGGTGGGAGACAGATTGTGCAGGATCATGGGCAGGATGGATACGATGGAGACAGATGGGGCAGGATGGGGAGATCATATGGGGCAGAATGGATACTCATGAGGGTGGGATGGGAGAACATATGGCTGAAGCAAGGAATAAGACACAAAGGGGCCAGGACATGGGGCACAATGGAGATACGGGGCATAATGGAGATACGGGGCATGATTGGAGACATAAGGGTCTTGACTGCAGACACAGGGGGCAGAATGGAAACACGGGGCATGATTGGAGAGACCGGGCAGAATGAAAGACATAGGGCAGGATTGCAGACACTGGGGGCATGATTGGAAACACGAGGCAGAATGGAGACACAGGGGGCAGGATTTGAGACACAGGGGGCAGAATGAAAGACATGGGGGCATGAATTGAGACACAGGGCAGAATGGAGACACGGGGCATGATTGGAGACACAGGGCAGGATTGCAGACACTGGGGGCATGACTGGAGACAATGGGATCATGATTGTAGACACATGGTGCAGGATGAAAGACATGGAGGCATGATTGGAGACACAGGGGGCAGAATTGGAGAAACTGGGGGCATAATTGGAGACATGGGACATGTTTGGAGATACGGGGCAGAAAGGAGACAAAGGAGGCAGGATGGAAGACATGGGGGCATGATTGGAGACACGGGGCAGAATGGAAACACAGGGGGCAGGATTGGAGACACAAGTGGCATGACTGCAAACACAGGGGGCAGAATGGATATTCGAGGCATGATTGGAGACAGTGCAGAATGAAAGACATAGGGCAGGATTGCAGACACTGGGGGCATGATTAGAGACGCTGGGGGCATCATTGGAGACACATGGGGCAGGATGAAAGAAATGGGGGCATGATTGGAGACACTGGGGGCAGGATTGGAGACAGGTGGGGCAGGGTTGGAGACAGATTGTGCAGGATCAGATGGGGAGGATGGGGAGATCATATGGGGCAGAATGAATACTCATGAGGGTGGGATGGGAGAACATATGGCTGAAGCCAGGAATGAGACACACGGGGCCAGGATGGGGATATTATTACTATAGGGGCTAATTAAGGGATATTATTACTGCAGTGATGTATTTATTTTATTTTTTGAATATACTGTTTTAAATGGGCGGACAGTCCTGTTACTGTGTAGAGTGATACTATGTCGCCGTTTTTTCTTCATCTGGTGTAGTGTAGAAGTTGGGAAGAAATAAGTAATGTGTTCTGCAAGTGGAGCTCTAGATAACTGTCACGGTCACGTGTGTCTGGACGCAGCGAGTACCGCAAGGCAAACTCATATAACACATGTGACCCTGGATACACCGCCTCCAGTGGGGCGAATTTAAATAATAAACACGTGCAGCTGGATACACCGCCTACAACTGGCGAATTTAGACATTACACGTATATACAAGTCTGGAAACTCCGCCTCCAGTAAGGCGAATTTAAACAATAAGGGAAACCTAGGAAACAATAACACTGGTGGACCCTGCGATAGGGAATAGGGAAGTGGAGACCTCCTGAGCTCCCCTGAGCCAGTGTTCCTGCACTCCTAACGTTCCCTATGCCGGTTCCGCACCGGGTGCGCAACAGGAACCTAAAAACCCTAGCTCGCCCTGACCTAAACCCTCACTAGGGAATTGGTCAGTGCGGAAACTAATCCCACCACTGCACTAAAACACACATGAGGAAAGATGACAAAACAGGGGAAACACCACTTAGCTTTGCTCTGTTGCGTAAGCTCCTAGCAACAGAGCCCACCACCTGCGTGCATCTTCTCCTCCACCCGGATCCATCACCATAACTGGATCCTTCACCATAGTGCAGCGTTGGAGCAGAGTCTACCACCAATTGCAGAAGTCCAGTAACAGAGTCCCAAAGATGAGTTCAGCTCCTGCCCAAAAAGTCAAGCATTCTTGAGTCCAGCTCTCAGCAACCAAGTCCCGCATGTTGAGTACAACTCTCTCCATAGTCGTCACTCCACCAAGCCATGCAAGCACTTCCTGCTGACACCATAAGCTGTAACTCCACCTCGCCATGCCAGCCCTTCTTGCAGACCACATCCCTGCCACTCGTCCCCTCTGGCTGGGCTGCACAGGACTTATGTTCAGCTCCTTCCTCACCCCAGGCTTACTTGCCAAATGAACACACAATATCACCAACAGTGATTGAAAACCTCTGACTTTCTTTTATAGAGCCTAACACCTGCTTTGTAATTAAGTGCACATTAAACCAAAGAAGCTAAAGTGCACTACCACTCACCACCACCGGTTCAACTCAAAATGAACGACACCACGTGTGATAATTCTAATGGCCACCGGGGGCAATCACATCACTTTGGCACCTAGCCAAAGGAAAAAAAAGTTCACTTTGTCCATTTAAACTGTCAGATCCAAACTGGATCATGACAATAACTGTGTTATTTCCTGCAGAGACAAATCCTGGCTGGAAGAAGTGATGGTGGTCTGTGCTGGATGAAAGATGAAAAGCAAAGATGTAGGACTTTACCTAGAGACGTCAATGGGGTCAGTGTATTACCTGTACACTGACACTATACACTGTATATTATATACAGAGGTCCTGTGTATAATGTCACCAGTGATCACTGTAATAATAATAATAATAAATTTTATTTCTATAGCGCCAACATATTCCGCAGCACTTTACATTTCAGAGGGGATTTGTACAGAAAATAGACATTACAGCATAACAATAATCACATAGATTATAACAAATACCAAGAGGAATGAGGGCCCTGCTCGCAAGCTTACAGTCTATGAGGAAAGAGGTAGACACGAAAGGTGGGTTGTAACAGTTGCCCTGATTGTATGGACCAGCCATAATGTTAAGTGTGTAACAGTACAGACCCAGAGGGCTAATGGATGCATAAAGCATGTGGGAACATGACGCGGGGAACCTGGTTATGGTAAAACTTTTGGCTGTGCCACACAGGGATAGATTAGGTTAATGTGTTGAGGCGATAGGCCAGTCTGAATAAATACGTTTTCAGGGCACGCTTAAAATTGTGGAGATTGGGGACTAAACGTATTGGCCTGAGAAGTGCATTCCAAAGAATTGGCACAGCACGTGTAAAGTCTTGGAGACGGGAGTGGGAGGTTCTGATTATTGAGGATGCTAACCTCAGGTCATCAGCAGAATGGAGGCCGCGGGTAGGGTGGTATACTGAAACAAGGGAGGAGATGTAGGGTGGTGCTGAGCCATGGAGGGCTTTGTGGGTGAGGGTAATGAGTTCATACTGAATTCTGGAGTGGATGGGTAGCCAGTGTAATGACTGGCACAAGGTAGAGGCATCGGTGTAGCGATTGGTGAGGAATATGATCCTGGCTGCAGCATTCAAGACAGATTGGAGAGGGGAGAGTTTGGTAAGAGTGAGACTGATTAGAAGAGAGTTACAATAGTCAAGATGAGAATGAATAAGAGAAACAGTAAGAGTTTTTGCAGAGTCAAAAGTAAGAAAAGGTTGTACATTATACCTGTACATTATATACAGAGCTCCTGTGTATAATGTCATTGATCACTGTATTACCTGTACACAGACACTGCATACTCAGTACAGATCTCCTGTGTATAATGGCACTTATGGTGATAGTATTGTGTTTTTTTATTACTGATCAGAATTGTAGTATTCATTCACTATGTGGTGGTGATATGTGGTCTGGACATGGTGCTGTGGTATTTGTCCCTTGTATGTGCTGTTATTTGGTCACTTTGTGGTGTTAATATGTGGTCTGGTCATGGTGCGTGGTATTTGTTCCTTGTATGTGATATTATTCGGTCACTGTGGTGTTACTATGTGGTCTGGTCATGGTGTGGCGGTATTTGTTCCTTGTATGTGATATTATTGGTCATTTTAAAAATTGAAAAATAAATAAAAATATATCTAAATTGTATTGCATATGTTAACAAATATTTAATAGGTTACAGTAGAGTAGAGCTCGGCCAAAAGTGTCTAACGTCTTACGGTGGCGGCTTAAAAAATCTTTTGTCCAAAACAAAAGCTCCTGGCTGTATGTGTGATCTGGTGATGGGAACTGTTAATGTGTGACTGGTGAGAAATGGAGTTTTTTCAAAAGAGAGCAGTGGGACTGTGGATGGTTTGAGGGGTGGAGCCTGGGTGGAGTCTCAAAGGGGCCCCGAACATTTTGCCAATATGGGGCCCCGAAATTCCTAGTGGCAGCCCTGATTGTCGGATTATCATAGCAACAATTGGGCCCTCACGATCAAGTAGAGTAGGATCCGATGTAAATGGAAAGGAAGTGCTCTTGTCCCTGCCTTCTAAATTATGCGATTGATACCGATCGTGGCATTAAGTAGGTTGAATAGTCTGGGGTGGTGTAGGCACTGCTTCTGGCAGTAACAGCCGAGACTCGGCTTTCAGTTAAGTTGACCTCCCAGAGGCAATCGTGCTGGCACTGCTCCTGTATATCTGTATGATAGCCATGACATATATTTATGTCATTTTGCGGTAACTCCTTCCTGACTATGACTTGCATTGATTGATGTGGAAACCTGCAGAAAAATAGCTGAATAAATGCAGCATTTATTGCTACATTTGAACATGCCATCAGAGTTAGATTTTAATTATCTTTTTATGCATTTAATGCAGAAGAAATCAAGCATGCCATTCTTTTTAAGCCATTTACCGATCCCCATCCCCATAAATAATCTGATTGCTGTGTTGTGCGGATCATTTCAATTACAAGGACACCAAATACTGTATGTCCATGTTATTTGCTGATTTGTGATGTTTTTTTTATTTGTTGATATGACATTATTGTGTTTTTAGGAATTTTATGTAAGAAAAGTAATCTTTCCTTTTTTCTCCCTCCAGAATACAGAGACATAGACATAGACTGTAACTACATTTGGGCAGGTAAGGAACAGGGTTAAATACGGGTCAGAAGTAAGATTTTAGCTGGTGAATGACTACATATACAGTAGCTGAAAGTAGGGAAGCTAAGCAGATGGATTAAGGGATCCAGGTTTGCTGGCAGTGTTGCATCCTATAGGAAGAACACTACAGTTAGGGGCCCAGATTGAAGTTCCATTTCATGATGGAAATCTTACTGCAGCTGGAAATTCTTGAAGATGAGACCCATCATTGATATACAATAAAAAATATGTTTTATCTACTAAGAAAATTCAAATAAATTACATGACTTTTTTTGTATTGTATTGTGAGATATTTAAACTCCCTCTCTGAATGGGCGACAAAGTAAATCATAAAAAAAGACTAGACACTACAGATTGGAAGCAATTTTTTGTTATGAAAGTGTAAAGCTTGAAACAATTTCAGTTGTATAGTTAAAAATCAAAATAAATATATAAAGACATTTTATTAAATTTTATTTTAATTAGATTGCTTTTCTGAGTTAGATTCTAATTTTTCAATTAGCAATTAGAAGCTGAAATTCGTCAGAAAGGCTTACGTGATGCTCGAGATGATAATTACTGCACTAGAAGTGGGGGGACATTTATGAGGAGAATGAAAACAGAGAGAGGAGGAGGTTGAGCCTAAATTGTTGCGAGAATGACTGTGTTCTGTAATCAGGCCTCTGATATGAATCTAATTAGACAGAGAAATCAGGAAAAAACGAATGATTAAAGAATGCATTATGTTTAAATGCCCGTGGGTTATAATATGGATTTTAACACAGATTTAGGTTTTGTGTAGGATTCACAAAATTGAAAGAAATTATTTTATAGTGTTTTTATGCAGAATGTTATAAAATTGTTGTTTCTGTATACCAAGAAAATTAGAAGAATGGTATAAAATTATGGTTTTAATAACCCACTGTGGCAACTATTTATATAGGTAGGAGCCAGTTATACATGCATATGGATTGGAGCCTCGATGAGATATAATAGGTAAAATCAATTAACTGAAGGAGAAATTTTGCTCCTTAGCAAACAAAGTTAATAATATAGAAAGACTAACAAATTGCTTAAAAAAGACTTAAAGAATTTTTTTCTGGATTTTTTTGCATAAATAATGCTAACTCACCAACAGTTTAATGTTTCATCCAATTGTAATAATCTGCAGGTATGGAAAATGTTGCTACGGATCCGAGACAGACCAAGAGTTAAAGGTTTATTTATAGGGAGTTTTCTCTCCACTCAGGGAGGAGCAGTAGAGGGTTAAATGTGACAGAGTAAAACAGAGTAAAACAGTTAAGAAGAACAATGGAGCTGAAGGAAACAATTAAACGGTAATGCAGCATTTAAATGGTTAAACTCAGGTAATTATAACTTATCTGTCCGGGGAAAGCTTGATTGTAGAGTCTACTTCTCCCACGTCGGCACCAGCGACAGCGGCACTTGCAGTTTCTAAAGTCTCTGCTCTAGATGAAGTTGGGACCTTCAAGGGTTAAAGCAGGGAGCTGATGCAAACCTGGGTCTCCCTGCTCTGTGTCTCTGCTTGATGCCTCACCTCTTTCAGGAGCGATGCGGAGCTCACTGTTAAGTCTCTTTATTACACACAGGAGCTCCGGCTCATCACTGCGGTCTCCGGGACCGCATGCTCGTGTCACTGTCTCTGTACTATCAGGGGGAAGTCTCCTCTGCTCACGGAGGCTACTGAGTCCACGTACTCACATATGGTGCAACGCCTTGTCCTTCAGTCTCAGTCCTCAGATGGGGAGCCCTCTCTCTCTGGGAGCGGGGTGCAGCAGCCTCCTCTCTGTCCCGCATGCACTGCTTTCTCGACCTGCAATGGCACAGTTTCCTATCCACCACCCCTCCCTTCTAGAGTTGAGCGAAACGGGTCGGTCATATTCAAAAGTCGGCGACTTTTGTTGAAGTCGGATTTCATGAAATGAAACCCGACCATAGCGTGAGGTCGGCCACGAGGTCGGCGACCAGAGCGCCAAAGTCGCGTTTGAAAAGATGCTTCCAGCGCCCTTTTTCAGCCAATGATGGAGGACGCACACTGTGGGCAACGCGATGACATAGGCATCGGTCACCAACATCTTTGAGAAGGGTATGCAAGTTTTGGCTGGCTTTGTGCGGCATCACAGGGGCTATAAAAGGGCGTGAACGCTGACCGCCATCTTACTTATGCCGATCTTAGCATAGGGAGAGCAGCTGCTGCTGATTCTGTAGGGAGAGCATTAGGCAGGGAAGAAGAACAAAAAAACTGATTCTGCTGTTAGCGATTTCCACAACACTTTTTGTGCAGTGACAGGGGAGGCTCTATTTTTGTGCATCAGCTCTGTTGGTTATTAGGCTCCCTTATAAGACTCCCTGATAGCTGAATTGCTGCTTGCACGCTGCTGTGCAAACTGCTTTTTTACAAGCAAAAATACTTTTCTTCCTCTTTTCTACACAGTTACCAAGCGTTCATTTTTACACCCTTTTGTGTGTGCAGCAGTCCTGCTTATTAGGCTGCCTGCATCCATACTTGGACTGAGAGCATCATTGTCAGCGTCCTCAAATCTCTAGTGAGATCCAAATTCTCACCAATCCTATAGACACCCTCCATCATGTCATACACCATTAGAGTTGAGCGATACCATCCGATACTTCAAAGTATCGTATCGGATGGTATCGGCCGATCTTTAAAAAAAGTATCGGTATCGCCGATTCCGATACCGGAAGTCCCATTCAAGTCTATGGGACTTCCGGTATCGGAATAAGAAAAACCCTTTCCTGCCCTTGTACAGCCTCTCTGGGGTCTGTACGGGCCTTTCGGGGGGCTGTGCCGGCCTGCCAGGGGGTCTGTGCAGGCTCCGGTGGTCTGTGCCGGCCTGCCGGTGGTCTGTGCAGGCTCCGGGGGGCTGTGCCGGCCTGCCGGGGGGCTGTGCCGGCCTGCCAGGGGGTCTGTGCAGGCTCCGGTGGTCTGTGCCGGCCTGCCGGTGGTCTGTGCAGGCTCCGGGGGGCTGTGCCGGCCTGCCGGGGGGCTGTGCCGGCCTGCCGGGGGGCTGTGCCGGCCTGCCGGTGGTCTGTGCAGGCTCCGGGGGTCTGTGCAGGCATCGTCCGATGGGACTACAAGTCCCATCTGGCGATGCCTGCTACCATGACAGTGATTGACACATTAGCCAATGATGGGACAGTAGTAGTCCCATCATCCGGCTAATGTGTTAAATGTAAAAAAAAAAAAAAAAAAAAAAATTACATGCTACATTCATACTACATACTACATACATGCTACATTCATACTACATACTACATACATGCTACATTCATACTACATGCAACATACATACTACATATATACTACATGCATGCTACATATATACTACATGCATGCTACATACATACTACATATATACTACATGCATGCTACATACATACTACATGCTACATGCATGCTACATACATACTACATGCTACATGCATGCTACATACATACTACATACATGCTACATATATACTACATACATACTACATATATACTACATGCATGCTACATATATACTACATGCATGCTACATACATACTACATATATACTACATGCATGCTACATACATACTACATGCTACATGCATGCTACATATATACTACATACATGCTACATATATACTACATACATACTACATATATACTACATGCATGCTACATACATACTACATATATACTACATGCATGCTACATACATACTACATGCTACATGCATGCTACATACATACTACATACATGCTACATATATACTACATACATACTACATATATACTACATACATACCACATACATACTACATGCATGCTACATATATACTACATGCATGCTACATACATACTACATATATACTACATGCATGCTACATACATACTACATGCTACATGCATGCTACATACATACTACATGCTACATACATACCACATATATACTACATACATACAATACATTCATACAATACATACATAGACATACAGTACATATAACATAGAGTAACATACTTACCAATACTTGTCACATTGTTCCCCGAAGCCATTGTCGTCTACGGAATAAATATTAACATAACAAACCACAAAAATACTCACCCACGATCCGAAGCAGTCCACGAGTGTGTCCCACGACGATCTTGGGTAGAGAACTGCAGCATCAGCTGATGCTGCCGTTCTCTACGGGCTGCAGGAATCCAATGACGGAAGGTAGGTATCCTTCCGCACTGTATTCCTCCGCCACTTAAAAAAAAAAAAAGTCCCTAGTCTCACTTTATGCCATTGCTGTGTGGGAATTTCCGGGCAGTCCACACAGCCCCCCGGCAGGCCGGCACAGCCCCCCGGCAGGCCGGCAGAGACCCCCGGAAGGCCCGAAATGACGGCGCATCATGATGCGCACACACCGCGCATCATGATGACGTCAGGCCGTCAATCAACTGAACTTCCGATTCCGATGCCGAATTCCGATATTGAAAAAATATCGGAAGTCGGTATCGGAATTCCGATACAGCAAGTATCGGCCGATACCCGATACTTGCGGTATCGGAATGCTCAACACTATACACCATCCAATTTCAGCCTGTTACATTGAGGTGTAATCTCTACTGGCCCTGAGGCAATAGTTCAGCGTCCTCAAATCTCTAGCGAGATCCAAATTCTCACCAATCCTATAGACACCCTCCACCTTGTCATACACCATCCAATTTCAGCCTGTTACATTGAGGTGTAATCTATCCTGGGCCTGAGACAATAGTTCAGCGTCCTCAAATCTATAGTGAGATTCAAATTCTCACCAATCCTATAGACACCCTCCACCTTGTCATACACCATCCAATTTCAGCCTGTTACATTGAGGTGTAATCTCTACTGGGCCTGAGGCAATAGTTCAGCGTCCTCAAATCTATAGTGAGATCCACATTCTCACCATTCCTATAGACACCCTCCACCTTGTCTTACACCATCCAATTTCAGCCTGTTACATTGACGTGTAATCTCTCCTGGGCCTGAGATAATAGTTCAGCATCCTCAAATCTATAGTGAGATTCAAATTCTCACCAATCTTATAGACATCCTCCACCTTGTCATACATCATCCAATTTCAGCCTGTTACATTGAGGTGCAATCTCTCCTAGGCCTGAGACAATAGTTCAGCGTCCTCAAATCTATAGTGAGATTCAAATTCTCACCAATCCTATAAACACCCTACACCTTGTCATACACCATCCAATTTCAGCCTGTTACATTGAGGTGTAATCTCTCGTGGGCCTGAGACAATAGTTCACATCCTCAAATCTATAGTGAGATTGAAATTCTCACCAATCCTATAGACACCCTCCACCTTGTCATACACCATCCAATTTCAGCCTGTTACATTGAGGTGTAATCTCTCCTGGGCCTGAGACAATAGTTCGGCAACCTCAAATTTAGAGTGAGATTCAAATTCTCACCAATCCTATAGACACCCTCCAACTTGTCATCAACCATCCAATTTTAGCCTGTTACAATGAGGTGTAATCTCTACTGGGCCTGAGACAATAGTTCAGCGTCCTCAAATCTATAGTGAGATTCAAATTCTCACCAATCCTATAGACACCCTCGACCTTGTCATACACCATCCAATTTCAGCCTGTTACATTGAGGTGTAATCTCTCCTGGGCCTGAGACAAATTTTCAGCGTCCTTTAATTTATCGTGAGATTCAAATTCTCACCAATCCTATAAACACCCTCCACCTTGTCATACACCATCCAATTTCAGCCTGTTACATTGAGGTGTAATCTCTACTGGGCCTGAGACAATAGTTCAGCATGATTAAATCTATAGTGAGATTCAAATTCTCACCTATCCTATAGACACTCTCCACCTTGTCATACACCATCCAATTTCAGCCTGTTACATTGAGGTGCAATCTCTCCTGGGCCTGAGACAATAGTTCACGTCCTCAAATCTATAGTGAGATTCAAATTCTCACCAATCCTATAGACACCCTCCACCTTGTCATACACCATCCAATTTCTGCCTGTTACATTGAGGTGGAATCTCTCCTGGGCCTGAGACCATAGTTCGGCTTCATCAAATCTATAGTGAGATTCAAATTCTCACCAATCCTATAGACACCATACAACTTGACATACACCATCCAATTTCAGCCTGTTACATTGAGGTGTAATCCCTACTGGGCCTGAGACAAATTTTCAGTGTCCTCAAATTTAAAGTGAGATTCAAATTCCCACCAATCCTATAAACACCCTCCACCTTGTCATACACCATCCAATTTCAGCCTGTTACATTGAGGTGCAATCTCTCCTGGGCCTGAGACAATAGTTCAGCGTCTTCAAATTTATAGAGAGATTCAAATTCTCACCAATCCTATAGACACCCTCCACATTGTCATACACCATCCAATTTCAGCCTGTTACATTGAGGTGTAATCTCTCCTGGGCCTGAGACAATAGTTCACGTCCTCAAATCTATAGTGAGATTCATATTCTCACCAATCCTATAGACACCCTCCACCTTGTCATACACCATCCAATTTCAGCCTGTTACACTGATGTGTAATCTCGCCTGGGCCTGAGACCATAGTTCGGCTTCCCCAAATCTATAGTAAAATTCAAATTCTCACCAATCCTATAGACACCCTCCACCTTGTCATACACCATCCAATTTCAGCCTGTTATATTGAGGTGTAATCTCTCCTGGGCCTGAGACAATAGTTCAGCGTCCTCAAATTTATAGTGAGATTCAAATTCTCACCAATCCTATAGACACCCTCCACCTTGTCATACACCATCCAATTTCAGCCTGTTACACTGAGGTGTAATCACTCCTGGGCCTGAGACAATAGTTCACGTCCTCAAATCTATAGTGAGATTCAAATTCTCACCAATCCTATAGACATCCTCCACCTTGTCATACACCATCCAATGTCAGCCTGTTACATTGAGGTGTAATCTCTCCTGGGCCTGAGACAATAGTTTGGTTTCCTCAAATTTATAGTGAGATTCAAATTCTCACCAATTATATAGACACCCTCCAACTTGTCATAAACCATCAAATTTCAGCCTGTTACAATGAGGTGTAATCTCTACTGGGCCTGAGACAATAGTTCAGCGTCCTCAAATCTATAGTGAGATTCAAATTCTCAACAATCCTATAGACACCCTCCACCTTGCCATACACCATGCAATTTCAGCCTGTTACATTGAGGTGTAATCTCTCCTGGGCCTAAGACAAATTTTCAGCGTCCTCAAATTTATCGTGAGATTCAAATTCTCACCAATCCTATAAACACCCTCCACCTTGTCATACACCATCCAATTTCAGCCTGTTACATTGAGGTGTAATCGCTACTTGGCCTGAGACAATAGTTCAGCATGATGAAATCTATAGTGAGATTCAAATTCTCACCTATCCTATAGACACTCTCCACCTTGTCATACATCATCCAATTTCAGCCTGTTACATTGAGGTGTAATCTCTCCTGGGCCTGAGACAATAGTTCAGCATGATGAAATCTATAGTGAGATTCAAATTCTCACCTATCCTATAGACACTCTCCACCTTGTCATACACCATCCAATTTCAGCCTGTTACATTGAGGTGCAATCTCTCCTGGGCCTGAGACTATAGTTCACGTTCTCAAATCTATAGTGAGATTCAAATTCTCACCAATCCTATAGACACCCTCCACCTTGTCATACACCATCCAATTTCAGCCTGTTACATTGAGGTGGAATCTCTCCTGGGCCTGAGACCATAGTTCGGCTTCATCAAATCTATAGTGAGATTCAAATTCTCACCAATCCTATAGACACCCTCCAACTTGTCATACACCATCCAATTTCAGCCTGTTACATTGAGGTGTAATCTCTCCTGGGCCTGAGACAAATTTTCAGTGTCCTCAAATTTAAAGTGAGATTCAAATTCCCACCAATCCAATAAACACCCTCGACCTTGTCATACACCATCCAATTTCAGCCTGCTACATTGAGGTGCAATCTATCCTGGGCCTGAGACAATAGTTCAGCGTCTTCAAATTTATAGAGAGATTCAAATTCTCACCAATCCTATAGACACCCTCCACCTTGTCATACACCATCCAATTTCAGCCTATTACACTGAAGTGTAATCTCTCCTTGGCCTGAGACCATAGTTCGGCTTCCTCAAATCTATAGTGAGATTCAAATTCTCACCAATCCTATAGACACCCTCCACCTTATCATACACCATCCAATTTCAGCCTGTTACATTGAGGTGTAATCTCTCCTGGGCCTGAGACAATAGTTCAGCGTCCTCAAATATATAGTGAGATTCAAATTCTCACCAATCCTATAGACACCCTCCACCTTGTCATACACCATCCAATTTCAGCCTGTTACATTGAAGTGCAATCTCTCCTGGGCCTGAGACAATAGTTCAGCGTCCTCAAATCTAAAGTGAGATTCAAATTCTCACCAATCCTATAGACACCCTCCACCTTGTCATACACCATCCAATTTCAGCCTGTTACATTGAGGTGTAATCTCTCCTGGGCCTGAGACAATAGTTCACGTCCTCAAATCTATAGTGAGATTCAAATTCTCACCAATCCTAAATACACCCTCCACCTTGTCATACACCATCCAATTTCAACCTGTTACATTGAAGTGTAATCTCTCCTGGGCCTGAGACAAATTTTCAGTGTCCTCGAATTTAAAGTGAGATTCAAATTCCCACCAATCCTATAAACACCCTCCACCTTGTCATACACCATCTAATTTCAGCCTGTTACATTTAGGTGTAATCTCTCCTTGGCCTGAGACAATAGTTCAGTGTCCTCAAATTTATAGTGAGATTCAAATTCTCACCAATCCTATAGACACCCTCCACCTTGTCATACACCCTACCAATTTCAGCCTGTTACATTGAGGTGTAATCTCTCCTGGGCCTGAGACAATAGTTCAGCATGATCAAATCTATAGTGAGATTCAAATTCTCAACAATCCTATAGACACCCTCCACCTTGCCATACACCATGCAATTTCAGCCTGTTACATTGAGGTGTAATCTCTCCTGGGCCTAAGACAAATTTTCAGCGTCCTCAAATTTATCGTGAGATTCAAATTCTCACCAATCCTATAAACACCCTCCACCTTGTCATACACCATCCAATTTCAGCCTGTTACATTGAGGTGTAATCGCTACTTGGCCTGAGACAATAGTTCAGCATGATGAAATCTATAGTGAGATTCAAATTCTCACCTATCCTATAGACACTCTCCACCTTGTCATACACCATCCAATTTCAGCCTGTTACATTGAGGTGTAATCTCTCCTGGGCCTGAGACAATAGTTCAGCATGATGAAATCTATAGTGAGATTCAAATTCTCACCTATCCTATAGACAATCTCCACCTTGTCATACACAATCCAATTTCAGCCTGTTACATTGAGGTGCAATCTCTCCTGGGCCTGAGACAATAGTTCACGTTCTCAAATCTATAGTGAGATTCAAATTCTCACCAATCCTATAGACACCCTCCACCTTGTCATACACCATCCAATTTCAGCCTGTTACATTGAGGTGGAATCTCTCCTGGGCCTGAGACCATAGTTCGGCTTCATCAAATCTATAGTGAGATTCAAATTCTCACCAATCCTATAGACACCCTCCAACTTGTCATACACCATCCAATTTCAGCCTGTTACATTGAGGTGTAATCTCTCCTGGGCCTGAGACAAATTTTCAGTGTCCTCAAATTTAAAGTGAGATTCAAATTCCCACCAATCCAATAAACACCCTCGACCTTGTCGTACACCATCCAATTTCAGCCTGCTACATTGAGGTGCAATCTCTCCTGGGCCTGAGACAATAGTTCAGCGTCTTCAAATTTATAGAGAGATTCAAATTCTCACCAATCCTATAGACACCCTCCACCTTGTCATACACCATCCAATTTCAGCCTGTTACACTGAAGTGTAATCTCTCCTTGGCCTGAGACCATAGTTCGGCTTCCTCAAATCTATAGTGAGATTCAAATTCTCACCAATACTATAGACACCCTCCACCTTATCATACACCATCCAATTTCAGCCTGTTACATTGAGGTGTAATCTCTCCTGGGCCTGAGACAATAGTTCAGCGTCCTCAAATATATAGTGAGATTCAAATTCTCACCAATCCTATAGACACCCTCCACCTTGTCATACACCATCCAATTTCAGCCTGTTACATTGAAGTGCAATCTCTCCTGGGCCTGAGACAATAGTTCAGCGTTCTCAAATCTAAAGTGAGATTCAAATTCTCACCAATCCTATAGACACCCTCCACCTTGTCATACACCATCCAATTTCAACCTGTTACATTGAGGTGTAATCTCTCCTGGGCCTGAGACAATAGTTCACGTCCTCAAATCTATAGTGAGATTCAAATTCTCACCAATCCTAAATACACCCTCCACCTTGTCATACACCATCCAATTTCAGCCTGTTACATTAAGGTGTTATCTCTCCAGGGCCTGAGACAATAGTTTGGCTTCCTCAAATTTATAGTGAGATTCAAATTCTCACCAATCCTATAGACACCCTCCAACTTGTCATAAACCATCCAATTTCAGCCTGTTACAATGAGGTGTAATCTCTACTGGGCCTGAGACAATAGTTCAGCGTCCTCAAATCTATAGTGAGATTCAAATTCTCACCAATCCTATAGACACCCTCCACCTTGTCATACACCATCCAATTTCAGCCTGTTACATTGAGGTGTAATCTTTCCTGGGCATGAGACAAATTTTCAGCGTCCTCAAATTTATCGTGAGATTCAAATTCTCACCAATCCTATAAACACCCTCCACCTTGTCATACACCATCCAATTTCAGCCTGTTACATTGAGGTGTAATCTCTACTTGGCCTGAGACAATAGTTCAGCATGATGAAATCTATAGTGAGATTCAAATTCTCACCTATCCTATAGACACTCTCCACCTTGTCAAACACCATGCAATTTCAGCCTGTTACATTGAGGTGTAATCTCTCCAGGGCCTGAGACAATAGTTCACGTCCTCAAATTTATAGTGAGATTCAAATTCTCTCCAATCCTATAGACACCCTCCACCTTGTCATACACCATTCAATTTCAGCCTGTTACATTGAGGTGGAATCTCTCCTGGGCCTGAGACCATAGTTCGGCTTCATCAAATCTATAGTGAGATTCAAATTCTCACCAATCCTACAGACACCCTCCAACTTGTCATACACCATCCAATTTCAACCTGTTACATTGAAGTGTAATCTCTCCTGGGCCTGAGACAAATTTTCAGTGTCCTCAAATTTAAAGTGAGATTCAAATTCCCACCAATCCTATAAACACCCTCCACCTTGTCATACACCATCCAATTTCAGCCTGTTACATTTAGGTGTAATCTCTCCTTGGCCTGAGACAATAGTTCAGCGTCCTCAAATTTATAGTGAGATTCAAATTCTCACCAATCCTATAGACACCCTCCACCTTGTCATACACCCTACCAATTTCAGCCTGTTACATTGAGGTGTAATCTCTCCTGGGCCTGAGACAATAGTTCAGCATGATCAAATCTATAGTGAGATTCAAATTCTCAACAATCCTATAGACACCCTCCACCTTGCCATACACCATGCAATTTCAGCCTGTTACATTGAGGTGTAATCTCTCCTGGGCCTAAGACAAATTTTCAGCGTCCTCAAATTTATCGTGAGATTCAAATTCTCACCAATCCTATAAACACCCTCCACCTTGTTATACACCATCCAATTTCAGCCTGTTACATTGAGGTGTAATCGCTACTTGGCCTGAGACAATAGTTCAGCATGATGAAATCTATAGTGAGATTCAAATTCTCACCTATCCTATAGACACTCTCCACCTTGTCATACACCATCCAATTTCAGCCTGTTACATTGAGGTGTAATCTATCCTGGGCCTGAGACAATAGTTCAGCATGATGAAATCTATAGTGAGATGCAAATTCTCACCTATCCTATAGACAATCTCCACCTTGTCATACACAATCCAATTTCAGCCTGTTACATTGAGGTGCAATCTCTCCTGGGCCTGAGACAATAGTTCACGTTCTCAAATCTATAGTGAGATTCAAATTCTCACCAATCCTATAGACACCCTCCACCTTGTCATACACCATCCAATTTCAGCCTGTTACATTGAGGTGTAATCTCTCGTGGGCCTGAGACAATAGTTCACATCCTCAAATCTATAGTGAGATTGAAATTCTCACCAATCCTATAGACACCCTCCACCTTGTCATACACCATCCAATTTCAGCCTGTTACATTGAGGTGTAATCTCTCCTGGGCCTGAGACAATAGTTCGGCAACCTCAAATTTAGAGTGAGATTCAAATTCTCACCAATCCTATAGACACCCTCCAACTTGTCATCAACCATCCAATTTTAGCCTGTTACAATGAGGTGTAATCTCTACTGGGCCTGAGACAATAGTTCAGCGTCCTCAAATCTATAGTGAGATTCAAATTCTCACCAATCCTATAGACACCCTCGACCTTGTCATACACCATCCAATTTCAGCCTGTTACATTGAGGTGTAATCTCTCCTGGGCCTGAGACAAATTTTCAGCGTCCTTTAATTTATCGTGAGATTCAAATTCTCACCAATCCTATAAACACCCTCCACCTTGTCATACACCATCCAATTTCAGCCTGTTACATTGAGGTGTAATCTCTACTGGGCCTGAGACAATAGTTCAGCATGATTAAATCTATAGTGAGATTCAAATTCTCACCTATCCTATAGACACTCTCCACCTTGTCATACACCATCCAATTTCAGCCTGTTACATTGAGGTGCAATCTCTCCTGGGCCTGAGACAATAGTTCACGTCCTCAAATCTATAGTGAGATTCAAATTCTCACCAATCCTATAGACACCCTCCACCTTGTCATACACCATCCAATTTCTGCCTGTTACATT
The DNA here is from genome assembly GCF_039654945.1 of Dendrobates tinctorius. Lineage (NCBI taxonomy): Eukaryota > Metazoa > Chordata > Amphibia > Anura > Dendrobatidae > Dendrobates > Dendrobates tinctorius. The sequence continues at coordinate 34,468,050 of NW_027361766.1, forward strand.
GAGGTGGAATCTCTCCTGGGCCTGAGACCATAGTTCGGCTTCATCAAATCTATAGTGAGATTCAAATTCTCACCAATCCTATAGACACCATACAACTTGACATACACCATCCAATTTCAGCCTGTTACATTGAGGTGTAATCCCTACTGGGCCTGAGACAAATTTTCAGTGTCCTCAAATTTAAAGTGAGATTCAAATTCCCACCAATCCTATAAACACCCTCCACCTTGTCATACACCATCCAATTTCAGCCTGTTACATTGAGGTGCAATCTCTCCTGGGCCTGAGACAATAGTTCAGCGTCTTCAAATTTATAGAGAGATTCAAATTCTCACCAATCCTATAGACACCCTCCACATTGTCATACACCATCCAATTTCAGCCTGTTACATTGAGGTGTAATCTCTCCTGGGCCTGAGACAATAGTTCACGTCCTCAAATCTATAGTGAGATTCATATTCTCACCAATCCTATAGACACCCTCCACCTTGTCATACACCATCCAATTTCAGCCTGTTACACTGATGTGTAATCTCGACTGGGCCTGAGACCATAGTTCGGCTTCCCCAAATCTATAGTAAAATTCAAATTCTCACCAATCCTATAGACACCCTCCACCTTGTCATACACCATCCAATTTCAGCCTGTTATATTGAGGTGTAATCTCTCCTGGGCCTGAGACAATAGTTCAGCGTCCTCAAATTTATAGTGAGATTCAAATTCTCACCAATCCTATAGACACCCTCCACCTTGTCATACACCATCCAATTTCAGCCTGTTACACTGAGGTGTAATCACTCCTGGGCCTGAGACAATAGTTCACGTCCTCAAATCTATAGTGAGATTCAAATTCTCACCAATCCTATAGACATCCTCCACCTTGTCATACACCATCCAATGTCAGCCTGTTACATTGAGGTGTAATCTCTCCTGGGCCTGAGACAATAGTTTGGTTTCCTCAAATTTATAGTGAGATTCAAATTCTCACCAATTATATAGACACCCTCCAACTTGTCATAAACCATCAAATTTCAGCCTGTTACAATGAGGTGTAATCTCTACTGGGCCTGAGACAATAGTTCAGCGTCCTCAAATCTATAGTGAGATTCAAATTCTCAACAATCCTATAGACACCCTCCACCTTGCCATACACCATGCAATTTCAGCCTGTTACATTGAGGTGTAATCTCTCCTGGGCCTAAGACAAATTTTCAGCGTCCTCAAATTTATCGTGAGATTCAAATTCTCACCAATCCTATAAACACCCTCCACCTTGTCATACACCATCCAATTTCAGCCTGTTACATTGAGGTGTAATCGCTACTTGGCCTGAGACAATAGTTCAGCATGATGAAATCTATAGTGAGATTCAAATTCTCACCTATCCTATAGACACTCTCCACCTTGTCATACATCATCCAATTTCAGCCTGTTACATTGAGGTGTAATCTCTCCTGGGCCTGAGACAATAGTTCAGCATGATGAAATCTATAGTGAGATTCAAATTCTCACCTATCCTATAGACACTCTCCACCTTGTCATACACCATCCAATTTCAGCCTGTTACATTGAGGTGCAATCTCTCCTGGGCCTGAGACTATAGTTCACGTTCTCAAATCTATAGTGAGATTCAAATTCTCACCAATCCTATAGACACCCTCCACCTTGTCATACACCATCCAATTTCAGCCTGTTACATTGAGGTGGAATCTCTCCTGGGCCTGAGACCATAGTTCGGCTTCATCAAATCTATAGTGAGCTTCAAATTCTCACCAATCCTATAGACACCCTCCAACTTGTCATACACCATCCAATTTCAGCCTGTTACATTGAGGTGTAATCTCTCCTGGGCCTGAGACAAATTTTCAGTGTCCTCAAATTTAAAGTGAGATTCAAATTCCCACCAATCCAATAAACACCCTCGACCTTGTCATACACCATCCAATTTCAGCCTGCTACATTGAGGTGCAATCTATCCTGGGCCTGAGACAATAGTTCAGCGTCTTCAAATTTATAGAGAGATTCAAATTCTCACCAATCCTATAGACACCCTCCACCTTGTCATACACCATCCAATTTCAGCCTATTACACTGAAGTGTAATCTCTCCTTGGCCTGAGACCATAGTTCGGCTTCCTCAAATCTATAGTGAGATTCAAATTCTCACCAATCCTATAGACACCCTCCACCTTATCATACACCATCCAATTTCAGCCTGTTACATTGAGGTGTAATCTCTCCTGGGCCTGAGACAATAGTTCAGCATCCTCAAATATATAGTGAGATTCAAATTCTCACCAATCCTATAGACACCCTCCACCTTGTCATACACCATCCAATTTCAGCCTGTTACATTGAAGTGCAATCTCTCCTGGGCCTGAGACAATAGTTCAGCGTCCTCAAATCTAAAGTGAGATTCAAATTCTCACCAATCCTATAGACACCCTCCACCTTGTCATACACCATCCAATTTCAGCCTGTTACATTGAGGTGTAATCTCTCCTGGGCCTGAGACAATAGTTCACGTCCTCAAATCTATAGTGAGATTCAAATTCTCACCAATCCTAAATACACCCTCCACCTTGTCATACACCATCCAATTTCAACATGTTACATTGAAGTGTAATCTCTCCTGGGCCTGAGACAAATTTTCAGTGTCCTCAAATTTAAAGTGAGATTCAAATTCCCACCAATCCTATAAACACCCTCCACCTTGTCATACACCATCTAATTTCAGCCTGTTACATTTAGGTGTAATCTCTCCTTGGCCTGAGACAATAGTTCAGTGTCCTCAAATTTATAGTGAGATTCAAATTCTCACCAATCCTATAGACACGCTCCACCTTGTCATACACCCTACCAATTTCAGCCTGTTACATTGAGGTGTAATCTCTCCTGGGCCTGAGACAATAGTTCAGCATGATCAAATCTATAGTGAGATTCAAATTCTCAACAATCCTATAGACACCCTCCACCTTGCCATACACCATGCAATTTCAGCCTGTTACATTGAGGTGTAATCTCTCCTGGGCCTAAGACAAATTTTCAGCGTCCTCAAATTTATCGTGAGATTCAAATTCTCACCAATCCTATAAACACCCTCCACCTTGTCATACACCATCCAATTTCAGCCTGTTACATTGAGGTGTAATCGCTACTTGGCCTGAGACAATAGTTCAGCATGATGAAATCTATAGTGAGATTCAAATTCTCACCTATCCTATAGACACTCTCCACCTTGTCATACACCATCCAATTTCAGCCTGTTACATTGAGGTGTAATCTCTCCTGGGCCTGAGACAATAGTTCAGCATGATGAAATCTATAGTGAGATTCAAATTCTCACCTATCCTATAGACAATCTCCACCTTGTCATACACAATCCAATTTCAGCCTGTTACATTGAGGTGCAATCTCTCCTGGGCCTGAGACAATAGTTCACGTTCTCAAATCTATAGTGAGATTCAAATTCTCACCAATCCTATAGACACCCTCCACCTTGTCATACACCATCCAATTTCAGCCTGTTACATTGAGGTGGAATCTCTCCTGGGCCTGAGACCATAGTTCGGCTTCATCAAATCTATAGTGAGATTCAAATTCTCACCAATCCTATAGACACCCTCCAACTTGTCATACACCATCCAATTTCAGCCTGTTACATTGAGGTGTAATCTCTCCTGGGCCTGAGACAAATTTTCAGTGTCCTCAAATTTAAAGTGAGATTCAAATTCCCACCAATCCAATAAACACCCTCGACCTTGTCGTACACCATCCAATTTCAGCCTGCTACATTGAGGTGCAATCTCTCCTGGGCCTGAGACAATAGTTCAGCGTCTTCAAATTTATAGAGAGATTCAAATTCTCACCAATCCTATAGACACCCTCCACCTTGTCATACACCATCCAATTTCAGCCTGTTACACTGAAGTGTAATCTCTCCTTGGCCTGAGACCATAGTTCGGCTTCCTCAAATCTATAGTGAGATTCAAATTCTCACCAATACTATAGACACCCTCCACCTTATCATACACCATCCAATTTCAGCCTGTTACATTGAGGTGTAATCTCTCCTGGGCCTGAGACAATAGTTCAGCGTCCTCAAATATATAGTGAGATTCAAATTCTCACCAATCCTATAGACACCCTCCACCTTGTCATACACCATCCAATTTCAGCCTGTTACATTGAAGTGCAATCTCTCCTGGGCCTGAGACAATAGTTCAGCGTCCTCAAATCTAAAGTGAGATTCAAATTCTCACCAATCCTATAGACACCCTCCACCTTGTCATACACCATCCAATTTCAGCCTGTTACATTGAGGTGTAATCTCTCCTGGGCCTGAGACAATAGTTCACGTCCTCAAATCTATAGTGAGATTCAAATTCTCACCAATCCTAAATACACCCTCCACCTTGTCATACACCATCCAATTTCAGCCTGTTACATTAAGGTGTTATCTCTCCAGGGCCTGAGACAATAGTTTGGCTTCCTCAAATTTATAGTGAGATTCAAATTCTCACCAATCCTATAGACACCCTCCAACTTGTCATAAACCATCCAATTTCAGCCTGTTACAATGAGGTGTAATCTCTACTGGGCCTGAGACAATAGTTCAGCGTCCTCAAATCTATAGTGAGATTCAAATTCTCACCAATCCTATAGACACCCTCCACCTTGTCATACACCATCCAATTTCAGCCTGTTACATTGAGGTGTAATCTTTCCTGGGCATGAGACAAATTTTCAGCGTCCTCAAATTTATCGTGAGATTCAAATTCTCACCAATCCTATAAACACCCTCCACCTTGTCATACACCATCCAATTTCAGCCTGTTACATTGAGGTGTAATCTCTACTTGGCCTGAGACAATAGTTCAGCATGATGAAATCTATAGTGAGATTCAAATTCTCACCTATCCTATAGACACTCTCCACCTTGTCAAACACCATGCAATTTCAGCCTGTTACATTGAGGTGTAATCTCTCCAGGGCCTGAGACAATAGTTCACGTCCTCAAATTTATAGTGAGATTCAAATTCTCTCCAATCCTATAGACACCCTCCACCTTGTCATACACCATTCAATTTCAGCCTGTTACATTGAGGTGGAATCTCTCCTGGGCCTGAGACCATAGTTCGGCTTCATCAAATCTATAGTGAGATTCAAATTCTCACCAATCCTACAGACACCCTCCAACTTGTCATACACCATCCAATTTCAACCTGTTACATTGAAGTGTAATCTCTCCTGGGCCTGAGACAAATTTTCAGTGTCCTCAAATTTAAAGTGAGATTCAAATTCCCACCAATCCTATAAACACCCTCCACCTTGTCATACACCATCCAATTTCAGCCTGTTACATTTAGGTGTAATCTCTCCTTGGCCTGAGACAATAGTTCAGCGTCCTCAAATTTATAGTGAGATTCAAATTCTCACCAATCCTATAGACACCCTCCACCTTGTCATACACCCTACCAATTTCAGCCTGTTACATTGAGGTGTAATCTCTCCTGGGCCTGAGACAATAGTTCAGCATGATCAAATCTATAGTGAGATTCAAATTCTCAACAATCCTATAGACACCCTCCACCTTGCCATACACCATGCAATTTCAGCCTGTTACATTGAGGTGTAATCTCTCCTGGGCCTAAGACAAATTTTCAGCGTCCTCAAATTTATCGTGAGATTCAAATTCTCACCAATCCTATAAACACCCTCCACCTTGTTATACACCATCCAATTTCAGCCTGTTACATTGAGGTGTAATCGCTACTTGGCCTGAGACAATAGTTCAGCATGATGAAATCTATAGTGAGATTCAAATTCTCACCTATCCTATAGACACTCTCCACCTTGTCATACACCATCCAATTTCAGCCTGTTACATTGAGGTGTAATCTATCCTGGGCCTGAGACAATAGTTCAGCATGATGAAATCTATAGTGAGATTCAAATTCTCACCTATCCTATAGACACTCTCCACCTTGTCATACACCATCCAATTTCAGCCTGTTACATTGAGGTGTAATCTATCCTGGGCCTGAGACAATAGTTCAGCATGATGAAATCTATAGTGAGATGCAAATTCTCACCTATCCTATAGACAATCTCCACCTTGTCATACACAATCCAATTTCAGCCTGTTACATTGAGGTGCAATCTCTCCTGGGCCTGAGACAATAGTTCACGTTCTCAAATCTATAGTGAGATTCAAATTCTCACCAATCCTATAGACACCCTCCACCTTGTCATACACCATCCAATTTCAGCCTGTTACATTGAGGTGGAATCTCTCCTGGGCCTGAGACCATAGTTCGGCTTCATCAAATCTATAGTGAGATTCAAATTCTCACCAATCCTATAGACACCCTCCAACTTGTCATACACCATCCAATTTCAGCCTGTTACATTGAGGTGTAATCTCTCCTGGGCCTGAGACAAATTTTCAGTGTCCTCAAATTTAAAGTGAGATTCAAATTCCCACCAATCCAATAAACACCCTCGACCTTGTCATACACCATCCAATTTCAGCCTGCTACATTGAGGTGCAATCTCTCCTGGGCCTGAGACAATAGTTCAGCGTCTTCAAATTTATAGAGAGATTCAAATTCTCACCAATCCTATAGACACCCTCCACCTTGTCATACACCATCCAATTTCAGCCTGTTACACTGAAGTGTAATCTCTCCTTGGCCTGAGACCATAGTTCGGCTTCCTCAAATCTACAGTGAGATTCAAATTCTCACCAATCCTATAGACACCCTCCACCTTATCATACACCATCCAATTTCAGCCTGTTACATTGAGGTGTAATCTCTCCTGGGCCTGAGACAATAGTTCAGCGTCCTCAAATATATAGTGAGATTCAAATTCTCACCAATCCTATAGACACCCTCCACCTTGTCATACACCATCCAATTTCAGCCTGTTACATTGAAGTGCAATCTCTCCTGGGCCTGAGACAATAGTTCAGCGTCCTCAAATCTAAAGTGAGATTCAAATTCTCACCAATCCTATAGACACCCTCCACCTTGTCATACACCATCCAATTTCAGCCTGTTACATTGAGGTGTAATCTCTCCTGGGCCTGAGACAATAGTTCACGTCCTCAAATCTATAGTGAGATTCAAATTCTCACCAATCCTAAATACACCCTCCACCTTGTCATACACCATCCAATTTCAGCCTGTTACATTAAGGTGTTATCTCTCCAGGGCCTGAGACAATAGTTTGGCTTCCTCAAATTTATAGTGAGATTCAAATTCTCACCAATCCTATAGACACCCTCCAACTTGTCATAAACCATCCAATTTCAGCCTGTTACAATGAGGTGTAATCTCTACTGGGCCTGAGACAATAGTTCAGCGTCCTCAAATCTATAGTGAGATTCAAATTCTCACCAATCCTATAGACACCCTCCACCTTGTCATACACCATCCAATTTCAGCCTGTTACATTGAGGTGTAATCTTTCCTGGGCATGAGACAAATTTTCAGCGTCCTCAAATTTATCGTGAGATTCAAATTCTCACCAATCCTATAAACACCCTCCACCTTGTCATACACCATCCAATTTCAGCCTGTTACATTGAGGTGTAATCTCTACTTGGCCTGAGACAATAGTTCAGCATGATGAAATCTATAGTGAGATTCAAATTCTCACCTATCCTATAGACACTCTCCACCTTGTCAAACACCATGCAATTTCAGCCTGTTACATTGAGGTGTAATCTCTCCAGGGCCTGAGACAATAGTTCATGTCCTCAAATTTATAGTGAGATTCAAATTCTCTCCAATCCTATAGACACCCTCCACCTTGTCATACACCATTCAATTTCAGCCTGTTACATTGAGGTGGAATCTCTCCTGGGCCTGAGACCATAGTTCGGCTTCATCAAATCTATAGTGAGATTCAAATTCTCACCAATCCTACAGACACACTCCAACTTGTCATACACCATCCAATTTCAACCTGTTACATTGAGGTGTAATCTCTCCTGGGCCTGAGACAAATTTTCAGTGTCCTCAAATTTAAAGTGAGATTCAAATTCCCACCAATCCTATAAACACCCTCCACCTTGTCATACACCATCCAATTTCAGCCTGTTACATTTAGGTGTAATCTCTCCTTGGCCTGAGACAATAGTTCAGCGTCCTCAAATTTATAGTGAGATTCAAATTCTCACCAATCCTATAGACACCCTCCACCTTGTCATACACCCTACCAATTTCAGCCTGTTACATTGAGGTGTAATCTCTCCTGGGCCTGAGACAATAGTTCAGCATGATCAAATCTATAGTGAGATTCAAATTCTCACCTATTCGATAGACACTTTCCACCTTGTCATACACCATCCAAATTCTTCCTGTTACATTGAGGTGTAATCTCTCCTGAGCCTGAGACAATAGTTCAGCATCCTCAAATCTCTAACGAGATCCAAATTCTCACCAATCTTATAGACACCCTCCAACTTGTCATACACCATCCAATTTCAGCCTGTTACATTGACGTGTAATCTCTCCTGGGCCTGAGGCAATAGTTCAGCGTCCTCAAATCTATAGTGAGATTCAAATTATCACCAATCCTATAGACACTCTCCACCTTGTCACACACCATCCAATTTCAGCCTGTTACATTAAGGTGTAATCTCTCCTGGGCCTGAGACAATAGTTCAGCGTCCTCAAATCTCTAACGAGATCCAAATTCTCACCAATTCTATAGACACCCCCCAACTTGTCATACACCATCCAATTTCAGCCTGTTACATTGACGTGTAATCTCTCCTGGGCCTGAGGCAATAGTTCAGCGTCCTCAAATCTATAGTGAGATTCAAATTCTCACCAATCCTATAGACACCCTCGACCTTGTCGTACACCATTCAATTTCAGCCTGTTACATTGAGGTGCAATCTCTCCTGGGCCTGAGACAATAGTTCAGCGTCCTCAAATCTAAAGTGAGATTCAAATTCTCACCAATCCTATAGACACCCTCCACCTTGTCATACACCATCCAATTTCAGCCTGTTACATTGAGGTGTAATCTCTCCTGGGCCTGAGACAATAGTTCACGTCCTCAAATCTATAGTGAGATTCAAATTCTCACCAATCCTAAATACACCCTCCACCTTGTCATACACCATCCAATTTCAGCCTGTTACATTAAGGTGTTATCTCTCCAGGGCCTGAGACTGTTACAATGAGGTGTAATCTCTACTGGGCCTGAGACAATAGTTCAGCGTCCTCAAATCTATAGTGAGATTCAAATTCTCACCAATCCTATAGACACCCTCGAACTTGTCATACACCATCCAATTTCAGCCTGTTACATTGAGGTGTAATCTTTCCTGGGCATGAGACAAATTTTCAGCGTCCTCAAATTTATCGTGAGATTCAAATTCTCACCAATCCTATAAACACCCTCCACCTTGTCATACACCATCCAATTTCAGCCTGTTACATTGAGGTGTAATCTCTACTTGGCCTGAGACAATAGTTCAGCATGATGAAATCTATAGTGAGATTCAAATTCTCACCTATCCTATAGACACTCTCCACCTTGTCAAACACCATGCAATTTCAGCCTGTTACATTGAGGTGTAATCTCTCCAGGGCCTGAGACAATAGTTCACGTCCTCAAATTTATAGTGAGATTCAAATTCTCTCCAATCCTATAGACACCCTCCACCTTGTCATACACCATTCAATTTCAGCCTGTTACATTGAGGTGGAATCTCTCCTGGGCCTGAGACCATAGTTCGGCTTCATCAAATCTATAGTGAGATTCAAATTCTCACCAATCCTACAGACACCCTCCAACTTGTCATACACCATCCAATTTCAACCTGTTACATTGAAGTGTAATCTCTCCTGGGCCTGAGACAAATTTTCAGTGTCCTCAAATTTAAAGTGAGATTCAAATTCCCACCAATCCTATAAACACCCTCCACCTTGTCATACACCATCCAATTTCAGCCTGTTACATTTAGGTGTAATCTCTCCTTGGCCTGAGACAATAGTTCAGCGTCCTCAAATTTATAGTGAGATTCAAATTCTCACCAATCCTATAGACACCCTCCACCTTGTCATACACCCTACCAATTTCAGCCTGTTACATTGAGGTGTAATCTCTCCTGGGCCTGAGACAATAGTTCAGCATGATCAAATCTATAGTGAGATTCAAATTCTCAACAATCCTATAGACACCCTCCACCTTGCCATACACCATGCAATTTCAGCCTGTTACATTGAGGTGTAATCTCTCCTGGGCCTAAGACAAATTTTCAGCGTCCTCAAATTTATCGTGAGATTCAAATTCTCACCAATCCTATAAACACCCTCCACCTTGTTATACACCATCCAATTTCAGCCTGTTACATTGAGGTGTAATCGCTACTTGGCCTGAGACAATAGTTCAGCATGATGAAATCTATAGTGAGATTCAAATTCTCACCTATCCTATAGACACTCTCCACCTTGTCATACACCATCCAATTTCAGCCTGTTACATTGAGGTGTAATCTATCCTGGGCCTGAGACAATAGTTCAGCATGATGAAATCTATAGTGAGATGCAAATTCTCACCTATCCTATAGACAATCTCCACCTTGTCATACACAATCCAATTTCAGCCTGTTACATTGAGGTGCAATCTCTCCTGGGCCTGAGACAATAGTTCACGTTCTCAAATCTATAGTGAGATTCAAATTCTCACCAATCCTATAGACGCCCTCCACCTTGTCATACACCATCCAATTTCAGCCTGTTACATTGAGGTGGAATCTCTCCTGGGCCTGAGACCATAGTTCGGCTTCATCAAATCTATAGTGAGATTCAAATTCTCACCAATCCTATAGACACCCTCCAACTTGTCATACACCATCCAATTTCAGCCTGTTACATTGAGGTGTAATCTCTCCTGGGCCTGAGACAAATTTTCAGTGTCCTCAAATTTAAAGTGAGATTCAAATTCCCACCAATCCAATAAACACCCTCGACCTTGTCATACACCATCCAATTTCAGCCTGCTACATTGAGGTGCAATCTCTCCTGGGCCTGAGACAATAGTTCAGCGTCTTCAAATTTATAGAGAGATTCAAATTCTCACCAATCCTATAGACACCCTCCACCTTGTCATACACCATCCAATTTCAGCCTGTTACACTGAAGTGTAATCTCTCCTTGGCCTGAGACCATAGTTCGGCTTCCTCAAATCTATAGTGAGATTCAAATTCTCACCAATCCTATAGACACCCTCCACCTTATCATACACCATCCAATTTCAGCCTGTTACATTGAGGTGTAATCTCTCCTGGGCCTGAGACAATAGTTCAGCGTCCTCAAATATATAGTGAGATTCAAATTCTCACCAATCCTATAGACACCCTCCACCTTGTCATACACCATCCAATTTCAGCCTGTTACATTGAAGTGCAATCTCTCCTGGGCCTGAGACAATAGTTCAGCGTCCTCAAATCTAAAGTGAGATTCAAATTCTCACCAATCCTATAGACACCCTCCACCTTGTCATACACCATCCAATTTCAGCCTGTTACATTGAGGTGTAATCTCTCCTGGGCCTGAGACAATAGTTCACGTCCTCAAATCTATAGTGAGATTCAAATTCTCACCAATCCTAAATACACCCTCCACCTTGTCATACACCATCCAATTTCAGCCTGTTACATTAAGGTGTTATCTCTCCAGGGCCTGAGACAATAGTTTGGCTTCCTCAAATTTATAGTGAGATTCAAATTCTCACCAATCCTATAGACACCCTCCAACTTGTCATAAACCATCCAATTTCAGCCTGTTACAATGAGGTGTAATCTCTACTGGGCCTGAGACAATAGTTCAGCGTCCTCAAATCTATAGTGAGATTCAAATTCTCACCAATCCTATAGACACCCTCCACCTTGTCATACACCATCCAATTTCAGCCTGTTACATTGAGGTGTAATCTTTCCTGGGCATGAGACAAATTTTCAGCGTCCTCAAATTTATCGTGAGATTCAAATTCTCACCAATCCTATAAACACCCTCCACCTTGTCATACACCATCCAATTTCAGCCTGTTACATTGAGGTGTAATCTCTACTTGGCCTGAGACAATAGTTCAGCATGATGAAATCTATAGTGAGATTCAAATTCTCACCTATCCTATAGACACTCTCCACCTTTTCAAACACCATGCAATTTCAGCCTGTTACATTGAGGTGTAATCTCTCCAGGGCCTGAGACAATAGTTCACGTCCTCAAATTTATAGTGAGATTCAAATTCTCTCCAATCCTATAGACACCCTCCACCTTGTCATACACCATTCAATTTCAGCCTGTTACATTGAGGTGGAATCTCTCCTGGGCCTGAGACCATAGTTCGGCTTCATCAAATCTATAGTGAGATTCAAATTCTCACCAATCCTACAGACACACTCCAACTTGTCATACACCATCCAATTTCAACCTGTTACATTGAGGTGTAATCTCTCCTGGGCCTGAGACAAATTTTCAGTGTCCTCAAATTTAAAGTGAGATTCAAATTCCCACCAATCCTATAAACACCCTCCACCTTGTCATACACCATCCAATTTCAGCCTGTTACATTTAGGTGTAATCTCTCCTTGGCCTGAGACAATAGTTCAGCGTCCTCAAATTTATAGTGAGATTCAAATTCTCACCAATCCTATAGACACCCTCCACCTTGTCATACACCCTACCAATTTCAGCCTGTTACATTGAGGTGTAATCTCTCCTGGGCCTGAGACAATAGTTCAGTATGATCAAATCTATAGTGAGATTCAAATTCTCACCTATTCGATAGACACTTTCCACCTTGTCATACACCATCCAAATTCTTCCTGTTACATTGAGGTGTAATCTCTCCTGAGCCTGAGACAATAGTTCAGCATCCTCAAATCTCTAACGAGATCCAAATTCTCACCAATCTTATAGACACCCTCCAACTTGTCATACACCATCCAATTTCAGCCTGTTACATTGACGTGTAATCTCTCCTGGGCCTGAGGCAATAGTTCAGCGTCCTCAAATCTATAGTGAGATTCAAATTATCACCAATCCTATAGACACTCTCCACCTTGTCACACACCATCCAATTTCAGCCTGTTACATTGAGGTGTAATCTCTCCTGGGCCTGAGACAATAGTTCAGCGTCCTCAAATCTTTAACGAGATCCAAATTCTCACCAATTCTATAGACATCCCCCAACTTGTCATACACCATCCAATTTCAGCCTGTTACATTGACGTGTAATCTCTCCTGGGCCTGAGGCAATAGTTCAGCGTCCTCAAATCTATAGTGAGATTCAAATTCTCACCAATCCTATAGACACCCTCGACCTTGTCGTACACCATTCAATTTCAGCCTGTTACATTGAGGTGTAATCTCTACTAGGCCTGAGACAATAGTTCAGCGTCATCAAATCTATAGTGAGATTCAAATTCTCACCAATCCTATAGACACCCTCCACCTTGTCATACACCATCCAATTTCAGCCTGTTACATTGAGGTGTAATTTCTCCTGGGCCTGAGACAATAGTTCACGTCCTCAAATCTATAGTGAGATTCAAATTCTCACCAATCCTATAGACACCCTCCACCTTGTCATACACCATCCAATTTCAGCCTGGTACATTGAGGTGTAATCTCTCCTGGACCTGAGACCATAGTTCGGCTTCCTCAAATCTATAGTGAGATTCAAATTCTCATCAATCCTATAGAAGCCCAACAACTTTTCATATACCATCCAATTTCAGCCTGTTTCATTGAGGTGTAATTTCTCCTGGGCCAGAGACAATAGTTCAGCATGATCAAATCTATAGTGAGATTCAAATTCTCACCTATCCTATCGACACTCTCCACCTTGTCAAACACCATCCAATTTCTGCCTGTTACATTGACGTGTAATCTCTCCTGGGCCTAAGACAATAGTTCAGCGTCCTCAAATCTATAGTGAGATTCAAATTCTCACCAATCCTATAGACACCCTCGACCTTGTCATACACCATCCAATTTCAGCCTGTTACATTGAGGTGTAATCTCTACTGGGCCTGAGACAATAGTTCAGCGTCATCAAATCTATAGTGAGATTCAAATTCTCACCAATCCTATAGACACCCTTCACCTTGTCATACACCATTGAATTTCAGCCTGTTACATTGAGGTATAATCTCTCCTGGGCCTGAGACAATAGTTCACGTCCTCAAATCTATAGTGAGATTCAAATTCTCACCAATCCTATAGACACCCTCCACCTTGTCATACACCATCCAATTTCAGCCTGTTACATTGAGGTGTAATCTCTCCTGGGCCTGAGAACATAGTTCGGCTTCCTCAAATCTATAGTGAGATTCAAATTCTCACCAATCCTATAGACACCCCCCAACTTGTCATACATCGTCCAATTTCAACCTGTTACATTGAGGTGTAATCTCTTCTGGGCCTGAGACAATAGTTCAGTGTCCTCAAATCTATAGTGAGATTCAAATTCTCACCAATCCTATAGACACCCTCCACCTTGTCATACACCATACAATTTCAGCCTGTTACATTGAGGTGTAATTTCTCCTGGGCCTGAGACAATAGTTCAGCATCCTCAAATCTGTAGTGAGAATTAAATTCTCACCAATCCTATACACACCATCCACCTTGTCATACACCATCCAATTTCAGCCTGTTACATTGAGGTGTAATCTCTCCTGGGCCTGAAACAATAGTTAAGCGTCCTCAAATTTATAGTAGGATTCAAATTCTCACCAATCCTATAGACACCCTCCACCTTGTCATACACCATCCACTTTCAGCCTGTTACATTGAGGTGTAATCTCTCCTGGGCCTGAGACAATAGTTCAACATGATCAAATCTACAGTGAGATTCAAATTCTCACCTATCCTATATACACTCTCCACCATGTCATACACCATCCAATTTCAGCCTGCTACATTGATGTGTAATCTCTCCTGTGCATGAGACAATAGTTCAGCATCCACAAATCTATAGTGAGATTCAAATTCTCACCAATCCTATAGACACCCTCCAACTTGTCATACACCATCCAATTTCAGCCTGTTGCAATGAGGTATAATCTCTCCTGGGCCTGAGAAAATAGTTCAGCTTCCTCAAGTCTATAGTGAGAGTCAAATTCTCACCAATCCTATAGATACCCTCCACCTTATCATACACCATCCAATTTCAGCCTGTTACATTGAGGTGTCATCTCTCCTGGGCCTCAGACAATAGTTCAACGTCCTCAAATCTACAGTGACATTCAAATTCTCATCAATCCTATAGACACCCTCCACCTTGTCATACACCATCCAATTTCAGCCTGTTACATTGAGGTGTAATCTCTCCTGGGCCTGAGACAATAGTTCAGCTTCCTCAAATTAATAGTGAGATTCAAATTCTCACCAATCCTATAGACACCCTCCACCTTGTCAAACACCATCCACTTTCAGCATGTTACATTGAGATGTAATCTCTCCTGGGCCTGAGACAATAGTTCAACATGATCAAATATATAGTGAGATTCAAATTCTCACCTATCCTATATACACTCTTCACCTTGTCATACACCATCCAATTTCAGCCTTCTACATTGATGTGTAATCTCTCCTGGGCATGAGACAATAGTTCAGCGTCCAAAAATCTATAGTGAGATTCAAATTCTCACCAATCCTATAGACACCCTCCACCTTGTCATACACCATCCAATTTCAGCCTGTTGCAATGAGGTGTAATCTCTCCTGGGCCTGAGAAAATAGTTCAGATTCCTCAAGTCTATAGTGAGAGTCAAATTCTCACCAATCATTTAGACACCCTCCACCTTGTCATACACCATCCAATTTCAGCCTGTTACATTGAGGTGTCATCTCTCCTGGGCCTCAGACAATTGTTCAACGTCCTCAAATCTACAGTGAGATTCAAATTCTCATCAATCCTATAGACACCCTCCACTTTTTCATACACCATCCATTTTCAGCCTGTTACATTGAGGTGTAATCTCTCCTGGGCCTGAGACAATAGTTCAGCTTCCTCAAATTAATAGTGAGATTCAAATTCACACCAATCCTATAGACACCCTCCACCTTTCATACACCATCCAATTTCAGTCTGTTACATTGAGGTGTAATCTCTCCTGGGCTTGAGACAATAGTTCAGTGTCCTCAAATCTATAGTGAGATTCAAATTCTCTCCCATCCTATAGACACCCTCCACCTTGTCATACACCATCCAATTTCAGCCTGTTACATTGAGGCGTAATCTCTCCTGGGCCTGAGACAATAGTTCAGCTTCCTCAAATCTATAGTGAGATTCAAATTCTCACCAATCCTATAGACACCCTCCACCTTTTCATACATCATCCAATTTCAGCCTGGTACACTGAGATGTAATCTCCTGGGCCTGAGACAATAGTTCAGCGTCCTCAAATCTATAGTGAGATTCAAATTCTCACCAATCCTATAGACACCCTCCACCTTGTTATACACCATCCAATTTCAGCCTGTTACTTTGAAGTGTAATCTCTCCTGGGCATGAGACAATAGTTCAGCGTCCACAAATCTATTGTGAGATTCAAATTCACACCAATCCTATAGACACCCTCCATCTTGTCATACACCATCCAATTTCAGCCTGTAACATTGAGGTGTATTCTCTCCTCGGCCTGAGACAATAATTTAGCGTCCTCAAGTCTATAGTGAGATTCAAATTCTCACCAATCCTATAGACACCCTGCACCTTATCATACACCATCCAATTTCAGCCTGTTACATTGAGGTGTAATCTCTCCTGGGCCTGAGACAATACTTCAGCTTCCTCAAATCTATAGTGAGATTCATATTCTCACCAATCCTATAGACACCCTCCACCTTGTCATACATCATCCAATTTCAGCCTGTTACACTGAGTTGTAATCTCTCCTGGGCCTGAGACAATACTTCAGCTTCCTCAAATCTATAGTGAGATTCAAATTCTCACCAATCCTATAGACACCCACCACCTTGTCATACATCATCCAATTTCAGCCTCTTACACTGAGGTGTAATCTCTCCTGGGCCTGAGACAATAGTTCAGCTTCCTCAAATTAATAGTGAGATTCAAATTCACACCAATCCTATAGACACCCTCCACCTTTCATACACCATCCAATTTCAGTCTGTTACATTGAGGTGTAATCTCTCCTGGGCTTGAGACAATAGTTCAGTGTCCTCAAATCTATAGTGAGATTCAAATTCTCTCCCATCCTATAGACACCCTCCACCTTGTCATACACCATCCAATTTCAGCCTGTTACATTGAGGCGTAATCTCTCCTGGGCCTGAGACAATAGTTCAGCTTCCTCAAATCTATAGTGAGATTCAAATTCTCACCAATCCTATAGACACCCTCCACCTTTTCATACATCATCCAATTTCAGCCTGGTACACTGAGATGTAATCTCCTGGGCCTGAGACAATAGTTCAGCGTCCTCAAATCTATAGTGAGATTCAAATTCTCACCAATCCTATAGACACCCTCCACCTTGTTATACACCATCCAATTTCAGCCTGTTACTTTGAAGTGTAATCTCTCCTGGGCATGAGACAATAGTTCAGCGTCCACAAATCTATTGTGAGATTCAAATTCACACCAATCCTATAGACACCCTCCATCTTGTCATACACCATCCAATTTCAGCCTGTAATATTGAGGTGTATTCTCTCCTCGGCCTGAGACAATAATTCAGCGTCCTCAAGTCTATAGTGAGATTCAAATTCTCACCAATCCTATAGACACCCTGCACCTTATCATACACCATCCAATTTCAGCCTGTTACATTGAGGTGTAATCTCTCCTGGGCCTGAGACAATACTTCAGCTTCCTCAAATCTATAGTGAGATTCATATTCTCACCAATCCTATAGACACCCTCCACCTTGTCATACATCATCCAATTTCAGCCTGTTACACTGAGTTGTAATCTCTCCTGGGCCTGAGACAATACTTCAGCTTCCTCAAATCTATAGTGAGATTCAAATTCTCACCAATCCTATAGACACCCACCACCTTGTCATACATCATCCAATTTCAGCCTCTTACACTGAGGTGTAATCTCTCCTGGGCCTGAGACAATAGTTCCGCGTCCTCAAGTCTATAGTGAGATTCAAATTCTCACCAATCCTATAGACACCCTCCACCTTGTCATACACCATCCAATTTCAGCCTGTTACATTGAGGTATAAACTCTCCTGGGCCTGAGACAATAGTTCAGCGTCGTTAAATCTATAGTGAGATTCAAATTCTCACCAATCCTATAGACACCCTCCACCTTATCATACACCATCCAATTTCAGCCTGTTACATTGAGGTGTAATCTCTCCTGGGCCTGAGACAATACTTCAGCTTCCTCAAATCTATAGTGAGATTCAAATTCTCACCAATCCTATAGACACCATCCACCTTGTCACACATCATCCAATTTCAGCCTGTTACACTGAGGTGTAATCTTTCCTCGGCCTGAGACAATAGTTCAGCTTCCTCAAATCTATAGTGAGATTCAAATTCTCACCAATCCTATAGACACCCTCCACCTTATCATACATCTTCCAATTTCAGCCCGTTACACTGAGGTGTAATCTCTCCTCGGCCTGAGACAATAGTTCAGCTTCCTCAAATCTATAGTGAGATTCAAATTCTGACCAATCCTATAGACACCCTCCACCTTATCATACATCATCCAATTTCAGCCTGTTACATTGAGATGTAATCTCTCCTGGGCCTGAGACAATACTTCAGCTTCCTCAAATCTATAGTGAGATTCATATTCTCACCAATCCTATAGACACCCACCACCTTGTCATACATCATCCAAATTCAGCCTCTTACACTGAGGTGTAATCTCTCCTGGGCCTGAGACAATAGTTCCGCGTCCTCAAGTCTATAGTGAGATTCAAATTCTCACCAATCCTATAGACACCCTCCACCTTATCATACACCATCCAATTTCAGCCTGTTACATTGAGGTGTAATCTCTCCTGGGCCTGAGACAATACTTCAGCTTCCTCAAATCTATAGTGAGATTCAAAATCTCACCAATCCTATAGACACCCACCACCTTGTCATACATCATCCAATTTCAGCCTCTTACACTGAGGTGTAATCTCTCCTGGGCCTGAGACAATAGTTCAGCATCCTCAAGTCTATAGTGAGATTCAAATTCTCACCAATCCTATAGACACCCTCCACCTTGTCATACACCATCCAATTTCAGCCTGTTACATTGAGGTGTAAACTCTCCTGGGCCTGAGACAATAGTTCAGCGTCCTTAAATCTTTAGTGAGATTCAAATTCTCAGCAATCCTATAGACACCCTCCACCTTGTCATACATCATCCAATTTCAGCCTGTTACATTGAGGTATAATCTCTCCTGGGTCTCAGACAATAGTTCAGAATGCTCAAATCTATAGTGAGATTCAAGTTCTAACCTATCCTATAGACACTCTCCACCTTGTCATACACCATCCAATTTAAGCATGTTACATGGAGGTGTAATCTCTCCTGGGCCTGAAACAATAGTTCAGCGTCATCAAATCTATAGTGAGATTCATATTCTCACCAATCCTATAGACACCCTCCACCTTGTCATACACCATCCAATTTCAGCCTGTTACATTGAGGTATAATCTCTTCTGGGCCTGAGACAATAGTTCAGTGTCCTCAAATCTATAGTGAGATTGATATTCTCACCAATCCTATAGACTCCCTCCACCTTGTCATACACCATCCAATTTCAGCCTGTTACATTGAGGTGTTATTTCTCCTTGGCCTGAGACAATAGTTTAGCATCCTCAAATCTTTAGTGAGATTCAAATTCTCACCAATCCTATAGACACCCTCCACCTTGTCATACACCATCCAATTTCAGTCAGTTACATTGAGGTGTAATCTCTCCTGGGCCTGAGACAATAGTTCTGCGTCCTCAAATCTATAGTGAGATTCAAATTCTCACCAATAGCAGATACACCTTCTACCTTGTTTTACAGTACCATATAGCTGGTGTTATTTTCGGTACATTTTCACAAAAATGAGGAAGTATGGTGGAAGACGCAATGGAAGTGTGGCGGGGGTTGCCAGCTGGTCCCGATGGTGGTGGTGGTGTTGCATCTGTTGGTAGTGGCAAAAGCACAATAGCACCTAAGGCAGGAGGTGTTGAGCCTGCATCATCGTCTGGCTCCACAAGGCCTTGAAGGCTCTCTTTTCTGGGAGTAGGTAAACCACTTTTAAAGCCGGAGCTTCAGGAACAAGTTTTGGCTTACATTGCTGACACAGCCTCCAGCTCTCTCACCTCCTCTTCTGAAGTTTCAAAAAATAAAAGCACTGAGTCGTCAGTGGAGGCTCCAGTCAGGAACAACACCTTTCCTTGTGTCCTTCACCCCTACCAAAAGTGAAGGATGTGGCAGGCCACTCAACCGATTACTCCATGGAGCTCTTTTCACATACCATACATGGGTTAGCAAGTCAAATCGTGAATTCCCCAGTCCAATATGAATCTGACATGGAGTGCACTGATGCACAGCCACTGCTAGATTTTTCTGCTAGTACATTCACTCAGAGCACTACATTGTTCTCGCAGTGTATTAAGGTAGAATCTGACCCTGATGAAACTCAGGTGCCCCTTCCCACATACTATACCACCTAACACGGTGACACAGAGGAAGGTGCACATGAAATTGAAGAGGAGATGATGGATGACCCAGTTGTTGACCCAGATTGGCATCCATTGGGGGAAGAGAGTGCCACTGCCAATAGCTCAGAAGAGGAGGAGGATCCGCAGCAGGCAACGACATCGCAACAGCTGTTATCTGGCATGACTGTTGCAGTCCAAAAACGTGTTACAAAAACCAAAAGACTACCAAACTTCACGTACCACATGTGCACTTGCTCTGAATGAAGGTAGTCAGCAATGCTACATCGCTTCGCCCCTGTAAGCCCACCGGTTAGCACACCACCACCAGCAAATGTCGAGGTGTCATCGCAAGGGCAAAGCAGTTATGGAATCACAATGTTATTGCTACGAAAGACTGAATCTAAGCCATCAGCAACACCATCAACACCATCACCAACCCTCTCTCAGTCCGCCATGTCCACCGCTAGTTCCACCATATGCAGCTTTCAAGTCCAGCTCACCCTACCAGAGACTCTGAGTAGGACAAGAAAGTACTCATCCTCTCATCCGTGTACACTGGCTTTGAACGCCCACATTGCCAAACTAATCTCGTTAGAGATGATGCCCTACCGGATGGTTGAAAGCAAAGCTTTCCACGAGCTCATGGCCTACGCAGTACCATGCTATGACCTACCCAGTCTGCACTTCTTTTAACAAAAAGCCATCCCAGCCCTCCACGTGCATGTGAAAGACCGCATTGTCCATGCACTCAAGCAATCAGTGAGTGGAAAGGAGCACCTCACAACAGATGCATTGTCCAGTAGGCATGGCCAGGGCCGTTACGTGTAAATCACTGCGCACTGGGTTAATGTGGTGTATGCAGGGTCCACAGGGGACAGCGGTGGTGGGACAGTGCTGCCTAGCCCACGGTATAGGAAACAGTTGGCTGTAGGCATTCTACCCTCCTCCTCCAGAAGCGAAAGCTCGTCCACAGAGTGCAGTCGCACGAGCACTCCATCCGCAGCTGCCAGTGTTGCACCCGAGTTGTCCCTCTATCGAATAGCTATTGGTAAGCGTCAGCATGCTGTGTTGAAGATGATGTGTTTGGGCGACAACAGACACACCGTGGAGGTACTGGCCGACTACTTGCAGCGACAAACTGAGTCATGGCTGGGCAGTCTACATCTTGAGGCAGGCAAGGTAGTTAGTGATAACGGCCGGAATTTTGTGGCAGCCATAGCCCTTTCAAAACTCAGACACATACCTTGCCTGGCTCACACCTTGAACCTGGTGGTGCAGTGCTTCCTCAATAATTATCCGGAGTTAACACCCCTGCTCCATAAGGTGCGAAGACTGTGCTCGCACATCCGCCGGTCGCCCGTACACTCCAGTCGCATGCAGAAGCTGCAGCGATTGCTCCACCTTCCCAAGCACCGCCTAATTTTCAACATTGCAACAAGGTGGAACTCCACCCTGCACATGGTTCAGAGGCTGTGAGAACAGAGGCAGGCTATAATTCATTTGTGGGAGGATACACGGGCAGGCAGTTTGCAGGCAGACATGGAGTTGTCAGGTATGCAGTGGTCGAAGCTGAAAGACCCCTGTAAAGTCCTTCAGTGTTTTGAGGAATGCACATGGCTGGTAAGCGCAGACGACGCCATCATAAGCATGAGCATCCCACTTATGCGTCTGCTCATGCAAACTTTGACACACATTAAGGAACAGGCGTCTGCTGCCGAGGTGGAAGAGGTGGAGGGAAGATTTGATGACAGTCAGCTATTGTCTGCTCAGGGAAGTCTCGTGGACAAGATGGAGGAAGAAGAGGAAAAGGAGGAGGAGGATGGGGATGATTATTTTGGGGAGTAGGATGCTTCTCAGGGGGCAAGAAAAAAAGTTGGCGTGGCAAGATCAGGTACAGGGTTTGTGCGTGACTGGAGGGATGTTGATTTGCCAGAAAATGCTCCTCCACCCAGCACTCGCAGTGCATCATTGACACCTGGAACATTTTCGCACATGTCTGATTATGCCTTGAAGATCCTAAAAAGGGACCCCCGCATTGCCAAAATTAGGAACGTTGATGACTACTGGTTGGCCAGCATCCTGGATGCACGCTATAAAGGCAAATTCCAAAACATCATGCCACAGGAGAACCTGGAGCTAATATTGGCTAACGAACAAGCAACTCTGGTAAACCGTTTGTTTGAGGCATTCCCAGCACAAAGCGGCGGTGATGTTTTTCCAATGAGCCGTAGGGGGCAACATGGAAGAGGTGTTCGTGGTGCACACAGCTGAAGTGGCATTGGACACAGGGGTTTCATGACCATGTTGTGGACTGAATTTTCAAGTATCGCTCACACGACTGGTAATACTGCATCGATCGAAATTGACAGGAGACAGCAGCTGTCAAACTACTTCTCATCCCATATCGATGTTCTCCCTCACCGGTCATTCCCCTTTGACTATTGGGCCAGTAAAATTGACACCTGGCCTGAATTGGCACAATATGCCTTACAGGAGCTCGCTTGCCCTGCTGCTAGTGTGTTATCTTCAGTGCTGCTGGATCAATCCTGACAGAAAAAAGGACCCATCTGTCTACCCAAAATGTTGATGATCTAACCTTCATTAAAATGAACCATGCATGGGTTTCAAAAGATTTTGTCCCTCCCTCCCCTGCTGACACGTAGGTTGCCAGAAAAATGGCTTGCTTTTGTCCTCCTCTTCCGCGGACTTCTCCAATTCCTCCATTTGCAGCTGCTGAATGTCCAACATCAACATATGCCATTTTTTCCACCTCCCTAACTGGGCTGCCTCCCCCCACAGGGCTGGGGTCACCACCTGGCGCACGCACCCGTGCGAGTGCCGTTGCCCTGGACAGGTGGGTGGGCACACTCTTTGGCAACGGCACTGGCACAAGGTCCCTCATAGTAGAATCAAGTGTCTCTGATGGTGGGGGTGCACACCCACCATCAGACACACCGGCATACTATGAGGGGCCCTGTGCCAGTACCGCCGCCCACGTGTGGGCCTCTCCCTGCTCCACCACAGTGTAGTCTGGCCTGTTAAATACTTCACTGGGACTGCCAATACAAATTTGGTGAAATGATAGATGATGGTTAAGACGTACCTATGCCCTGTCCAGCTGGGCTCTATCTTCAGACCTTCAATGGCTTCCATTTGCTATGGACGTCAACTCACAATGAGATGCAGTGGTGGTTTATCATCAGCTTTCACGGTTTTCTGACTCAGAGACGTGTGACATTCCTGCCCACATTTTTAAATGTGTCCGCTCATGCCAATCCAATAGAATCGCCTACAGCCTGTGGCTTGTGTCTTTTGCACTCCAAAGTTACCTGACAGATCATGATAGGCAGTGAGGACAATGTCTACATCTGTCCCTGTGATCACAATTTGATGGAGATGAGTAACGGTGATGGGTTCCACGGTACTTCGATACAGCAAACCTTTCTTCACAAGAACTGTTTTCGCTGTCTCCACAGACAAAGTAAATGAGGGTCAGCATCGCCTCTGAGAATTCTCCTGGGAGTTTTTACTGTGATTAGTAATTCTAAAATTTCTTCAATCAGTCGACTTTCCGTCTGTACTTGTATCCATCTCGTTTCCTCTTGTGGAGAGTCTGGACTGTCTTATTGAGACTGAAATATATATGAAGATTGAAAAATACCCCAACAGTGTATACTGGTGTATGCTTCGAATACATAACCCTTTTTCTACTTTTTAGATTCTTGTCTAATCCATACTGAGTCTGTGAGTGTCTTTGTCGGACTCCAGAAATATACACGCAGATTTTTAATGTTGAAACTATGCTATATATACCTGCTATCCAGTGATACTGTACCCTTTCTCAACTTTCTACAATCACGTCAAATCCATACTGGGCCTGAGACTGTCTGAGTCTGCCTCCTGATATATAGACATAGGTTTTTAATGTTTAAACTATGCTATATATACCTGTTATCCGGTGATACTGTACCCTTTCTCAACTTTGTAAAATCACATCAAATCCATACTGGGCCTGAGATCCTCTGAGTCTGCCTCCTGATATATAGACTTAGGTTTTTAATGTTTAAACTATGCTATATATACCTGTTATCCGGTGATACTGTACCCTTTCTCAACTTTGTGCAATCACGTCAAATCCATACTGGGCCTGAGACCCTCTGAGTCTGCCTCCAGATATATAGATAGGAAGGGTCGTGAAACCTGGTATATGTGACATGTGGAAGAAACTATAAAAATCAATGAATATAATGTTTAATAACATATCACCAACATGTGCAAAAAAAGGGACTATCATTGACCCGTTGCAATATGCTATATAGAGAAAGGAGGTTGAAATAAATCTAAAAATGCATCTATTTAAGATGGTGGCGTCTATTTCCTTTTTACCACTGCGCCTGCGCTGCTCACCCAGTGCTTCCTGTGCTGATGTCAGGGGTTATGGGCGTCCGGACTCGCTGGGCCCCGCGTGATCCGGACATCACACCTCCTTATCACCATGCCTGGATGTGTCTGGGCATCACTCTGGCAGCTCTGGACTCTGGATTCACTGACTTTTAGCCTGGTCTCTTACTATGAGCATTGTATCTAATGATATTAGTTTCTAGGCTCCTCTTGCTGTACTATATAATGTACTTTCACTGCTATATAATCATGATCATATTTAAATGCAGCATTGGCAACATGGGTCTCTGTGTCCTCATTGGCCGTTAATGTTTTTATGGCTTTATAGCTTACTGTTTTTGTGCCTTGCCTTACTGTATAATAAAGCAATTTTATTATGACCCTTAGTTGCATTTTTGGATTTATTTCCCCCTACTTTCTCCTGATATATAGACATAGGTTTTTCAGGTGATCACTATGCTACATATATACCTGTTTTCCGGTGATACTGTACCCTTTCTCAACTTTGTACAATCACGTCAAATCCATACTGGGCCTGAGACCCTCTGAGTCTGCCTCCTGATATACTGACATAGGTTTTTCATGTGCAAACTATGCTACATATACCGTATACCTGTTATCGGGTGATACTGTACCCTTTCTAAACTTTCTACAATCTTATCGAATCCATACTGGGCCTGAGAACGTCTGAGTCTGCCTCCTGATTAGAGATGAGTGGTGTTCGAGTCGACCTGTTCGCCAAGATAAAATTCTAGCTGTTTTGGGTGGTGTTCGAGCCGTTCGTCAAACTCGAACACTTTGCTTAAAATTCGACTGTTCGAGGTTCCGTTCCAGAACGGTTCGTTCACCAAAATCATAACTTCATTTTCACATTAATAATGCTTTTCAATGTTAATAGACTGTTTCATTGCATAGTAGTGGTGTGTCGTAGCAAGCGGTGTAGTACACCTGACAAGGAGCTACACCGTGTGTGTTTCTAATTATTTTTTACCGCATCTTGTCCAGAAAATCCTTTTGGGCCTTGTAGCACTGTCTGCTACTCAGCAGAGGAGCCAACCAGTGAAGTAAGCTATGCCACCTGTTTATGTAAGGACTGCGTGCTACTCAGCAGAGGAGCCCAGCTGTTAAGCAAGCTTCAGCAGCTGTGGTTTGGAAACTTCATTTTTTCTGGAGTGTCGGTTAGTAGTGTTGAGCATTCCGATACCGCAAGTATCGGGTATCGGCCGATATTAGCTGTATCGGAATTCCGATACTTAGTTCCGATACTTTTTTCATATCGAATACCGGAATCGGAAGTTCCCATAATGCTAGGAGCCCGCTCGATTTGATTCAGCCAATGGGGATCCTCAGAAGTGTGGGCACATCCTGTTAGGCATGTAGGCATGTTAACTACTGGCATGGCTGTGATTGGCTGCTGAAATGATGTCATGATGCACTATAAAAAGCGCTGCAGCCGCCATTTCTGGTCACTCTGCTGTGAATTCAGTTAGGGACAGGCTGCTGTTGAAGACTGTGAGGGACAGTTAGAAATAGCGATTCCACAAAACATATAGTGCTTAACCCAGGCTACATAAACCACCACTGTAGCTTGCTTTTCCCTAGCAGCACTGTTTTCACAGCTGTCTGCAAGGGCTGTGTGAGTGCAGACCCACGCTGTGTAGTGTGTCCTGCAGGCACGTCTGCTTGTAGGCCGCCCAGCGTGTGTCTCTGCCTCATACACATTTTTCTTTTATTGCTGCTTTTTTTTTCTCCTGTATATTGTGCTTCCATACGTATCCATATACGTTGGTTGCAAACACTAAAGGAGTGGACAGCGGAGCCTTTCAGCAGCCTTTCAGTGCTATAGCCCATTTCTCTGCACTTGTTTTTGGCTGTCTGATAGGTCTCTCTGTGTGTGAGTGCAGCTCACGTTGCAGTGTGTTCTACAGCCACCGCTAGCTGTAGTCTGCTCAGCGTGCGTCACTGCCTCATACATAGTCCTTTTTTTGCAGCTAATTTAGCCAGATTTTTGCTCCTATATTAGTGTGCTTCCAACCGCATCCATTGTCATTGGTTGGTTGCAAACACTATATAGGATTAGATAGAGGAGCCTTTTTGCTGGCTTGTGCCCTTCAGGGTCAGCCAGGCTAGTATCACCCTATTTTTTGGAGCCTCATCAATTGCATTGTAGGTTAGCTTCCTGCATTGTAATCGCTCCAAAAAGTTTGTGATACTATAGCTTTCAAACTTTGGTCACATCCTTTCCTTTCCCCCCCCCCAAAAAAAAGGAAATAAAGTTCACCAAACACTCCACTTTACAGTTGTCTAGGCCACATTAGATCATATTAAAGTGTAGTACACACACTCTTAGCCAAATTGGTGTTTCTTATACTGGTTAGCAGGTGTTCAGGAATAAGAACACTAAGCCACCCCTTTTTTACTTTTCTGCCTATCTTTATCAGTCTACCAAGATGAAGAAGGCAGGGAGTAAGGCACGTGGTCGTGGCCATGGAGTTTCAGCAGGGAGAGGACGGGGGGATTCAGCAGGGAGAGGACATGGGGATTCGGTGTCTGCTGCGGCCACCAGTGACCCGGCATCCCCCACTTTTACCAGGCAACAGTCCTTCATGCGCAGCTTTGTAGGACCTCGCCGTACCCCACTGCTGCGTGACGAACAAATTGAAGCCGTTGTCGGATGGATGGCAGCTAACGCATCCACTTCAATGACTTCCGCATCCTCCCAAGGCCAGAGCACTGAAGAGCAACCATCTGTCTCTTCACCACCTGCCAAATTGCCCAGGCAGTCTGAGAGCCCTGGACAGGAGCCATCTCAATCTTTACTTCTGTTCTCAGAATCTGTTGGCTTGGATAGAGGTGGCCAGCCAAGCAGCATTCTAGAGCGTGAAGAAGAGGGAGTATGCAGTGATGCGCAACTGCTTTGTCCCTCTGAATCTGAAGAGGCGGGTGGGCCAGTGCCTATTGTCAGCACACCTCAGTACTCATCTGATGATGATGAGACTCAGTTGCCAATTTCTGGTGCGTACGGTGCTGGCGAGACAACCCAGGACCAGCCGGTGCTTGAAGAGGGGAGTGGAGATGATGAGGTCCTTGACTCATCATGGCGTCAGCCACCGGAAGGTGGTGGGAGCAGCTCTGAGGAAGAGATTCCCCGAACGGCCAAAAGAGGAGGGAGAGGGCGGGGCAGACTTGGTTGCCTGTAGCCTCCACTTTGGCACCCGTGAGTAGCAAAGCTCTTCCAAAACACAAAACGGGCGCTCCCAGGACTTGCAGTGCGTGGTCTTTTTTTGACACAGTTGCAGATGACATTTGCTTTGTCAAATGCAAGCTGTGTCATCAGAAAGTGAAACAAGGGAAAAATGTGACCAACCTCAATACCACAAATATGTGGAAACATGTGCGTACCAAGCATGAGGTGGAGCTACACAGACACACTGAAGATGTAGGCCAACCTTCAGCAGCACCTACCACCTCTTCAGCTCGTGTTGGGGCCTCTTCCTCCAGCTCACACAGCTGGTTCGGCTTCCTCACTGGAACGCCATGGAAGAACCACTGCCACTGTTGTCCAGAGACCCAGTGAAATTCCACCCACTGAACCACGTTCGCAGTCATCAGCACACTCCCAGGCCACTCACCAGCAATCGGTAGCACAGGCATGGGAGAAAAAGCGGCCATACTCGGCAAACCATCCCCGAGCATTGGCTCTGAATGCCGGCATTGCCAAACTACTGGCCCTTGAGATGCTGTCATTCAGGCTGGTGGAGACTGACAGCTTCCGGAACTTTATGTCATTGGCAGTTCCACAATACAATGTGCCCAGCCGCTTTTATTTCAGCAGGCAAGCTGTCCCTGCCCTGCAAAAGCATGTGGAGGGAAAAATTAAAAATGCGCTACTAAATGCCATCAGTAGCAAGGTCCACCTGACCACCGATGCGTGGACCAGTAGCCATGGACAGGGACAATACCTTTCCCTCACTGCCCATTGGGTCAATGTTGTGGAGCCGGGTACAGATCTGGAGAGTGGCTCTGTACGTATTCTGCCAACTCCAAGGATTGCAGGAATGCAGTCTGTACATATTGAGTCCTCCTCCTACTCTAGTTCCTCGGAATCAGCACTGCGTGAGCCTGTTAGGCCAGATATGAGCACAGGTGTGGCCAAACGTCAACAGGCCGTCCTAATTTCTTTGGGGAATCGGAGCCACACAGCACAGGAGCTCTGGAATGCCATCAAGCAGGAGAGTGATGTGTGGTTTGTGCCAGTGAATATCCAGCCAGGTTTGGTAGTGAGTGACAATGGCCGAAATCTAGTGGCAGCTCTGGGCCTAGGCAACCTCACTCACATACCATGTCTGGCACACGTGCTCAATTTGGTCGTGCAGAGCTTTCTGAGGGACTATCCGGATCTTGGTGCACTGCTGCACAAGGTTCGCCTAGAGTGTGCTCACTTGCGGCGTTCCAGCATGGCAAGATCGCGCATTGCATCTCTGCAACGCCGATTCCGCCTGCCAGAACATGGCATCATATGTGACCTCCCCTCCAGGTGGAATTCAACGTTACATATGTTGGAGCGGTTGTGTGAGCAGCAGGCAGCAGTAATGGAGTACCAGCTGCATCAGGCGCAAACAAGTCGCACTGTGCGCCGGACACACTTCACCACCACTGAGTGGGCCACTATGAGGGACATCTGCCAAGTTTTGCGTGCCTTCGTTGACTCCACGCGGATGGCCAGTGCAGATGATGCACTAATCAGCATGACTGTCCCCCTCATCTGTCTGCTTCAAAAAACCTTACAAGCACTAAGTGAGGAGGTTTTTGAAGAGGTCGAGGATAAGCAGTCAGAAATGCCATCTGCTTCTGGCAAGTCTGCGCAAAGTGCTTCCACACAAAGGCCCAGGCAGGGGACACTTAGTGAGGAGGATGACGAGGAGTCAATGGAGGAGGAGGAACACATCTCTCCAGAGGAGGGAGGTACACAAGGCTCTAGTAGTCAGTGTGTACAGCGAGGGTGGGGTGATGCTGAGCAGGCAGAGATGCTGCCTCAAGCTGGGGACAGCGTTTCTGGTCCAGTTGGCAGTCTGCAGCACATGGTTGACTTCATGCTGCAGTGCTTGTTAAATGACCGCCGCATCGCCAACATTCTCCACATGGCTGATTATTGGGTGTACACCCTCCTAGATCCTCGCTACCGGGACAACTTACAAAGCCTCATACCACAGTTGAACCGGGAGCGAAAAATGCGGAAGTACCAAGAAACACTTGTGCAGGCCATCATGTTCTCCATTCCCCCCACAAGTGTTGCTGGTAGTGCTTTTCAAAGCAGCCATGTGGGTAGAGGCAGTGGAGGAAGCCCTGCACAAAGAGGTAGCAGAGGCAGTGCCGCAGGACAAGGCAAGGCCAGTATGGCCCAAATGTGGAAAAGTTTTGTGGGACCGCCACAAACGGCTACACCATCACAGACAGCTCCAGTCAGCAGGAGGCAACATTTCCATCAGATGGTGACAGACTACTTGTCGTGCCCTGTTAGTGTTCTCCCAGACGGCCCTTCCCCGTTCAAGTATTGGGTCTCTAAGCTGGATACATGGCCAGAGCTTAGCCAGTATGCATTGGAGGTGCTGGCTTGCCCTGCTGCCAGTGTATTATCGGAACGTGTCTTTAGTACTGCAGGTGGTGTGGTAACAGACCGTCGCACGCGACTATCCGCCGATAATGTTGACCGGCTTACTTTTGTGAAAATGAACAAGGCCTAGATCTCACCTGAATTTGCCAGTCCTCTTCCAGAATAAATAATTGGCTGGCAACAGGATCCAGGTCTCCTGTTGTGTTCATGTTTCTATGACCTGAACTTTATTTCCTGGGTTACAGCAACGCCCGTTGTTGCTCAGGAGTGCTGTCCACACAGACAAAACACTCGCTCATGTGTAAGTGGGGTTCGGTAACGTCAGCTGATCCCCTGCTGTGTGTATGGCAAAGTGTCCTGCTCCCTCCACAGTCAAACAACCTCAGATTTACACCTGGCTCCAAGTAGGCCTCGGCCTACTACCTGATTTTCCCTGGGCTCCAACACCGCCAGTTGGTGCTCAGAAGTGCTGTCTGCACAGACAAAACACTCGCTCATGTGTAAGTGGGGTTCGGTAATGTCAGCTGATCCCCTGCTGTGTGTACGGCAAACTCTCCTGCTGCCTACAACTTCTGACTACCTCTGATTTAATATGTTCTCTGATTTGCCCTCTGTCTCCACTCTGTTTTGAGTATTTCCTCCGGCCTACAACACCGCCTGTTTCTGCTCTCAAGTGCCGTCTGCACAATCCACACTTGTTCCTGTGGTACCTGGGTCCTGTAATATCTGCTCATCTCCAGAGTTGAGCACGGCAATGTCTCCTGCTTTGTCTACATTCCCACTACTTGTAGTGGAAATGTGGACAGAGCAGGAGACATTGCCTGACTCACCTCTAGGGAGAAGCTGCTGTTACAGAACCCCAGTAATACAGGAACAAGTGTGGGCTGTGCAGACTGCATTTCAGAGCAGCAACTGGCATGGTTAGAAGCCAGAGGAAATACTCGAAACAGAGTGAAGACAGAGGCCTAATTGGAGTACGTTGACAGTTAGTAGTAGTCTAGAAACAATCGCAAACTGCCACCAAGTAGGCCTCGGCCAACTACCTGATTTTCCCTGGGCTCCGACACCGCCAGTTGGTGCTCAGAAGTGCTGTCCGCACAGACAAAACACTCGCTCATGTGAAAGTGGGGTTTGGTAACGTCAGCTGATCCCCTGCTGTGTGGAGGGCAAACTGCTGCTGCCTCCAAATTGTAACTACTTCAGATTTAAACATTCTCTGATTTGGCCTCTGTCTCCACTCTGTCTCAATATTTCCCCTGACCTCCAACACCGCCAGTTCCTGCTCACAGTTGCCGTCCACGCATTCCACACTTGTTCCTGTGTTCCTGGTGTTCTGTAACGTGAGCTGATCCCCCAATGTGTGTCCGGCACTGTCTCCTGCGCTGTCCACCTTCCCACTGCAAGTGGTGGGAATGTGGACAGAGCAGGAGACATTGGCAGACAAACATCAGGGGATCTGCTGACATTACAGAACACCAGTAACACAGGAACACGTGTGGATTGGGCAGACGGCTACTGTACGCATAAACTGGCGGTGTTGGTGGTCACGTGAAATCCTGGAAACAGAGTGGAGACAGATGCCTAATTGGAGCACGTTGACAGTCTGTTGTAGCCTACAAACAATCTAAAACTGCCACCAAGTAGGCCTCGGCCTGCACCCTGGTTCTCCCTGGGCTCCAACAACGCTAGTTGGTGCTCGGAAGTGCTGTCCACACAGAAAAACACACTCGTTCATGTGAAAGTGGGGGTCAGTAATGTCAGCGGATCCCCTGCTGTGTGGAGGGCAAACTGCTGCTGCCTCCAAATTCAAACAACGTCTTATCTTAAACTGCCTCCAAGTAGGCCTCAGCCTACAAAATGACTATCCCTGGGCTCCAACATCGTCAGTTGTTGCTCGGAAGTGCTGTCCACACAGAAAAACACACTCGTTCATGTGAAAGTGGGGTTTGGTAACGTCAGCTGATCCCCTGCTGTGTGGAGGGCAAAGTGTCCTGCTCCCTCCAAAGTCAAAATACCTCAGCTTTACACCTGGCTCCTAGTAGGCCTCGGCCTGCACCATGATTGTCCCTGGGTTCCAACAACGCTAGTTGGTGCTCGGAAGTGCTGTCCACACAGAAAAACACACTCGTTCATGTGAAAGTGGGGGTCGGTAACGTCGGCTGATCCCCTGCTGTGTGGAGGGCAAAGTGTCCTGCTCCCTCCAAAGTCAAAATACCTCAGCTTTACACCTGGCTCCTAGTAGGCCTCGGCCTGCACCATGATTGTCCCTGGGCTCCAACAACGCCAGTTGGTGCTCGGAAGTGCTGTCCACACAGAAAAACACACTCGTTCATGTGAAAGTGGGGTTTGGTAACGTCAGCTGATCCCCTGCTGTGTGGAGGGCAAACTGCTGCTGCCTCCAAATTGTAACTACTTCAGATTTAAACATTCTCTGATTTGGCCTCTGTCTCCACTCTGTCTCTAGTATTTCCCCTGACCTCCAACACCGCCAGTTCCTGCTCACAGTTGCCGTCCACGCATTCCACACGTGTTCCTGTGTTACTGGGGTTCTGTAACGTCAGCAGATCCCCCAATATGTGTCCGCCACTGTCTCCTGCGCTGTCCACCTTCCCACTGCAAGCGGTGGGAATGTGCACAGAGCAAGAGACAGTGGCAGACACACATCAGGGGATCTGCTGACATTACAGAATCCCAGTAACACAGGAACACGTGTGGATTGGGCAGACGGCTGCTGTACGCATAAACTGGCGGTGTTGGTGGTCACGTAAAAAATCCTGGAAACAGAGTGGAGACAGATGCCTAATTGGAGCACGTTGACAGTCTGTTGTAGCCTACAAACAATTTAAAACTACCACCAAGTAGGCCTCGGCCTACACCATGATTGTCCCTGGGCTCCAACAACGCCAGTTGGTGCTCGGCAGTGTCTTTGGCACGGGGACTCCCTGTTGCCCAGCCTGGTTCCAGCACGCCTGCTGTTTCCGGGTAGTGTCAAGGTCACTATGCTACCAATCCGTTGTCCTGTCGTCTTGCGGCCGGGTTAGCCAACTCTACGGTGCCTGCAGTTTAGGTGACTCCTATGTGGGCTGCGGGAACTGGCACTGAAGGCTGGATCCATAGTGCCAATGGGAGACGGACCCCCTGTAGGACTGTGGGTTTCGGTAACTGCGGCCGGCTTGTGGCCTGGCTACTTTGCTTTGAATGGGTACCTTCTGCTACCCACCCGGGTTCCAGCACTGTCTGCTGGTTCTCGCCAGGGCCTTTGGCCTAGGTGCCTCCATCTCGGTTTCCGAGGTCCAGCACCATCAGCTGGTCCTTGGTAGTGCTTTCTAGCACAGGTACCTCCTGCCTAGTAACCATGGTCCAGCACCGTCAGCTGTTCCTCGGTAGTGCCATTGGCTCTTGTAGCTTTTGCTACCCATCTGGGTTCCAGCACCGTCAGCTGGTTCTCGGCAGTGTCTTTGGCACGGGTACTCCCTGTTGCCCAGCCTGGTTCCAGCACGCCATCTGTTTCCGGGTAGTGTCAAGGTCACTATGCCACCAATCCGTTGTCCTGTCGTCTTGCGGCCGGGTTAGCCGACTCTATGGTGCCTGCAGTTTAGGTGACTCCTATGTGGGCTGCGGGAACTGGCACTGAAGGCAGGATCCATAGTGCCATTGGGACATGGACCCCCTGTAGGACTGTGGGTTTCGGTAACTGCGGCCTGCTTGCGGCCTGGCTACTTTGCTTTGAATGGGTACCTTCTGCTACCCACCTGAGTTCCAGCACTGTCTGCTGGTTCTCGCCAGAGCCTTTGGCCTAGGTGCCTCCATCTCGGTATCCGAGGTCCAGCACCGTCAGCTGGTCCTTGGTAGTGCTTTCTAGCACAGGTACCTCCTGCCTAGTAACCGTGGTCCAGCACCGTCAGCTGTTCCTCGGTAGTGCCATTGGCTCTTGTAGCTTTTGCTACCCATCTGGGTTCCAGCACCGTCAGCTGGTTCTCGGCAGTGTCTTTGGCACGGGTACTCCCTGTTGCCCAGCATGTTTTCAGCATGCCTGCTGTTTCCGGGTAGTGTCAAGGTCACTATGCCACCAATCCGTTGTCCTGTCGTCTTGCGGCCGGGTTAGCCGACTCTATGGTGCCTGCAGTTTAGGTGACTCCTATGTGGGCTGCGGGAACTGGCACTGAAGGCTGGATCCGTAGTGCCAATGGGACATGGACCCCCTGTAGGACTATGGGTTTCGGTAACTGCGGCCTGCTTGTGGCCTGGCTACTTTGCTTTGAATGGGTACCTTCTGCTACCCACCCGGGTTCCAGCACTGTCTGCTGGTTCTCGCCAGAGCCTTTGGCCTAGGTGCCTCCGTCTCGGTATCCAAAGTCCAGCACCGTCAGCTGGTCCTTGGTAGTGCTTTTTAGCACAGGTACCTTCTGCTTAGTAACCGTGGTCCAGCACCGTCAGTTGGTCCTCGGTAGTGCCATTGGCTCTTGTTCCTTCTGCTACCCATCCGGGTGCCAGCACTGTCTGCTGGTTCTCGCCACAGCCTTTGGCCTAGGTGCCTCCATCTCGGTATCCGAGGTCCAGCACCGTCAGCTGGTCCTTGGTAGTGCTATTTAGCACAGGTACCTTCTGCTTAGTAACCGTGGTCCAGCACCGTCAGTTGGTCCTCAGAAGTGCCATTGGCTCTTGTTCCTTCTGCTACCCATCCGGGTGCCAGCACTGTCTGCTGGTTCTCGCCACAGCCTTTGGCCTAGGTGCCTCCATCTCGGTATCCGAGGTCCAGCACCGTCAGCTGGTCCTTGGTAGTGCTTTTTAGCACAGGTACCTTCTGCTTAGTAACCGTGGTCCAGCACCGTCAGTTTGTCCTCGGTAGTGCCATTGGCTCTTGTTCCTTCTGCTACCCATCCAGGTGCCAGCACTGTCTGCTGGTTCTCGCCAGTTTCTCAGCCTTCTTGTACCTTCTGCTACATTTCCAAGATCAAGCTTTTTGAAATTGACTTTGGTAATCCTTATTGATCTCCATGACGACGACCCTGATGACGACGACCCTGAAGACCACACCAAAGAAGACCAGAAATATGACCCTAAATAATAAGACCAAGAGGACAAAGAACATGAAGACAACCACCAAGATACAGAACAAAAGACAGAAGAACAAGAAGCAGAAGAAGCAAAAGCAGAAGAACAGAAAGCAGAAGAACATTAAGCATAAGACTAAAAATCAGCATAGAAGAAATCAAAATTATAAGCAGAAGAAGACTAAGCAGTAAATGGGGGTGAGTCCGTTCCTCCTCGTGGTGCCCCTGGAAAATGCCTGCTGCTGCAGGCCAAACTGAATGCGGACAAATCCTGTTGTAAATCTTTAGTGAAAGGCAGAACGTAAGGTGTAATCTTATAACTTTTATAGATAAGTACTACAGGAATGCCTGTCACCATAAGAAAATGAAGACAAAGAAGAATAGGAAGAAGATGAAGAAATAGCATATTAAAATTGATAATAGCTGAATAAGAAGAATATGAAGAATGGAAAAAAAAATTAATGGGAAGAAGATGAAGAAGAAGAAGATGAATAAGGTGAAGAAAAAGTTGATGAAAAAAATGCTACTGCTGCGGATCATGAAGGAGAAAGTGTGGGAGAAGTACAAAAGAACGTGAAGAGCATGGAAGTTGTGAAACATACATATCTGACAAAATATAAAAAAGGTTAACATAGTCAATATCTTTTTAACTCCGAACGTACTGAAAAAAAAATTGGAATTAATGCTATGCCATGTGATTTGAATAAACCACTATGCTTTTAATGTCTCCTTCACCTCCCACAATACATTCTACATGATTCTTATTTGTTTTCAATTATGTAGAATTAGCCAACAAGGAAATAAAGGGCTTTTTTTAATTCCGATACCGGAAGTCCCATTGACTTGAATGGGACTTCCGGTATCGGAATCGGCGATACCCGATATTTTTTTTCGTATCGGGCGATACCATCCGATACGATATTTTTGGGTATCGAACGGTATCGCTCAACACTACCGGTTAAGCATAATTCCGGTTGACCTGCACTTACTGGGAAATCCTCCTTCGCGGGGAAGAATTGTAAACCCAGATCCCCATCACTAACGTGGTTCAGCGAGTTATCTGCCCCTGTAAGCGACACACGCTGGACCTTTCAGTGTAGCGCGCATGCAGCCCCGGACATGTAAGGGCATGACAGACCTGTTATTGATCAATTTTGTGCGCCAGAGCCTCTCGTGTTCCTCTAGTAAGCTTGACGCGTACCGCGGGGGCATGCCGGAGTCTCATTCGTTAACGGAATTAAGCTGACAAATCGCTAACACAACTAAAAACGGACATCCACCACCACCCACAGAATTAACAAAGCTTGCAATCTGTCAATCTTTTCTGTAGCTGGCGTGGTTGAGGTTTCCCGAGTGGAGTCGAATTAAGCCGCAGGCTCCACTCCTGGTGGTGCCCTTCTGGACATTCCATTAAGGTTCAGCTTT
This sequence comes from Dendrobates tinctorius, assembly GCF_039654945.1. NCBI lineage: Eukaryota > Metazoa > Chordata > Amphibia > Anura > Dendrobatidae > Dendrobates > Dendrobates tinctorius. Next base: position 34,505,226 of record NW_027361766.1, read on the forward strand.
GCAACCATACTGCCCCCGGAAACCAAACACTTTGCCTTCATGGACGCTGTTCGGAGGTTCGTGGGAATATCACCGCACGATCTGCAGTTGGCCTAATTTATGGTGGGAAATACGACGGTATATGATCGTCTTCGATTTCAGATTTTTACCGTTTTTTGGTATTTTGCATCTTTATTCCAGCCTTTCTTGACTTCATAAGGGCGCATGCCTATATCTGTGTCTCCTCCTCCTCCTTTTACTCCTCCACCTCTTTTCTATATGTAGTTGCCGTTTTCCATATGTTATTTTTGTATTCTGAGAATTTTGTCTGCTTTGGGGCACCTTTTAAGGTGTTTTGTAATTGTTTACTATGTGTTTGTATGTGTTTGCCTGCCATTGTTTTCAATGGTGTTCGACATTGTTCGTCGAACGTTCGACAAACATTTGACGAACTTGCCTCGTGTTCGACTAACCAAAACGAACTGGAACACTAGCGGGGTGGCTCAACACTACTCCTGAATATATAGACGTACATTTTTAATGTTTAAACTATGCTATAAATACCTGGTAGCTGGTGATACTGTACCCTTTCTGCCAGGAAGTCCTCCTCCACCCACCACTCTAAGTGTATCATTGACACCTGGGACATTGTCCCACATGTTTGATTAATTCTTGCGGATCTTCTTGTTATATTGTGGTGTTATCCATCCTGAGCATGTGACAGTCTTTGGGTTACTCCTGCATTTTAGATGTACATTTAAAAATTACTCCAACACTAGTGTATACAGCTCTATGCTTGTGATACATTACCCATTTACTGCTTTTATATTCTGGTCTAATCCAAACTGACCAAGTGACAGTTATTTTCTGACTGTGAAAATACTGAGATTGACAACATTGAGCCCTACACTGTGCACAGCTGTACTCTTCAGATCCATTACCATTTTACGGCTTTTTATATTGTGTTGTAATCCATACTGAGCCTGAGAGCGTCTGTGTCTGCCTCCTGAAATATCTACGGAGATTTAGAATGTATAAAGTATACTATATATACCTGCTATCTGATGATACTGTACACTTTTTCTACTTTTTATATTCTTGTCTATTCCATACTGAGCCTGTGAGCGTCTCTGTGTGACTGATGGTATATATAGGGAGATTGACAATCATCCTTTGATTGTATAGAGCTGTACGCTTATGATACAGTACCATATATCTGATGTTATTTTCGGTTCATGTTCTGCAACATTTTGATGTTTGGTGGAAGAGGCCGCGGATGTGGGTGTGGGGGGACCAGCTGGTGCTGATGGTGGTGGTGCATCTGCTGGTAGTGGCAAAAGCACAATAGCAGCTATGGCAGGAGGTGTTGAGCCTGCGTCATGGTCTGGCTCCGGAATGCCTGGAAGGCTACCTTTTCTGGGAGTAGGTTAACTGCTTTTAAAGCCGAAGCATCAGGAACTGGTTTTGGCTTACATTGCCGAAACAGACTCCTGCAAATATGCCCTTCTCTTCTGAAGTTTCAAAAAATGCAAGCACTGAGTTGTCAAGTGCTGGCTCCTGGTCAGGAAGAACCCCTTTCCTTGTGTCCTTCACCCCCACTAAAAGTGAATGATGCAGCAGGCCACACTTCACATTAGTCTATGTAGCTCTTTCTATCTTACCATGCCTGGGTTATCAAGTCAAATCGTGAATTTCCCAGTCCAAGATGAATCTGACATGGAGTGTGGGTGGCCAGCCAGGGCAGTGGGGTTAATCGGTATCGGGCCGGTGTCTCAGAGGGATGTGTCACGTTGGTGGTGATGACCCGTTCCGTGGCCCTGGGCGTCCATGCAAAGGGGTGAATAACGTTTATAGGTGAATGATACATGATGCCACCTGTGGTTTCTGATCACATTGACCCGCGCTGCAGTGTCGCTTCTCTGGGACAGATGTTGTGGTGCAGCTAAGATGTAGAAGCCCTGCACAGATAGGGCCATAGTCGCAGGGCAGATGAAAGAGTTGGTAGATGGTATGCAGTGCAGGATGTAGCAGAGCCGTGTGCCAGGCACAGGAGAAAGATGACAGACACAGTCGTGCAGTTCCTTTACCTGTACTTGGTAAGTACCGTCCAGGACCCAGAGTACAGATGGAGAAGGAGTTGGTCAGCCTGGAAGCAAATTTGGAATTCTCTCTCTGCAGATAGGTAGTGTGGCCTCCGTTCTACCGCTTATCTGAGGTACTCGCAGTACTGAGTTCACTGAAGTTCCCCCTGTTGACTCTCTTTTGGAATTTTCTCGTATGGCAGGCAGCCATAGCCTTTTCCTTCTGGCTCACACATGTCGCTGCTGGGGCCTCCGAGCCTTAGCTGGGAATAGAGCATTTACAGCTGCTACTTCCTCCGGTTTCTGCTGCAGGAGAGTCAATGTCCCTACAAACTCGGAGACCGGAATCCTGACCATGCGCTCCAGCTAGGAGTGAGCCTTAACTATGCTCATCCTCCAGCTCCCCTTCTCACATCCACACACTTCCCCTTCCCTTTACAGACTGCCCTAACTTACCTCCTCCCGACCACAGAGAGCAGCTCCTCAGCAGTCAGGTTCAGAGGTCTCCCTGCTGGCCTGGAGTGGGAACTGTGTTGTGTGTTGGTTTAACTGCTAGAGAGATCCTTCGTTGCTCTCAAGCATGACATCACACTCCCTAGGAGGAAGGTAATGCCACTGTGGCAACTGTACTCCTGGGTGCGAGACAACTGCACTGATGCCCAGCCACTGCTAGATGAATCTGCTGGTACATTGACCCAGACCACTACATTCCCCTCGCACTCTACACAACCAGAATCTGACCCTGATGAAACTCAGGTTCCCCTTCCCGCATACTATACCACCTTACACAGTGACAAAGAGGAAGGTGCAGATGAAAGTGCCGGTTCCTTGAGCAGGTGGGGAGGGGCATACTCATGAGCGACGGCACTGGCACAAGGCTCCTCATAGTACGCAAAAGTGTCTCTGCCGGTGGGAGGTCACACTCGCCGTCAGACACACCGCCATACTATGAGGGGCCCTGTGCCAGTGTCGTCGCCAACAAGTGGGCCCCCCCTGCTTGCTCAGGATCACAGCACTTGCAAAGTTGAAATACTTACCTCTCCCTGCTCCACCGCCGTGACGTCTCCGCGTTTCCTGACAGTAACATTCTGGTCAGAGAGCACGATGACATCACGTCTGTATGCCCTCTGCCTAAACAGTCCAAGTGCAGAGAGATGGAAGATGAGGACGACGAGGAGTCCAGACTAGTACAGGGATTCCCTAGCAAGGAGACTTATTTGATTGTTTTCAATGTTGGGACAGCTATTTTTGGGGCGCACTATACTCTGGAGAATGATATATGAGGCCCACCATACACTGGAGCATTCCAAAGGTGGACATCAGACACTGGAGCAGCATTTACAGGGCCCATTATGCACTGGAGCATTAGAAATGGGGCCCATTATATATGGAGCATTATTTGGGCCCATAACACAGTGGAGCTTCATCCATGGGGACCAACATATACTGTAGCATTATGTGGAGCTCATCATATACTATTTCAAACATTATGTGGGACCAATGATTCTGTATGGAGAAATACATGGGCCTCATTACTCTGTATGGCGTACTATGCGGTGGCCATAATACTGTATAGAGTAATATACTGTCCGTTTTTGGAGCTATTGGAGAATTTAAAATGGATATCAGTCATGAGATTTAAGAAGTGAAGTATTTTTCATTGTACTATACCGCTATTTCTCTGCCATTTCAGAGGATCATGAATTGTGGCATGTGTTAAAAGAGCCCAGTGACACTCTTTGGCTCAGTGCCCACGAAAATCTGGAGCCAGCCCTACCCCCCCACAACTTTAGCCAAATAACCCCCAGTTTTCAATGCCTAACTATTATTATAAAGTAAATTAAGGTTGACAAGCTTAAGTAATAAGAACTGATGTTTTTGGCATTAAAATGAGCACTGTAGGTGTGTTTCCTGTCCTCCACTCCCTGCCGACCTTGGTTCCCCATTGACTTGCATTGGGTTTCGTGTTTCAGTTGGCCTTCGACTTTTCACGATAATCGGCCGATTTCGTTCGACCCGACTTTTGAGAAAGTCGGGTTTCATGAAACCCGACTCGACCCGAAAAAAGGCAAAGTCGCTCATCTCTACGCCCTTCAAGTCACAGCCCCCCACGGTCACATGGTCTACACGGTCCAGGACAGAAAGTCTTCCAACCGGCAGCCCTGCTGTCTGGCTAGGTGATTCTGGACAGGGAGCAGGACAGGTAACCCTTTTTGTGCACTTCTCCCTCTTCACCTCCTTACACAAGATTAGTTGCATTTGTACTTACCACTACTCCACCATAATCTGCAGTTGGAAAATGTAATCTCCAGTAGTATAATCAGTCCAAGAAATGCTCTACTTTTTACATAGGATTCGGTCTCTGACTTCCTAAGAACTGCAAGTGACATAATCACTTCTCAGATCAAGCTTCAGTCATACAGTGGGGGAAATAAGTACCAAATTTGATCCCTTGCTGATTTTGTAAGTTTGCCCCCCTGACAAAGACATAATCAGTCAATAATTTTAAGGGTAGGTTAATTTTAATATTGAGAGATAGAATATAAAAAAAAATCCAGAAAATCACATTGTTATATAAATGTATTTGCATTTTTCAGTGATAAGTATTTGATCACTCTGGCAAACAAGACTTAATACTTGGTGGCAAAACCTTTGTTGGCAAACACAGCAGTCAAAAATTTTTGGTAGCTGAAGATGAGGTATGTGTACATGTCAGGAAGAATTTTGGTCCACTTCTCTTTGTAGATCATCTCTAAATCATTAAGATTTTGAGGCTGTTGCTTGGCAGCTCGGAGCCTCAAGTCCCTGCATAAGTTTTCTATCAGATTAAGGTCTGGAGACTGGCTAGGCCACTCCATGACCTCTATTCTTGACTGTGGGGACGTTGTTCTTTGGGTCATAGGCAGCATTTCCCTTCCTCCAAGCACGGCGAGTAGAGTTAATGCCAAAGAGCTCAATTTTTGTCTCATCTAACCACAGCACCTTCTCCTAATCACTCACAGAATCATCAAGGTGTTCATTGGCAAACTTCAGACGGGCTTGCACATGTGCCTTCTTGAGCAGGGGGACCTTGCGGGCACTGCAGGATTTTAAACCTTTACTGTGTAATGTTTTACTAATGATTTTCTTAGTGACTGTGGTTTCAGCTGCCTTGAGATCATTAACAAGTTCCCCCCCATATAGTTTTAGGCTGATCTCTCACCTTCCTCATGATCAAGGACACCACACGAGGTGAGATTTTGCATGGTGCCCCAGATTGATGTCGATTGACAATCATTTTGTATTTCTTCCATTTTCTTACTTTGCACCAACAGTTGCCTCCTTCGCACCCAGTGTCTTACTTATACTTATTTATGGATTTGATGCCAATACCAGCTTTGTGCAGGTCTATGATCTTTTCCCCGATGTCCTTAGAAAGCTCTTTGGTCTTGCACATGTTACAGAGGTTAGAGTCTGACTGAATAATTGAGTCTGTGTACAGGAGTCTTTTATAAAGGTGACTATGTAAGACAGCAGTCTTTAATGCAGGTAACGAGTTGCACTAGCATAGAAGAGGGTTCTTCACGGTAAGAGCAGTGAGGCTCTGGAATTCTCTTCCTGAGGATGTGGTGATGGCCAACTCACTGAATGAATTTAAGAAAGGAATGGATGTTTTTCTTGTGAGTAACAGTATAGAAGGTTACAAATAACATAATATTATAGGTAGATGGTTGACCCAGCTTAGGGGAAGGAATTTATTTTCCCTATGGAGAAAATTGGCTTCTACTCTGGGTTTTTTGCCTTCCCCAGGATCAACAATGCAGAACAGCTGCACTAAAAATAGGCTGAACTAGATGGACATAAGGTCTTCCTTCAGCCTTCAAAACTATGTTACTATGTTATTAGGAGCTTCTAACTGGTCTGTAGGAGCCAGAATTCTTAATGGTTGGTAGGGGATCAAATATTTATTTCTCACTGCAAAATGCAAATAAGTGTATATAATTTATACAATGTGAGTTTATGGATTTTATTTTTGATATTATATCTCTCAATGTTAAAATTAACCTACAATTAAAATTATAGACTATTTATTTCTTAGTCAGTGGGCAAACTTACAAAATCATCAAGGGATCAAATATTTATTTCCATCACTCTACCTAATCTCATCCAACTCCTTTGTTCTTGTGACAAATATGTGATTTACATACCTACGGTCACATACCAACTACAAGTGCTCAGGTCTAGAAATCAACCAAAAAAGAGCAGCAGTCAAAAAATCCATAAAAAACATAATTTTATTAATGATACATATAAAATGTGGACACTACAGTACATGGAATAAGGGGGTACGAAGTCAGACGTGCATAGTGGTAATTAGGCCAGATACACTGTAAACACTGCACCAGGAAAAAATGACCCAATATACACAGTGATAAATCAATACCCTTCATAAAGGGTCAGGGAGATGTCTTCATAAATATATTAATCAATGGATGTACTGAAAAGTCAACACAGAGCAAGTGCTACTACCTGTGATTAGACTGACAAGACTCCCTGACATATAGAGGGGGCTATTTCAGAGCAAGTGCACATTCTCATCCAATCATTCTGATCCAATCCTCATCCACTGGAGGGGATACAGACCAGAGGAGAGATCCTGGGTCCCTGCTCGAGATGTGAAGGCCAATCGGTTAGTCAGGGCCACATAGTAACATCGTTGTCAAGGCCGAAAAAGACATTTGTCCATCCAGTTCAGCCTATATTCCATCAGAATAAATCCCCAGATCTACGTCCTTCTAAAGAACCTAATAACTGTAAGATACAATATTGTTATACTCAGGAAGACATCCATTCCTCTCTTGAACCCCTCGACTGAGTTCGCCATCACCACCTCCTCAGGCAAGGAATTCCAGATTCTCACTACCCTAACAGTAAAGAATCCTCTTCTATGTCGGTGGAAAAACCTTCTCTCCTCCAGATGCAGGGAATGCCCCCTTGTGACCGTCACATTCCATGATGTAAACAGATCCTTGGAGAGATATTTGTATTGTCCCCTTATATACTTATACATACAGTAGTTATTAGATCACCTCTCAGTCGTCTTTTTTCTTGACAAAATAATCCTAATTTTGCTAATCTCTCTGGGTATTGTAGTTCCCCCATCCTATTTATTAATTTTGCTGCCCTCCTTTGTAATCAATCTACTTCCATTATATCATTCCTTACCACTGGTGCCCAAAACTGTACACAGTACTCCATTTGCGGTCTAACCAGGGATTTGTACAGAGGCAGTATAATGCTCTCATCATGTGTATCCAGACCTCTTTTAATGCACCCCATGATCCTGTTTGCCTTGGCAGCTGCTGATGGGCACTGGCTGCTCCAGGTAAGTTTATCATTAACTAGGATCCTCAAGACCTTTTCCATCTCAGATTTACGCAGTTGTTTCCCATTCAGTCTGTAATGGTGATATTGATTCCTTCTTCCCAAGTGTATATAACTTTATATTTATCAATGTTGAACCGCATATGCCACATTTCGGCCCAAGTTTCCAACTTATCCAATTCCATCTGTAGCAGAATACAATCTTCTTTTATATTGACTGCTTTACATAGTTTCGTATCATCTGCAAATATCAAGATTTTACTGTGTAAACCTTCTACCAGCTCGTTAATAAATATGTTGAAGAGAATAGGTCCCAACACCGACCCCTGCGGTACCCCACTGGTCACAGTGACCCAGTTAGAGAATATAACATTTATATCCACCCTCTGCTTTCTATCACTAAGCCAGTTACTTACCCAGTTACACACATTGTCCCACAGACACAGCATTCTCATTTTGTGTGCCAACCTCTTATGTGGCACGGTATCAAACGCTTTGGAAAAATCAAGATATACCACGTCCAATAACTCACCTTGGTCCAGTCTATAGCTTACCTCTTCATAAAAGCTGACTAGATTTGTTTGACAGGAGCGATTCCTCATAAACCCATGCTGATATGGAGTTAAACAGTTATTCTCAATGAGATAATCCAGAATAACAACCATCAGAAACCCTTCAAATATTTTACCATCAATAGAGGTTAGACTAAAATGGCGTATAATTTCCAGGTTCACTTTCAAAGCCCTTTTTGAATATTGGTACCACATTTGCTATGCGCCAGTCCTGTGGAACAGACCCTGTCGATATACAATCCCTAAATATAAGAAATAATGTTTTGTCTATTACATTACTTAGTACTCGTGGGTGTATGCCATTCGGACCCGGAGATTTATCTATTTCAATCTTATATAGCTGGTTTTGCACCTCGTCTTGGGTTAGATTGGTGACCCTTAATATAGGGTTTTCTTTGTCTCTTAGCACTTCACCTAGCATTTCATTTTCCACCGTGAATACCGCGGAGAAGATGTTAAAAAAATTAGCCTTTTCTCGTCATCTACAACCATTCTTTCCTCACAATTTTTTAAGGGGCCTTCCATCTAAAATTTCCTGGGAAGCTTGGGGGTCCGCTGGCCCCCTAGAAGAGGGGGTACTGCCATGGTTCCACTCCACAGGGTGTCTGAGATGCAGTTACTGCAGCTCAGCCATCCAAGCTGGTACAGGGGCATGCTAAAGCTGTCAGTACTTTGATTGACAGCATGACCATCCAGTCTGATTCAGGGGTGTGCTGAGCTGTCAGTGTGTTTATTGACAACTTGACTAGCCAATCTTTGACTGGGAAGTGTCAGCTGTCTCAGGTGTTCACTATCCCAGATAACTGCCATACCTACTTAACTGAGCAGCTTCTCCCAGACCACTGCCAGTCGTACATTCATCTTGTGAGGTTTGTGCGTTGTGCTTTTCTGTGCCTTGAGTTCTATATACTTTATCTGTTGCCTGACCTTGGACGTTGTTCTGACCATCTGCCTGTTTAGCCCCTTCAGCTCTGATCCGTTATCCTCCCGATACTTTGACCTTGGAACATTACTATGACTATGCTTTTGTCTCTGACTATGCTTTTGTCTCTTCCTTCTGTTTGACATACTCTCCTGGCTTCTGACCTTGGATTCCCTGACCACTCTGACCCACGGCTTAGCCATGAGAAATGACTACCGTCACAGACTGTTTCAAGAATGCAAAATAAATAATCAAACATTCATTCTTTTTCAGAAACTCATGTAATAGTAATTTAATTATTAATATCCTTTAAACTCTTATTTAATTAGTCTTAAGGATTGACACCTTCCATTTTTCCATGTTATTTTCTTTTCCTGTATTTCATTGAGATTTGGTGTTTGTTTTTCCTCATTAGCTTTTCTTCTCATTATCAGTCTGTGATTATGACTTACAATTTGTGATTATTTTTCTGTGAAAACATTACCACAATCAATTTTCAGGTCAGAGCAAAAGGAGAAATCTAGACAATACCCTCTATTATGAGTAACACACTGATATTTCACATTTGTGAAAGTTCCAGGAACATTATTTTCAATGAAAATAACACATACAATCCATTCTTCTGCTTTCTTACTAATAACAGTGAGTTATTGTTCATTAACAAGATATTCGTCATCATAGACATGCACTATTTCTCCATCTACATTACCCTTATAGCACGCCATTATCATTAATGCGATAAATTACCATATTGTGTGAATATGACATACTGTAAATGTCTAAGAAATTGTGGGGATACCCCTTTGATTTGCTGGGGTTCTAGTGTACAATGTACAGCAGGAAAGTAGTTATAATGTATTACAAATATTATTTTATACACATTGGTTCATTTAGACGTTGATGTAGAATGTAAGCGAAGGGCCCCATTTAAGCAATATGCGCCCTTTTTGTCCAGTTTTTGGTGTTATTTCCCTAATCTTTTAATATTCACGCTATTTAATGTCTGTGTTACATATATTCATCTGTTTTGCGCTTTTTTATTTTTGTCATTTTGTGGGCAAAGTATGGGGTCTCCAGATGTTTTTGTTTGATTCATAAAGAGCAACTTTTCAAAAAGTCACAAACTTTTTGCAGCAATTATACTCTAGCTTTCCTTGGAGTTGTTTTATGTAAGCCTAATTTTTATTTTTGCACAAAACGTTTGAAATTTAAGTGCATTATTTAACTTCTTGTGCTGAAAAGTTGAGAAACAGGTTAAAGAGAAATTTTAGTGCCCATATGATTATTGCTTTTGCACTTTTTATGTGTCTAGTTCATTGTGTTTTTCACCTTTTTTATTTGTGCCATATTTGTTTTTTAATTTATGACCTTTTTATACACTTTTATCTGTTTTTATATTTGTCATTTTGATCAGTGTTAGTGTTTTCAAATATATTCGGTTGATTGATCAATTGCATCTTTATAAAAAGTTTCAAAATGTTTGCACACATCTACTCCGGTGTCCTCTATCCCCTGGAGTGACTTAAAGTGATCTCAATGTTTTGTGCAAATTTTGAGACATTTTAGCAGAACATCCAACTTCTTGCACTAAAAAGTTGCAAAAATAGATTCACGAATCTCGTGCATCAGTTTGAAGAATTTGATTCATAAACCATTTACGAATATCACAAGAAAAAAAAGAAATGTGGCTTAAAATTTGCATAAATGCAAATAATGAATTGTGCTCTAAATTCTTGAGTTCTCTGTAGAAATAAATCACCACAACTCAATAACCAAGGAATTAAAATATTTTCTACTGCCCACTATAGTTACCTGAAGTCTAAAATGCATTATTTAGTAACTTTAATTTTATTGGTTTAGATGTTGCTTTGACATTAAAGGGCCCCTTGAGAATCGGTTAAGGAGTTTCAACACTGAAGATGCACCTTTCTTAAAACATATGTGAACCTATTCTTGATGTCTCAAGAAGCCACATATCTTTTCCGATTTCAATGCAAGCTTTGAAAGATCAGTAAGGCTTTTGAATATATCAGTATGTGTATAGCCGTTGCCATCTCTCTTGAATTTACAATGTAAATCCTTTCCAGTGGGATTTTAAAGAGGAAAACATATAAAAACACCGAATAAATACCTGCCTTCATATTTCAATAGCCTTGATTAGTGAAATGTTTTTAAATCCTCTTTCATTTTTTAATTACTGTATAGTTCTTGAACTTGTGAATTGCAAAACATAACCCTTTTTACTTTTTTTTTTGTCCTTGAACTTTTGTTTTTTATTCTCTTTAAAGAGCCATATGAGGGCTTTTTTTTCATCATAAGGTGTATTTTGAATGACACTATTCATTTAAGCACATATTGTGCTGAAATATGGGAAAAAATACAGGTTAAGTGAAATCATGGAAAAATGCAATTTTGGCTTTGTTTGTTTGTATGGTGCACTGTACATTGGGTGGCTAGAATGACCTGGCAACATGGAAGAAGCTACTTAGCGAAATGGCGCTCGTCGGGCGGGGGGAGACATCCTGCGGCAGTTAACCTGCTTTCACCGGTGGATGCTGCACCTGTCCTGGTACACCCTTTAATATCAGGTACAAAAAAACATTGCATTCATTATCCTATGCACATGCACTTTACTTACAATCTGTCATTTTTGTGCAGCACCAGGTGCACCCTTTTTTATCAACCCTCATGTTATATTCAGGTCTCTAATAGTCATATGGGCGACGTGCAATATTGCTTCTTTTTGCAAAACTTAGTAGTGACAAAGAATGGTAGATTATTGTCATCTACTAAAGCATGTTGACTCTTGTATGAACTAATTTGTATGGAAGAACCTTTGTATTCACACTTAACTTATAGGGCTGTTCATTGATTTTTTCATGTTATTGCTATTTATCCTTTCTGCCGCAGCTTATCCCCCTTTTTTGGAGACCTTTTGCCCTGTCTTTTTAATTTTCTCATCTTTTATCTATATTTAATAAAGAATAAACATTTTAATACATTTTCTGTTACCTTCACTTTTTTCACATGTGGAACATGTTGAGCAGAACATGATTATTTAGAATCATATAATTATCAGACTTTTATTGCTTTTTATTAAGTGGTGAAAAAAATCTGTACTTTGTAAAAAATACATTTTGTTTCTATTCTCCTGAAGAAGTAATAATAATACTTTGAAACATGTAGAGAATAAATCTCTTGATTAGACTGCTTTAATGGATTTAATACCAGCCACACAGCTTACCCACAACTTCCAAAAATTCCAGTACCTTAAACAAACTTGTAGGGAATTTTTAGACCATATAAAGATTTGAAAGAACATCTAACAATGCGGCTCCACTGGCTATTGAAAAGCAATTTTTATATCTAATCTTTTGGTCTCCAGCCATTTTGCATGGAATGAAGTGAGGACAGGAACACAAGATCCAGGATTCTACTCATGCAAAGTGTGTCGATTCCTTATTTCAAAGAAAAATTCATGAATGCGTTTGGCAAAATGTATCATCCTACACAACATATAAACTACCAATCTGTGGAGGTGGTCTATTGCTTGGAATATCCTTGCAGTTTGACATATGTGGGAATTGGAATTATAATCTCTTATAGCAAAAATTAACATATTAACATAGAAGAGAATATATTTTCCATAACCTCCCCAATTGCTAAACATTTCAAGAAAGAATATACCGTATTTTTCAAACTATAAGACACACCAGACCATAAGATGCACCTAGGAATTACTGTAGAGAAGGAAATAAGAAAAAAATTGAAGTAAAAAAAATTGTTCAATTCTGTACTTAATATCCCCTATCCTGGTATATATGATCCCCTCATCCCCATCCTGATATGCATGGCCCCTTCATCCCTATCCTGGTATGCATGGCCCACTCATCCCTGTCGTGATATGCATGGTCACCTCATCCTTATCCTGGTATGCATGGCCCCCTCATCCCTAGCCTGGTAGGCATGACCCCCTTTGCTAGGGTTGCGGATCGCACTAAATATAAAATATAAGAAAGTGAAATCACAACCCGGGGTCCACTCTGCAGAGATGGTAAGCTGCTGCTCGGTAATGGCGGAGTACTAACTGAACACCGGCGGTTTAACCACTGACCCGGTGTGTTCAGGGGCGAACTGTTACCCCACAGAGCAGCTGGAAATAAATGCCGGAGCCTGCTAACACTCACAAGGCTCAGCAAGGTGAGTCACATGACTCTACCCCAAGGACCCAGGGTTAGAGTCCCTCTAGACCACTAGAGCTTGGCGCCACAATTGCGGAGCCAACTAGAGGTTGAATAAAAATGTAGTGCACTGGGTGCGCACTGCACCGCTCTGACGGATGCCACTAACCACCCAGACTTGGGAGGAAAGCATTAGTCTTGCGCAGGGCGTCGCACTGGCGGATGCAGCTGCTTAGTGCGGTACTGAAGTGCCCAGAGCTGGATGGCACCATATGGTGCTGAGTGAGGTGCTGAGACATGGAAGCACAGTGGTGCAGACGAAGCCACTAGTAGGCACTGACTCTGATTCTAATAGCCCTATAACATGCGTATCCAAGGGAGGGGTGTCATAATAAGTCAGTCACCAGATACATGCATCCATCATCACTCACACAAAATACAATAAGAGTCCATACTAGTGCATGGCCGAATGGCCATGCAAACCTTTTATAGTAGCATCCTTCCTGGACCTTCCTGATGGTCCAATACGAGCTGCTTGAGGACCTGAGCACGTAACCTCCGACCTCCAAAGAGAGGTCGTCCCACGGGCATGCTCAGTAGGCTGCAAAAAGAACTTAGTCTCTGGAGCTCCTCGCTGCTGCCTAGTGTGGATTGCTAAAGCTGAACCAGAGGTGACAACAGCAACCAACCTGACAGCACTAGCTTGAGCATGGCGCCGGGATCGATGCCTTTGCTGAACAGCCTCCTCTGCGGCCGGGACTGAATGGGAGACCGTAGAAGGCAAGGCTCAGAATTCCTCCTGTGCAGAGGGAGAAACCCGACGCCTAACACCCTTTTCCCTAGCCTGATAGGCATGGCCCCCTCATCCCTATGCTGGTAGGCATGGTCCTCCTCATGCCTATCCTGGTAGGCAGGGCCCCATCTCCATCCTGGTATGTATCACCCCATCCTTATCCTATTATGATTAGCCCCCCATCGCCATCCTGGTATGCATAGCCCCCTCATCCCTATCCTGGTATGCATGGTCCCCTCATCCCCATGCTTGCATGCATGGCCCCCTCATCCCTACCCTGGTATGCAGGGACCCCTTTTCCATCCTGGTATGCATGGCCCCATCCTTATCCTGGTATTATTTGCCCCATCTCCATCCTGGTATGCATGGCCCCATCCTTATACTGGTATGATTATCCCCCATCCCTGTCCTGGTATGCAAGGCCCCATCAGAAAAACATAAAAAACACAAACCATTCTATTTACCTTCCTGTGCTCCCTTACAATGTCTAGTTCCAATGTCAACAGCTGCTTTATGCTTGTAAGCAGCACATGGCAGTGATGTCATGCGCTGTTTGAACTATGTTCTTGGAAGGTAGTGAGCATTCATTGCTCTTTAACAGCCAGCACAGTGTTAGCCGCAGCCACCGGATTCCTGCAGCTAACATTGTGGAATTCACGTGTGCTGCTACTAAAGGGAATGAATATTTCTTGCATTCCACACCTATGGGAGTAGATAGCAGTGAACATTCAATGCCTTAAGTAGCAGGAACACACAGAAGCATGGCCGCTGCAGGAAGCCGACAGCTGCAGCTAACATCGTGTCTGAGATTAAAGAGAAATGAATATTCACTGCCCATGGTCGTGGAATGCAGTGCATATTGATTTCTCTTTAGTAGTGGGCATGGGAATAAGCTGCAGCCACTGCCTCCTGCCTCCCATGACCAGCTGCCGCTCCACCACAGCCAGACAGGTACATATGGACTATAAGACGCACCCTCCATTTTCCTACACATTTTGGGAGGAAAAAAGTGCACCTTATAGTCCAAAAAATACGGTAATCTATATTGGAAGGAATTGAAAGGATGGGCCATATGATAAATATACCTGGAAAATAGAGGAGGTGACATGTTTGCATGTTTAGTAAAAAAGGAAAGAAAGTATATCTTTAGACTATATCTCATGAGCCCCCATAGACTTAACAAAAACTTAAAATTTTGGCTGTGATAAATTATTGAATTATTGTAATAATAATTATATATGTATGTATATATATATATATATATATATATATATATATATATATGTATGTGTGTATATGAGAATAATACCTTAGAGCATAACTCTGGTCAATTATTGTAATAATTGTTCTGATGATATGAATGTCTTTATCAATATTTAATCTAATTTTCAAGTTTACTTCTACTTATATATAGAAATCTAGATAATATATGCATTAAAATGCTAAAAAGGTAGCTTATAATAACATGATGTCTCTGATAGTGTGCTGTAGTATGAAAGTATCTATTTTCTGCAAGATATCTTTGCATTTTTGCCTTATAGAAATCTTTTTCTTTTCTATATGTAACATTATCTTGTGACTGATAATTTTCTTATGTCATGCATAGACCAGCAATTTGTCTCAATATCTCTGAGTCTGATTACACTAACACGTTTCTAGCAATAAAAAGCTACAGCATTACCATGGCTGTTTTGTTGGTTAACGTAAATGTCAAAGTATGATCCTTAAATAGACCACAGACGCCCCTAGAAAAAGTGGGTAACTCCAGCAAAACATGCATCATTCCTGATATTACTTCATAGATAAAAAAAAAAGGGCTGGATGAATTCCTTGATACACATAAAATTGTGGGACAATTGGTGGAGATTAGTTTGAACTTGATGGCTCTAGGTCTTTTTGTAACTTATGTAACTATTAGTGATGAGCAAATACATTACTCACACGAATAGTATGCTATATGAGCTATTAGTTACTCTGCAAGTAATTTGGTATTCACCTTCGTATATTCAAGTGACCGGCCCGACATGCTTGGTGCTATATTTACAGCCAAGGAACATGCTGGGCTGGCTTGCCAATCACAATAATGCCAGCGTCAAGTTTGAAGTGGCATTACTGTGATTGGCCGGCCTTACAGCGTCATAGTGGATATTTAATTGCCTGTTGGCGCCATCTTGCGCACATTGCAGCTGCAATCAGTATAGGAAGAGCGAAGTGAAACTTCCCTGAGTCTGTCTCGTAAAGGAGATCTATAAAATCCTCAAAATTTCTCTTGGTTAAATAAATAACATATGTCTATCCAGTATTTGTGTGACTGGCGCAAACAGTGCAGAGATATGCAAAGGTCACAATTTAGCAGAGGCAATAATTTTCATTAGTCCACTGTTGCAGTGTGTGAACAAAGCGATATAAAAAATACTAATTTTCTATGGTTTAATAAAAAGCATAACTTTATATAGCAGTTGTGCGACTGGCGCAAGCCTGCTGAGATACGCAAACATGACTATTTACCTGTAACTTTCATGAGTCTGCCATTGCCTAGCATACAAAAGCTGATATCTTAAAAAAATAGCCACACTGTTAGGCGTCGGGTTCCTGCCGCTGCACAGGAGGAAGCCCGAGCCTTGCCTTCTGCGATCTCCCATTCCTCTCTGGCTGCAGAGGAGCCTGTTCAGCAGAGACGTTGGTCCCAGCGCCTTGCCCAGGCTAATGCTAGGCATCTAGTTTCTCCTCCTGGCTCTGCTATTGTATCATGCGTGAGTCAGCAGCAAGCAGACACTCTTGGGACTAAGTCCTGCTTTGCCCCTTCTGAGCATGCCTGTGGGACGACCTCTCATTTGAGGTTGGAGGTCACATGTTCAGGTCCTGTTGCTGCTCTGATTGGACCATCAGGAAGGTCCCGGAAGGCTGCAGCTATAAAAGATTTGCATGTTCGCCCGGCCATGCGCTAATATAGAGATTTACTCTTTTGCTATAGTGGTGTGTATGATGATGGATGTCTGAATCTGGTGAATAACTCATTATATACTCCCTCCCTTTGATACGCATGTGAGTTAGGGTTCCAGAGTAGAGTCAGCTGAGTACTGGCACTGCCTAGAACCGCAGTGCACTCAACATTCTCTAGTTTATTAGCGCCTGAGGGCGTCAGTCACCACGTGGCTCCAATACCGCTGGTACCACAGCGGCTATCAGAGCGGCGCCATGCGCAGTTAGGTGCACTTTCCAATGCTAAGCATATGCTGGTTAGTGGCGTCCACCAGGGTAGACGTTGTACCTGCTCAAGGCAGTAAGCTATACTTTGTCGCACCCTGTGATGCATAACAGGGCATGCTTTATACACCGGCTAAGGCAACTCTGTGAAGTAACAGAGTTTGTTCTCACACGCACCGGGTCAGTGGTTCCCCGCCGGTGTCCGGCTACCTTCTGTTACATTCTGTTTGTCATTGTCTAGCAGCAGTTAGCACCTCTGCACAGTGGACCCCAGACTGCAAACTCACCTAGCCGCTATTAGGTGTGTTCCATCAGTCCGTAACATCATATTAGCACGAGGGCCTGGCTGGCAATGACGGATGACTAGCATCTGCAAAGGTACATCCAGCAGTTGCGGGGCAGGTTGGCAGCTCTGGGGCGGTCAACTTCAGCTGCCGATGTTACTGCGGGCACGGTCTAGGCAGCCGCCGAGGCTGTCTCTCGTGTCTCCACTGCCATCCCTGCACTGATGTTATCCCGTCTCCCGCTCCCCGAGAAGTTCTCGGGCAATTGTGCCTCCTGCAGGGGCTTCGTGAGCCAGTGTGCTATTCAGTTAGAGCTGCTGGCTGCGTGATTCCCTTTGGAGCGGGCTAAGGTGGGATTCATCATCTCTCTGTTGGCTTGCAGGGCTATAGAGTCGGCCACCCCACTAAGGGAGCGTGGTTTCTTCATGGTACAGAGTGCCTCTCAGTTACTTGTCTTCCGGAAGCAGGTTTTTCTGGGACCACGGGTCACACATGATACCGCGCACCAATTGTTGGCATTGACACAGGTTTCATTCCCGGTCAGCCAGTATGCCATCCGTTTTCGGATGCTGGCTTCCGAGTTGGAATGGCCAGACAAAGCCCTTATACCGATCTTTTGGAAGGGTTTAGCTGATAACGTTAAGGCCACTCGGGAGATTCCCGTCACTCTGGATGAGCTGATTACCATCTCCACCCGCATTGATCTCCGTTTCCTAGAACGAGGGTTGGAGCGCTCCCGCTCCAGACAGAGGTTCAGGTTGGCACCAACCTTCTCCAAGCTTCTGGAACCTCCTGATCGAGCTCCCGAGCCGTCAGAGGCTATGGAGGTGTCCCATACGGGGTCTAAGTCCCGCTCTGCCCGGCCCTCCATAGTCTGTTTCCATTGCCGACAGTCTGGTCACTTAGCAAATAGATGCCCACAGCACTCGGGAAACTCCCTTTGGCCTCTTTAATGCCAAGGCCATCTTCCAAGACTTTGCAAATTACATTTTGTGAGATATGCTTTCCTCCTTGGTGGTGGTCTATCTGGATGCTATCCTCATCTTCTCTCCAGATATGGTGACCCACCGGAGAGAGGTTTGCAAAGTCTTTGACCGCTTATGGGCGAACTCCCTCTACGCCAAGTTGGAGAAGTGCCTGTTCGAGCAGGAGTCCTTGCCTTTCCTGAGCTATATCATCTCGTCACAGGGTTTGGCTATGTATCCTGCCAAATTGCCAGCGGTAAAGGACTGGCAGGAACCCCATTCCCTCAAAGCGGTGCAGCGCTTCTTAGGGTTCATAAACTACTATTGCCAGTTCATTCCCCACTTCTCAACCTTGGTAGCTCCCTTGGTTGCCCTCACCAAGAAGGGAGCCAACCCCAAGTTGTGGTCTGAACAAAGCTCCAAGGCCTTCTTCTCCATCAAGACTCATTTTGCTGGCGCTCCCATTCTCCACCACCCCAATGTGGATAAGCCCTTTATCTTGGAGGTGGCTGCCTCTTCCATCAGTGCCGGAGCGGTTCTTTTTCAGAAAGATGCTCAAGGTCGGAAGCATCCATGCTTCTTCTTTTCCAAGACCTTTCACCGGCGGAGAGGAACTATTCCATCGGGGACAGGGAGTTGCTGGCAATGAAGTTGGCCTTCTTGGAGTGGAGACATTTGCTGGAAGGGGCTCTCTTTCCTTTCCAGGTGTTCACTGACCACAAAAACTTGGTCTACCTGCAGACGGCCCAGGGGCTAAAATCTCTCGCCAGGCCAGATGGTCGCTTTTCTTCTCCCGGTTCCACTTTACCCTTCATTTTTTGTCCGATGAGAAGAATGTCCTGGCCGATGCTCTCTCTCGCTCTGTGGTGTCATTGGAGGAGACAGAGCCTAGCTTGATCATCCCATCCGAGAGCCTGAGGACCGTGGCTTCGGTCGCTCTAGATTCAATGCCCCCGGGCAAGACTTTTGTCCATGCCCATTTGCGACCGGACGTCCTCTCTTGGGTTCACGTGTCCAGGGTGGGTGGACACTTTGGGATGAGACGTACAACTGATCCCCTGGTGAGAACATATTGGTGGACGCATATGGCTCGGGACGTCAGAGAATATATTCGGGCGTGCATCTCCTGTGCCCAGAAGAGGTCTCCCCGGCAATGACCCACTGGGCTACTTTACCCCCTGCCATTGGCAGACATGCCCTGGGAGATGGTCGGCATGGATTTCGTGGTGGGTTTGCCCAAGTCCAGGGGCAGCACGGTAATCTGAGTTGTCACCGACCACTTCTCCAAAATGGTGCACCTGGTGCCTCTCTCGAGGTTACCTTCTGCACGGGGCCTGGCAGCACTGTTTATTAAGCATATTTTTCGCCTACATGGTATGCCGGACAAGGTGGTCAGTGACCAGGTCCCCAGTTTGTGTCTCTGTTCTGGAGAGAAATTTGTAGTCTGCTCAGCATTGAGCTAAATTTCTCCTTAGCCTATCATCCCGAGACAAATGGGTTGGCAGAGAGGGCCAACCAGACCCTGGTCACATACCTAAGACACTTTGTCCCAGCAAGGCAGGATGACTGGGCATCCCTGCTACCATGGGCGGAGTTTGCGTTGAACAACGCTGTGGCCGATTACACCGGTCATACCCCATTTCTCCTCAATTATGGCCAGCATCCTCACGTCCCTGTTCCCATGTACGTGTCTTGCACCGATTTTAGGGTGGCAGACTGGGCGGTGGAGGCACGTGACATTTGGTTCTGCACTCAGGATGCCATCCGAGCCTCCAAGGAGAAAATGAAGGTCTCTGCCGATGCACACCGGTGCCCCGCTACGACTTTCACCCTTGGTGACTTAGTGTGGCTCTCTGCCCGTAACATCAGGCTGTGGGTCGAGTCCACTAAGTTCGTACCTAGCTACATCGGTCCTTTCAAGGTCCAAAAAACAAATCAATCCGGTCGTCTACCGGCTGGCTCTTCCTCCACATCTGGGTATCACTGATACCTTCCACGTTTCCCTCCTTAAGCCTGTTCATTTGTCCCGGTTCTCCAAGTCATCTGCCAGGACATCTGCCTAATCCTCAGAAGAGTTTGAGGTGAACGCCATTGTGGGCTGCAGGGTGGTACGTGGAAAAAAGTATTATCTGGTGGATCGGAGAGGTCATGGCCCAGGGGATCAGATGTGGGAGCCAGTGGAGAACATCCACGCTCCGCTACTCATTGCAGCCTTTGAGCGTAGCGAGGCACAGGGGGAGGTGGGCCTAGGGGGTATTGTTAGGCGTCGGGTTCCTGCTGCTGCATAGGAGGAAGCCCAAGCCTTGCCTTCTGCGGTCTCCCATTCCTCTGCCAGCCACAGAGAAGCCTGCTCAGCAGAGACATTGGGCCCAGCTCCTTGCCCAGGCTAATGCTAGGCATCTGGTTGCTCCTCCTGGCTCTGCTATTGTATCTTGCGTGAGTCAGCAGGAAGGAGATGTTCCTGAGACTATGTCTTGCTTTTCCCCTACTGAGCATGCCCGTGGGATGACCTCTCATTAGAGGTTGGAGGTCACATGCGCAGGTCTTGTTGCTGCTCCGATTGGACCATCAGGAAGGTCCCAGAAGGCTGCAACTATAAAAGGTTTGCATGGCTGCCCGGCCATGCGCTAATATAGAGATTTACTCTTTTGCTATAGTGGTGTGTATGATGATGCATGTCTGAATCTGGTGAATAACTCATTATATACTCCCTCCCTTTGATACGCATGTGAGTTAGGGTTCCAGAGTAGAGTCAGCACCAAGTACTGGCACTGCCTAGCGCCACAGTTCACTCAGCATTCTCTAGTCTATTAGTGTCTAAGGGCATCAGTCTCCATATGACTGCAACACTGCTGGTACCACAGCGTTTATCAGAGTGGTGCTGTGCACAGTTAGGTGCACTTTCCAGCGCTAAGCTTACGCTGGTTAGTGGCGTCCACCAGGGTAGACGTTGTGCATGCTCAAAGCAGTAAGCTATGCTTTGTCTTGCCCTGTGACGCATAACAGGGCACGCTTTATACGCCGGCTAGGGCAACTCTGTGAAGTAACAGCGTTTGCTCTCACACGCATCGGGTCAGTGGTTCCCCGCCGGTGTCCGACTACCTTCTATTATATTCTGTTCATCATTGTCTAGCAGCAGTTAACATCTCTGCACAGTGGACCACGGACTGCGAACGTACCTAGCCGCTATGTACTTTTAATTAGGTGCGTTTCGTCAGTCCGTAACACACATTGCTAGATACAGTGAATTTGTGCCAAACACGTCTGTGAGGGTACTTGTGAAAAATGAAGCCTGGAAATTTTGTTTCATAGGCATAAAGCATTCAATATGAGAAAGGGTGACATTAAGGGACGTGGATGTGGTCACCAAGGACGTGACAGACAAGAAGGTGACTGTATCTCGTTCTAACTTCCTGTCAAAATTTGGTCAGCACGCTACACCACTGATGAACCCAGACAAGTGTGAGGATGTTGTGTGTTGGAAGGCAGACAAAGGATCCAGTGTGTTGACAAGCAGGATCACCAATATATTCAAATAAGTAGTAGTTCACAGCACCTCATGTAGACAAAGGGTTAACTTTACCCATACAGAAAGAGGTGGAGGATAATCATGATGCACAGTTGCCATCAGGTTAGCCTAAAATCACAACTCAGAAGGAGTATCAAATTAATGAATTGGAAGACAACATGGTCGATAATGAGGCTACTGACCCAACTTGGCACGGTAGCAGGCCTAGGGAGCACAGCAATGCAGAGAGGGATGGATTATGGATGAAAACAGGCATGAAGAGTTAGCGGTTTGACAAGAGAAGGAACTCGGTCAACTCTTCCAAAGAGCCTCCTCACTCAGCTACATAACAGGCCAAGGGTGCATTGCTCCCCTGTATGGCAGTTTTTTCTGAAATTCCTTCAGACAAAATAACTGTAATTTGCAGCATCTGCCAAACCAAGCTAAGAAGAGGCAAGAACAATGCCAACCTGCACACCACCAGCATGCAAAACATATGGCAATCAAGCACCCTAGTAGGTGGGAGGAACACCTGGGTACAAAATCTTTGTCTAAGGTTGAAACCACTGCCCCTTCCCCAGTGTTTTGGCCGTCCCAATCTGCTGTCCAAGAAGCAGGCACTGATGCCTCCTGCCCACAACCTGCAGTTGCGCAGATACAACAGTCAGCATCCACATTCAGTTTGTTGTCACCCACCCACAGGTCGAAATGCTAAACACCCACATTGCCAGATTGCTAGCACTGGAAATATTGCTGTTTTGACTTGTGGAAACTGAGTCTTTCTGTGACCTCTTGGCAATGGCAGCCCCAAGGAACTTGATTCCCAGCCGTCACTATTTTTTTCCCAGTGTGCCGTCCCCACATTACATAAGCACTTGTTACACAAATGAGCCCTGCTCTGACCAACGCAGTCACAGGGAAGGTCCACCTAACCACAGACACATGGACAGTTCTTGTGGACAGGAACACTACTTTTCCCTGACAGCACACTGGGTTAACCTGGTGGAGTCTGGGACATAGTCAGATGCTGGGACATCACACATCTTACCCACACCAAGAATAGCAGGCCCAACTTCCATCAGGGTTTCAGTCTCTTCATATTTCAGTTCCTTTCTCTCCTCCTCATCCTCAGCGGAACTAGCCTCCCCATCAATCCCCAGCTGGAAAGTCTGCAGCACTTGCTTGATGAAGTGGCAAAATGCTCTGATGAATCTCCTCTGTTTAGGTAATAAAGCATACAATGCAACCGAGCTGTTGAAAGGGATAAAAGATCAGACAGATCAGTGACTCTCCCCACTGAACCTCCAATCAGGTCTGGTTGTGTGCGATAATGGGCGTAACTTGGTGGCAGCTTTAAAGCTTGGCAAGCTGGTACACTTTCATGCATGGCCTGGGTGCTGAAATTGGTTGTACAGCGGTTTTTAAAAACATACCTTGACTTGCCGGACCTACTTGCTAAGGTACCCCGTGTCAGTGCACTTTTCAGAAAATCATCTCAGGCTTGCGCCGGTCTAGCTTTGCTGCAGCGGCGCTTTCATTTGCCTTGTCACCGACTGATTTGTGACATGCCCACATGCTGGAATTCGACCATTCATATGTTGGCAAGGCTTAGTGAGCAGCAGAGGTCAGTGTCTGAATTGCAGCTTCTCAATGCCCGTCAGAGTACCACTCAGCGCCCACACATAACAACTGCCGGAGTGGGTATGGATGGCTGACACATGTGAGAGTCTTCAAATCTTTGAGTACTGCCCCAAGATGGTGAGCACTGATGATGCTATTATCAGCATAACCATCCTGCTGCTCTGTCTATTAAAACACTCGCTGCAGAATCCCAAAGAGAAAACTTTGAATGTCAAGCAGGTGGCTATGGATACCACACTGTCCAGCCTCACACAATATTCTCAGGCTACATTGGGTGATGACGAGGAACAGAAGGAGTAGAAGGAGGAGGGACAGGAGTTTTTGGTCTGCACTACAGAGGGGACTCCCAATCCCAGCTTCATGCCTCTCCATCATGGATGGCCTGAAGAGGAGGCAGGAGGCTAGTTTGAAAATCTTACCCACAAATATCTTTATAAAGGGAAATTCGACATAATACTTCTTTTACTGTAGCTTATGCCATATACTGCTGACATAAGCAGCAGAAGGTGGGTAGAACGCCTAGTTACAAAATTTGTGTCTGAGGGTGAAACCACTGGTCCTTCCCCTAAGTTACATCCTTCCCTATCTGCTGTCCAAGAAGCAGGCACTGATGTCTCTGGCTCACAACCTGCAGTTGCACATACAGTAAGAACATTCAGCAACCACGTCCACACTTTGGTCTCAGTGCAGTGTTCAGTTTTCCCTTGTCAGCATATATGTCTCTTCCCAAATTGTTACTTAGATAGGTCATACATATTTGTTAGCACTTTACATTGTCCAGTGCTGGACAAAGACCATTCCTGGCTTTTCCAGGCTCCTAAATGAGACCTGTGTCTCGTTATTAAACAGTTGCGTCCCTTAAATTTTCTAAATTTTGATTAAAAAAAATGGTGGTAGGGTCTTGGCCAGTTTCTGCACATTTTATACAGTTCTAAGAGACTGGGTTAATACACTCCACAGACCTATTAAGGCCGCAGCCTTACACATATTGGAATGTGGTCATTACCAAGATAAAGCCTTTACCTGACCTCTGTACCACTGCCTGTCACCTGAATAATACACTCCACAGACCTCATCATTCTCTGGGACATATCCTGTAATTACTTTGTTGCTTAAAACCAAGCAAAAGATACATTCTGTCTGGTTAGGTAGTTTCCAGTGGAAGTGCGAACGCTTGTGTAGATTGGTCAATGGTACTTCTGTTTCTTTCCCTTGAGTAGGCTGCTTCACAGTAAAATAAGGCTTGCACATGTTCCTGATATGGGTTTCAGTCATGACATCATGACAGACTGACCACAATACAGGCCCTCGCTTGCATACACTGTGTTCAGAATTTAAATCAAATGGTTTTGGTGTCTGGTAGAATCCAATTTACTGACATTGATCATACAGCTCCCCCAACTCCTTTAGTATATTCACCATACAGCAGCTTCACCCGCCATGACAGTGACTCTATTGGGATCCGGTGGCCAAAATGAACCGTGGAGCTCACAAAACTCAAATTTCACAGCACCTGCTGGCTCTCTGAAAATGTGAAGCGAGATCCGCATAATGACATGGTGGTAGATTGGGTGGTGGCGGGCAAATCTCAAAATTCAAATGGACATATTTTAGATATGCATTCTGTGCATATAAGGGTGTGACCGCCCTGTTTCTGAGTTGGAAAATCCATCCTGTCTGGCCTATACTATTACTGGTGGTTCAGTCCCTCTGTCCTTGTTCACATTTACGTCACTTGACAAGTGGAAAGGTTTTAAATACAAGAGTTAGGACTGTCCCACAAGGGTTGCCGTGACGTGGCGGGATGGCTTCTACATTATTTTGATCAAAATTATGTTAACTAAATACCCTTATTATTACTATTATTACTACCTTCATGCAATTTTTGCAATTTTTTTTACTTTTTTATTCCAGGATATTTGTTTTGTGTTTTGCTTTTGGTTTTCTCTGTGTAAAGGTCATGTGTTCATATGCAATTACATTTTGCATGCACATTAATTTACTTTTTCTGCTCAGACCCAGTTTCTCATATTTTAGATGGCATTGTAAAGTGATGGGGTATATGTATCACACAATCTAGCTAACAATTTGGAATGAGGGAATGACCTCAAAAATTTAGCAGTGAGAGCTCTCCCATATGTATGATACAGAGCCACCTGAAGACCCTTCCCAAACTCAGGCTTCACGGTATCTTCTGGCCCTCTAAAAATGTGAAGCGAGGGCCACATAATCACATGGCAGTGGACATGGTTGTGGTGATGGGAAAATCCCAAAATTCAAATGAGAATATTTTAGATGGCATTGTAAAGTGATGGGAATATGTATTCCACAATCTAGTTAACAATTTTAAAAGAGGGAGGGACCTCCCAAATGTAGGAGTGAGAGCTCTTCCAAATATATGATAGAGGGCCACCATAGAGCACTTCCCAAACTCAGGTTTCAAGGTGTCATGATCCCAGTGCAGGTTTTGACCTGCGCATCAGGGGTTAATGTCTTGAGCCCAGTGCAGGCTTTGACCTGCATGCCTGGGGTTAATTATTGTGGCCTCTCTTTGGTTCAGGGAGAGCTTATTATAGCCCTGGGAAACTCCAATCCCCGTCAGTTATACTTTTGCCTTTGGCCGAGTGTGTTCACCCCTGTGTGCCTGTGCCTGTTCGTTGTCTTCTAGCTTGCTTATATAGTTCTGACCCAATTCTGTCCCCCGTTGTGAGTTTGCCTGTTGATTCTGTACTGCGCTACCCTCTCTGTGTATGACTCCTTGCCTGTGAACTGACTATTCTTTGCTTGCCTCTCTTGTACTTTGCAGCTATCTCCATGTATGACTCATTGGCTACGTCCTGACTCCCCGTTCTGTCTATCCTCTGGTTTTGTTGTGCTATTTCATGCTTTGACCCCAGCCTGTCTATGCCTCTTGGTAACTTTGTCCCGTAGTTACCATGCTAGGAGTTTTCCTGCAGCTCCTAGCTCTCTGAGGTTTAGGCCACACCCCCAGCAGTCATGTGCTTTAGGTCCTGCTGGTCTGAAGCACGCACCTTCTCTGCTGCCGCCCGCTCCACAGGTATCGCTGAGCACAGTTTGTCTTACTCAGGACACGTGCACTGGTTCAGTGAGCAAGTGCAGTGCAGTGTTCCTGACACAAGGCACCTGCTGGCCCTCTGAAAATGT
The DNA here is from genome assembly GCF_039654945.1 of Dendrobates tinctorius. Classification (NCBI taxonomy): domain Eukaryota; kingdom Metazoa; phylum Chordata; class Amphibia; order Anura; family Dendrobatidae; genus Dendrobates; species Dendrobates tinctorius. The sequence goes on from NW_027361766.1 coordinate 34,531,888, forward strand.
GAAGCGAGGGCTGCATAATGACATGGTGGTGGTGGCAGGCAAATCTCAAAATTCAAATGGGAATATTTTAGCTGGTATTGTAAAGTGCTGAGGAATATGCATTCCACTATCTAGCTAACAATTTTGAATGAGAGATGGACCTACCAAATGTGTAAGTGAGGACCCTCACAAATGTAAAAGGAAAAGTTAAAGCAAAATGCTACGTGTGAACATATGCTAAAAGTGAGGTACACTTTTTTTAATTTTTTTTTATTTTGCATTATTTAAAAGTATTTATGAAGGATGTTTCTTAGTATTTTTCACTGTAAAAAACAATTTAGGTTTGTCTTGGTAGGTCTTCTTTTAAATTTGTAAAACTGGTGCAATAGTCTGGCAACATTAGTCCCAGGTACCATATGTTAGGCGCCGGGATTCTCCCTCTGCATAGGATGGATCCCAAGCCTTATCTTCTCCTGTGGACACCTATTCAGTTTCGACCGCAGTGGATGTTTTTCAGCAGAGACATCGGTCTTGGTGTCTTGCTCAGACTAGGGCTGTGCGCATTGTTACCGCTGCCTCTCCTGGTTCAGCTATGGTAACTGCCAGTGGATAGCAGCAGGCTGTCGTTCCTGAGGTTAAGTCCAAGATTCGCTCTGTTGAGCATGCTCGTGAGGTGGCGATCTCTCATTGGTGGTCAGTCATCAGCTGCTCAAGTCCTGTGCCGGCTCCGGATTGGCCTGCGAGCAAGGTCGTGTCTGATTGGCACAGTCTATAAAAGGATCTTTGGCACACCCGTCAGTGCGCTAAGATCATGTGTGTGTAGATTGGACAGTTACCACCCTGTATGCACGTGTGCTAGTAACAGCACCACAAGTGCTTTTCTAGACAGGCAGTGTAGGGTGGGAACTCCCGCTTGAACTTAGCATCTGCATTGGGCATCCTCAGGCACGAGCTCAAAAGTCACTGTGTGTCAGAGCAGGTTCAATCACCAGCATAGTGGGGGGAGAGTTATAGGGACCCCAACTAGCGTAAATTCTTCTATGCTGCTGTGATGCCTAACAGGGCATAGCTTAGAGTGCTCTCAGTAGGGATGAGATCTTGGATCTAATAGCGAGTGATAGAAATTGTTTTTCAGCGTCTGTAGCAGCCCCTGTGTGTTACAGAAGTAGTCTTTTTCCTCACTGACCCCGCTCAGTTTCATTTTTTGTGCTGTGCAGGCTCTCAGTGAGGTGCTTAGTGAGACAGTGCAGAGCACATTCACTGCGGCTGCTGCAGCTCCTCTTGCTGCAGCACTGTGTGGTGTGTGTCTCACTGCCTTTTCTTTTCATCCCTTAAATCCCCTTCCCCTATTTTTTCCTAAAAGTTGAACACTATATAGGGATTGTGCTGTGAGGGACCCAAACAACCTCTGTGGCTGGTGCCACACAGCACCTGGCCCAGTCCCATAGAATCCTTTTTTTTTTGGCATCACAGCAGTGTCATTTACTGCGCTGTGACATCCGACCGTAACGTGTACACCAATACCACAAACACACGTTACTCTTTGTGTAGGCCACACTAGATTCAAATAAAGTGTAGCAGACACATCATCATCATACAGTGCCATTAGTGTTTCTTATACCTGTTTGTAGTCCTACAGTAATAAGCACACTAACTCCTAATAATAACTTTCTTGCAGTTTTTAATCCATCAATAGAGATGAAGAAGGCAGGGAGTAAGGGACATCCCTGCGGCGGCCGCGGAAGAGGTGCATCAGGAGCAAGACATGGTGCACATCCAGAGCAAGCAGCAGGCCCAAGTCACTCAGCACCTACTTTCACCCAGCAGCAGTCATTTATGTGCAGCTTGTTAGGAGTGCAGGGCCATAGGCTGATGAGAGAGGATCAAGTAGAAACTGTTGTTGGTTGGATGGCAGCTGAGGAATCCACCTCAATGAGCGCTGCCCACATCGGGTCAGGCCACTGAAGAGAAGCACCCATCTGCTTCTTCACCGCCCACTAAATTGCCCAGACATTCAGAGGGCCAGGAGCCAACCTTAATCCTCTTCTCAGAATCTGTTGGCTTGGAATCTGTGTGCCAGCCAGACAGCATTCCTGCAGCTGAAGAAGAGGTAGTGTGCACAGATGCGTAACCACTGTTTCCGTCTGAGGAAGAAGTGGAGGGTGGGCCAGTGCCCACAGTGACCAGACCCCAGTCAGCAGATGATGATGAAACTCAGCTGCCAGTTTCTGCTGATGAAAGTGTATTGGATGACGAGGTCCTTGACCCATCATGGCATGCTGAGGGGCAGCAAAAAAGTGGGGAAGAGCTTGCAGGTGTGGTGCAGCGTGGCCGTCCACGTGGGAGAGGAAGAGGGAAAAATTGGTTGTCGGCTCCCTCAACTTCAGCACCCGTTAGGAGCAGGGCTCTTTTAAAGAACACAAAGGGTGCGCCCAAGAGTTGTGGTGCATCGGCCTTTTTCGACCAAGTTGCAGATGACGTTACAGTAGTCAGATGCAAGCTTTGTCGACAAACTGTGCAGAGAGGGAAGAACGTCAGCAACCTTAATACCACCAATATGTTGACGCATGTCAGGAAGAGGCACCCTGTGGAGTGGCAGCATCACACCCAAGATGATTCGCCACCTGCAGCTGGTTCCCTACCTTCCACCTCTTCAGCCACAGCGGCCACCTCTTACCCCAGCTCGCAAACAGCTGCTCCCGCTTCCTCGCCAGAATGCCAGGGTGCATCTGCAGGCAGTGTTGTACAGCGGCACACTGTCTGTACTTCGTCAGCATCAGCATACCAATCGCTGGCATCCTCACACTCCCAATCCAGTGTGCAGCCATCTATCACACAGGTGTGGGAGAAAAGGCGCCCGTACTCGGCAAACCACCCACGAGCACAGGGCATGAATTCTCGCATTGCCAAACTGCTTGCAGTGGAAATGCTACCATTCTGGCTGGTGAGCAAGCCAGCCTTTATCGGTATGTTGAGGTTTGCAATCCCACAATACAGCATTCCCAGCTGCTTCTACTTCAGCAGGCAAGCCGTCCCTGCCCTGCAACAGCATGTGGAGTGTAAACTTAAGCATGTGCTACAAAATGCAGTTAGTAGCAACATCCACCTGACCACCGACGCGTGGACCAGTCAGCATGGCCAGGAACGCTACATTTCCATCACCGCCCATTGGGTAAATGTAGTTGAGCCTGGAACTGAAGTAGACAGTGCAAGTGCGCGGGCCCTGCCAACTCCATGGATTGCAGGCCTCTCCTCCGTACAAATTGACTCCTCCTCATACTCCTCGTCAGACTCGCCTGCACCCAGACGTACCACAACAACCGATTTCAGCACTGCATCGGCCAAACATCAACAGGCTGTGTTGAAATTGGTTTATCTGGGTGATGTTCGCCACACCGCAACCGAGCTGTGGAGCACACTCAAGGAGCAGAGCAACATGTGGCTTGCGCCGCTCAACCTCCAGCCAGGTATGGTGGTGTGTGACAACGGCCGAAACCTGGTCGCGGCTCTGGGCCTAGGTGGTCTGACTCACATTCCATGCCTTGCCCATGTCCTAAACTTGGTGGTGCAGAGTTTCCTTAGGAACTATCCTGACCTTGAGGAGCTGCTGCGCAAAGTCAGATATGAGTGCTCTCATTTGCGGCGTTCAAGCACGGCTGCATCGCGCCTTTCAGCCATGCAGCGCAGATTGGGCATGCCCGAGCACCGCATCATTGTTGACCTCCCCACCAGGTGGAATTCGACTTTGCATATGCTGCGGAGGTTGTGTGAGCAGCAACCTGCAATTATGGAGTTGCAGCTGCAGCAGGCGCAAAGTAGGCGACACACATCTCAGCCCTCCCACTTTACAACCACAGAGTGGGCATCCATGAAGGACATATGCACCATTTTGAAGTGCTTTAAGGACTCCACTCTGATGGTGAACGTGGATGCTGCCCTACTCAGCCTAACTATTCCCTTATATGCCTTATAGAATCATCACTTAAAGGACTAAGGGATGAGGTTTCTCTGGAAGAGGAGGAGTATGATTAGACTCTTGCACCAACCAGGTAATCTTCATCGGCCCGGTTGGTACAAAGCTCTGTGGGTGCCTCACAAAGGTCCAGGCAGGACACAGCAAGCGAGGAGGATGAGGAGGACTATGAGGATGAGCCAGAGGAGGAAAGTACACAGCGCTCTACTAGTAGTCACCAGATAGAGCATGGATGGGGTGATGCAGAGCAGCCAGAGCACATTCCTCCAGCTGGTGACAGCGATGCATGGCCAGTTGGTAGCCTTCAGCACATGAGTGACTTCATGCTGCAGTGTCTGAGAAACGACCCACACGTGGCTCGTATTCTTCACACAAATGACTACTGGGTGGCCACCCTCTTAGATCCACGTTACCGGGACAGCCTTCAAAGCCTAATTACACCGTTGAACCGGGCACGTAAAATGCAGGAGTACCAAGATGCACTGGTTAATTCACTCATGTACTATTTTCCACCGCATAGCAGTGATGCGCGTGCACTATCAGGCACCTCAGTGCGTCCTGGGCCCAACGGAATCCGTTCAGAAGCCGGTAGCAGAAGCAGTACATCTGCTACTGACAGGTTCAGTATACCAAACCTGTTCCAAAGGTTTCTGAACCCGCCAACAGTTCAGGCACCATCAGCACAGACAGTGCAACGCACTAGCAGGCAACGTTACCGTGACATGGTGGCAAAATACCTCTCCACCCCTGTCAGTGTGCTTCAGGATGGATCTGCCCCCTTCAAGTTTTGGGTCTCCAAGTTGGATACATGGCCCGAGCTTAGCCAGTATGCCTTGGAGGTCCTGGCTTGTCCTGGTGCAAGTGTGATTTCTGAACGTGTCTTTAGTGCACCTGGCAATGTACTAACAGACCAACGAACCAGACTATCCGCTGCAAATGTGGACCGGCTTACATTCCTAAAAATGAACCAGGCCTGGATTTCTGGTGACTTTTGCTACCCTGGGCCAGAGTAGACAGGTTACATGCATGGTTGGTAGCAGTATGCATGCTCTGTCATGTGCCTATGTTGCACACAGCATCATCTGTTATGCCAGTGCTCTGGCCTCTACTACCAACATCTAGCTCCTGGTTCTGTGACTGACTCTTTCACCTCATACTGTTTTCCATGGGCTCTAGTACCTCCAGCTAGTTCCCATTTCCGTGACTGCTGATTTCACAGCATGTCGTGTTTCTGAGCTCTAGTACCGCCAGCTAGTGCCCATTTCTGCGACTGCCACTTTCACAGCATGCCGTGTTTCTGGGCTCTAGTACCGCCAGCAAGTGCTCATTTCAGTGTCTGCTGATTTCACAGCATGCCGTGTTTCTGGGCTCTAGTACCGCCAGCTAGTGCCCATTTCCGTGACTGCCACTTTCACAGCATGCTGTGTTTCTGGGCAACAGTAACTCCAGCTGTACCTCGTTAGACCAAAGTGGAAAAAAACGACGACAGATGCCAAACACCTATAGGCAGAAGCAGAAGAGGCGGGATCCAGCCACACCGGCTGTTTCCTGGCAGTGAAGTGCGGACACAGGTGCCTCCCCCCGAGGGGTAAACCGAGTTCCAGCATCACCAGCTGGTTCTCGGGAGTGCCCAAGGGCACGGGTACCTCCTGCTCCAAAACGTGTTTCGACAACGCTCGCCGTTACACAGTTGTGTCCGCCGCACTGTTCCACACCCCTGCCGTATATCATTCCGGCTCAGTTTGCTGTTATCCGTGGTGTCGGCAGTGTAGGAGCCCCCTACGTGGACTCCGGGACCTGGTGCTCAAGGCTGATCTCGACAGTGCCAGTAGGCCCTCCTCCTCCCCTGCTGCGACTGCGGAGTAAAGAAGACTGTGTCTGGGTTGCGGGGGCAAATATGGCTCTTGCACCTTCTGCCAAGAAGACATTACTCTGGTAGAAGACCTAAGACAGGAAGACAGATGCAGAAGACCCAAGACAGGAAGACAGATGCAGAAGACCCAAGACAGGAAGACATGCAGAAGACCCAAGACAAGAAGACAGATGGAGATGTCCCCGGATGCCTGTCTTTTTGCTCTTGAACTGGCATCTTTGTGGGGGTTTTTTGGGCTTCTCGGCAGTGCTTTTGGCTTATGTCACTACTACATTGTGGTATCCGGGCTACAGTAATGTCAGCTGTTGCCCAGTACAGCCACTGGCACTTTTACCTTCTGCTGCTTATCTGGGTTCCAGTAACATCAGCTGGTTCTCAGTAGAGTCAATGGCTTAGGTCCCTCCTTTGTGGTATCTGAGTTCCAGTAACGTCTGCTGGTCCTTGGTAGTGCATTCTGGCACAGGTTACCTCCTGCTTAGTTATCGGACTCCGGTAACGTCAGCTGGTGCCCGTTAGTTCCATTGGCTCTTACGCTGATTTCTGCTGCCTATACGGGTTCCAGACTCACCAGCTGGTTCTCTCAAGTTGCTGTGCCTACTGTTACTTCTGCGTATTTCCTCTGGGTTTGGGACATTCTGCGACCAGCCAATAGCAGGATAACGATAGACAGAGGTTTAGGAAGCAGTAGGAGCAGATGTACATGAACCAAAAGCAGAATATCAATATGCAGAATTACTGAATAACAGTAATATAATCAGCAGAAGAAGACAAATCATGGTTTAAAGGGAGTGTATCCGTTCCTCCACGTGGTGCTCCTGGAAACTCCCTGCAAAGCAAGGTGAGCTGAATGCGGACACATGTCAGTCAAAGGGCATATTGACACCACCACCGGCAGTTTTAATTTAATAATGTAAAATCACCCACCCTAACCCTAACTATCCCTAACCCCTAACCCTTACCCTACTAGCCATAAACCCTAACCCTACCCCAACTAATTCTAACCCAAAGAAAAAACAACGCTGTTAAGAAGATGTTTTCCTGCTACAGCTTTCGCTCTGTGCATTTTTCGAACAATTTTTTTGCTCCTCTGCCTCTGCAAACTCCTTCCCCATTATCCTGAGGTGTTTCCCCTCCATTTTATCCATTATATAGCACTGTAGTGGTCATTTTGTAATTCCGATTTTTTTCTCCCATTGATTTGCATTGATATCGGAAATCGGAAATTCCAATATCCGATATTTTTTCAATATCGGAAATCGGAATTCCGATACGATATCGGGCAATATCGCTCATCCCTAGCGCTCAGTTTTGGTACTGCTTTGCGGAGTAACAAAATCAGTCATGTTGCACTCTATTCACACCAAGTAGCATTTAACTCAGTGTGTTTACAGTACTTGCTCGCAGCTACGCTCCACCATTGTCCTCTAGCTGCAGTTTTTCCATCACCGCACGGTGGACCCCGGGTTGCAATCACACCTTCTCATAAATTACATTTGGTGTGATCCACAAATCCTAACACCATATGTGAGTCAGAAAGGCATGCAGGCATCATCTCCATGCTGTTCCCATTTAGTTTTATCACTTTACCATCTCAGCTTTATTTTCAGGCCCCCAGACCTATTTGTTGGGTCCAGCAGAAAAATACTCTACTTTCCCATTGACTGGCATTGTATTCATTATTTGGTACTGTGGAGAAATGGGGTCAGTGGGTGCTCTCATCTGCTGGCCTGGCTGCCTTCAGCATGACTGCATGGACCAGGGCTCATATCACTTAGTGCTCGCTCTATCTTCCCATGTGCAATACACTACACAGACAACACAGGGTTAAAGTAAAACAGTGTGGCAATACTTTATTGAACCACAACACCCAATAGCAAGCAGAACAATCCCAGCAATTACCCCAACATCGTGCACATTAAAGGGTCTCACCCTTCCCTTCCGCTGACTCATCAGGATAATGGTAGATGTTACATCACAGCTCCCAGGGTCACTTTTCCACCTGTGAAGCACACACAGAGAAGAGATATCGACAAGCATAGGGAAATGACTGAGAACAGTCCATAGAGTCCATACAAGGTCCAAAACCAGTTGACACAATGTCAGAGCTCCCAGGATTGCTATTCCACCTGTGATACACACACAGGGAAGAGATATTGACAACAGTAGGGAGATGACTGAGAGCAGTCCTGTGTTCTCTCAGCTGAGTCCGAAGTACCCTGAGCTGAGATCCTGAAGAGTGACACCAACCAGAAGGAAAGAAGTCTCTTTTATACCCGAGGCAGGTAATCTATTTTTAGATTTACCCAGTGTCCTTCAGTCCACCCTCACAGCCTTTCCCTATATACCTTCGAAGTCAACAAACTGGTTATAAAATACAATACACAATTAACGTATCAGCACACAATAAACAAATACAAACACACACTATGTACAAGTCACTATTACAGACTTCTACAGTATTTTAAATGCAAGTCTGTCTTCTTGACCCACCAGACATAAACACTTAAATCCACAAGCCAATATACAGATAAAGTCAATTCTTCTTGGTTTGCAAAAACATAGTTGTTTGGGAAATTAAGATACAATCTGGTTTCTTCACAGGTACGAATTCACAAATATTAGAAAGTATTCTGAATATTTCACTATTCAATCAACACTAATTATAACACAAATAACAAAACTGGAAGCACAAGGCATCAGACTTCTAATTTGAAAGGTCTCACCAGATTGTTGATGGGTGACCTGCGTCAAACCATCACAAATGGCATGGCAGCAAAGACAATTCCTCATAGCACATTTAGTGATACTGTTCAGTTGGTTATTAGCAATAGTGGGATGGTCGTCCTTTTATCTAATTTTACTAGTGGCAGATCTTCTGAAGGTGAGAAGAGGGTTTTCAGGTAGTAGTTTTTCCAAAATGGGACCATTTTAAATAACATACCATTGATCCTGGATAGCATTCTGTATATTTTTATGCTGATTATTGAAAGTAGTGACCAAATTGTAATCAAAATTATTGTTTTCCTTTTTAAGAACTTTTTCCAAAAGGGACTATTGTTTAATGTTTCTGCAGTTATTAAGAGCACTCATGATGAACTTACAGAGATGTTTTTGTTCAACAAATTTTTTTTAATCATGTCATCTTGATGTGAAAAATTGGAATCCAAAGTACAATTCCTCCTAATCCTTCGGAACTGATTGTGAGGAATATTGGACAACCATTTAGAATAATGATGACTCTTGAAGTGGATATAGCTGATTGCATCCACATTTTAAAAAAAGTTTTTTTTACAAATCTGATTATCAGAAAAGAAAATGGATAAATCAAGGAAATCTATAGACTGTTTATCTACCTTTGGAGAAAAAATAAATCCCAGTTATTTGAATTAACTTTGTTGAGAAAGACCTCCACCTTGATTTTAGAGGTGTCCCTGCACTGTTTTTGTAGGGTTCCCTAGTGATACAAAGATCCTTAAAAATGCCCATGAATAGGTTTGCATAGGTGAGTGCGACCTTTGACCCCATAGCTTTTCCTTTTGTTTGGTGCTAAAAAAAATATAAAACATAAAAAAATTCTTAAAATGAAGGAGAGACCTTCTAAAATGAACTCTTTGTGTGTGATTGTCAATCTCTGGTCTGTTGTAAGGAATTTATTAAAACATAGTAGTCCAATTTAATGGGGAATGTTTGAATGTTTGAATAAAGGAATGCCACGTCTAGAGTTAAAAATAAAAAGACGGATTCCATTGGATATTTTTTAAAATCTCAATGATCTGGGAGGAATCCCTTAGATAATTGGGTAAATTATTGACAGGGGGGTGCACAATTATATCAATATATTCTTAAAGACCACTGGTCAAAGACCCGATCCCTGAGACAATATGTCTGCCAGGTAGATCTATTAGTTTTTTATTAATTTTAGGGAGGTGATATAGGAAAGGAATAGTAGGATGGCGGACAGGCAAAAACTTTTTATCATGATCATTTATTATGTTATTGCTGTGTGCCCTTTTAATAGAGTTATATATAGGAATGATCTGAGGGATTATTGTAATAATTTGCATTTGAGAGAATTCTTGTAGCTTCTTTGGATTAGCTAATTACCCCTCCATACTGCACCCCAATATTAGGCCTAACAATTTTTTATCCTTGCCAAAGTAGTAACAAAAGCATTAGTGGGAACGCAATCATTTACCAAACGGTGATAGAATTTTGACAACTTTGAAAAAAAATGCCCTTGAAAGTGAACATGAATGTGGATGTGCTACATTTGAGCCAATTTTAAGATTGGAGCTCATCTCTACTCCTGTGTACATAATGTACAGGTAATACAGTGACCACAAGGGACATCATACAGAGGAACTCTATATATTGTATAGGTAATACAGTAACCACCAGTGACATTATACACAGGATCTCTGTATACAGTGTACAAGTTATACAGTCACCACTGATGACAAGAGCTCTGTGCATAGTATACAGTGTATAGTGTCAGTGTAAAAGTACACACTGACTCACCAGTGACATCTCTAGTTGAAGTTCTTCCTCTTCACTTTTCTTCTTCATCCAGCACAGACTACAACAACTTCTTCCAGTCGGGACTAGTCTCGGCAGAACAGAAGACACAGTTATCTATAGCTGATTGCTTCCAGAGCACATTCCCCACTTTTTCCCTAACTTTTACATTTTGTCATATGAAGAAAAAAGTGACATAGTGCTACCCAGCACAGTAACAGGACTCCTCTTTTGTTCCCCCCCTGGAAGGCAGTGTCTTCAAAAGTAAATTAAATTAATGCAGTATTAATGTCCCCTGATTAGCCCCTACAGTAATTATGTCTCCACTTACCACCATAAAACAATAATGTATGTTCCTCATCCTGACCCTCATACAGCAATTATGTCACCCCTTTATTTAATAATGTGCCAGATCCTGTGCTCCTTTATTTAATGCCTCCATCCTGAACCACTATGTTCACTTTAATAAGGTTCACATTCTGGGCCCTTTCCAGTAATAATGTCCTCATCCTGGGCCCCTTCCAGTAATATATCCCCATCCTAGGCCCTATGTCATCTGTCCTGTGCCCTTATGTCCAATTTAGTAATGTCTCCATCCTGAGCCCTTATGGCAGTCCTTAAGTTCACCACACTGCCCAATCACAAAGAGGAAAAAAAAGATTCTTCTCACCTCTCTGAGTTCCACAGGCATTCTCTTGCAGATTCATATTTCATGTGTTGATTCAAAATTCCGCCAACTGCAGCTATTATAGGGTTCTCTACACTGTGACAGGCCACGCACTAACGTCACATAGTAACATAGTTAACATAGCAGTAACAATGAAAGCCCACCTGCCTATCAAAGGCAGCAGGCATCAGCATGTGACCTCTGATAGACTGGTGGCCATTTAACCTCACTGCTATGTGACATCAGTGAGCAGCCTGTCACTGTGCTCCCCCAACTCATGGGCCCTATAGCATACCGGTGCCCCCTTGTTTCCCCAGGATCCCAACACTTGCCTGGGTGTGCCGAGTGGTGAAACCAGTCCTGGTTGTTAAAGCGGGTCATGTCAGCATGCACACGCCCCTGCCCCTTGCACTTTTAAAGGGCCTGTACATCTAAAACCTTTTTTTCTTCTCTCTCTTGGGCGGCGGGCCCCCTGGGCATTTCACCGGTACACCGCCAGGCCAGTCCAACCCTATGTCCACCCATGTAAAGCCTGTTACATTATGTTCTACTGGTTATGAATTCAGTGATAGAGCTTTTATAAATTCATAAATTATGCCATATTTCACTGGCACAATACTGAAAGTAAATGCCCCAGGGTAAAAAAGGCACTATGTATGCAAGAATATATAATCTGTGTGTGATTTCATGCTAAAAGACTTTTAAGACTCTTATCTTTAGGTTTATTTAATAACAAGATACTATAACTTCTATTTCCATATTTGTACAGTATGCTGCAAATTATATTAATATATGATCAATAGTGTCTCCAATTGAGGTTGTGCTGTATTTGTACGACTGCTGCAGTCTTAGCTAATTATTCCTTTTTTGTGCTAATCTACTGGGTGCTTCCAGACAAGGAATGTAATTGATCGTATATGAAAAAACATCATTAATACAGAATTGCTCCAGACGTGCTTTATCAAGCTGTTCTTTTTCATTAGTGATTTCACCCCTAGTGCTTAAATTACTGAGGCACTTCACACATCAGAGAAGAGACAATTATATAGAGAAGGGAGGAGGAGAGGTTTCCAGAGCATAAAGAAATAGAGGTTCTTTTTAAATGGCTGAAAACCCCCAAAATATCTTCCTTCCCCCTTAAGTAAGTGTCTTTTTCATCCTATCTAATAAGACAGCACAAAAACATTACCAATATGTTGTCTTTGATATGTAACCTTTGTTACTATCACAATAAGAACTGACTGCTATAGAAAAAGATTAGCAAAGCGAAGAAAAAAAAATCTCTCCATTTAAAATTCAGCTGTTGCAACATATGCTTGTTGGGGATTGAAAATTGCCTTTGGAAGTTTTTGCTTGGTCTCCTCTGCTATTTTTCATACTTAATGAGTTTGTCAGCACTTTGGAAAGTTGGTGATAAATATTTTTAAATTAGAAGTAGGAGGAAAAAAATGAAAGGCGAATTTAGAAACAGAGTTACTGTAGATAGTGAAAAAGAGAATATCCAAAGGCAAACATACGTAAATGAAGAGAACTTAAATGATGGCCATTACTTGATGGTTGGTTTACAGACAAGAACAAAAGTTTTCACAGATGTATTTTACGAAATGTAGCTGCAATATGAAATGTGGATAGAAGCTAATTACATCCTTAGATAATGAGAGATAAGTCAAACAGACAGACAGAACAAGAGACAGACAGATAGATAGATAAATAGATAGATATCCTTTGCCATAAAAAAGTAGCTACTTCCTGAAACAAGCAACTGGAACTGTCATGGAATTACTGATCCCTGAGACAGCTGTTCTTGCATGTCTACCTTGTCCACTTATGTTACAGCTATGGATCATTTAATGCTAGAGTGATACATTTGTATGATCAATAACGAACTTATGGCTGATCTACAGAGCAACTATTGGAACTAAAGAAACTGTCCTAGGCTTTTTTTTTTTGCTGAACCACGCATATTCAGGGACATCCCTGTTTAACAAGGGGGGTATGTGGCACCCCTGAGGGTCCGGTCACCACAGAGGTACTGCACCTCATCCAGAGGTGTGGTATTCCACCCTCAGGTAAGAAGGGAACACCACCCAGGACTCCTATCACTTGCACCCAATACACACCAGACTGGCCAGGAAAGGGTGTTGGGAGGCAAGTGGGAAAGGTAGGTAGAGTGGGAGGAGCTAAGGAGATGGGGTGACAAAGAGTGTAGCCAATTATTGACAAGGAGGTGACAGTTGGTGGGAGGAGTTAAGCCTGAGGTAAAGGATCTTTCTGGAAGATCCAGTCAGTCGGTGACAGGACAGCGGAGGAGCAGGACTGACATAGTGAGAGTCCGAGTCAGTGAGAGAAACATCTAGAAGAAGCTCCTAGGAGAAGAGAAGGGGTCCTTGGGGCACGGGTAGTGTGATAAGCCACCTGTGGGGCCTGCACCCTGGAAAGGAAGTACAAGGCTGCAGTGAGGGAACCGGCCCCTGAGGCAAGTGGAGGTCTACAAAGTTCAGCTAGAAAGCCGGAGGCTGAGGTAAATATTGAGTGCTTCTGTGGTGCCCCTGAGGGTTCAGTCGCAACAGAGGTACTGCACCTCCTCCTGAGGTGTGGTACCCCACCATCCAGGTAAGGTGGAGACTCCTTACCACACTCCAACACCTGCTTCCCACAAAACATAGTAGTGTAGCAAAGCACCCTTTGGTGGCTCCCTGCTTGGAACACGAAGCGTGCTGGGAGGCGGGTGGAGTTAGTTGGCACCAAAAGAGAGGAAAGAGTTTAGGATTTGTTCAGTCTGACAGAGTCAGAGGAAGAGTGAAGATCCCCTGAGTGAAATGGATGAAGGAAGTGCTGCAGCCGACCTCAGTGACCTGGGTCTCCTGGCACAGGAAAGAGACATTGATGGAAAGCCTAACTCTCTCCATAAGAAAGAAGGATTAGTACGGAACGTAAGGAGAGGAGGACTAAGGATTAGGGTTAGAGTAGAACCCTTCTCAAGTTCACAGCGCAAGGCCGGGGTCCTGTCCCCGAGGTGGTATGGATACTAATGGTCCTGCAGCAGACACCGGAGGAATAGAAGTTGTCACTACTTTATTCCCACACAAGACTTGGGGGCACAGCAGCAATGAGAGTGAGCCGGGACTTAGTAGGATGGAGTCCCCGAAGCAGGCTACGGCTGTCTGCCGTACAAGTAGAGTTCGTAGGAACATCTGACAGGAGGAACTCCAGTGTAACTCAGTACTGAGAGTACTTCACTATAGGCGCAAAAGGGAGACATTCAGAAAAGGCACTTATGTTGGCAGAGTGTTGGGGCGGAGTACTTCATCTTGCCTGGAGGTTGACTGAGCTCCTGACCTGGAGGACACAGCATGGATGCGGGCACCTGTATGCACAACAGACTGTGAGTAAAGCTTTGGAACTACATGCCCTTGTGTCCTCCGCTTATTCCTGCACCAACCCACTCAGCACTGTTACAGCTATAGGCTTAACACCACACCGCTCTCCTCTCCTCACGATCTCTCGACCTACACTGCCCTGGGACAACTGCCCTACCTGTGAAGGGCTACACCATCATTGCTGCTCCACACCATCAGTCCCAGAGGATCTGTCTGCAGCGTCGGCTTAGCACCTTCATTGCCGAACACCACAGGTGGCGTCACGAATCATTCACTAATAAACATTAAGCATCATCCACACACTCAACATTTTCCCCCTTTTATAATGGACGCCCAGGGCCACGGACCGGGTCACAGCTACCGTGACAATTCCCATTGCAATCCACCGGGCCCGGCTCCGAGTACCCCGCCGCCCTGGGTGAGCGAGATCCATTTTAGCCACAACCGCATTCATTCCTGGCAAAGGTAGCTATAGAGGATACCGAGGCCTAACCCACGTCGCTCGGTGAGATCCGTGGTTGCTGGCTTGGGGACACTGTTTGCGAAGGCACAGGGCAGGAGAGATCAGCGCAGAGAGACGACAAGGCCTAGAAAGGTGAACACAAAGAGGAGTCTTGAACAGGTGTTCCTGATCTACCTGGGAGTTTGCCGGACCCCTCCCTTGGAGGACACAGCACCAAGCGGGTCATCTTGTGCACAAGACTTGTAAGTAAAAAACCCAGAAACTGTACCCAACTGTGTCCTTTGTGTCATTTACATCTTGCCTTCCATTTACCGCATTCACCATCACCATCACCGGCTCAACTGCCCTGGGACACAGCACTACCTTTGGAGAGCTTTACCATCCCCGCTGCCCTAACACTGTCCCAGAGGATCGGCTTAACACCTGCATTGCTGAATACCACAGGTGGCGTCACGATTCCCCTTTTCCCTATTAATTTTCCTAATATCTTCCCCCTACATCTGAACTTCCATCATCCACATTGGACATCCAGGGCCACGGACCGGGTCACCATCACCACCGTGACACACTTCCCCCCTTAAAAGAGCCTGAAAGACCCGGTACCGAGTTCCCTCGGCCCTGCGGGGCATTCCATTTACTTATAGATATAATATGCTATTATAATTATCAGAAATTAACTGAATCGCTGCACAAACTCATTATGTATTCACCATAAAACCAATCACTATTTGAAAACTTATATAAGGACCCAAATAACTTATTGGTACTTAATATAATTTTTTAACTTCCCAAAGAAAACATGTCCAGCCTTTGTGTACACAAGAATATATTCAATAGTGTGTTAAATCTCTCGTCCTTTATAGGTCTTATTCAATTTTTACTTTTTCCTTTGTAGCTCTATTCTCCCTTTGCTGCAGGCTCTATTACGAGCAGAGACAGCGGGATGCTTTGTAATTAGTCACCAGCTTGAAAATATGAATTGAGGAAGACAGGGACAAACAGGATTTGTTTTGAATCATCAGCTTCTCAGCTCTTCCTTGCTAAAGGCACATGGCTGGTTACATTACATTTGTTCATTTTATTGGCTAAACCCTGATAACTATATTGTGGAAGACATGCTCCTTGTGTTGCACCCTGTTGATTCTATGTAGACAGGTCTCAATGTGTGCAAAAGGGTTGTTGTCCAGGCTCTGGAAAATTGTAAGGTTTTAGGTAATTAAATAATATATATTTGAAATTTGAGCAATGATTTATTTTTATTCAAAATCTATAAGCTGGTCCTTTTTTCATTGCTTGAAAAAAGAGAAACCCAATTAAATAACACTTGGAAAAAATACTATATATAATACTATATACTCATAACAAAATACTATACTATATATAATAGTATGTATTGATAGTATTTTGTGCATGAAAAATAAAGCCCCAAAAATAGTAAAAATATACAATGCAAAAACTCCAAGCTTTCAAATATTGTTCATTGGTTTTATACAGGTTTATTTTTTTCAAAAGTCAAGAAATTGTGTAGAGGATGTGTGATACAAAAGAATTAGCTCCAATGTCAATTAGTGGGCTGATCATTGCCATCTCCATGCAGATTCCACAGGAATATTGAACCAGCTAATCGTTATTGTGGATGGCATCATGGACCAAAATCTACTTGGGTCTTTTCCATTGTATTTCAATAACTTGCATAGCAGGCACATTGTGCATAGACTTTTCCACCAAATGAATGTCCCCAAAATTGGGTAAATACAGTTGTATTGAAAATAATTACAACTTTTTTTATTATTTTGGTGAAGTTTGTATTAAAACATATGACGTATTTTCTTAAAATGTGCCAATAATAAATTATTTTACAACATATTTTACTAATACTTTGCATGTTAGTCTACAACAGAGGTGCACAACCTTTTTGGTCTAAGTGCCAAATTTTGTGATTGTACCGCTCCCAATAAACAAATAACATTTGAAAGAGAAATCATAGACGGTACTACCGGTATTGGTATTTGAGATGCCTGGGTAGGCTTCCAATCCGTATGTGAAGAACCAGTAAAACTTGGCACTCAATGGGATACCTGGCAAAAATTGTGAGTTTATTTACAATTTATTAGTCCATAGATAACAGCTGGTAGAGATGACGTTTTGGCCCTGTATGGACCTTCATCAGATAAATGCTGTACAAGACAATTGTATAAAGATACAACAGTGTCAATAATTATACAGTGTAGGTAATTGAAAGTCAAAGAAATATTACATTATAATAATTATTATGTAGTAGCAGGAAGACTACCCAGTAGTTTTACTGCTACTATATATATAAAATTTGAAGAGGTATTCTGATCCAAGGTTATATTGACAGTAGAGTTGAGCGAAACGGGTCGAAAAATTTCAAAAGTCGCCGACTTTTGGCAAAGTCGGGTTTCATGAAACGAAACCCGACCCTAGGATGAGGTCGGCCACGAGGTCGGCGACTTACGCGCCAAAGTCGCGTTTCAAAAGTTTGTTTTGCGCTCTTTTTCAGTCAATCAGGATCCACGGACACTGTGGGCAACGTGATGACATAGGCAGGGGTCACCACCATCTTTCAGAAGGGCATGCAAGTGATTGGCTTGCTTTGGTGGGCGTCACAGGGGGTATAAAAGGGCGTGCACGCCGACCGCCATCTTACTTCTGCCGATCTCAGTATAGGGAGAGGTTGCTGCTGATTCTGTAGGGAGAGCGTTAGGCAGGGAAGAAGACAAAAAAACTGCTTCTGCTGCTAGCGATTTGGCCTGCACAACACACCAGTCACTGTGTGTGCAGTGCAAGGGGAGGCTATATTGTGGTGTATCAGTGGTGTTGGTTGTTGGGCTGCCTTTTAAGGCTTCCTGACAGGATGGCATTGCTGTTTACCCACTGCTCCGCAAACTGCTTTTTTAAAAGCAATCCAATCTCCCTTATCCTCTAGTCACTTTTGTCACAGCTGTGCCATCGAGCCTGTGACATAGCGCTCAGATATCAGTGGGCCTCACACAATCCAAAAGTGTCCAGTGTCCAAAAGTGTGTGCAGAGATTCAAAATCTCCCTTATCCTCTAGTCACTTTGGTCACAGCTGTGCCATTGAGCCTGTCACATAGCGCTCAGATATTCATTGGGCCTCACACAATCCAAAAGTGTCCAGTGTCCAAAAGTGTGTGCAGAGATTCAAAATCTCCCTTATCCTCTAGTCACTTTGGTCACAGCTGTGCCATCGAGCCTGTCACATAGCGCTCAGATATTCATTGGGCCTCACACAATCCAAAAGTGTCCAGTGTCCAAAAGTGTGTGCAGAGATTCAAAATCTCCCTTATCCTCTAGTCACTTTGGTCACAGCTGTGCCATCGAGCCTGTCACATAGCGCTCAGATATTCATTGGGCCTCACACAATCCAAAAGTGTCCAGCGTCCAAAAGTGTGTGCAGAGATTCAAAATCTCCCTTATCCTCTAGTCACTTTGGTCACAGCTGTGCCATCGAGCCTGTCACATAGCGCTCAGATATTCATTGGGCCTCACACAATCCAAAAGTGTCCAGTGTCCAAAAGTGTGTGCAGAGATTCAAAATCTCCCTTATCCTCTAGTCACTTTGGTCACAGCTGTGCCATCGAGCCTGTCACATAGCGCTCAGATATTCATTGGGCCTCACACAATCCAAAAGTGTCCAGTGTCCAAAAGTGTGAGCAGAGATTCAAAATCTCCCTTATCCTCTAGTCACTTTGGTCACAGCTGTGTCATCGAGCCTGTCACATAGCGCTCAGATATCAGTGGGCCTCACACAATCCAAAAGTGTTCAGTGTCCACAAGTGTCTGCAGAGATTCAAAATCTCCCTTATCCTCTAGTCACTTTGGTCACAGCTGTGCCATCGAGCCTGTCACATAGCGCTCAGATATTCATTGGGCCTCACACAATCCAAAAGTGTCCAGTGTCCAAAAGTGTGTGCAGAGATTCAAAATCTCCCTTATCCTCTAGTCACTTTGGTCACAGCTGTGCCATCGAGCCTGTCACATAGCGCTCAGATATTCATTGGGCCTCACACAATCCAAAAGTGTCCAGTGTCCAAAAGTGTGTGCAGAGATTCAAAATCTCCCTTATCCTCTAGTCACTTTGGTCACAGCTGTGCCATCGAGCCTGTCACATAGCGCTCAGATATTCATTGGGCCTCACACAATCCAAAAGTGTCCAGTGTCCAAAAGTGTGTGCAGAGATTCAAAATCTCCCTTATCCTCTAGTCACTTTGGTCACAGCTGTGCCATCGAGCCTGTCACATAGCGCTCAGATATCAGTGGGCCTCACATAATCCAAAAGTGTCCAGTGTCCACAAGTGTCTGCAGAGATTCAAAATCTCCCTTATCCTCTAGTCACTTTGGTCACAGCTGTGCCATCGAGCCTGTCACATAGCGCTCAGATATCACTGGGCCTCACACAATCCAAAAGTGTCCAGTGTCCACAAGTGTCTGCAGAAATTCAAAATCTCCCCTGTCCTATAGACACCTTGTACCTTGTTTTACATTACTATATAGTTTGTTGGATTTTGTCTACATTTCTACCAAAAATGAGGAAGGCTGGTGGAAGAGGCCGTGGAATTGGGCGGGGGTTGGCAGCTGGTAATGATGGTGTTGGTGTTGGATCTGATGGTAGTGGCAAGAGCAAAATAGGACCGAATGCAGGAGGTGTTGAGCCTGCATCATCGTCTGGCTACATAAGGCCTCGAACGCTTAGTTTTCTAGGAGTTGGCAAACCGCTTTTAAAGCCAGAGCATCAGGAAAAAGTTTTGTCTTACATTGCTGACTCAGCCTCCAGCTCTATCGCCTCCTCTTCTTCAGTTGTAAAAAGTAAAAGCACTGAGTCATCATTAGAGGCTCATGTTCATGAACCACACCTTTCCTTGTGTCCTTCACCCCAACCAAGATTGAAGGATGATGCAGGCCATACTACTGATTACTCCATGGAGCTGTTTTCACATACCATGCCTGGATTATCAAGTCAAATGGTGAATTACCCAGGCCAAGATGAATCTGACATGGAGTGCACTGATGCACAGCTGCTGATGGATGATTCTGCTGGTACATTCACTCAGAGCACTACATTGTCCTCGCAGTGTACAGAGCCAGATTCTGACCCTGATGAGACTCAGGTGCCCCTTCCCGCACACTATACCACCATACACGGTGACACAGAGGAAGGTGCACATGACATAGAAGAGGAGGTGATGGAAGACCCAGTTGTTGACCCAGATTGGCATCCATTGGGGGAAGAGGGTGCTGCTTCCAATAGCTCAGATGAGGAGCATCCACAGCAGACATCGACATCGCAACAGCTGTTATCTGGCAGGCCCATAGCACTCCAAAGACAGGTTCCAAACATCAAAAGAGTTGCTGGACAGCTTGTCCAGAGGGTCAAAAGATCACAGCGTGCTAGGCCGCAAAATGTCTGCCAAAGTAGGAAGAGTGCAGTGTGGCACTTTTTTGAACAAAATCCTCATGATCAGGCCAAGGTTATCTGTAAGAAGTGCGCAAAGACCTTTAGCCGAGGGAAAAATCTGAAAAATTTGAATACCAGTTGCATGCTTAGACATTTAACCAGCATGCACTTGCAAGCGTGGACACAACACCAAACCTCAAGTGCCACATGTGCAACTGATCACAACGAAGGTAGTCAGCAACGCTACATTGTTTCCCCCACTGTAAGCCCACCAGTTAGCACAGCAGCAAATGTTGAGGTGTCGTTGCAAGGCCACAGCAGTCAGGGAATCCCACTGTTATATCAACGAAAGACTGATTCTAGGCCATCAGAAAGAACACCAACTCCATCACCATCATCAACCCTCTCTCAGTCCGCCCTGTCCACCGCTACTTCCACCATATGCAGCTCTCAAGTCCAGCTCACCCTCCCAGACACTATGAGTAGGTCAAGAAAGTACTCAGTCTCTCATCCGCGTACACTGGGTTTGAACGCCCACATTGCCAAACTAATCTCGTTTGAGATGATGCCCTTTCGGTTGGTGGAAAGCACAGCTTTCCGCGAACTCATGGCCTATGCAGTACCACGCTATGACCTACCCAGTCGCCACTTCTTCTCTCGCAAAGCCATCCCTGCCCTCCACCATCATGTGAAAGACCGCATTGTCCATGCACTCAAGCAGTCAGTGAGTGGAAAGGTGCACCTCACAACTGATGCATGGTCCAGTCGGCATGGCCAGGGCCGTTACGTGTCCATCACTGCGCACTGGGTTAATGTGGTGGATGCAGGGTCCACAGGGGACAGCGGTGGTGGGACAGTACTGCCTAGCCCACGGTATAGGAAACAGTTGGCTGTAGGCATTCGACCCTCCTCCTCCAGAAGCGAAAGCTCGTCCACAGAGCGCAGTCGTACGAGCACTCCATCTGCAGCTGCCACTGTTGCACACGATGTGTCCCCCTATCGAGCAGCTAGTGGAAAGCGTCAGCAGGCTGTGTTGCAGATGATGTGTTTGGGCAACAGACACACCGCCAAGGTGCTGGCCGAGTACTTGAAGCGACAAACTGAGTCATGGCTGGGCAGTGTACATCTTGAAGCAGGCAAGGTAGTTAGTGATAACGGCCGTAATTTTGTGGCAGCCATAGCCCTTTCAAAACTCAGCCATATACCTTGCTTGGCTCACACCTTGAACCTGGTGGTGCAGTGCTTCCTCAAAAATTATCTGGAGTTAACAGCCCTGCTCCAGAAGGTGCGAAGACTGTGCGCGCACATCCGCCGGTCGCCTGTACACTCCGTTCGTATGCAGAAGCTGCAGCGATTGCTCCACCTTCCCAACCACCGCCTCATTATCGACATTGCAACAAGGTGGAACTCCACCCTGCACATGGTGGAGCGGCTGTGCGAGCAGAGGAAGGCCATAATGCATTTGTGGGAGGATACACGGCCAGGCACTTTGAGAGCAGACATGGAGTTGACAGGTGTGCAGTGGTCGAAGCTGAAAGACCTCTGTAAAGTCCTTCAGTGTTTTGAGGAATGCACACGGCTGGTAAGCGCAGACGACGCCATCCTAAGCATGAGCATCCCTCATGCAAACTTTGACGCACCTTAAGGAGCAGGCGTCTGCAGCCAATGTTGATGAGGAGGAAGAGGAGGAGGGAATCCTTGATGACATTCAGCCATTGTCTGCTCAGGGACCTCTCCTGGACGAGGTGGAGGAAGAAGAGGAGGAGGAGGAGGATGATGGGGATGATTACTTAGGGGAGGAGGATGCATCTCGTGGGGCAAGTGAAAATGTTGGCGTGGCAAGGTCTGGTACAAGGTTTGTGCGTGACTGGAGGGATGTGGATTTGCCAGAAAGTGCTCCTCCAACCAGCACTCGCAGTGCATCATTGACACCGGGAACATTGGCCCACATGTCAGATTATGCCTTGCAGATCCTAAAAAGGGACCCCCGCATTGCCAAAATGATGAACGATGACGACTACTGGTTGGCCAGCATCCTGGATCCACGCTATAGAAGCAAATTACAAAACATCATGCCACAGGAGAACCTTGACCTAATATTGGCTAATAAACAAGCAACTCTGGTAAATCGGTTGCTTGAGGCATTCCCAGCACACAGCAGCGGTGATGGTTCTCACACGAGCCGTACGGGCCGGGGGCAGCTTGGCAGAGGTGTTCGTGGTGCACACAGCAGAAGTGGCGTTGGAGACAGGGGTTTCATGATGTTGTGGACTGATTTTTCAAGTACCGCTCACACAACTTGTAATACTGCATCGATGGAAAGTGACAGGAGACAGCAGTTGTCAACTATGGTTACAAACTACTTTTCCTCCCATATCGATGTTCTCCCACACAGGTCATTCCCCTTTGACTATTGGGCCGCTAAACTGGACACCTGGCCTGAATTGGCCCAATATGCCTTACAGGAGCTCGCTTGCTCAGCTGCAAGTGTGCTATCGGAAAGAGTCTTCAGTGCAGCTGGATCAATCCTGACAGAAAAAAGGACCCGTCTGTCAACCCAAAATGTGGATGATCTAACCTTCATTAAAATGAACCACGCATGGGTTTCCAAGGATTTTGGCCCACCTTCCTCTGATGACACATAGGGTGACAGAAAAATGGCTTGCTTTGGTCCACCTCTTCCTGGGATTTGACCTATTTCACCTTTTGCATCAGCTGAATGTCCAACATCAACATATGCCACTTTCTAAAACTCCCTAACTGTGCTGCCTCCCCACCATGGCCGGGGTCACCACCTAGCGCACGACACCGTGCGAGTGCCGTTGCCCTGGACAGGTGGGTAGGCCGACTCTTGGGCGCGGGCACTGGCACAGGGTCCCTCATAGTGCAATCAAGTGTCTCTGACGGTGGTGGTGCACACCCGCCGTCAGACACACCGCCATACTATGAGGGGCCCAGTGCCAGTACCGACGCCCACGAGTGGGCCCCCCTTGCTTGGGCAGGGCTCCAGCATTTGCAATCTTTACCTCTCCCTGCTCCTCCGCTGTGTAGTCTGGGCCGTCAAATCCATACTGTGCCTGACACCGTCTGAGCCTGCCTCCTGATGTATAGACATATATTTTGAATGTGTACGCTATCCATACATGTTATCCGGGGATACGGTACCCTTTCTAACCTTTGTGCAATCACGTGCAATCCATACTGGGCCTAACACCGTCTGAGCCTGCCTCCTGAGACATATATTTTGAATGTGTACGCTATCCATACATGTTATCCAGGGATACGGTACCCTTTCTAACCTTTGTGCAATCACGTGCAATCCATACTGGGCCTAACACCGTCTGAGCCTGCCTCCTGATGTATAGACATATATTTTGAATGTGTACGCTATCCATACATGTTATCCAGGGATACGGTACCCTTTCTAACCTTTGTGCAATCACGTGCAATCCATACTGGGCCTAACACCGTCTGAGCCTGCCTCCTGAGACATATATTTTGAATGTGTACGCTATCCATACATGTTATCCGGGGAAACGGTACCCTTTCTAACCTTTGTGCAATCACGTGCAATCCATACAGGGCCTAACACCGTCTGAGCCTGCCTCCTGAGACATATATTTTGAATGTGTACGCTATCCATACATGTTATCTGGGGATACGGTACCCTTTCTAACCTTTGTGCAATCACGTGCAATCCATACTGGGCCTAACACCGTCTGAGCCTGCCTCCTGAGACATATATTTTGAATGTGTACGCTATCCATACATGTTATCCGGGGATACGGTACCCTTTCTAACCTTTGTGCAATCACGTGCAATCCATACTGGGCCTAACACCGTCTGAGCCTGCCTCCTGAGACATATATTTTGAATGTGTACGCTATCCATACATGTTATCTGGGGAAACGGTACCCTTTCTAACCTTTATGCAATCATGTGCAATCCATACTGGGCCTAACACCGTCTGAGCCTGCCTCCTGATGTATAGACATATATTTTGAATGTGTACGCTATCCATACATGTTATCTGGGGATACGGTACCCTTTCTCACCTTTGTGCAATCACGTGTAATCCATACTGGGCGTGAGAACGGCTGGCGAGCTTTTAAGCAAGCTACAGCACCTGTGGTTTGCACACGTAAGTTTTTCATTTTTTCAGGAATGACGGTTAGGCCTAATTCCGGAACTGCGGTTGACCTGCACTTACTGGGAAATCATTGTTCGCGGGTAATAATTGTAATCAGTGATCCCCATCACTAACGTTGTTCAGCGGGTTATCTGCACCTGTAAGCGACAAACGCTGGCCTTTTCAGTGTAGCGCACATGCAGCCACGGACATGTAAGGGCATGACACACCAGTTATTGGCCAATCTCATGTGCCAGAGCCTCACGTGTCCCTCTAGTAAGCCGGACTCGGACCGCGGAGCATGACGGAGTCTCATTCGTTAACGGAATTAAGCTTGCAATGTGTGCATCTGTTCTGTAGCTGGCATGGTTGAGGTTTCCCAGGTGGAGTTGAATTTAACCGTAGGCTCCACTCCTGGTGGTGCCCTTCTGGACATTCCTTTAAGGTTCAGCTTTGCAACCATACTGCCCACGTAAAACAAACACTTTGCCTTCATGAACGCTGTTTGGAGGGTCATGACTCGTGGGAATAACGCCGCCCAATCAGTTAACCTGCTAGAGAGATCCTTCGTTGCTCCCAAGCATGACATCACACTCCCTAGGAAGAAGGTAATGCCACTGTGGCGACCGTACTCCTGGGGGCGACACAAGTGCACTGATGCCCAGCCACTGCTCGATGAATCTGCTGGTACATTGACCCAGACCACTACATTCCCCTCGCACGCTACACGACCTGAATCTGACCCTGATGAAACTCAGGTTACCCTTCCCATATACAGTTCCATCTTACACGGTGACAAAGAGGAAGCTGCAGATGAAAGTGCAGGTTCGGCCCACCCGCCATCAGACACACCACCGTACTATCAGGGGCCCTGTGCCAGTGCCGTCGCCAACGAGTGGGCCCCCCATGCTTGCCCAGGATCACAGCACTTGCAAAGTTGAAATACTGTGCAGTGAGATGGAAGATGGGGACGACGAGGAATCCAGACAAGTACAGGGATTCCCTAGCGAGGAGACTTATTTGATTGTTTTCAATGTTGGGACAGCAATTTTTGGGGAGCACTATACTCTGGAGAATGATAGATGGGGCCCACCATACACTGGAACATTCCAAAGGTGGACATCAGACACTGGAGCAGCATTTACAGGGCCCATTATACACTAGAGCATTAGAAATGGGGCCCATTATGTTTGGAGCATTATTTGGGCCCATAAGACAGTGGAGCTTCATCCATGGGGACCAACATATACTGTAGCATTATGTGGAGCTCATCATATACTGTTTCAAACATTATATGGGACCAATGATTCTGTATGGAGAAATAGATGGGCCTCGTCATGAGATGTAAAAAGTGAGGTATTTTTCATTGTACTATACCGCTATTTCTCTGCCATATCGGAGCATGATGAGTTGTGGTATGTGTTAAAGGGGCGCTCTTTCGCCCAGGGCACATGAAAACCTGCAGCCAGTCCTCCCCCCCCACAACTTTAGCCAAATAACCCCCATTTTTCAGTGCGTAACTTGTATTATGAAGTTAGTTAAGGTTGACAAGCTTAAGTAAGAAGAATTGATGCTTTTGGCATTCAAATGGGCACTGTAGGTGTGTTTCCTGTCCTCCTCTCACTGCCGACTTTTATTCCCCATTGACTTACATTGGGTTTCGTGTTTCGGGACGACCCCGACTTTTCCCTATAATCGGACGATCTTGCTCGACCCGACTTTTGGAAAAGTCGGGTTTCACGAAACGAAACGCGACCCTAAAAAACCAAAAGTCGCTCAACTCTAATTGACAGTACTATATATACACCATAATCTAATAACGGGGCATTCTAGTATGGAAACTTCACTATAATAGACAAGCATCTTCTGCTCCCCTATTTAGCACTCCTGAAAAAAAAGCAGTCAAGATGACCATACAATGAATGTAGCTGTGACTATCGTTTGAGAATAATCCAACACAGAGGAGTCCTAGATGACCGAGAGCCGCACAAAATGGAATCACAGGACACATTTGACCCCCAGGCCACAGTTTGCTCACCTCTTGTATATGGACTTTGTAAGCAATTACACCAAGCAAAGAAT
The DNA here is from genome assembly GCF_039654945.1 of Dendrobates tinctorius. Classification (NCBI taxonomy): domain Eukaryota; kingdom Metazoa; phylum Chordata; class Amphibia; order Anura; family Dendrobatidae; genus Dendrobates; species Dendrobates tinctorius. The sequence goes on from NW_027361766.1 coordinate 34,558,389, forward strand.
GTGTCCAAACAAAAATCGAAAAAAAATGTAAAAAAAAAAATCACAATTTTGTTTCTTTTTTAATAATACATATCTAACAAATGTCAAATTTAGCATTGATCTTGGAATTACCACTTACACATTTAACAAAACCCACATAGCTACAACGTAAAAAGAACTACAAAATTCAATCATTATTTAATTTGACAAGATGAAGTGGGAGAATAAAACCAGGCATATCAGATTTAACATACCATCGACAGCACATCAGGAGTAAGATACAACTACATCCATAATAGTTGTTGTCAGACAGTGTATGAACAAAACATATGGAACCATTTTATCAGTAGTACCTACAGAAGCTGTATGTCATCCAGTGTTCGCAGGTCTTCCAGATCACACACATCCTTCATAATGATACTATCAGTGAAGGAGCCTTTTGATGGATTCATCTGTCTGAGAACATTTCTCCGGTTTCTCAAACCAGTTAATGAGATTAGTTAAACTGTTTTTCTCTTCTCCCATCTAATGAGAATTAGATAGAATATCCCGGTCTCAAAATGATTTAGTCACAGGAAGCTTCCATTAGTCTTTTTTTGATTGCTGTCAAACTATGGAAAATTGTAATATTAGTTTTCTATTTCTCATCATCAGCCATACTTTAGCTGCCGGTCTTATGTCAAATGAGGTGGGAAGAATCCGGAGGTGTCCGCAAGGCAGATATTTTTCATACTGAGGAAGACAAATAGCAATGGCACTGTGGCATTTGGAAAGGTGAATAGACAAAGACTTGTTACTGCTAGAGAACAATTGCATTGCAAGCCATTTATTTTAGTGCACAGTAATTATATAAAACGAGAGAGACCAAGAGGCCGTCTGAACAGAAGCTGAGGTGTTGTGCACGATAGAAATGTTCATATTTCTGTAAAGGAATAACATGTGTAATCAGTAGATGATATTGGATAAAAAAAAACAACTGTATGATATTAATGTGTTGTAATACACGTATTTATTTAGGGCACAAAGAATATACAAGATGAATTAGATTGAACATGCTACTTTTGACTATTACAAATTATATAAAATTTTACAAAAATATATGCCCATATTTTGTCTTAAATTAAGACAGAATTCTAGCTTACATACCATATAACACATTTTTAGTTATTTTAGATAATGTTTGTGCCTGATCAGACATTTTTATAAAACGTCTTGCTTGGATTACTGGAATGCATCAATATTTTGGCAGAAAACATGGACTAAAAGAGCAGGTCGAAAGGAGGTGTGAACTTCTGAAGTCAAGTTATCATTTATTTTTTTGCCTTTCTTATAGATTTGATTTTTTTTTTACAAATTTTTGAGTTCATTTTTTGGTTTTCTGTTTAGCTTGGTCTATCATTAGAGACATTTAAAAAAAACTAGCAAACTTACTCCACTACTAATCCAAAACCAGTAGAAGATCCAAGAATCCCAAGGCACCAGAAGATAATCCTTAAAAAGTTAAATCATTATTAGATTACCGTATTTAAAAAATAATGGGAAGACAAGGCAAAATTTTGGCCACATCTAGCCTTGCTGAAGCCTCAAAATACAGCTCAGATATGGTCGAAACATTCCTATTATTGTGATTTTTTTTTTAGTTTTAATATTAAGGAATAAAGATGTATTTCTTAAAGGATCATCCTTTGGTGTTTCAGCATTCTTTAATATCCTTGAACATAAGGTTGCATTTAACAAGAATTTTCTGACTATTCCATGCTAAATTCAGGCTGTCACCAGGAGGTTTACAATTACTTTACTTTACACAACAGCTTTAATTTAGCATTAGGCAAAAACAAACTCAGAAAATCATATATTACCATTTTACGATTAACATTTTTTACATTCTAAGTATTAATTGAATACAAAATGTTAAGTAATTCTAAGCTCATGCTACATTTTGTACCATGATATGTTTTGTTTAGGCTATAGAGAGACATAGAAGTTATCACAGACCAGTGATGTCCACAACACACAGTTGTCACAGGTTCCATCTGTAGCTGCTTGTACTTGTCTGGAGGAGTGCAAGAATTGCCTTCTATTACATTTAGGTTCTCATCCATAAAATAGAGCATTCTGCATCTTCTTCCTTATATCCCATAGGTCCATGTAGAATATCAGTCAACGGATTTACAGCATGTCAGGTTAAATTGCAAAAGTTCTAAAAATAAGGGTCAACACTAAGTATAGAGTATTGATATATTTCATAATAAAAGTGTAAAAAATTATGAAATGCTTATAATTGTACTTCAGTACCATTTCCATCCAGTGTACTGGACTGTCAACAGAATTTAACGGATTGCTGTGGACAACAGATGCACATGACCTTTACACGTGCGAGGACTGTTGCATTACCTTAGCACTCTTTCCTTATGTCCCTATTGTCCACAGCTATCCAATAAATTCTGATGATGGTCTGAAACACAGGACCAGAATGTTAATTTTTTTGTTTATTTTGGACTGCTACAATAAATTGTACATATACTTTATGGACTGGACATGGTTACCATATCTCTAACGGAGTGAAGTATATTACTATCCAACAAAATTTGTGTCAGTCCCAAAACTTTTGGCCTTGACTGTAGGCATTAACCCCTTCATGGCCTTTGATGTAGGTTTATGTCATGGTCGGATATAGGTACATGACCTATAATGTAAACTTACATCATGATGATCATTACGAACAGTAATTGTGCCCACGCGATCACCGCTGGGAGCTCGGTGTAAATAATAATCAAGACCTGGCTGTCACTCCCAGGAGCAATGCCCGCACCACCCCAGGATATTTCACCCCCTAAATGCCACAATTGCAACATTTAGGAGCCTAGTAGCTAGAGGGGGCTCCCTCTCCCTTACTATAGCCCATTCTTTGTCATAGCAAACCAAAGTCGCCATGATGCTGAAAGCATGGTCTAAGAGACTTGTCAGTGCAGCACTGATAGGTATGCATTGTAGTTCTGGTGAACTGGAATGCATCATACCAGAGATCAGAGTGATAGAAGTTAAAGTCCCATAGAAGGACTAAGTAAAAAGAAGCTTTAAAAAATTATTGAATTTTAATAGAAGATGATTGACATTATACTTACAAATGGCGTTTGAATAGTATCTAGATAAGTTTCTCTCTTTGGGATAAAGTCTGTCTCCTAGTTCCAATAAAAGATTTTAAAAAAAAAATCACACCAGTTGGTTAAATTTCCCCTCCTGAACAGGAGTCTTTGGGTAATTAAAAGTGCCTATTTCTAAAAAAATCTCCTACAATTATGGTATGAATTTCTTAATTGAGGATTTTTTTTTAAATTGCCTAAGAGCTTGGTATCCCAAACAGGGAACCCCTCTTTCATTGGGTTATTATATATGGTGTTTTTTGGATATTTACACTTGTTTTTATAGAGGTGGTTGCCTCTTTTTATAGAACTAAACAGTAAAGGTTACGTTTTAAAACCACTTTTCTTTGGCTATTTTTGCTTTATTTGTAGTACTTAATAAACGTTTCGGTCCCAAAGACCTTCATCAGTTACGTATTAATAGTTCCAGAATAAGTGTATAGTGGTACAGACAAATATATCCACATCAATTAGATAAACAGTCTGAATGCCTTCAAAGTGGAAGTGAGTAATAGGCTTAGTGAGTCTGTGTCCTGACATGGCATCCACCGCCGAGACAAATGATAGATAAGATTTTTCTGATACCTCATATGTTTATTTTTTTTACTTTTCACTGTATTTACAGGATTAGTCCCTGTAGGGGACTTGAAGCTGCGACCGTCTGATCACTTATGCTATATAATGCAATACCATAGTATTCTTGCATGCAGTAAAAATCACGGTCTTCTTTGAAGCCCGGCCACAGGCTGCATGGACATGACAGCAATTGACTCATTGTCCCGTCATTATCACGTCTGATTGCTGCCACTCGCACTAAAATCCCCTGGTCGCTCACAGAAGGTCAAGACTTTCAGCTCTGATGAGCATTGGGATGGTTCTTGCATTTGTGCAAAGTTGCATTGAATTTTATGAATTCATGACTTTATGACCTTTTGTGAGCTTGCGTGTGGGTTCAATTTGAGCAGAAGTGACCAGAATATGTGTTGAGGACCGGATGTGAGACAGTGAGGAGGTGAACGGTAAGATGAGTATAAGGATTTTTTTTTCTTTCCACATTACATTTATTATGCTTTGGAGTCTGTAGAGTCTCGTGAGAGGCCAAAGCATAATAATGGACACTAATTTTATGGAGAATTTAATTTCAAGAGAAGAGAGAGAATAGTTGAAGTTTGGTCAGGTACCAGAACCCGAACTTCAACGGGACCACTCATCCCTTTTTCTAAACATTATTACTGCAGTGCTCAGTGAAGTGAATGGCTTTCCATGTAATGCAGTAATAAGCCAGGTCCTCTTACCAAAGCTGTTCATAAAGAATATAAGCCCAAATTATTCTTCAAAATAATATATTTTAAATGAAAGTGTACTAGACCATAAACAACACATATTCCTATGCTTCATTTTTTAGTTCTTATTGATTCATGATTCAATTACTCTTGCTGCCCTTGTAGAATATTTTGTGAAAAATCAATTATATGTGGTAATTTAATGAATCATTAGGAAAGTTCTGATTGTCCCTCTGCTTCACCTCACAATAATGTTTGTAGAACAGAATATGCGAGAAATAGTAATCTGTGGTTATTGCCAACTCTCCAAGGTATCTTTAATCAATACAAATATTTGAGGAAAATATTTAGAAGGAAATATGTTTTCCATGCTGAGAACTATTATATTGCTAAATAGCAAGAAATACATTATCTTCTCCTCTTCACTTCTCTTTCTAAAAATCTACTGAAAGGGATTGCCTACTACTATGATATCTATGACCAATCAATAAGATACCTGCAGGTACAGGTCTGACATCTGACACCCCAACCAATCAGCTGTTTAAGTACTTGTAGTGACAAGATCTGAACAGTGTTCAGAACCAAGCACCACAGCTCCATACACTGTTCAGTAGCTGTTCCCATGTACTGAAAGTCAATTACACGACAACTAAGTCTTTTGAAATTCAAATTTGCTAGGTTTGACAAATGAAAAAGAAATCTATGCTCTGCGAACAAATTTACTGCAAATAGCAGGTACTCCAATTGTCCTCAAAAGATGTGCATAGTACTCTGAAGTCTCCCAGGACAATATTTGTCGTCCTTCATATTCCAAACTATTATAATCAAACACAACCCCTATTAATGTCAAATTGTCCTCACCATAGAAATTGATGGGAACCCGATAGTAACCAACAGTCCTTTTAACAATACACAGCTCTAAAAAGATTTTTCAGGATTTTTTTTTACTAAAAACCATTTCAAAAATTAGCCCACTATTCATTTGTGGTTAGGCAAACTGGTCTAAGCAGGGCACTTAGTTCTGACAGCAACACCATCAGTGTCACGGGGCAATAAGGGGAAAACAGAAGATGTGGAACCGGGGCCCCTGAACTGCCCCTCAGGCTAAGGATTGGCCCTGTCTTTCCTTAACTTGGGGGTACACTTAAAGGTAGTGAGGCCCAAGTCCCCGACCTGTCCCTGTCTCCTGTTTAGCCCTGAGCTAAACCCCCAACCCTCTCCCCAGGAGGTGAGACAGGGAAAAGTGTACTACACAAAAAACCCAAAGGAAAGATACAACAGACAGGGTAAAATAAAATAAAACTTAGCTTGCTCTGCTGCAATGCTCCTGGACAGCAGAGATAGCCACTTGACAACAGCAAACAACTGAGGCACCACAGAACTCAACTCCTGAACTCCAGCTTGGTTGGTCTCCCAAGAGCAAGTGTATAACCAACAGTGATTTCCAGCACCTGAACTCCTTTTATAGGAAGGAGGGGGAGAAGTTACCACCTGCATAAATAATTAATCACATGCAGTTTCCCTGCAGTAACCCCGGCAGCCACCGGGGGGAATATAAATCAGCAGACCAACTACAGTTGTAGTAAACCCCAGCGGCCTCCGGGGGCAAAAACTCATATTAAACACCCAATGGGCGAAAAGAGAAAAAGGTTTCAATGTGAGGAAATCCAGACCTGACACAGATCCAAGAAATGGATCGTGACAGTACCCCTCCCAAAAGGAGGGGCCTCTGGGCCCTCAACCAACCCTATGATGAGGACGCCTGGACACAGTTGAGTTTACCTAGATAAACCCCTGACTCACATGTTTATGGCAAATGTGGTTATATACATGTTCCAGAGGCGGCACACATCTCCAGAGCGCCGACCTGGGAAATGAATTATGCATGGGCATGATAGAGGGTAACTCCAGCTGGTAGGACGCTGGGCCAAGAATGGCGGACACCCGATAAGGACCGATAACTCGAGAGTTCCAGAATCCAGCAGCACACTTCCACCGGATGTGATTGGTTGACACTCATACAAACTCGTTCACACACAGGTCCGGACCTGAATGTTTAATACCACTCATGCGTCTGCCACAAAATGGTGAACTCTTTGAAGGTCAGACAACAGAGTCACCCCCCTGTGTCACCACACTCACACCCCCACGATTTTCAGCGGAAACCACCACCTTCCGCTGACCCCTCCTCCTACGAGGACTCCGACTACCAGGGTTAGCTACTGGTGAGGGTTGAGACTGGTCCCTACTCCCGGGCAGCACCTCTGCTGCCCCTACCAAGGAAGAAGGGAACGGTTGTAGCAAGATGGTGGAGACAGTTGCCCCTGGGCAGCAGCCCTCACATGACTGCCCCCCAGCTGACAACTTCCCCAGACTGCCAATCTATCACCGGGTTGTGTTTCTTTAACCAAGGGAGGCCTAGAACGATGGGTGATGGTATTCCGCCCAAGACGTAGCATGACAGGGACTCCTCATGATGAGTCCCTATACGAAGATGTATATTGTCCACGACTTGGGTAAGGCTCCTCTGGCATAGTGGGACAGAGTCAATGGCCTGGACGTTTAAGGGTTTGGCTAGCGTCCTACACCTGAGGCCATGGGACTCGACAAAGTGGGCATCCACCAGGTTGACTCCAGCTCCACTGTCCACAAGTACCGGAAGGCCCTCAGTTTCCCCACCCACCGTAAGCTCTGCAGATAGGGTACACTGAGGGGAAGAAATGGAGGAAATATACACTCCCTGGTTGTCTCCGTCCACACGACCAGGGGGGCTGCTTCTTCGGTGGTACAGAAGATTTGGCGGGCACTGGGCAGACTCCTATAAAATGGCCAGTCTGCCCACAGTAAAAACATGCCCCCACACCTCGGCGAACCGCAGGCAACCAATTTTTGGAAACCACTACTCCAAGCTGCATTGGTTCCTCCGATTGTTCAGGTGTGTCCACCTCCCTAGCAAGGACTATAGGGGGCACATATGGTGCATGTCTCTCCCTGAGGCGTCTATCCACCAGGATGGCAAGGGACATGGCGGCCTCCAGCGACCTGGGGGCGGCGTATTGCACCAGAGTATCCTGTAACTTCGGAGACAGACCCTGCACAAAATGACTCCTCAGTGCAGGGTCATTCCACTGCGTGTCAATGGCCCACCGCCTGAACTCTGAGCAGTACTCCTCAACAAGCCGGCCTCCCTGCTTGATCTTATGAAGTCGGGATCCCGCCAGGGAGACACCACCAGGATCACCATACACCAGCACCAGAGCAGTAAAAAACCTGTCTACTGACCGTAAAGATGGCGAACCGGTCGGCAGGGAGCAAGGCCAAGCCTGGGGATCACCCCTAAGCAGGGAGATTATAATTCCCACTCGCTGTTCTTCACTCCCTGATAAGCGGGGGCGAAGCCTAAAATATAATTTACAGGCCTCCTGAAACACAATAAACTTGTCTCTCCCACCAGAAAACTTGTCCAGGAGAGAGATCTTAGGTTCTGGTTGGGCCTGTACCTGAGCTGAGGCCCAGGTCCCCAACAACTGCTGCAGTTATTGCACCATCTCACCTCGCAACAGCTTAAACTCATCGGTGAGAGACTGTAGCATTTGGGCGAAGGCCTGCATTTGGGCTATGACTCAGCAGGCAGAGCGTGATGGTTGGTTATAATGTCACGGGGCAATAAGGGGAAAACAGAAGCCGTGGAACCGGGGCCCCTGAACTGCCCCTCAGGCTAAGGGGTGGCCCTGTCTTTCCTTAACTTGGGGGTACACTTAAAGGTAGTGAGGCCCAAGTCCCCGACCTGTCCCTGTCTCCTGTTTAGCCCTGAGCTAAACCCCCAACCCCCCCCTCAGTAGGTGAGACAGGGAAAAGTGTACTACACAAAAAAACTAAAGGAAAGATACAACAGACAGGGTAAAATAAAATAAAACTTAGCTTGCTCTGCTGCAATGTTCCTGGACAGCAGAGATAGCCACTTGACAACAGCAAACAACTGAAGCACCACAGAACTCAGCTCCTGAACTCCAGCTTGGTTGGTCTCCCAAGAGCAAGTGTATAACCAACAGTGATTTCCAGCACCTGAACTCCTATTATAGGAAGGAGGGGGAGAAGTTACCACCTGCATAAATAATTAATCACATGCAGTTTCCCTGCAGTAACCCCGGCAGCCACCGGGGGGAATATAAATCAGCAGACCAACTACAGTTGTAGTAAACCCTAGTGGCAAAAACTCATATTAAACACCCGATGGGCGAAAAGAGAAAAAGGTTTAAATGAGAGGAAATCCAGACCTGACACAGATCCAAAAATGGATCGTGACAATCAGTTTAAGTAACATCGTCCTCCTGTAACTAAGGCAAATTATATGCCATATATACCATAACACCCTCCACTTTCTCCCCACTGATACTTTTGCTGCAAGCAAAGGAGGCCAATAGTGGCCAGCATTTGGTAGTATCTCTATCCAAATCGCTTGTGCCAGTGGTTGTGATGGTGATTTTGCTGATGAACCCCTCTCCATAATCTTTGAAAATTCTTGGAGAACAGGAGAAGTGCCAGAAGACTGGAGAAGAGCAAATGTTGTTCCTATCTTCAAAAAGGGGAAGAAGGTGGACCCAGGCAACTATAGGCCGGTGAGTCTGACTTCTATACCAGGAAAGATCTTTGAACAAATTATTAAACAACATGTATGTCAATACCTGGATAAGAATGAAGTGATTAAACAGAGTCAGCATGGGTTTGTAACTAATAAGTCATGTCAGACTAACTTAATTTCCTTCTATGACGGTATCACTGATTGGGTGGATCAAGGAAATGCTGTAGATATAGTATATCTTGACTTCAGCAAAGCATTTGACAAAGTCTCTCATACAATCCTTATTGAAAAAATGACTAAGTATGGAATGGACAAGGCAACTGTTAGGTGGATTCATAACTGGCTTAGTGATCGGACCCAAAGAGTGGTCGTAAATGGCTGCACATCCAGTTGGAAGAATGTCTCAAGTGGGGTACCACAGGGCTCTGTCCTGGGCCCTGTATTGTTCAACATCTTTATCAACGATTTAGATGAAGGAATTGAGGGTAAACTGATTAAATTTGCTGATGACACAAAGCTAGGAGGGATAGCTAATACTAGAGAAGAGAGAGAGAGGATTCAAAAAGATTTAAATAAACTGGAGAAGTGGGCAGCAACTAACAGAATGGTTTTTAACAGGGAGAAATGCAAAGTACTACATCTGGGCAATAAAAATGAAAAAACCATATATAGAATGGGAGGAATAGGGCTAAGTGACAGCACATGTGAGAAAGACTTAGGTATACTAATAGATCACAGACTGAATATGAGTCAACAGTGTGATGCAGCAGCAAAAAAGGCAAATGCAATTCTAGGATGTATTAACAGAAGCATACAGTCTAGATCACGTGAAGTCATTATTTCCCTCTACTCCTCTTTGGTCAGACCTCATCTGGAATATTGTGTCCAGTTTTGGGCACCACATTTTAAAAAAGACATCAACAAACTGGAGCAAGTTCAGAAAAGAGCAACCAGAATGGTGACCGGTCTGCAAACCCTGTCTTATGAGGAAAGGTTGCAGGATTTGGGAATGTTTAGTTTGCAAAAGAGAAGACTGAGAGGAGACTTAATAGCTGTCTACAAATATCTAAAGGGCTGTCACATTGTAGAAGGATCAACTTTATTCTCATTTGCACAAGGAAAGACTAGAAGCAATGGGATGAAACTGAATGGGAGGAGACACAGATTAGATATTAGAAAAAACTTTTTGACAGTTAGAGTGATCAATGAGTGGAACAGGCTGCCACGAGAAGTGGTGAGTTCTCCTTCAATGGAAGTCTTCAAACAGAGGCTGGACAGACATCTGACTGGGATGATTTAGCGAATCCTGCTTTGAGCAGGGGGTTGGACCAGATGGCCCAGGAGGTCCCTTCCAACTCTATGATTCTATGATTCTAAGTGGCTCCCAAACTCTTAGTCATGGTATGAGGCTTTTTATTTTTCCACTACTACCTTCTTTTGCCATTGCCACATTTTCTTTTACTATATATCTTGTACAAAACTACAATTAACTTAGGATAATAATCTTTCAAACCCAATTATTAAATCCTTACCAAATAGAAGTAATGAGAAATGCTAGGTAGGTAGATAGCTACAGAAAGCTAAATATGACAGTAGGCAACAGTACAGGTGTGGCAAGTATACTGTAATTGTCAAGATGAACTTGCAAAATACACAAAATGCACAAACAGACATGCACAGTTAAATGTTTATATTAATTGAATTATTTGCTTCCATTTTTTTTTTAAATTGAACCCTTTTTTCCAAAAATGACAAGATTAATGCTAGATTGGTACACAACCATAAATCCAGCACTTCCAACAGGGATATGTATTAGTGTAGCATACATAGATGTAAAATTTGGCTAGTATTATAGACACACACACTTTGATGTAGACAGTACACCAGTTGGAACCATGGTTCCTGGGCTGAAAATCTGTAGAGTCACAACAGGGAAAGGAGTAAGACTCTTTTATATCCCACAGCTATCATTTCAGAGCATTGTGTCACAGGATTGGAGGGGAGTGGGGAGAGGTAATCCCTCATTGTTTGATTGTTCAATTTTGCTGTATATTTGTCCTCCAAGTTATGCAGACTAGTACACCTCAGTGGGCTGATGCAATATGTATAAGCAAGCATTCCACAAATTAACATACAACAAGGGTCAACAGACAGTCTCACATGAAATAGTGGCTCAGGTCCCTTGAACTAATGAACAATGGAGCAGTACATCTGACATAATTAAGAATAATTCACCCCCGATCAGTGGCCAGACTGACAATGTGCTGTCACGCTATTCTAATGTTTTTGAGCTTTCTCTTTCTGTCTCTATTGCTGCAAGCTTTAACATTTTCTCACTATCCTAAAATCCTCCTAAAATAGCTGATGCATGAACTGAATAGGTTTTAAAACAGGTTATGCTAGACCTTCCAGATTTTCAGACTTTCAGACCACAAACAACTGGGGAGAACTTCACCATCAATTGTAGGGTGGACTGTCAGTCCACTTGTATTGTATGTCTTCTACAATGCACATACAGCCTACAATATGTGGGTCGCACAATTCAGACAATGTATGCTAGATTAGACAAGCATCGTCATAATATATGTAATGGGTTTCAACAACATCGTGTGTCCAAACATTTTTTCAGTTTTCATCAAAAAGATCCAAAATTTCTAAAACTTACAATTATAGATCAAGTAGCTGTTACTGCCCAGAATTGTTATAGCAACTTGATAAAGAAAGTTTTTGGATCTTCAAATTGGGTACTTTGAGTCCTGAAGGTTTTAATTTAACCATTGAGAATGTGGCTAAGTAACAGTAATAAGCATATAAAATAAATGCATTGTACGGCAACAATTTGAAAAGGATAGGAGGAAAAGACTTAATGTGCATTTCCTTGTCTGATTGCAAATGTTAAGAATGTTGAGGCTGGGTTAGCACATGCATGGGGGACTGGCTGGGAATCCCTGGTTAGAATTTAAATAAAGAAAAGATATAAGGGATGAATTTATATTTCCTTTGAGTATTCTCAGTTTTTTAAAAATAAAAATACAGTGTTATGTGTTTTTTAGTACTTTTAGATTTTTTACTATTACATCGCTATATTTTATTTTATATCATTCTATGTTTATATGTTGTACATTCTACATTTTACATTACTTTTATATTTTTTTCTTTTAGTTTCAGTTTTTTGTATTAATTTCAGTTTTTTGTATTAATTTTAGTTTTTGGTTTTAATTGTTGCATTTTTGATAGCTCACCGCGGGTATACAAAGGGTTAGTTGAAATTATTGAATGTTTCCATCTTATTGGTCACTACCCTTATTTAATATTTTATTTGTAGATTGTAAGCTCTCACGAGCAGGGTCGTCTTATTTTGCTTTAAATATTGTATTGTTAACATTGTTACTTATGACTTGTGTTTTGAAACTGTTAAACTGTAAAGCGCTGCGGAATATGTTGGCGCTATATAAATAAAGATTATTATTATAAGATTATTATTATTATTTAATGTGTCACTTTCTCCACTGTCTGTAAATCCACCTGAGAAAGGCAATGGTCCTCTGACGAAAAGCGTAGTGGTTTAATGAAAGGTTTGTTCACCGCTAACCTATTGCAGTGTGCTCTATAGCCATAACGCTCCTTAAAATTGACCACAAACATTTTTTTTTTTCAAAAGACCTTCCAGATTGGCTTTGCTATACAATGTGATGTGATAGTTGCAAGATATTATTGGGAAGCCCATGCAATCGTACCTGAGGTCATTAAAGCCTTTTTCGCCTGAGACAATCTTCTAAAATATCTAAAAAGTCATCAGGCATTTGTTTTGGTGATTCACACACATCAACTCACATTTTCTTTGAATTTGCTAGAACCTGCAAATTTCATATAATTTGACTGGAATTTGATTTGCATTTAATGATCTCTAGTTTGTATTCATTTGATTAGTAGGCAATACCTTTAAGAATGATTCTACCATCCGAAAATATAGGCTACATTCCACTTGCTGCGCACCAGGTTGAGAACAGACCTTCTCTGGTCAAAAAACCTAGTTCTGATACTGTATTTAACAAAAAGGGCAACCTTAGCATCGAAATAGCAGTCTAGTGTATTCTAAATTCATATTGATGCAACTAAATTATATGTTACTGTGTTTTTCTGGCTAATTCTGTTTGCTTTAATCAATATATTTAATCATAAATAATTTTTCTTAAATACTGTATACTAGCTGAAGAGCCCGGCGCTGCCCGGGCATAGTAACTAACTGTGGTTAGTTATAGCAAATTATAATTATCCTCTATCCCATAGTCCCGTGCCCATATACCCATCATACATATCCATGATCACATAGGCCCGTGCCCATATACCCATCATACATATCCTCCATCCCATAGTCGAGTGCCCATATACCCATCACACATCCTCCATCCCATAGTTCCATGCCCATATACCCATCATACAAAATCCTCCATCACATAGTCCAGTGCCAATATACCCATCACACATCCTCCATCCTATAGTCCCATACCCATATACACATCATACATATCCTCCATCCCATAGTCCCGTGCCCATATACCCATCATGCATATCCTCCATCCCATAGTCCAGTGCCCATATACCCATCACACATCCTCCATCCCATAGTCAACCATTATGACATCATAATGAGCGGGGGGGGCTTGCAACCTATGATGACATCAGCATCACCATGGCAACCATTATGACATCATAATGAGGGCGGTGCTTGATACACACACTTTTTCCCCATTATGTAGATAGGGGCAAAATTGGTGAATTGGAACGCGCGGGGTTAAAATTTCGCCTCACAACATAGCCTAGGACACTCTCGGGGTCCAGACATGTGAATATGCCAAACTTTGTGGCTGTAGCTGCGATGGTGCAGATGCCAATCCTGGACATACACACACACATACATAATACACACATACATACATACACACATACATACATACATACATACTTACATACACACCCACATTGAGCTTTATATATTAGATTACTAGTCCTCTACCCGGTGCAAATTCAGATAAGAACATGAGGAAACATACTTTCTAAAATTAAAGAGCAAGATTTATAAATAACTGCATATACATAATATAATATACTGTCAAATATCTTTCTATTAGGAGAAAAATCAATGAGAGTAAGGGTGCTTTCACATTGCGTTTAGGCACCCTTTCAGTGGCACCATCGGGGCTTACATCGAAAACCCCAAAAAATGAGAATCGGAGGTATACGCCATCAGGACAATAGACAATAAAGGTGTCATCAGAGCTAACGTGAGCTTTGCCATTCCATGTGTAGGAAGTGTCAAATCAATTGACAAACTCATCCCAACTGTTGCGCTCTGCAGAGGCAGCAGTGATTGAGAAGGCAGAGCACTTACTGATTGCTTCACTGATTCTGCTAGCCAGGGGGAAAGCAGTGTCAAGTGAGCTGGACAGCAGGAGATGTTGGAGGAGAAATGTGTAATAGGGGAGCTGTGGTGGAAGAGGTGGGAGAGGTTGACCTGTGGGAGGAGAGGGGGAGCTGAATCAGTAAAGCCATCAATAAGTGCTTTGTCTTCTCTGTCAAATTATTTTTATTGAGTTTTTTAGAAGTGGAGGCTATACATTACATACAAAAGGATATACAGTATATACTATAGTAATAGCCTAGAAAAACAGGAAAAAAGGAAAGCAAAGAGGGAATAAAGAAGCACAACAAATAAAGTACACATACGTATACTTCCTCTGCCGTCTGGGCATCTAGCACATTTTTTGCATAAGATGAGACATCAGTGTATTCACCAGTACTTTTTGATACAAATTTAAAGATTTAATCCTTTATTTTCTTTTCAAGCTCTGAGTAAGGGTCTTCAGAATTATTGCTTTCTTCATCCACAGGCAAATAACAGTAAATGTTATTTGAGTCGAACTCGCTAAATGATTGATCAGGTTATATGGATTCCTTCATCATAAATGGAGTAACAGGACACATCTAATACTGGCCCCATGTATCGCACTCATTGATATTATAAGCCAGTGTCTGTCTGCATTCACTATTAAAGGATGAGCTGGTTTAAGGGATGTAGATTTAATGTAAAGTTGTTTATTATTAGTTATCCATGTACCTGTGAGAGGCATTGTCCTCTGCCTGTGTGTTGACTTTCTGTACTTAGCCCAGATACCATGCGACTTAGTAATATTCACTTCACTCATTAACTGCAGGGAAGTGCTCAGAGAAATCCCCACACCTAAATGATTTCAACCAGCTGAATGACATCTGGCAGGCTGACACATGGATTGATCCAGCCTCTATGTCCATTTGAAAGAGGGAACTGCGCATGTTCGGCTCCTAGAGCTAGATGGACGGACATAGATAGCAGTAATGGTATCACTAGGAGGCTCCATGCTGACCTTCAAAGATACATATGTTTTGAATGGGATATACGGTAATTTTAATAGGTTTAATTTACAAAAGCATTTCTTTGCATGCTTTCTACAGTATTACCTATATATTCTATAGTGGCACAACCCCTATAAGCGAGTTGAAGAAAAAATGATCTCTGAAAGGCCTAAAGTTAAAGATGGCATATTTCCTTGGTATTTTAGGCAAAAAATATACCTATTATCATCTTTTATATTTTAAAAATTACAAAGAGCAGAATAGGCCAATGCAAAAGGGCACCCTGCATGTTTAGTACCTAATAGCATCCCCTTTTAAAAGTATCACAACTTGTAAAATATATTTTATAGCCAGCTAAGAGTCTTTCCATTATTTTTTAGGGATTTTCATCCATTCTTCCCTGCACTGCTATATTGAGAGCTAGCTACAGATTTGTAATGATGTTCAGATCAGGGGAATGTGAGGGCAATTGTAAAATCTTCAGCGTGTGCCTTTTGACGGAGTCTATTGTGAATTTTGATGTGCATTTAGGAAAAGTAACCATTAGTAGAAGCCATCCTCTTTTCAACTTCAGCATTTTTACAATTTGTTGAAATTTCATTGAATCCATCTTACCTCTACATGTGAAATGTTCGCTGTGCTATTGGCTGAAATACAGGATCAAAGAATGATTGAATCACCCCTATACCTAATGGATGGCGACATGTTCTTTTTCTGAAATTGATTGCCATTTTTTCTCAGCACATTCCTTTGATCATTGTTGCCAAAGAGTTCTATTATAACCTCATCAATCCACAGGACTTGTTTCCAAAATGCACTGGGTTTGTTTACATGTTCTTTTTCACACTTCTGATGCAGAATTTTAGAATTTTATGGTGTATGGTGGACACAGGAGAGCTTTTTTTAGATGACTCTCCCATGAAGGCCATATGTATGCAGGCGTTTCTGAGCAGTAGACAATGTACAGCTCCAGAGTCTGCTGAATCTTTCCCAAGATCTTTTGCAGTCTATCAGGGGTTCTGATTTGCCTTTCTGCAGTCCTACTAGCAGATCTCGCTGACATTTTGCTTGGTCTTCCAGGCCTTAACTTGACCTCCCTTGTTCCTTGTAATTGCTATTTCTTAATTGTATTTCGATTCAAACTGAAGAAAGGGCAACTTGAAAATGCTTTGCTATCATCTTACAGCCTTCTCCTGCTTTGTGGACCTCCACCATTTTAATTTTCAGAGTACTACTTAGCTACTTAGAAGAACCCACGGCTGCTCTTTTTGATAAAAGGTTAGAGAAGGATGGGTTTTTACAACGCTGGGAAATTTGCATCACCTGGCCTTTCCTAGCGATGAATAATCTTAACAGGCTATTTAAGGTCTGAAAACTTGGTCAAGACTATATGAGCAGCACACAAATCTCCAAGGGTGCCCAAACTTTTATATAGGCTCATTTATCTTTCTGTAGTTTTTAAAATGAAAATAAAATGACAATATACTTACTTATATATTTTTTTTGCCCAAAGTACAAAGGAAATGTGCCATCTTTAACTTTATGCCTTACAGAGATCATTTCATCTTCAACTTGCTTAACTGGTCACAATAAACAATAATTTTGAGCAGGGGTGTCGAAACTTGTACATGCCATGGTATTAGCTTTATTACTTCCTGATAGTATAGCAATAAGAAGCAGTGCTTTGATTCAGTGACCTCAACCACCACATTGTCTCACATGAACTTGAGTATGTATTAAAGTAATATACCTAGTATACGCTAGTGCCTGTCAATATGGGTCACTACTATAACTCTTCCAATTCAGAAAAAAGCAAAATTATTCAATATTGCGACATATATTCTGTTAAGGACTTTGCACCTTCATAAGTGTGAGAAATGGTTTATAATCATCTTTCATTGACCTTTTTGTATGCTTATCATCCAAAGGAAGCTGGTCATGCTTTTTGTATCTTCACCAAAAGGTTATAATTTGACTTCAATGAAACAATTTGATGTTAAAACTCTCGCCTGTTCAATTATTGACAACTTTTCAGAGTACAGACAAATTTTAACACTTGCTAGTGTAGCGACCGGGTGGCAGGCTGGGGCGGAGGGTAGCGTGCTGTGGTATTTAGGAGGTGTGGCTGGTAGGCAGCGGAGGTGTGCTGTACTCACAGGAATGGGGGATGACCCGCTTCTTGGCGTCGACAGGCACGAGACAAAGACAGGAGATGTATTCAACAGGTTTTTCTTTTATTGGCCGCCCATATGACGACCAGCCCAATGCATGACAAATATTGCACTGTTCTCCTCTTGCAGAATGGCCCAAGTACCTTCACTTATTTACTTCTTCAGCAGGCGTACTTCATGGCTCTATCCACCGTGGCTGCCCTAGGCCAATCCACCACGGTGTTTCACCTTTCAAAGTCCACCGTACACCAGGCCCTCACAGGCCGTCTCTACCTGTGACAAGTGTGCTGTCAGGCATCCCCCGTGACCATTTTCTACCGTCAGAAAGTCTCTGAGGGGTCTCCTCTCTGTGACAGACCCTGCTTCTTTGTGAGCTCCCCTGGCTGACTGAAGCTTCTGGAAGCTTACCTCAGTATTTATTCAGATAGACCAGGTAGCCCCACCCTCTGTCACCTGACAGTCACCTCTGCCCAATCAGAGTCACCTTGACCTCTGACAGTTATGTAACACTCAAATGAGAGTTACATAATCACTGCCATTGGTGCTCTCTAGTGACCTCTGATGGGCAGTCTGCCACATGACACCCTCTGTCAATCTCTCTGTCTCCATTACAGACAGAACCGTACCCAGCTCAACCTCCCCACACTAGGATAGGTGATAACTTGCTGATTGCTGTGGGTTCGACAGCTGGCAGTCCTGCAGAACACCCTGCTTGAGATTAGTGAAAACAATGGAGCAATAGATAAATGATATTAATATAGCAAATATTATAATAATAATATATTTATATTATATATAGAAGATAATAAATAGCAATTACACATAAAAGTACATTAACGATGAGATGTAAACAGAAAACTAAAAAGCAGACATAGACCCCAGTGGATGATATACTAGTATCATATATGAAGGAAGTATATAAATCAGATATGTCCAGCATAAATTCAAATATCTATTCAATTTACTATCAGCATTACTCAGGCACAGGTATGAAATAGAGAATACAAATGTAGTGCCAGAAGCAGCCTTGAAAAAATGCCATCAGATTGTAGTAAAATATTCAAGTGAATCATGGTAACTGGCATTGAAATAGTGAGACCGTCAGATTGAATCATAGTAACATAGTAGAATGTTCAGTTATATCGGGTCATAAGTGAAGGCACATAAAATTGTATATAAGTAGGTCATTGAATATACAGGTGCTTCTTACAAAATTAGAATATCATCAAAAAGTTGTTTTATTTCAGTTCTTCAATACCATAAGTGAAACTCATATATTATATAGAGTCATTACAAACAGAGTGATCTATTTCAAGTGTTTACTTCTGTTTATGTTGATGATTATGGCTTACAGCCAAAGAACATACAAAAGTCATCTCAGTAAATTAGAAAAATTAACCAAAAACACCTGCAAAGGCTTCCTAATCATTTTAAAAAGTTGCTTAGTCTGTTTCAGTAGACTCCACAATCATGGGGAAGACTGCTGATTTGACAGATGTCCAGAAGGAAGTCACTGACACACTCCACAAGAAAATGACACTGGCCATAGGGATTGCATTATATGTCAGCGTTCAGTTCATGCATGGATTTGGACTGCATACCAAGAACATCGAATGTGCCTCATCCTTATATGCATGGTGTGAGAGAAAAAGAAAATCTTGTACAACATATTTCAAATTCTTTCCAATTATTAAAGTTCTACCTGTACTGCGTATCATCGAATACATCAGCTTTACGCAGAAATGGTTATTTGAATTTTCACTCTGTTCTGCTCTACAAGGTCAAGCAGCTAATGAATGGCAAAGCTGAGCCATGAAAAATGGATCTTAATGAAGTGTAACCTAGGGTAATAAAGCTATGAGCACCCTGCAATACCAAACAAGCTTTCTAATAAGATTTGCAATTATCCTCTGTAATGTGTATGCAGACAACCCTGTACAGAAATGTTCAGCACCACAGACAGAGGCACAATTAGTCCGCAGGAGTTGCCTGCCTCCCTTAATTCATCCAGCAAACTGTTTATTGATGGAAGACTTAAGCAGTAATAATGGGCTTTTATCTGAGTTAGTCCACACCATGTGCTTTGTGCACAACAGCAAGCCCGCAAGAAAATGAAACAGATGTCAAATAGACACGTATCAAATGCTCTGGGTTCATGAAGTAATGATGACTGGATATGAAAAATAATTTCATTTTGGCAAAGCACAGGCAAGGGAATGAACATTGTGCAACGAATAAAATAAGCACTAATAACCCAAACCAACTCAGAAGTAAGTGAATGTAAGGGAAAGCAAGAATTCGAATGAACTTTGTTTATACTAGACTGCGATGAAAGTTCTTCATCATAGCAATGTGGAGGATTTTCTACTACATCTTGATGTTCCAGTACAATAGCCGCAAAAAGCTGAAAATGATGCATGTCAAGGAAGACAGTGACTCCGTCTGCACCATTATAGTCAATTGCCCCATTGACGCATACACCTGAATCCTGTTTTGTGGGCGGTTTGGATGTAAGCATCCATGGGGCCACTGGATGTAGGAGAAAACGCTGTGTTAAAGAGGCCTAAGAGATAACACTACAAAAATACATGATTCAGGATATTGTGAAAATATTCAGCATTTTATAATAATGTCATCACTTCAGTAGTGATGATAATAGCTTCAAAAAGATCATTAGGCACGAAAAAAATATCTACTTTCTGGTAAGTTAAACTTCCTTAATCCCAGGGGATCTGATAATCTATGCAGGGGCAAGCAGTATTTTCTTGTAACCTTCCTGCCCCATCTTTACACACGTGTCAGGTTCAGGTTCATTTCTCAATTTTAACAACTTTCCAGGAACCTTCAAAAGCTGCAGAAAACAAGGTAAGTTTAACTTCTTACCTCAAGACCACATGTTCCTAACTTGTGGCTTGTGAATCTCACCGGCCACTTATGCATGACTCGCGACTGTTAGCTCGATATGTTTGGGCCATGTCTAGCAGACAACTGAAAATGTTTCTCTATGGCAGGAATAGGCAGCTAAACACTCACTCAGTTTAAAAGGAACCATGAATATCCTGTAGTGCTGCGGCTGCAGTCTCCGCCAAGTTGGTGATGTTATCCCATTGTCCATTAGTTGCTCCTCACTGTTGTCTCTCCAAACCACTGATCACTTCCCAATGTCTGCTCCCCATTTCTCACTCTTCAATAACTGCTATTGAAATTTACATATGGAGCCCTCTTGATGGAAGAAAGACTAGATATCTGTGCGTTTATGGTTGTCACTAAGTACAACCCAGATTTTGAAATATGGTAGAAAACATGTGACGCGCCCCTGAGGCCATGGAATACTCGGTACCGGGCTGATCATCTTAAAGGGATGTGTCACAGTGGCAGTGACCCGGTCTGTGGCCCCAGGTGGTCATGTAAAAGGAGAGTATTGATTAGGGATAAAGTTTATGTAGTGATTTGTGATGCCAGTTGGAGTGTTCGACTGTAGTATAGCCTGCACTGTAGATGATCCCTGGGGGAGTAGATGGTGATGACAGTGCAGATATTTAACCCTCTCCAACCAGGACTGACCCCCAGAGATTGTAATGGAAGTAGAAGGCACGGAGTTATCAGGCAGGAGACAAGGAAAGCCACTTTATCACTTACAGTAGTTCAGGTGCAGTTCAGAGGAGATATTACAACTCTAACCAGGTTACAGTCTGCTCTGCAGAATGGGAGTTATCCTTCACTCTGCTGTGACTCAGTGTAAGCTTCCTGCTATTCTAATCCCTTGTGGGACCAAGGCTTCCCGGAGTTCAGAACTTCCAGTATAGACACTACTCACTGTGTATACCTCCTCTGGCAACTTGCAGCTTGGATCCTGTGTGAAGCTCAAGTTCCTTCTTGCACAATCCTTCACTGATCCTAGTTTGCTGCTGTCTTCCCGGGGAAAACACTCTGCTGTTGGTTGTATAAACCCACTCAGTCTCTCAGCTTACCACCCTGCTTTGAAAGCATGGATGGCTTAGGGACTGACTCCCTGATTCTTCTTAGCTTTGCTCCTGGAGGAAGCGCATGTCATGGCTTCCAGGAGTGTTCTCCATTCTCTCATTCTTCTTCACTGAAAACAACAACTCGACTCCTCCCCCTCCCAGTTAGGGTGTGTCTGCAAAGCTCTAAGCTTCAGACATGTAAGGGAGTGAGGTAAATTGTGTGTGTTGTGGTCTCTAGCAGAGAAAGCATAACTCCCATTGCTCACAAAACACATACAAAACAGTACATATTTAACCCTTTTGTGGCGACAAAGACGCAAGATGCCACACATACAGTCTAAGATTTATGTCACGTCCGCCATGTCCGCCATGTCTGTTTTGCATCATGAACCCCAGGAGCGGTGTGCACGCGCACCTTGTGTCTGCTATCCTGCTTGTTCCCTAGAGCAGTGTGCACACTCACCTCATGTCTGCTGAGCTGCAAGATGCCTGCGTTTCTGCTTTTCCTTCTGTGATCTTCTCGTCATGTCTAGAATCCCTGATCATGTGACGTTTCCCAGGAGCCTGCACTGTCTGGTTCTGCAATCATCTCGTCATGTCTGAAACCTTGATCATGTGACGTTTCCTAAGGTCCTGCACTGTCTGGTTCTGCAATCATCTTGTCATGTCTGAAACTCTGATCACGTGACCTTTCCTAGGATCCTGCACTGTCTGTTTCGGTGATCATCTCGTCATGTCTGAAACCCTGATCATGTGACTGCACTCTGTGATCCTGGAGCATCTGAACTAGGAAGTTCTCCCCTGGTAATGACCCGGAAGAGGAGGTGCTGTGCCCTATATCAGACCACCCCTTCCTTTGCTCAGGGCCAGATTATTGTGTTGCTTCCCTGCACGGCTCTCGGTCTGTGGGGTTGCTCCCTCTATTCTGTGCCCTTGCACTTTGCTCTGTAGTGCTTCTCTGCACACGCTCTGTGCTCGTATTCCGCCTCTTGTCTGGTGCCATGTCTTGTGTTGTCTCTTGTGCCATGTTTGTCTTTGCCTTGCTTTGCCTTGTAGTCCTTCCGCTGTTCTCTGCTTAGCCTGTTTTGCTATGTCTCGCCTTAGCTATTCTTTGACTTGTAGTCCTTCCTCTGTTCTCTGCCTTGCCTGTTTCGCCATGTCTGGTCTTTGCTATTCTGAGCCTTGTAGTACTACTCATGTTCTTGGCTCAGCCTGGTTTTCCACACTCTGTCCTCTGGTGCTTTCTTGCACATTTCCAAGTCTAGTCCCAAGGTTCTCTCTTGGCCCACCTCTGGGTTTCGGCCTACGCTCCGCTGCTAGACTCTGTCCTCGCTTTGACCTGGCTCTGTTTCTGCCTATGTTCCGCTCCGTGTTCCATACCTTGTTTCTTGCCTAGTCTTGCCTTGTTCCTTGCCTTGTCCTTGCCTTGAACCCCGGCGTGGATTCCCCTTGGCCATCTCCTGTGCCGTGGTAAGTGCCTTGTGTTTGTGTACAGCCGTGTGCACTGGCCAGTGTGGCGTGCCTCCTGCGTGGCTCCTAGTATGCAGCCCTTCCTTGAACCTTTGCGTGGCTCCTAGCACGCACCCTGCCCTGAACCTGGCGTGGCTCCTAGCATGAAGGTTCCTTTGCCCGCCTCCTGTGCCAAGGTCGTGCCTCGTGCTGGCATTACAGCTGTGTGCACTGGCCAGTGAGGTGTGCGTCCCGTGTGGCTCCTAGCACGCGTCCTGCTCTGAACCCTGGCGTGGCTCCTAGCACGCACCCTGCCTTGAACCCTGGCGTGGCTCCTAGCACGCACCCTGCCTTGAACCCTGACCTTGGCGTGTCTCTACACACGCACTCTGTCTTCTACCTTGTGCTTTGGCATGTCTCTACACATGTACTCTGTCTTGTACCTTGTGCTTTGGCGTGTCTCTACACACGCACTCTGTCTTGTACCTTGTGCTTTGGCGTGTCTCTACACACGCACCCTGTCTCATTTTCTGAACCCTGGCGTTTCCCCTACACACGTACCTTGCCTTGCACCTAGCCTTGAACCCTGGCGTGTCCCCTACACATGTACCTAGCCTTGGACCTTGACGTGTTCCCTAACACGCACCATGCCTGGATATCTGTTGTGCCTCCTTGCCTGAACCCTGGTTTGCCTGCCGGATGCCTGGAACCTGCCGATCGCTGCCAGAGATCATAAGCTGGATGACTGCGGCCTGATGCCCGGAGCTGATGTCTGCAGCCTGATGCCTAGATCATGTTGATCGTCGCCAGCGGTCCGGAGTCCGATGCCATTGTGCCTTTACCTGTACCTAGGTGTGCCACCTGGCACGTACTATGCTATGGACCTTGGCGTGCCCATGCGCGCACCTTGCACGTTTTGCTTGTTTTCACATTTGCACTGAATGTGATCCTGAAGATCTTAATGAAGATACCTTGCACTTACCTCTTGTCTTGTCTTGTTTCCTGCTTGTCTCTGGTCATCAGACACTCCCATAGTGTCCCCCTGAGCCGGCCATCTGGTCCCAGCAGTCGTGGTGGCTCACCCCCTTGGTCTTGCCCCTGACACTCCCTGTATAGGGGGTGGATTCTCACAAGGTCAGCTCGCCCTCGGTGGGTGGGTGCCACGACCCAGAGGGTCCACTCAAAAAATGGGCTCAGCAGGAGCTGAGTCCATCACAATTTCACATAGAACTGTTAAAGAAGCACTTCCACTAGCTTTTTTATGCATTAAATGTGTGTATACATGCATGATTTTCAGTGTGAGTGCATTAATATACTCTTCTACCGCCACCTTCTACAGTGTCCAACGCCATTCTTCTCTGCTTCTATGTGATGTCACCACAATTCTAACCAGGCAGCTCCCTCTATTTTCTATGCATGAGCCTGAGTATTCTGACTCTCCATAGGATTTCACTATTTTTTAGTCATTTACTTTATTCACGATTTTATAGCACTTTGAATGAGTAGTGTACATAATAATCAAAAGAATTGTTGTAATATGTTAAGAGATGAGATGATTTTTTGAAATTCAAATTCACCAGCTTCTCTGAATTTTCCCCAAAAATTTGATTTATGTTGAGGTAATTTCCTACTGGAAATGGGTAGGAGAGAGAGAGCGTGAAAGGGAGAACAGCATACTGTACAATCACGAATTTCAGGAAATTCGACTTGAACTCGATGCTCCAAGGATCAATCTGGTAATTTCTACATATAATGTGCTACCATCACATCTTACAATTACTGGGTTGCTAAATCTTGAAAACATGTGAGAAGTTATAAATAGTTACCATTACTATGTGCTCTTTTCTAAATACAATGCAATATTATTTTTTGGTTGTAATGGAACTTTAATACCATACTCACACGAACTATATAAATTGAATACAAGGCAAACATAATTGAGATTCCAAATAAATTGTTAGAAAACAATAGATATTGGAGCATTTTCATCTGCAAAACTGGGATGACATAATAGTCATATGTTTAGATGGATGTTAAAGGCAAATTCTTTAAGGCCAGAGTCACACTAGCGAGAAATACGGACAGGTGCGAAATGCAAAAACAACGTATTGCTCTCGGACCAATGTTTATCTATGGGGCAGCTCCCATCAGGCGATTTTTTCTCGGCCATATTATACAGGCAGAGAAAATCACAGCATGCTGCGATTGTCAGGGCTTTTTTTGGATTAGCGGAATAATAAATGTGGTCCAAAACTTTGTGTGATTATTTCATTAAAATAATTTTTAATTAATGTGTGCGTCTTTTTTTAGCCAATTACTATTCTACGGTTAATAATGGATGGGTGTCTAATTGACACCTCTCCATTATTAACCAGGCTTAGTCACCTTTCAATAGCAAGGTGACATTAACCCATTATTATTAACCCATTAGCCACCGCTAAAGGCAATGGGAATAGAAAAGGCACATCTTAAGATACTGTCACACTTAGCGATGCACAAGCGATCCCGACAACGATATGGATCGCTGGTGCATCGCTAAGTGGTCGCTAGTGAGCTGCCACACAGGCAGATCTCACCAGCAACATAGCAGCGGTCGGGGGTCACTGCTTACCTGTCAGACGAGATGATCCTGACGTCCTCCCGCCCTCGTCCACGCGTCGCTCGTCGGCGCCACAGGAAGCCCAGCAGGAAGCTGAATACGAGAAATGGCCCAGGCCATTCTCGCGCAATCAGCGATAACCAGCGTGGGAGCCGGTCAGAGGTAAGTATCACACATAGCGATATCGCTAGCGATATCGCTGCTGCGTCACAAAACAGTCACGTTACAGCGTTATTGCTAGCGTTATCGCATAGTGTGACAGGGCCTTTGTAGATACACCTTTTCTGGGGTGGCTGGGGGCAGATTTCTTTTAGCCAGGGGGGACAAATACAATGGTCCCTGTCATTGGGATCCATTATATGTCCATTTTGCAAGCCGGCGAGAAAATCTCGGCATACAGGTGCAATACGGATGTCATACGGATGCTTACATGCACAAAAAACGCAGCCAGTGCTATGCCTTGCCAACGGATGACATTAAGATCACTGTTCAGGGAACATTTCTGCGTATTACAACCGTAAAATACGAACCGATTTTTTTATACATTGTGTGTGACTCCAGTCTAATAGTTCACATCTCCTTACTTCCTAGTTGCTGGCCAGGCTCCTCTGGTGGTTGACTTCCTTGGAAACAAGCTATCTACTATAAAAGATAAAAACTATCATAGCAAGAGAATGACAGCAGATAGAAAAAGCAAACCAATTGCAAACTTGTCTATTTTCATGTTGTCTAAATTACTAAAACATTTTAATAACATGAGAATACCCCTTTAACCCCTTTATAACATTAGACGTAATAATCTGTCCATGTGACCTGGCACAATTTGACCATGGACGGATCATTACATCTAATCGATTGGCCACACTCACGGGGGGTGCGCAGCCAATCGCGGCCGAGTATCAGCTGATTCTCAAAACTGACACCCGGCACTAACTTAAGCCCCCAAAATACTGCGATCAAACAAGATCACAGTATTCCGGAAGCCGGCACAGGGCTGACATCACCTCTGCCTTTGGATAGGAGACCCAGTGGCATGATGCGGGGTCCTGATCGTTGCCGTGGTGAGCATATGTCATCGAGAGGGCATCCGGCTCATAAGAGCTAGTAAGCTTGCTGATCATGTGAAGTGCATGATCAGCAAGTCTCAATATCTTAGTGCAGCGCTGACAGCTTATATGGCATGCATATGCTGCATTGGCTTCATGCCATAGAAGCGATCAGCGTGCAAAAAATGATTGTCCCATAGTGGGACTAAGTAAACAACTTAGGAGAAAGTAAAAAAAAAAATTAAATAATTGTAATAATATTTTTTAAAAATAAAAAATAATAAACAACAATATATATTCTATCAATAAATAAATATTTGAATGAAAAAAAATCTAAATAATAAAAGTACACATATTTTGTATCGTCACATCCGCAACGACCCAACCTATATAACTGTTCCACTAGTGAACCCATTTAGTGAACACCATAAAAAAACAAGGCAAAAAACAATGCTTTATCATCATACCGCCGAACAAAAAGTGTAGTAATACGCGATCAAAAAGACGAATATAAATAAACATGGTATAGCTGAAAACTTCATCTTGTCCCGCAAAAAATGAACTGCCATAAAGCCTCATCAGTAAAAAATGTAAAAAGTTATAGCTGCCAGAATAAAGTGATGCAAGAACAATTATTTTTTCTATAAAATAGTTTTAATTATATAAAAGCGCCAAAACATAAAAAAAATGATTTATCGCTTCATACTGACCTGAAGAATAAAACTGCCTTAGCAATTTTACCACACATGGAACAGTATAACCCCCCCCCAAAAGAAATTCATGAATTGCTGGTTTTTGCTCATTATGTCTTCCAAAAGTCAGAATAGAAAATGATCAAAAAATGTCATGTGCCCGAAAATTATACCAATAAAAATGGAAGCTCATCCTGCAAAAAACAAGACCTCACATGAGTCTGTGGGCCAAAATATGGAAAAATTATAGCTCTCAAAATGTGGTGATGCAAAAACTATTTTTTGCAATAATAAGCGTCTTTTAGCGTGTGACAGCTGCCAAACATAAAAACCCACTATAAGGCCTGTTTCACACATCCTGATATTTCTGGTACCAGAGTCGTCAGTGTCCATGTGTGTAATACTTGCTGCACATATGTTGTATGTGTGTGCCGCATCAGTACTACACGGATGGGCACCATGGAAGAAACATTGAATCATAGAATCATAGAATCGGGACCTCCTGGGCCATCTGGTCCAACCCCCTGCTCAAAGCAGGATTCGCTAAATCATCCCAGACAGATGTCTGTACAACCTCTGTTTGAAGACTTCCATTGAAGGAGAACTCACCACCTCTCTTGGCAGCCTGTTCCACTCATTGATCACTCTAACTGTCAAAAAGTTTTTTCTAATATCTAATCTGTGTCTCCTCCCATTCAGTTTCATCCCATTGCTTCTAGTCTTTCCTTGTGCAAATGAGAATAGTGATGATTCTTCTACAATGTGACAGCCCTTGAGATATTTGTAGACAGCTATTTAGTCTCCTCTCAGTCTTCTCTTTTGCAAGCTAAACATTCCCAAATCATGCAACCTTTCCTCATAAGACAGGGTTTGCAGACCAGTCACCATTCTGGTCGCTCTTTTCTGAACTTGCTCCAGTTTGTTGATGTCTTTTTTAAAATGTGGCACCCAAAACTGGACACAGTATTCCAAATGAGGTCTGACCAAAGAGGAGTAGAGGGCAATAATGACTTCACGTGATCTACACTGTATGCTTCTCTTAATACATCCCAGAATTGCATTTGCCTATTTTGCTGCTGCATCACACTGTTGACTCATTTTCAGTCTGTGATCTATTAGTATACCCAAGTCTTTTTGACATGTGCTGTTGCTTAGCCCTATTCCTCCCATTCTGTATATGCTTTTTTCATTTTTATTGCCCAGATGTAGTACTTTGCATTTTTCCCTGTTAAAAACCATTCTGTTAGTTGCTGCACACTGCTCCAGTTTATTTATATCTTTTTGAATCCTCTCTCTCTTCTCTAGTATTAGCTATCCCTCCTAGCTTTGTGTCATCAGCAAATTTAATCAGTTTACCCTCAATTCCTTCATCTAAATCGTTGATAAAGATGTTGAACAATACAGGGCCCAGGACAGAGCCCTGTGGTACCCCACTTGAGACATTCTTCAGCCATTTGCGACTACTCTTTTTGTCCGATCACTAAGCCAGTTATGAATCCACCTAACAGTTGCCTTGTCCATTCCATACCTAGTCAATAAGGATTGTGTGGCATACTTTGTCAAATGCTTTGCTGAAGTCAAGATATACTATATTTACAGCATTTCCCTCATCCACCCAATCAGTGGTTCCATCATAGAAGGAAATTAAGTTAGTCTGACAAGACTTATTAGTTGCAAATCCATGCTGACTGTTTAATCACTTCATTCTTATCCAGGTACTGACATACATGTTGTTTAATAATTTGTTCAAAGATCTTTCCTGGTATAGAAGTCAGACTCACCATCCTATAGCTGCCTGGGTCCACCTTCTTCCCCTTTTTGAAGATAGGAACAATATTTGCTCTTCTCCTGTCTTCTGGGACTTCTCCTGTTCTCCAAGAATTTTCAAAGATTATGGAGAGGGGTTCCAAAATTTCTTCTGCTATCTCCTTCAGTACTCTGGGGTGTAATTCATCTGGACCTGGAGACTTGAATTCATTTAGGTTAGCTAAGTGTTTCCTCACTATCTTTCTGTTTATAGATATCCTGGATTCTTCTATTCCCTTAACAGGACAGTGAAAAACAGTTGATGTTACATTTCCTTTCTGAGATAAAACAGATGCAAAATAGGAATTTAAAAGTTCGGCCTTCTCAACATCCTGTCTTACCATACCATCATTTTCACCCTGTAAAAATCCTATAGCAGCTTTGACTTTTTTTTTACTTTTGACATATCCCCAAAATCCTTTATTATTGCTTTTGACGTCTCTTGCAAGCCTCAATTCATTGTCAGCTTTAGTAATCTGATTTGTGCCCTGCAGGTTCTGCAGACAGCATTATATTCTTCTTTAGATACACCTCCCTCTTTGCATTTTATAAACATTTCTTTCTTCCTTTTTAGCATGTGTTTAGCAAGTTCTATGCTCATCCATCCTGGTTTCATTAAACGCTTCCTATTCTTCCCTCTTTTCGGAATTGTTAACAACTGTGCTTTGAGAATTTCATTTTTCAATATTTCCCATCCTTCCTGGACATTTTTCTCTTTAACCCTGCTGTTATGTTCGGTCAAAAACGACCAATTTTGAACTTTAATATTTTTTAAAATATTCAAGATGCGGTTCTGAAACTTGTGGTTGATTGACTTTTCCTCATTTGAGGGGTGCTTACTATGGGTACTTTTTTTTTGTTTACTTTTTGCTCCACAATTTTTTATACACTTGTACTGTTCGGTCAAAAATGACAGCCTTTTATAGTGATTTCCAGCCATTTTATGAGTAAAATAAAGGAGCTATAATATCATATTGGACTATATAGTACATCTATTTATCAATTTATTTAGGTCCTTTTAGTCCATGCAGATTTACACATACATACATTTTCTCATTACAATATTGCTGTTGGATTACCTTCCAGTATAGTTATGTGCCAAATATTTTTACCCTGCTGTTCATGTAAAATCGTTCAATTCAGTTCTCAACATTTCATATTGTAAATGAACATATTCTCTTTCTTTACTTGTGTTCCCTGATCTATTTTCTGTGAAATGCTGACCTGAAAGAGTACTAATAAATTCTGTCCGAAAAGTGTGTTTGCTTTACTCTGAGTTCTTATCCTAAAGGGTGGGGGGGTGTTTTATTTTATCTTATCAGTAGACAATTGCCATAGTAGTCTATCCAGTTTCATTTTCAGTCCAGCTGGAGAGAGCAGGGAGGACATATACAGACATCAGAGTTCTGAAGGATCATCGTTAAATATGCAATATGCATAAATATTCCAATAAAGCCATGTTAAATGTTTGGACACAAAAAAAATAAAAAGTAAGTTTTTCTTTCCATTTTTCACTTATTTATAAACAACCAGGTTCACATACAATATAATACTACAAAAATTATTCAATTAAAACACTTACATTAGCTAGAAATCAAAACTTTATTAGGTCCGGTCAAAAATGACCAGAACATAAAAAGTGTATAGTGGAATGAACAGGATAGCAGGGTTAAGGATATCCAGCCATTGGATCCCTCCAATTCTCTTTCTGAATCCCTTAAGGGGCCCTTACTCATAGCGATATCGCTAAAGAGCCACCGATTTTGTGCCGCAGCAGCGATATCGCTAGCGATATCTCTATGTGTGGTACTTACCTCCAATCGACCCCCCCCGCTGTCTGTCGCTGATTGCGCGAGATCGTGCAGCTCCATTTCTCGTCAGGCGCTTCCTGCTGGGCTTCCTGCTGGCGCCGACGAGCGACACGTGGACGCGGGCAGGAGGACGTCAGGATCGCCGCGTCTGAAAGGTAAGTAATGACTGCTGCTGCGTCGCTACATCGCTGTGAGATCTGCCTGTGTGGCAGCTCACTAGCGACCACTTAGCGATGCACCAGCGATCCTGACCGGGTCGCATCATTGTCGGGATCGCTGATGCATCGCTAAATGTAAAGGGGCCTTTAAAATCTGCCTTTCTGAAATTTTACTGCAATGCTGAAATGCTATGATTTTTTATTTTCATGGCCGGGCGTTATAAACTTTAGTGAAACACTTGGGGGTTCAAAGTGCTCAACACACATCTAGATAGGTTCCTTAGGGGTCTACTTTCCAAAATGGTGTCACTTGTGAAGGGTTTCCACTGTTTAGGCACATCAGGGGCTCTCCAAACGCGACATGGCATCCACCTCAATTCCAGCCAATTTTGCATTGAAAAGTCTAATGGCGGTCCTTCCCATGCGCCCAAACAGTGGTTTAAATGCATATATAGAGTTTCAGCGTACTCAGGACACCTGCTGAGGTCCAATTTCTCCTGTTGCCCTTGGTAAAATAAAGAAAATTCGATGTGAAGTAAATTTTTTGTGAAAAAAGTTAAAAGTTCATTTTTTCAAACATTCCAAAAATTCTTGTGAAGCACCTGAAGGGTCAATAAACTTCTTTAATGTAGTTTTGAGCACCTTCAGGGGTTCAGTTTTTAGAATGGTGTCTATTTTGCGTATTTTCCATCATATAGACCCCTCAAAGTGACTTCAAATGTGATGTGGTCGCTAAAAAAAAAAAACTGGTGTTGTAAAAATGAGAAATCGCTGTTTGACTTTTTACCCTCATTCCTTCCTAAACAAAACAATTTTGGTTCCAAAATTGTGCTGATGTAAAGTAGACATGTGGGAAATGTTACTTATTAAGTATTTTATGTGACATACCTCTGTGATTTAAGGGCATGAACATTCAAATTTGAAAAATTGTGACATTTTCAAAATTTTCATCAAATTTCCATTTTTTTCACAAATAAAAGCAAGTTATATCATAGAAATTTTACCACTATCATGAAGTACAATATGTCTTGAGTAGAGTTGAGCGACTTTTGGTTTTTTAGGGTCGCGTTTCGTTTCGTGAAACCCGACTTTTCCAAAAGTCGGGTCGAGCAAGATCGTCCGATTATAGGGAAAAGTCGGGGTCGTCCCGAAACACGA
This sequence comes from Dendrobates tinctorius, assembly GCF_039654945.1. Lineage (NCBI taxonomy): Eukaryota > Metazoa > Chordata > Amphibia > Anura > Dendrobatidae > Dendrobates > Dendrobates tinctorius. The sequence continues at coordinate 34,590,624 of NW_027361766.1, forward strand.
AACCCAATGTAAGTCAATGGGGAATAAAAGTCGGCAGTGAGAGGAGGACAGGAAACACACCTACAGTGCCCATTTGAATGCCAAAAGCATCAATTCTTATTACTTAAGCTTGTCAACCTTAATTAACTTCATAATACAAGTTACGCACTGAAAAATGGGGGTTATTTGGCTAAAGTTGTGGGGGGGAGGGCTGGCTGCAGGTTTTCATGTGCCCTGGGCGAAAGAGCGCCCCTTTAACACATACCACAACTCATCATGCTCCGATACGGCAGAGAAATAGCGGTATAGTACAATGAAAAATACTTCACTTTTTACATCTCATGACGAGGCCCATCTATTTCTCCATACAGAATCATTGGTCCCATATAATGTTTGAAACAGTATATGATGAGCTCCACATAATGCTACAGTATATGTTGGTCCCCATGGATGAAGCTCCACTGTCTTATGGGCCCAAATAATGCTCCAAACATAATGGGTCCCATTTCTAATGCTCTAGTGTATAATGGGCCCTGTAAATGCTGCTCCAGTGTCTGATGTCCACCTTTGGAATGTTCCAGTGTATTGTGGGCCCCATCTATCATTCTCCAGAGTATAGTGCTCCCCAAAAATTGCTGTCCCAACATTGAAAACAATCAAATAAGTCTCCTCGCTAGAGAATCCCTGTACTAGTCTAGATTCCTCGTCGTCCCCATCTTCCATCTCACTGCACAGTATTTCAACTTTGCAAGTGCTGTGATCCTGGGCAAGCAGGGGGGGCCCACTCATTGGCGACGGCACTGGCACAGGGCCCCTGATAGTACGGTGGTGTGTCTGATGGCGGGTGGGCCGAACCTGCACTTTCATCTGCAGCTTCCTCTTTGTCACCGTGTAAGATGGAACTGTATATGGGAAGGGTAACCTGAGTTTCATCAGGGTCAGATTCAGGCCGGGTAGCGTGCGAGGGGAATGTAGTGGTCTGGGTCAATGTACCAGCAGATTCATCGAGCAGTGGCTGGGCATCAGTGCACTTGTGTCGCCCCCAGGAGTACGGTCACCACAGTGGCATTACCTTCTTCCTAGGGAGTGTGATGTCATGCTTGGGAGCAACGAAGGATCTCTCTAGCCGGTTAACTGATTGGGCGGCGTTATTCCCACGAGTCATGACCCTCCAAACAGCGTTCATGAAGGCAAAGTGTTTGTTTTACGTGGGCAGTATGGTTGCAAAGCTGAACCTTAAAGGAATGTTCAGAAGGGCACCACCAGGAGTGGAGCCTACGGTTAAATTCGACTCCACCTGGGAAACCTCAACCATGCCAGCTACAAAACAGATGCACACATTGCAAGCTTAATTCCGTTAACGAACGAGACTCCGTCATGCCCCACGGTCCGAGTCCGGCTTACTAGAGGGACACGTGAGGCTCTGGCACATGAGATTGGCCAATAACTGGTGTGTCATGCCCTTACATGTCCGTGGCTGCATGTGCGCTACACTGAAAAGGCCAGCATTTGTCGCTTACAGGTGCAGATAACCCGCTGAACAACGTTAGTGATGGGGATCACTGATTACAATTATTACCCGCGAACAATGATTTCCCAGTAAGTGCAGGTCAACCGCAGTTCCGGAATTAGGCCTAACCGTCATTCCTGAAAAAATGAAAAACTTACATGTGCAAACCACAGGTGCTGTAGCTTGCTTAAAAGCTCGCCAGTCGTTCTCACACCCAGTATGGATTACACGTGATTGCACAAAGGTTAGAAAGTATACCGTATCCCCGGATAACATGTATGGATAGCGTACACATTCAAAATATATGTCTCAGGAGGCAGGCTCAGACGGTGTTAGGCCCAGTATGGATTGCACGTGATTGCACAAAGGTTAGAAAGGGTACCGCTTCCCCGGATAACATGTATGGATAGCGTACACATTCAAAATATATGTCTCAGGAGGCAGGCTCAGACGGTGTTAGGCCCAGTATGGATTGCACGTGATTGCACAAAGGTTAGAAAGGGTACCGTTTCCCCGGATAACATGTATGGATAGCGTAGACATTCAAAATATATGTCTCAGGAGGCAGGCTCAGATGGTGTTGGGCCCAGTATGGATTGCACGTGATTGCACAAAGGTTAGAAAGGGTACCGCTTCCCCGGATAACATTTATGGATAGCGTACACATTCAAAATATATGTCTCAGGAGGCAGGCTCAGACGGTGTTAGGCCCAGTATGGATTGCACGTGATTGCACAAAGGTTAGAAAGGGTACCGTATCCCCGGATAACATGTATGGATAGCGTACACATTCAAAATATATGTCTCAGGAGGCAGGCTCAGATGGTGTTAGGCCCAGTATGGATTGCACGTGATTGCACAAAGGTTAGAAAGGGTACCGTATCCCCAGATAACATGTATGGATAGCGCACACATTCAAAATATATGTCTCAGGAGGCAGGCTCAGACGGTGTTAGGCCCAGTATGGATTGCACGTGATTGCACAAAGGTTAGAAAGGGTACCGTATCCCCAGATAACATGTATGGATAGGGTACACATTCAAAATATATGTCTCAGGAGGCAGGCTCAGACGGTGTTAGGCCCAGTATGGATTGCACGTGATTGCACAAAGGTTAGAAAGGGTACCGTTTCCCCGGATAACATGTATGGATAGCGTACACATTCAAAATATATGTCTCAGGAGGCAGGCTCAGACGGTGTTAGGCCCAGTATGGATTGCACGTGATTGCACAAAGGTTAGAAAGGGTACCGTATCCCCGGATAACATGTATGGATAGCGTACACATTCAAAATATATAAAAAACAATAAAAAACAAATCTGAACTGAGAAAAGTAAGTTAATGTGTATGCACAATGTAAGTGCATATTAACACATGACCATTAACCAGAGAAAACAGAAAGCAAAAAACACAAATATCCTGAACTAATAGTAAAAAATATACTGCAAATAATGCATAAAGGTAGTAATAATAATAATAAGGGTATTTAGTAAACATAATTTTGATCAAAATAATGTACAAGCCATCCCGCCACGTCACGGCAACCCTTGTGGGACAGTCCCTACTCTAGTATTTAAAACCTTTTCACTTGCCAAGTGGCGTAAATGTGAACAAGGGTCGAGCGGCTGAACCACTAGTAACAGCTTGGGCCAGACTGGATGGCTTTCCCAGCTCAGAAAGAGGGCGGTCACACCCATATATGCACTGAATGCACAATGAAATGAATAAAAAACAAATCTGAACTGAGAAAAGTAAGTTAATGTGTATGAACAATGTAAGTGCATATTAACACATGACCATTAACCAGAGAAAACAGAAAGCAAAAAACACAAAAATCCCTTGTTCACATTTACGCCACTTGGCAAGTGAAAAGGTTTTAAATACTAGAGTAGGGACTGTCCCACAAGGGTTGCCGTGACGTGGCGGGATGGCTTGTACATTATTTTGATCAAAATTATGTTTACTAAATACCCTTATTATTATTATTACCTTTATGCATTATTTGCAGTATATTTTTTACTTTTAGTTCAGGATATTTGTGTTTTTTGCTTTATGTTTTCTCTGGTTAATGGTCATGTGTTAATATGCACTTACATTGTGCATACACATTAACTTACTTTTCTCAGTTCAGATTTGTTTTTTATTCATTTCATTGTGCATTCAGTGCATATATGGGTGTGACCGCCCTCTTTCTGAGCTGGGAAAGCCATCCAGTCTGGCCCAAGCTGTTACTAGTGGTTCAGCCGCTCGACCCTTGTTCACATTTACGCCACTTGGCAAGTGAAAAGGTTTTAAATACTAGAGTAGGGACTGTCCCACAAGGGTTGCCGTGACGTGGCGGGATGGCTTGTACATTATTTTGATCAAAATTATGTTTACTAAATACCCTTATTATTATTATTACCTTTATGCATTATTTGCAGTATATTTTTTACTTTTAGTTCAGGATATTTGTGTTTTTTGCTTCCACATTCAAAATATATGTCTCAGGAGGTAGGCTCAGACGGTGTTAGGCCCAGTATGGATTGCACGTGATTGCACAAAGGTTAGAAAGGGTACCGTATCCCCAGATAACATGTATAGATAGCGTACACATTCAAAATATATGTCTATACATCAGGAGGCAGGCTCAGACGGTGTTAGGCCCAGTATGGATTTGACGGCCCAGATTACACAGCGGAGGAGCAGGGAGAGGTAAAGATTGCAAATGCTGGGGCCCTGCCCAAGCAAGGGGGGCCCACTCGTGGGCGTCGGTACTGGCACTGGGCCCCTCATAGTACAGCGGTGTGTCTGACGGCGGGTGTGCACCACCACCGTCAGAGACACTTGATTGCACTATGAGGGACCCTGTGCCAGTGCCCGCGCCCAAGAGTCGGCCTACCCACCTGTCCAGGGCAATGGCACTCGCACGGTGTCATGCGCCAGGTGGTGACCCCGGCCATGGGGGGGGAGGCAGCACAGTTAGGGAGTTTTAGAAAGTGGCATATGTTGATGTTGGACATTCAGCTGATGCAAAAGGCGAAATAGGTGAAGTCCCAGGAAGAGGTGGACCAAAGCAAGCCATTTTTCTGTCACCCTATGTGTCATCAGGGGAAGGTGGGACAAAATCCTTGGAAACCCATGCATGGTTCATTTTAATGAAGGTTAGATCATCCACATTTTGGGTTGACAGACGGGTCCTTTTTTCTGTCAGGATTGATCCAGCTGCACTGAAGACTCTTTCCGATAGCACACTTGCAGCTGGGCAAGCGAGCTCCTGTAAGGCATATTGGGCCAATTCAGGCCAGGTGTCCAGTTTAGCGGCCCAATAGTCAAAGGGGAATGACCTGTGTGGGAGAACATCGATATGGGAGGAAAAGTAGTTTGTAACCATAGTTGACAACTGCTGTCTCCTGTCACTTTCCATCGATGCAGTATTACAAGTTGTGTGAGCGGTATTTGAAAAATCAGTCCACAACATTGTCATGAAACCCCTGTCTCCAACGCCACTTCTGCTGTGTGCACCACGAACACCTCTGCCAAGCTGCCCCCGGCCCGTACGGCTCGTGTGAGAACCATCACCGCTGCTGTGTGCTGGGAATGCCTCAAGCAACCGATTTACCAGAGTTGCTTGTTTATTAGCCAATATTAGGTCAAGGTTCTCCTGTGGCATGATGTTTTGTAATTTGCCTTTATAGCGTGGATCCAGGATGCTGGCCAACCAGTAGTCGTCATCGTTCATCATTTTGGCAATGCGGGGGTCCCTTTTTAGGATCTGCAAGGCATAATCTGACATGTGGGCCAATGTTCCCGGTGTCAATGATGCACTGCGAGTGCTGGGTGGAGGAGCACTTTCTGGCAAATCCACATCCCTCCAGTCACGCACAAACCCTGTACCAGACCTTGCCACGCCAACATTTTCACTTGCCCCACGAGATGCATCCTCTTCCCCTAAGTAATCATCCCCATCATCATCCTCCTCCTCTTCTTCCTCCACCTCGTCCAGGAGAGGTCCCTGAGCAGACAATGGCTGAATGTCATCAAGGATTCCCTCCTCCTCTTCCTCCTCATCAACATTGGCTGCAGACGCCTGCTCCTTAAGGTGCGTCAAAGTTTGCATGAGCAGACGCATAAGTGGGATGCTCATGCTTAGGATGGCGTCGTCTGCGCTTACCAGCCGTGTGCATTCCTCAAAACACTGAAGGACTTTACAGAGGTCTTTCAGCTTCGACCACTGCACACCTGTCAACTCCATGTCTGCTCTCAAAGTGCCTGGCCGTGTATCCTCCCACAAATGCATTATGGCCTGCCTCTGCTCGCACAGCCGCTCCACCATGTGAAGGGTGGAGTTCCACCTTGTTGCAATGTCGATAATGAGGCGGTGGTTGGGAAGGTGGAGCAATCACTGCAGCTTCTGCATACGAACGGAGTGTACAGGCGACCGGCGGATGTGCACGCACAGTCTTCGCACCTTCTGGAGCAGGGCTGTTAACTCCGGATAATTTTTGAGGAAGCACTGCACCACCAGGTTCAAGGTGTGAGCCAAGCAAGGTATGTGGCTGAGTTTTGAAAGGGCTATGGCTGCCACAAAATTACGGCCGTTATCACTAACTACCTTGCCTGCTTCAAGATGTACACTGCCCAGCCATGACTCAGTTTGTCGCTTCAAGTACTCGGCCAGCACCTCGGCGGTGTGTCTGTTGCCCAAACACATCATCTGCAACACAGCCTGCTGACGCTTTCCACTAGCTGCTCGATAGGGGGACACATCGTGTGCAACAGTGGCAGCTGCAGATGGAGTGCTCGTACGACTGCGCTCTGTGGACGAGCTTTCGCTTCTGGAGGAGGAGGAGGAGGAGGAGGAGGGTCGAACGCCTACAGCCAACTGTTTCCTATACCGTGGGCTAGGCAGCACTGTCCCACCACCGCTGTCCCCTGTGGACCCTGCATCCACCACATTAACCCAGTGCGCAGTGATGGACACGTAACGGCCCTGGCCATGCCGACTGGACCATGCATCAGTTGTGAGGTGCACCTTTCCGCTCACTGACTGCTTGAGTGCATGGACAATGCGGTCTTTCACATGATGGTGGAGGGCTGGGATGGCTTTGCGAGAGAAGAAGTGGTGACTGGGTAGGTCATAGCGTGGTACTGCATAGGCCATGAGTTCGCGGAAAGCTGTGCTTTCCACCAACCGAAAGGGCATCATCTCAAACGAGATTAGTTTGGCAATGTGGGCGTTCAAACCCAGTGTACGCGGATGGGAGACTGAGTACTTTCTTGACCTACTCATAGTGTCTGGGAGGGTGAGCTGGACTTGAGAGCTGCATATGGTGGAAGTAGCGGTGGACAGGGCGGACTGAGAGAGGGTTGATGATGGTGATGGAGTTGGTGTTCTTTCTGATGGCCTAGAATCAGTCTTTCGTTGATATAACAGTGGGATTCCCTGACTGCTGTGGCCTTGCAACGACACCTCAACATTTGCTGCTGTGCTAACCGGTGGGCTTACAGTGGGGGAAACAATGTAGCGTTGCTGACTACCTTCGTTGTGATCAGTTGCACATGTGGCACTTGAGGTTTGGTGTTGTGTCCACGCTTGCAAGTGCATGCTGTTTAAATGTCTAAGCATGCAACTGGTATTCAAATTTTTCAGATTTTTCCCTCGGCTAAAGGTCTTTGCGCACTTCTTACAGATAACCTTGGCCTGATCATGAGGATTTTGTTCAAAAAAGTGCCACACTGCACTCTTCCTACTTTGGCAGACATTTTGCGGCCTAGCACGCTGTGATCTTTTGACCCTCTGGACAAGCTGTCCAGAAACTCTTTTGATGTTTGGAACCTGTCTTTGGAGTGCTCCGGGCCTGCCAGATAACAGCTGTTGCGATGTCGATGTCTGCTGTGGATGCTCCTCATCTGAGCTATTGGAAGCAGCACCCTCTTCCCCCAATGGATGCCAATCTGGGTCAACAACTGGGTCATCCATCACCTCCTCTTCTATGTCATGTGCACCTTCCTCTGTGTCACCGTGTATGGTGGTATAGTGTGCGGGAAGGGGCACCTGAGTCTCATCAGGGTCAGAATCTGGCTCTGTACACTGCGAGGACAATGTAGTGCTCTGAGTGAATGTACCAGCAGAATCATCCATCAGCGGCTGTGCATCAGTGCACTCCATGTCAGATTCATCTTGGCCTGGGTAATTCACCATTTGACTTGATAATCCAGGCATGGTATGTGAAAACAGCTCCATGGAGTAATCAGTAGTATGGCCTGCGTCATCCTTCAATCTTGGTTGGGGTGAAGGACACAAGGAAAGGTGTGGTTCATGAACATGAGCCTCCAATGACGACTCAGTGCTTTTACTTTTTACAACTGAAGAAGAGGAGGCGATAGAGCTGGAGGCTGAGTCAGCAATGTAAGACAAAACTTTATCCTGATGCTCTGGCTTTAAAAGCGGTTTGCCAACTCCTAGAAAACTAAGCGTTCGAGGCCTTATGTAGCCAGACGATGACACATGCTCAACACCTCCTGCATTCGGTCCTATTTTGCTCTTGCCACTACATCAGATCCACCACCAACACCATCATTACCAGCTGCCAACCCCCGCCCAATTCCACGGCCTCTTCCACCAGCCTTCCTCATTTTTGGTAGAAATGTAGACAAAATCCAACAAACTATATAGTAATGTAAAACAAGGTACAAGGTGTCTATAGGACAGGGGAGATTTTGAATTTCGCCAGACACTTGTGGACACTGGACACTTTTGGATTGTGTGAGGCCCAATGAATATCGGAGCGCTATGTGACAGGCTCGATGGCACAGCTGTGACCAAAGTGACTAGAGGATAAGGGAGATTTTGAATCTCTGCACACACTTTTGGACACTGGACACTTTTGGATTGTGTGAGGCCCAATGAATATCTGAGCGCTATGTGACAGGCTCGATGGAACAGCTGTGACCAAAGTGACTAGAGGATAAGGGAGATTTTGAATCTCTGCACACACTTTTGGACACTGGACACTTTTGGCTTGTGTGAGGCCCAATGAATATCTGAGCGCTATGTGACAGGCTCGATGGCACAGCTGTGACCAAAGTGACTAGAGGATAAGGGAGATTTTGAATCTCTGCACACACTTTTGGACACTGGACACTTTTGGATTGTGTGAGGCCCAATGAATATCTGAGCGCTATGTGACAGGCTCGATGGCACAGCTGTGACCAAAGTGACTAGAGGATAAGGGAGATTTTGAATCTCTGCACACACTTTTGGACACTGGACACTTTTGGATTGTGTGAGGCCCAATGAATATCTGAGCGCTATGTGACAGGCTCGATGGCACAGCTGTGACCAAAGTGACTAGAGGATAAGGGAGATTTTGAATCTCTGCACACACTTTTGGACACTGGACACTTTTGGATTGTGTGAGGCCCAATGAATATCTGAGCGCTATGTGACAGGCTCGATGGCACAGCTGTGACCAAAGTGACTAGAGGATAAGGGAGAATTTGAATCTCTGCACACACTTTTGGACACTGGACACTTTTGGATTGTGTGAGGCCCAATGAATATCTGAGCGCTATGTGACAGGCTCGATGGCACAGCTGTGACCAAAGTGACTAGAGGATAAGGGAGATTTTGAATCTCTGCACACACTTTTGGACACTGGACACTTTTGGATTGTGTGAGGCCCAATGAATATCTGAGCGCTATGTGACAGGCTCGATGGCACAGCTGTGACCAAAGTGACTAGAGGATAAGGGAGATTTTGAATCTCTGCACACACTTTTGGACACTGGACACTTTTGGATTGTGTGAGGCCCAATGAATATCTGAGCGCTACGTGACAGGCTCGATGGCACAGCTGTGACCAAAGTGACTAGAGGATAAGGGAGATTTTGAATCTCTGCACACACTTTTGGACACTGGACACTTTTGGATTGTGTGAGGCCCAATGAATATCTGAGCGCTATGTGACAGGCTCGATGGCACAGCTGTGACCAAAGTGACTAGAGGATAAGGGAGATTTTGAATCTCTGCACACACTTTTGGACACTGGACACTTTTGGATTGTGTGAGGCCCAATGAATATCTGAGCGCTATGTGACAGGCTCGATGGCACAGCTGTGACCAAAGTGACTAGAGGATAAGGGAGATTTTGAATCTCTGCACACACTTTTGGACACTGGACACTTTTGGATTGTGTGAGGCCCAATGAATATCTGAGCGCTATGTGACAGGCTCGATGGCACAGCTGTGACCAAAGTGACTAGAGGATAAGGGAGATTTTGAATCTCTGCACACACTTTTGGACACTGGACACTTTTGGATTGTGTGAGGCCCAATGAATATCTGAGCACTATGTGACAGGCTCGATGGCACAGCTGTGACCAAAGTGACTAGAGGATAAGGGAGATTTTGAATCTCTGCACACACTTTTGGACACTGGACACTTTTGGATTGTGTGAGGCCCAATGAATATCTGAGCGCTATGTGACAGGCTCGATGGCACAGCTGTGACCAAAGTGACTAGAGGATAAGGGAGAATTTGAATCTCTGCACACACTTTTGGACACTGGACACTTTTGGATTGTGTGAGGCCCAATGAATATCTGAGCGCTATGTGACAGGCTCGATGGCACAGCTGTGACCAAAGTGACTAGAGGATAAGGGAGATTTTGAATCTCTGCACACACTTTTGGACACTGGACACTTTTGGATTGTGTGAGGCCCAATGAATATCTGAGCGCTATGTCACAGGCTCGATTGCACAGCTGTGACCAAAGTGACTAGAGGATAAGGGAGATTGGATTGCTTTTAAAAAAGCAGTTTGCGGAGCAGTGGGTAAACAGCAATGCAGGAATGTCAGGAAGCCTTAGAAGGCAGCCCAACAACCAACACCACTGATACACCACTATATAGCCTCCCCTTGCACTGCACACACAGTGACTGGTGTGTTGTGCAGGCCAAATCGCTAGCAGCAGAAGCAGTTTTTTTGTCTTCTTCCCTGCCTAACGCTCTCCCTACAGAATCAGCAGCAACCTCTCCCTATACTGAGATCGGCAGAAGTAAGATGGCGGTCAGCGTGCACGCCCTTTTATACCCCCTGTGACGCCCACCAAAGCAAGCCAATCACTTGCATGCCCTTCTGAAAGATGGTGGTGACCCCTGCCTATGTCATCACGTTGCCCACAGTGTCCGTGGATCCTGATTGGCTGAAAAAGAGCGCAAAACAAACTTTTGAAACGCGACTTTGGCGCGTAAGTCGCCGACCTCGTGGCCGACCTCATCCTAGGGTCGGGTTTCGTTTCATGAAACCCGACTTTGCCAAAAGTCGGCGACTTTTGAAATTTTTCGACCCGTTTCGCTCAACTCTAGTCTTGAGAAAACAATGTCAGCATCACAGGGATCCATGGAGGCGTTCCATAGTTATTACATCAAAAAGGTAAAAATTGTAAATATTGGCCTGGTCATTAACATGCAAACCACCCTTGGGGGTAAAGGGGTTAAGTGAATAATTTCTATTGGTTTGTACATTTGTTTAAAAAAAATTATTATGTTTCTGTGAAAATATGATTTGTCTTCTGAATTACAATTCTGCTGAAGTGGCTGACGCAAGTATATTTTTCCTGAGCTAATATATCTATCCTCTACTGGTTACAGCTAGAAGAAAAAGAACGAGGGAAATGAAGTTGAGATGTCATTGAACTGTGACCCACAAGAGGCTAAGTTCTTAATTTTCAGCTTTGTCAATGCACATTCCTTTGATATATTGCCCCAGAGCAAAGGTATGACACTTCTAATGACAATATAATGCATGTATTGCACCACTTTCCTGCCTCTTGCTCTGTGTGTATTCATTAACCTTGACTTCCACAAGTGCATATGGAGCTGTCTCATGATGAATCAGTTTTACTGTACCTAAGAATCTCATTTTCAGAACCTGCTATGATTGTTACTTTCATTTTATTCTCTTACAATATAGAATTACATACATCTGTGCAGTGAAAGAACTGAATTTAGCTTATTAAGCTTCAGTTGATGCTAAAAAATAGGAGGGAACAAGAAGCCCAAATGATAAACTGTTAACATTAAACATGTTACTATCTATTTTCAATGTATTTGACAAAATATCTCATAGGAGTAGAACATACAGAAGAAGAAGTAGTATCCTAAAGAAAGGTGAATCATTGCAATATTTTTGCAATGTTCTTAAAGCATAAAATTGGTGCACCTAGGTTTTAGAGGAGGAGACTAGAAAAAATATACTAATATTCTCTATCCTGGTATACATGATCCCTTCATCCATATCCTGGGATGCATGGCTCCATCATCCCTATCCTGGTATGCATAGCCCCAATCCCCAACATGGTGTGCATGGCACCCTCATCCCTATCCTGGAATGCATGGCCTTCTCAACCTTATACTGGTATGCATGGCCCTCTCATCCCTAGCCTGGTAGGCATTGCCTCCTCATCCCTATCCTGGTATGCTTGGCCCACTCATCCCTATCCTGGTAGGCATGTCTTCCTTATCTCTAAACTGGTAGGCATTACCCCCTCATCCCTACTGTGGTATGCATGATCCCCCTCATCCCTATCCTGGTATGCAAGGCATCTTCAACCCAATTTTGGTATGCATGGCTTCCTCATTCCTATCCTGGTATGCATGGCTTCCTCATCAATAGCCTGGTAGTCATGACTAGAGTTGAGCGATACCAGCCGATACTTGAAAATATCGGATCGGAATGGATCGGCCGATCTTAAAAAAAAGTATCGGTATCGCCGATTCCGATACCGGGAACCAATGCAAGTCAATGGGGCCAAAATATCGGAATTAAAAAAAAACCTTTCTTTCCTTGTAGGTTAATTCTACATGAAGAAAAACAACTAAGAATAATGTAGAATGTATTGTGGGAGGTGGAGGAGACATTAAAGCCATAGAGGTTTAGCCCAATCAAATGGAATAGCAGGAATTAAACTTTTTTTTTTAAAGATGTTAGGAGTTACAAAGATATTGACTATGTTAGCCTCATTTATATTTTGCCAGACATGTATGTCTTCTTCTTCTACTTCCTTTTTTTACATTCTTCTTCTTCTTCTTCTACTTCCTTTTTTTACATTCTTCTTCTTCTTCTTCTACTTCCTTTTTTTACATTCTTCTTCTTATTCCTTTTTTTACATTCTTCTTCTTCTTCTTCTACTTCCTTTTTTTACATTCTTCTTCTTCTTCTTCTTCTTCTTCTTCTTCTTCTTCTTCTTCTTCTTCTTCTTCTTCTTCTTCCTTTTCTTACATTCTTCATATTCTTCTTATTCAACAATTATTATTCTACATATTCAGCTTCTTCATCTTCTTCCTATTCTTCTTCATCATATTCTTGTTTGTGTCAGGCATTCCTGTAGTTGTTATCTAGAAAAGTTAGAAGTTTACACCTTCCGTTCTGCCTGTCACAAAAGATTTACAACAGGATTTGTCCGCGTTCAGTTTGGCCTGCAGAAGCAGGCCTTTTCCAGGGGCACCACGAGGAGGAACGGACTCACCCCCATACACTGCTTAGTCTTCTTCTGCTTATAAATAAGATAATATCATTTGCTCAGAGTATTAGTCTTATGCTTAATGTTCTTCTGCTTTGTTTTTTTTATGCTTCTTTGTCTTCTCTCTCTTGTTGTTCTGCATCTTGGTGGTTGTCTTCCTGTTCTTTGTCCTCTTGAACCAGCTGACGGTACTGGCACCCGGAGGGGCAGCAGAAGGAACAAGAGCCAATGGCACTACCGAGGACCAGCTGACGGTGCTGGAACCCGGTTACTAAGCAGGAGGTACCTGTGCTACAAAGCACTACCAAGGACCAGCAGACGTTGCCGGAACTCGGATACCGAGATGGAGGCACCTAGGCCAAACGCTCTGACGAGAACCAGCTGACGGTGCTGGAACCCGGAGGGGTAGCATAAGCTGCAAGAGCAAATGGAAATAGCGAGGACCAGCTGACAGTGCTGGCACCCGGAGGGGCAGCAGAAGGAATAAGAGCCAATGGCACAACCGAGGACCAGCTGACGGTGCTGGAACCCGGTTACTAAGCAGGAGGTACCTGTGCTACAAAGCACTACCAAGGACCAGCAGACGTTGCCGGAACTCGGATACCGAGATGGAGGCACCTAGGCCAAAGGCTCTGACGAGAACCAGCTGACGGTGCTGGAACCCGGAGGGGTAGCATAAGCTGCAAGAGCAAATGGAAATAGCGAGGACCAGCTGACAGTGCTGGCACCCGGAGGGGCAGCAGAAGGAATAAGAGCCAATGGCACAACCGAGGACCAGCTGACGGTGCTGGAACCCGGTTACTAAGCAGGAGGTACCTGTGCTACAAAGCACTACCAAGGACCAGCAGACGTTGCTGGAACTCGGATACCGAGATGGAGGCACCTAGGCCAAAGGCTCTGATGAGAACCAGCTGACGGTGCTGGAACCCGGAGGGGTATCAGAAGTTACCCCTGAAAAGCAAAGTTGGCATGCCGCAAGCTGGCTGCAGTTACCGAATCACACAGTCCTACAGGGGGTGCTTGTCCTACTGGCACTATGGAACAAACCTTTCTTACCAGAACCCGCAGTCCACATAGGAAGCACCTAAACTGCTGGCACCCTAGCCTCGGCTAACCCAACCGCAACACGACATGGCAACTTGGGGTGGCAAACTGACATTGACACTTCCCGGAAACAGCAGGCAGGGCTGGAACCAAGCTGGGCAGGAGGGAGTACCCATGCCAAAGTCAGTTATGAGCAGCAACTGGCGATGTTGGAGCCCAGGACAAGCACTTAGCAGGCTGAGGCCTGATGTGCTGTCAATTGGGAGGCAGCAGGACAGATTGCCATCAAAACAGCAGGGGAACAGCTGACGTTACTGAACCCCACAAACACAGGAGCTAGTGTTTTACTCTGTGAAGACGGCACTTCCGAGCAACAACTGGCTGTGTTGAAGCCCAGGGACAAGCACGGAGCAGGCTTAGGCTGCATTGAAGAAATTTTAAGATCGGTTGTAGACTACTAATTTGAACCAAGCTCCACTTAGGCCTGTGGATTCACTGATTTTCGTATTTCCCCTGTCCTCCAACCCCGCCAGTTACAGCTCCGAAGTGGCGTCTGCACAATCCACACTTGTTCCTGTGTTACAGGTGTTCAGTCCGGTCAGTTAATCCCCTGATGTGTGTCCGGCAATGTCGCCTGCTCTGTCCACATTCCGATAATGGGAATGTGGACAGAGCAGGCGACATTGCCGGACACACATCAGGGGATTAACTGATCGGACTGAACACCTGTAACACAGGAACAAGTGTGGATTGTGCAGACGCCACTTCGGAGCTGTAACTGGCAGGGTTGGAGGACAGGGGAAATACGAGAGACAGTGGAGCCACAGGCCTAATTGGAGCACGGTTAAAAATCAGTAGTGGTACGACTGTGTAGGCAGCAGGAGACTTTGCCATCCACACAGCAGGGGATCAGCTGACATTACTGAACCCCACTGAGACACGGGAGCAAGTATCTCTTTCCGTGTGGACGGCACTTCCGAACTACAACTGGCTGTGTTGAAGCCCAGGAAATAGGAGGGTGTAGGCAGAGGCCTACTGTATTTTGAATGAGTTTACAGCAGGAGAGACTGCCATCCACAAAGCAGGGGATCAGCTGACGTTACTGAACCCCACTGAGACACGGGAGCAAGTATCTCTTTCCGTGTGGACGGCACTTCCGAACTACAACTGGCTGTGTTGAAGCCCAGGAAATAGGAGGGTGTAGGCAGAGGCCTACTGTATTTTGAATGAGTTTACAGCAGGAGAGACTGACATCCACACAGCAGGGGATCAGCTGACGTTACTGAACCCCACTGAGACACGGGAGCAAGTATCTCTTTCCGTGTGGACGGCACTTCCGAACTACAACTGGCTGTGTTGAAGCCCAGGAAATAGGAGGGTGTAGGCAGAGGCCTACTGTATTTTGAATGAGTTTACAGCAGGAGAGACTGCCATCCACACAGCAGGGGATCAGCTGACGTTACTGAACCCCACTGAGACACGGGAGCAAGTATCTCTTTCCGTGTGGACGGCACTTCCGAACTACAACTGGCTGTGTTGAAGCCCAGGAAATAGGAGGGTGTAGGCAGAGGCCTACTGAATTTTGAATGAGGTGACAGCAGGAGAGACTGCCATCCACACAGCAGGGGATCAGCTGACGTTACTGAACCCCACTGAGACACGGGAGCAAGTATCTCTTTCCGTGTGGACGGCACTTCCGAACTACAACTGGCTGTGTTGAAGCCCAGGAAATAGGAGGGTGTAGGCAGAGGCCTACTGTATTTTGAATGAGTTTACAGCAGGAGAGACTGCCATCCACACAGCAGGGGATCAGCTGACGTTACTGAACCCCACTGAGACACGGGAGCAAGTATCTCTTTCCGTGTGGACGGCACTTCCGAACTACAACTGGCTGTGTTGAAGCCCAGGAAATAGGAGGGTGTAGGCAGAGGCCTACTGAATTTTGAATGAGGTGACAGCAGGAGAGACTGCCATCCACACAGCAGGGGATCAGCTGACGTTACTGAACCCCACTGAGACACGGGAGCAAGTATCTCTTTCCGTGTGGACGGCACTTCCGAACTACAACTGGCTGTGTTGAAGCCCAGGAAATAGGAGGGTGTAGGCAGAGGCCTACTGTATTTTGAATGAGTTTACAGCAGGAGAGACTGCCATCCACACAGCAGGGGATCAGCTGACGTTACTGAACCCCACTGAGACACGGGAGCAAGTATCTCTTTCCGTGTGGACGGCACTTCCGAACTACAACTGGCTGTGTTGAAGCCCAGGAAATAGGAGGGTGTAGGCAGAGGCCTACTGTATTTTGAATGAGTTTACAGCAGGAGAGACTGCCATCCACACAGCAGGGGATCAGCTGACGTTACTGAACCCCACTGAGACACGGGAGCAAGTATCTCTTTCCGTGTGGACGGCACTTCCGAACTACAACTGGCTGTGTTGAAGCCCAGGAAATAGGAGGGTGTAGGCAGAGGCCTACTGAATTTTGAATGAGGTGACAGCAGGAGAGACTGCCATCCACACAGCAGGGGATCAGCTGACGTTACTGAACCCCACTGAGACACGGGAGCAAGTATCTCTTTCCGTGTGGACGGCACTTCCGAACTACAACTGGCTGTGTTGAAGCCCAGGAAATAGGAGGGTGTAGGCAGAGGCCTACTGTATTTTGAATGAGTTTACAGCAGGAGAGACTGCCATCCACACAGCAGGGGATCAGCTGACGTTACTGAACCCCACTGAGACACGGGAGCAAGTGTCTCTTTCCGTGTGGACGGCACTTCCGAACTACAACTGGCTGTGTTGAAGCCCAGGAAATAGGAGGGTGTAGGCAGAGGCCTACTGTATTTTGAATGAGTTTACAGCAGGAGAGACTGCCATCCACACAGCAGGGGATCAGCTGACGTTACTGAACCCCACTGAGACACGGGAGCAAGTATCTCTTTCCGTGTGGACGGCACTTCCGAACTACAACTGGCTGTGTTGAAGCCCAGGAAATAGGAGGGTGTAGGCAGAGGCCTACTGTATTTTGAATGAGTTTACAGCAGGAGAGACTGCCATCCACACAGCAGGGGATCAGCTGACGTTACTGAACCCCACTGAGACACGGGAGCAAGTGTCTCTTTCCGTGTGGACGGCACTTCCGAACTACAACTGGCTGTGTTGAAGCCCAGGAAATAGGAGGGTGTAGGCAGAGGCCTACTGTATTTTGAATGAGTTTACAGCAGGAGAGACTGCCATCCACACAGCAGGGGATCAGCTGACGTTACTGAACCCCACTGAGACACGGGAGCAAGTATCTCTTTCCGTGTGGACGGCACTTCCGAACTACAACTGGCTGTGTTGAAGCCCAGGAAATAGGAGGGTGTAGGCAGAGGCCTACTGAATTTTGAATGAGGTGACAGCAGGAGAGACTGCCATCCACACAGCAGGGGATCAGCTGACGTTACTGAACCCCACTGAGACACGGGAGCAAGTATCTCTTTCCGTGTGGACGGCACTTCCGAACTACAACTGGCTGTGTTGAAGCCCAGGAAATAGGAGGGTGTAGGCAGAGGCCTACTGTATTTTGAATGAGTTTACAGCAGGAGAGACTGCCATCCACACAGCAGGGGATCAGCTGACGTTACTGAACCCCACTGAGACACGGGAGCAAGTGTCTCTTTCCGTGTGGACGGCACTTCCGAACTACAACTGGCTGTGTTGAAGCCCAGGAAATAGGAGGGTGTAGGCAGAGGCCTACTGTATTTTGAATGAGTTTACAGCAGGAGAGACTGCCATCCACACAGCAGGGGATCAGCTGACGTTACTGAACCCCACTGAGACACGGGAGCAAGTATCTCTTTCCGTGTGGACGGCACTTCCGAACTACAACTGGCTGTGTTGAAGCCCAGGAAATAGGAGGGTGTAGGCAGAGGCCTACTGAATTTTGAATGAGGTGACAGCAGGAGAGACTGCCATCCACACAGCAGGGGATCAGCTGACGTTACTGAACCCCACTGAGACACGGGAGCAAGTATCTCTTTCCGTGTGGACGGCACTTCCGAACTACAACTGGCTGTGTTGAAGCCCAGGAAATAGGAGGGTGTAGGCAGAGGCCTACTGAATTTTGAATGAGGTGACAGCAGGAGAGACTGCCATCCACACAGCAGGGGATCAGCTGACGTTACTGAACCCCACTGAGACACGGGAGCAAGTATCTCTTTCCGTGTGGACGGCACTTCCGAACTACAACTGGCTGTGTTGAAGCCCAGGAAATAGGAGGGTGTAGGCAGAGGCCTACTGTATTTTGAATGAGTTTACAGCAGGAGAGACTGCCATCCACACAGCAGGGGATCAGCTGACGTTACTGAACCCCACTGAGACACGGGAGCAAGTATCTCTTTCCGTGTGGACGGCACTTCCGAACTACAACTGGCTGTGTTGAAGCCCAGGAAATAGGAGGGTGTAGGCAGAGGCCTACTGTCTTTGTAATGCGGAGACAGCAGGAGAGACTGCCATCTCCACAGCAGGGGAACAGCTGGCAGTGCTGAACCCCACTAACACTTGAACGAATGTGTTTGGCTCTGTGGAGACGACACTTCTGAACACCAACTGACGCTGTTGGAGCCCAGGATTAGGCGAGGAGCAGGCTGGGGCCTACTGGATTTTGGCAGGTGAAGGCAGCAGGAGACTTGCCATCTCCACAGCAGGGGAACAGCTGGCAGTGCTGAACCCCACTAACACTTGAACGAATGTGTTTGGTTCTGTGGAGACGACACTTCTGAACACCAACTGACGCTGTTGGAGCCCAGGATTAGGCGAGGAGCAGGCTGGGGCCTACTGGATTTTGGCAGGTGAATGCAGCAGGAGACTTGCCATCTCCACAGCAGGGGAACAGCTGGCAGTGCTGAACCCCACTAACACTTGAACGAACGTGTTTGGCTCTGTGGAGACGACACTTCTGAACACCAACTGACGCTGTTGGAGCCCAGGATTAGGCGAGGAGCAGGCTGGGGCCTACTGGATTTTGGCAGGTGAAGGCAGCAGGAGACTTGCCATCTCCACAGCAGGGGAACAGCTGGCAGTGCTGAACCCCACTAACACTTGAACGAATGTGTTTGGCTCTGTGGAGACGACACTTCTGAACACCAACTGACGCTGTTGGAGCCCAGGATTAGGCGAGGAGCAGGCTGGGGCCTACTGGATTTTGGCAGGTGAAGGCAGCAGGAGACTTGCCATCTCCACAGCAGGGGAACAGCTGGCAGTGCTGAACCCCACTAACACTTGAACGAATGTGTTTGGCTCTGTGGAGACGACACTTCTGAACACCAACTGACGCTGTTGGAGCCCAGGATTAGGCGAGGAGCAGGCTGGGGCCTACTGGATTTGGGCAGGTGAAGGCAGCAGGAGACTTGCCATCTCCACAGCAGGGGAACAGCTGGCAGTGCTGAACCCCACTAACACTTGAACGAATGTGTTTGGCTCTGTGGAGACGACACTTCTGAACACCAACTGACGCTGTTGGTGCCCAGGATTACGCATGCCGCATGCAGAGGCCAATGGGCAGCGGTTTTTATGGAGGTTGTGGACTACTACTGATTCTAACCATGCTCCACTTAGGCCTCTGGCTCCACTGTCTCTACTATTTACCCTGGCCTCCAACCCCGCCAGCTACATCTCTGAAGTGGCGTCAGCACAATCTACACTTGTTCCTGTGTTACTGGTGCTCAGTCCCATCAGTTGATCCCCTGATGTTTGTCCGGCAAGTTCGCCAGCTCTGTCCTCATTCCCACTACTGGTTATGGGAATGTGGACAGAGCAGGAGACCTTGCCGGACACACATCAGGGGATAAACTGATGGGACTGAGCCACAGGAACACAGGAACAAGTGTAGATTGTGCTGACGCCACTTCAGAGATGTAGATGGCGGGGTTGGAGGTCAGGGGAAATAGTAGAGACAGTGGAGCCAGAGACCTAAGTTGGGCACGGTTAAAAATCAGTAGTGGTTTGAATGTTGATGGAGCTGGTGACTCTGCCGTCCACACAGCAGGGGATCAGCTGGCATTACTGAACCCCAGTAACACAGGAGCTAGTGTGTTTCTCTGTGCAGACGACACATCTGAGCGACAACTGGCTGTGTTGAAGCACAGGGATTATAGTTCAGGTGGTAGAAAAATGAACACACCAGCAGACCTGGATACAGTTGCCAACCACTAATTTAGTCTGTAAGAGGAATGGCAAAGTCTTTGGAGATCCAGGCCTTGTTCATTTTCAGAAAAGTCAGCCGGTCAACATTATCGGAAGATAGTCGCGTGCGACGGTCTGTTAGTACACCACCTGCGGCACTAAAGACACGTTCCGATAATACACTGGCAGCAGGGCAAGCCAGCACCTCCAATGCATACTGGCTAAGCTCTGGCCATGTATCCAGCTTAGAGACCCAAAACTTGAAGGGGGAAGAGCCATCTGGGAGTACAGCGACAGGGCAAGACATGTAGTCTGACACCATCTGACGGAAGCGTTGCCTCCTGCTGACTCAAGGCGTCGCTGATGGTGTAGACAATTGTGGTGGACACACAAAACTTTGCCACATTTGGGCCATAGTGGTCTTGCCTTGTGCTGCGGCACTGCCTCTGCTCCCTCTTTGTGCAGAGTTTCCTCCACTGCCTCGACGCACAGAGCTGCTTTGTAAAGCACTTGCAACAATGCTGTCGGGTGGAATGGAAAACATTATGGACTGCACCAGTGACTCTTCGTACTCCCGCATTTTACGCTCCCGGTTCAACGTTGGTATGAGCCTTTGTACGCTGTCCCGGTAGCGAGGATCTAGGAGGGTGTACACCCAATAATCAGCCGAGACGAGAATGTGGGCGATGCGGCGGTCGTTTCTCAGGCACTGCAGCATGAAATCAACCATGTGCTGCAGACTCCCAACTGCCAAAGAACCGCTGTCCCCTGTTTGAGGCGTGACCTCGACCTGCTCTGCATCACCCCACCCTCGCTGTACATACTGAGTAGAGGTTTGTGTACCTCCCTCCTCTGGAGAGATGTCTTCCTCCTCCATCGACTCCTCCTCATCCTCCTCACAAAGTGTCCCCTGCCTAGGCCTTTGTGAGGAAACACGTAGCGCAGACTGTCCAGAAGCAGATGGCATTTGGGACTCCTCATCCTCCACCTCTTCTGAAACCTCATCCCTTAGTGCTTGCAGTGTTTGTTGAAGCAGGCAGATAAGGGGGACAGTCATGCTGACTAGTGCATCATCTGCACTCGCCATCCGCGTGGATTCATCGAAGGCACGCAAAACGAGGCAGATGTCCTTCATAGAGGCCCACTCAATGGTGCTGAAGTGTGAACGGCGCACAGTGCGACTTGTTTGCGCCTGATGCAGCTGGTACTCCATGACTGCTGCCTGCTGCTCACACAACCGCTCCAACATATGTAACGTTGAATTCCACCGGGTGGGTAGGTCACATATGATGCGATGTTCTGGAAGGCCAAATCGTCGCTGCAGAGCAGCGAGGCGCGATCTTGCCGTGCTGGAACGTCGCAAGTGAGCGCACTCTATGCGGACCTTGTGCAACAGTGCATCAAGATCCGGATAGTCCCTCAGAAAGCTCTGCACGACCAAGTTAAGAACATGTGCCAGACATGGGATGTGTGTGAGGTTGCCTAGGCCAAGAGCTGCCACCAGATTTCGGCCATTGTCACACACTACCAAGCCCGGCTGGAGATTCGCTGGCCCAAACCACACATCGCTCTCCAGCTTGATAGCATTCCAGAGCTCCTGCGCTGTGTGGCTTCAATTCCCCAAAGAAATTAATTTGAGTACAGCCTGTTGACGTTTGGCCACGGCTGTGCTCATATCGGTCGTAACAGGCTCCTGCTCTGCTGTTTCTGAGGAACTTGAGTAGGAGGAGGAGTCTATGTGTACAGACTGGAGTCCTGCAATCCGTGGCGTTGGAAGAACACGTACAGCGCCACTCTCCAGATCCGTACCCGGCTCCACAACATTGACCCAGTGGGCAGTGAGGGAAAGGTATCGTCCCTGTCCATGGTTACTGGTCCACGCATCGGTGGTCAGGTGGACCTTGCTACTAACGGCGTTTAGTAGCGCATGTTTTATTTTGCCCTCAACATGTTTCTGCAGGGCAGGGACGGCTCGCCTGCTGAAATAAAAGCGGCTGGGCACGTTGTATTGGGGGACTGCCAATGCCATTAAGTCCCGGAAGGTGTCAGTGTCCACCAGCCTGAATGACAGCATTTCAACTGCCAGAAGTTTGGCAATGCCAGCATTCAGAGACTGTGCTCGGGGATGGTTTGCCGAGTAAGGGCGCCTTTTATCCCATGCCTGTGCTACCGATGGCTGTGATGGATGGGAACGTGCTGTTATGGGTGGAATCTGACAGGGTCTCCGGACAACAGTGGCAGAGGTTCTTCCTTGGCGATCCTGTGAGGAAGCCGAACCAGCAGTGTGTGAGCTGGAGGAAGAGGGCCCAACACGAACTGAAGAGGTGGTAGGTGGTGCTGTACGTTGGCCTACGTCTTGAGGGTGTCTCTGCAACTCCAACTCGTGCTTGGTGCGCACATGTTTCCACATATTTGTGGTATTGAGGTTGCTGACATTTCTCCCTCTTTTGACTCTCTGATGACACAGCTTGCATTTGACAAAGCAAATGTCATCTGCAACTGTGTCAAAAAAGGACCACGCACTGCAACTCTTGTGAGCGCCCGGTTTGCCTTTGGAAGGAGGAATGCTCCTAACGGGTGCCGAAGTGGAGGGTACAGGCAAC
Source organism: Dendrobates tinctorius (assembly GCF_039654945.1). NCBI lineage: Eukaryota > Metazoa > Chordata > Amphibia > Anura > Dendrobatidae > Dendrobates > Dendrobates tinctorius. The sequence goes on from NW_027361766.1 coordinate 34,613,430, forward strand.
CAAGTCTTCCCCCTCCCTCTGCCTCCTGTTTTGGCCGGTAGGGGAATCTCTTCCTCCGAGCTGCTCCCACCACCTTCCTGTTGCTCACGCCATGATGGGTCAAGGACCTCATCATCTTCCCTCCCCTCTTCAAACAGCTGCTTCTCCGGGGTTGTCTCGCCAGCACCGTACGCACCAGAAAGTGGCAACTGAGTCTCGTCATCATCTGATGCGTACTGAGGTGTGCTGACCATAGGCACTGGCCCACTCGCCTCTTCAGATTCAGAGGGACAAAGAAGTTGCGCATCACTGCATACTCCCTCTTCTTCACATTCAGGAATGCTGCTTGGCTGGCCCCCTCTTTCCAAGCCAACAGATTCCGAGAACAGAAGTAGAGATTGTGATGGCTCCTGTCCATGTCTCTCTGACTGCCTGGGCACTTTGGCAGGTGGTGAAGAGACAGATGGTTGCTCTTCGGTGCTCTGACCCTGAGAGGATGCGGAAGTAATTGAAGTCGATGCGTTAGCTGCCATCCATCCGACAACGGCTTCAATTTGTTCCTCCCGCAGCAGTGGGGTACGTTGAGGTCCTACAAAGCTGCGCATAAAGGACTGTTGCCTGCTAAAACTGGGGGATGCTGATCCACTGGTGCCCGCAGCAGGCCCAGAATCCCCACGTCCTCTACCTGTAGAATCCCCACGTCCTCTCCCTGCAGAATCCCCACGTCCTCTCCCTGCTGAAACTCCACGCCCACGCCCACGCCCCCGCGCCTTACTCCCTGCCTTCTTCATCTTGCAAGACTGCTTAAGATAGGCAAAAAAGGACAAAGGGGGGCCTTAGTGTGCTTATTCCTGAACAGCTGGTTACAGGTACAAGAAACACTAATTTTATGAAGTGTGTGTGTGTGGACTAGACTTTAATAGGAGCTGATGTGGCCTACACAAGTTCAAAATGTAGTGTTTGGTGAACTTTTTATGTGGTTTCTTTGTTTGAAACAAACTCAAAGTATGAGAACAAAGAATTGAAACTGATAGTATCACCAACTTTTTGGAGCTATTACAATGCAGGCAGGTAACCTACAATGCAAAAGATGAGGCTCCAAAAAAATTGGGTAATACTAATCTGGCTGCGCCGGCAGGGCACAAGCCAGAAAAAAAGGCTCCTCTATCTACTCCTATATAGTGTTTGCAACCAACCAATGTTGATGGATACGGATGGATGCACACTAATAGGAGAAGAAAAAATGAGCTGCACTCAGAGACAAATATGTGTGAGGCAGTGACGCACGTTGAGCGTCCTACAACCAGACGTAGCTGCAGGACACTCTACTCAGCGTGAGCTGCACTCACACACAGTCAGAGACCTCTCAGACAGCCGTCAACAGTGCAGCTAAGTGGGCACTGGCACTGACAGGCTGCAGAAAGGCTCCGCTGTGTACTCCTATATAGTGTTTGCAACCACCGTAGATGGAGACGGATGGATGCACACTAATAGAAGAAAAAATGAGCTGCACTCAAATAAAAATATGTGTGAGGCAGTGACGCACGCTGAGCGTCCTACAGCCAGACGTAGCTGCAGGACACACTACTCAGCGTGAGCTGCACTCACACACAGTCAGAGACCTCTCAGACAGCCGTGAACAGTGCAGCAAAGTGGACACTAGCACTGAAAGGCTGCAGAAAGGCTCCGCTGTCTACTACTAGTGTTTGCAACCAACGTATATGGATACGGATGGAAGCACACTAGATTGAAATTATTTAAAAAATGCAGCTCAAAAAATAAAAGATGTATGAGGCAGCAGTGATCACACTGGGTGGCCTACAGCCTGACGTGGCTGCAGGACCCACTCCACAGCGTGAGCTGCACTCACACAGCCCTTGCAGACAGCTGTGAAAACAGCGCTGCTAGGGAAAAGCAAGCTACAGTGGTGGTTTATGTAGCCTGGATAAAGCACAATATTGTTTTTAGAATCGCTATTTCTAACTGTCCCTCACAGTCTTCTACAGCAGCCTGTCCCTAACTGAATTCACAGCAGAGTGACCAGAAATGGCGGCTGCGGTGGCTTTTATAGTGCATCATGACATCATTTCGGCAGCCAATCACAGCCATGCCAATAGTTAACATGCCTACATGCCTAACAGGATGTGCCCACACTTCGGAGGATTCCCATTGGCTTAATCAAAGCAAGCAGGCTCATAGCATGATGGGAACTTCCTATTCCGATTCCGATCCCGGAATCCGATATGAAAAAAGTATCGGAATTAAGTATCGGAATTCCGATACCGCTGATATCGGCCGATACCCGATACTTGCGGTATCGGAATGCTCAACACTAGTCATGACCCCTTATCCCTAGCCAGGTAAGCATGGCCCCTCATCCATATCCTGGTAGGCATGGTTCCCCTCATCCCTGTCCTGATATGCAGGGACCCCATCTCCATCCTGGTAAGCATAGCCCCATCCCCATCCTGGTATGTATGGCCCCCATCAAAAAAACATTAAGAAACATAAACCCTTATGCTTAACTTCCTGCCTTCCCTTACAGCGTCTTGTTCCGATGACAGCAGCTGCTTTATCCTTGTAAGCAGCACATGCCAGTGAGGTCATGAGCTGCTTACAAGCCGAGGACAGCTGCCAGATTACTCACTGCTCTCCATGCCGGGACTATGTGCATGTAGAGCAGTGAATATCCATTGCTCTTTAATAGCGGGCACAGTAACATACATAGTTGCATAGTAACATAGCTAGCAAGGACAAAAAAAGACATTTGTCCATCCAGTTCAGCCTGTATTCCATCAGAATAAATCCCCAGATCTACATCCTTCAAAAGAACCTAATAACTGTAAGATACAATATTGCTATGCTCCAGGAAGACATCCAGGTCTCCCTTGAACCCCTCAACTGAGTTAGTCATCACCACCTCCTCAGGCAAGGAATTACAGATTCTCACTGCCCTAACAGTAAATAATTCTCTTCTCTGTTGGTGGAAAAGCCTTCTCTCTTCCAGACGCAGAGTATGCCCCTTGTGACCGTCATCTTCCTTGGTATAAACAGATCCTCGGAGAGATATTTGTATTGTCCCCTTATATACTTATACATGGTAGTTTGATCGCCCCTCAGTCGTCTTTTTTTAGACTAAAAAATCCTAGGTTTTCTAGTCTCTCTGGTATTGTAGTTCCCTCATCCCCTTTATTAATTTTGTTGCCCTCCTTTGTACTCGCTCTAGTTCCATTATATCCTTCCTGAGCACCGGTGCCCAAAACTGTACACAGTGTTAGCAGCAGCCGCTGGCTTCCTGCCACTGCAAGGCGTTCACGTGTGCCTGCTGCTAATGGGAATAAATATTCACTGCATTTCACGCCTATGGGGGTGGTGGCAGTGAATATTCATTCCCTTAAGGAGCCGACATACCTGCAGCTGCAGGAATCCGGATTCTGTAGCTACCAGAGAGTCTGCTATTAAAGAGAAATGAATATTCACTGCTTTCCACTCCCTTGGGCATGAAATGCTGTGAATATTCATTTTTCTTTAGCAGCGGGCACAGGAGTTAGCTGCAGCCCCCAGATCCTGCCTTCTGTGACACACTGCTCTGCCGATGCCACTCCTCCACCTCCAAATCTACAGGTATAGAGCAGAAATTAGTAGTTTGCTCATGACAATTGTCATCCCATTCAGGATTACACCCAGTAGCTCAAATTACATGGAAAACACATGGATGAGTACGGACCTATCACAACCATAAGACACAAACATGAGCGAAAGCTCCAGAAAAAATGCGACACAAAGGTCCAAGGGTCATATAATAAAATATAAATTTATTAATATTAACAGGTGAATATATCAAAAGACAATTGACAAGAAGGGGATAAGGGGACAGGAGGAGTGTCACATCCAAAATCAAATGGGTATAACTGCAAAAAGGGGCTGGAACTGGACACCAATCTGGTATAATGATAATAATGTAGTATATAAACAAATCAAGTATGTAATCAGAGAAAAATATTGTTCCATATAAGGCGCTCACACCACATTTAGGGTAAAGAAGTGACCACAGAGGGCGCCACAATGATAATATAAAAAACCTAATATACCTGAGGGCAACTGTAAAAAGGTTACCAGTGTCCAAGCACCCACCCCGACGCGTGATTCGGAGGGTTGGTCCTTCATCAGGGGGTGTGACCAGTAAGAAGAAAGATGCCAAATAAGTACCGGAAAAAACGGAAGTGGCGGCGCCGTCTGTCAGGAAGTGAAGCATCCGCGATCACAGCAGCTGCAGTCATGAGCGGCGTCGGCGTCAGACCGCAGGGGAGCACCATGGCAACCCCTGGGGCTGGGAGACGCCGAGAGCCGCGCGGAAGCAGGGGAGCTGGACGCGCATGCGCCACGTCAGCGGCGCAGCCACGGTGGAAGGAATCAAAGAGAAGGATGCTGGTAGCAGCACAATAAGAATGCAAACCTGGCGGTGCATATATTAATCTAATGACATTTGTATAAATAAATAAGGATATACATAAGGGATCCACAATAAGGAGAAGTCATAAGGCGGGAATAACATCATGCAAATACATATAAACAATTAAATCAAGGAAAATCAACACACTTCATATGCCAATATATACATACTGGAAGCATGTAGTAGAGTTCCCAAAAGTCAGTGTATAACAATGTATAGCACACAATATCACAGAATCAATAAATAACAGAATAGTAATAATAATTCATTTAGTTTATAATACCATGAAAACACATAGCAGATATACAGTAACAAAAATTGATTAACATAATAGCATGTTTCATAATCCAAATGTGGACAAAAATAGCAATACATCAATGAAATAATAATAATAATATAGACACAAGGGAACAAGGGGAAGAAAAAAGGGGGGAGGGGATAGGGAAAGGGAAGGGAAAAAGGGGGGGAGAGGAAAGCAAAGGAAAGAGATGGAAAAATCAGCATCCCATTTGGGTCGTTGGAATCCACTGGGCAACCGGCACATAAGTGGCGATATCACAGTGCAGAAAACTAAAATAAAAAAGATTTAAACATGAATAAAAATACACCATTAGTAGTGGAAAATGGCACAAAAATGCAGAATACCAGGTAATCACAGAAAGGGAGCAAAGCTAAGTCTCTCATTCAGCCCATTCAGGTGGACCGTATTAAGCCTCCAGATCCAATGAGTCTCCATTTGGGCCAGGCGTCGTGAGATTTTACCTCCACGAATGCCCACCTCCAGTACATCAATACCCCTGATCCTCAAACCACCCGCATCACAATGATGATGTGATTTAAAATGGTGGGATAAAGTCTTAAGAGTAGAAGCATCCTCATGTCCCACAGCGGCCTGTATACCTAGTACATGCTCCCTGACATGGACCCTTAACTGTCTAGTAGTCAAACCTACATATATCAGGGAGCATGGACAGGTAGCAAAATAAATCACGTTCTTAGTAGTACAGGTTATAAATTTACGTATTTTAAATTCACGTGATCCCGAGGAATCGGTGAATGAAAAGCTCCGTTGAATATTCACACAGGCCACATAGTGGCCACAAGGAGCGCATCCCCGTCTAGGAGTAAAATGGCTAAAAAAATGGGATGAAGGGGCAGGGCCATAATGACTGTGCACCAATTGATCATGAAGATTTCTAGCTGGACGATAGGTAATAAGTGGTCAATCAGGTAGGATTTTTAGACAAAATAGGGTCTGCCATGAAAATCGGCCAAGACTTTGAAAGGACCCTGCGTAATCCATCAAACTGACTATGAAAATTGGTTACGAACCTCATGGGCTGTGAAGTAGTATCCTGCTCAGAGTGCTTATATAAGAGCGAATTCCTAGAATTATATTTAGCCTTATGATAGGCCTTTTTTACTATCCGAAGACTATAACCCCGCTCGCAAAGACGTATTTTGAGTTCATGTGCCTGCAGTTCGAAATCGTCATCTGTTGAACAAATACGCCTCAGGCGAAGAAACTGGCCAGTTGCTACTGCCCATATCATATGGGCAGGATGTGAGGAATCAGCATGGAGTAACATATTAGTTGATGAAGGCTTTCTAAAGATATCAGTCTGTATACTTCCTGATGGGTCTCGCCTTAAATTAACATCCAGAAATTCTATATGGTCAGGATCATATTTGACAGTGAGATGTATATTAGGGTCATGGTTATTAAGCCTCAAAAGAAATTGTTCAAGAGAAGAGGGCGTATCCTGCCAGATCAGGAGCACATCATCGATGTAGCGCGTCCACAGAAGGACACGCTCCATCGACGTCTCCCGATCCGACAGGATACGCCCTCTTCTCTTGAACAATTTCTTTTGAGGCTTAATAACCATGACCCTAATATACATCTCACTGTCAAATATGATCCTGACCATATAGAATTTCTGGATGTTAATTTAAGGCGAGACCCATCAGGAAGAGATTAGCGTAGGCCGGCGCATAGGCCACGCCCATCGCTGTCCCCTGGAGCTGAAGGAAGAAGGACCCCTTAAACATGAAAAAATTATGAGTCAAAGTAAATTCAAGGAGTTCGAGTATGAGAGCCCTCATACCCCTATTCAAATTGGACATTTCCAGGAAATACCTTGTAGCATTCAATCCATCACTATGCCTTATATTTGTATACAGGGAATCAACGTCCGCTGCAACAAGGTCCCTGGATCAGTGATAGACCATTCATCCTGCGAAGCAACTGGTTAGTATCCTTCAAATATGATGGGAGGTCCTCAACCAATGGCTGTAACATTGAATCAATCCAACGATTCACACATTCCAGATAGTTACCCCCACCTGACACGATAGGGCGGCCAGGAGGATTAGTGGAATCCTTATGGATTTTAGGGAGTAAATAAAATGTTGGTATCATTGGCTCAACTACAATCAGTGCAGATGCCAGCTCTTTAGTGATGATACCATTATTAGTGGCCATAGTAATAATCTCCCTGAGTTGGGTCTCAAAGGCAGACAAGGGGTTGAAAGTAAGTTTCTTGTAGCAGATGGTATTATTTAACTGCCTATAAACCTCTTTTTCATACATTGTCATAGGCCACACTACAATATTTCCCCCCTTGTCCGCCGGTTTGATAACCACGTCAGGGAGATGTTGTAGATGTTTAAGGCATTGGCGTTCATCGCTGGTAAAGTTATCATGCACTATATGTTTTTTGACCCGTAACAACTCCTGGGAAACCACCTTGACAAACAAGTCGATGTTACTACAAGTCGAGAGTGGGGGAAACTTTCTAGACCGTGGCCGAATGGATAGGGGTATCTTACCTCCCTCCAACATATTATGTTCGCAGGATAGATCCTCCAAAATCCTTAGAGCTGCTTGCTCCTCATCTGTAGGAAAAATTTGGTGAGAATTGTCATCAAAATAAAAACGCTTAAATAGCAATGACCACGCAAAAAGATGGAGGTCTTTGATCACAGTAAAAGTATCAAGGCCAACAGCTGGAGAAAAGGAGAGGCCTCGTGACAGTAAAGACATATCAATACTAGATAATTCATGATTGCTTAAGTTGATTACCTTGTTATCGTTATTGATATCCTCAAAAGAACTTTTATTGTGACGTTTATAGGGATGATATCCATAATTCCTCTTTTTCTTATTTCCTGCCCTAGTATTCATGGATGACACAGAAGCCTCAGACTGCGCACTCAGTGAAGAGACCGAGGTCACTGATGTAAAACGATGTAGTGGATAGGCACCTACTCCCGATTTTTTTCACCATTGATACGCTTCTACTCTTAAGACTTTACCCCGCCATTTTAAATCACATCATCATTGTGATGCGGGTGGTTTGAGGATCAGGGGTATTGATGCACTGGAGGTGGGCATTCGTGGAGGTAAAATCTCACGACGCCTGGCCCAAATGGAGACTCATTGGATCTGGAGGCTTAATACTGTCCACCCGAATGGGCTGAATGAGCCTTAGCTTTGCTCCCTTTCTGTGATTACCTGGTTTGCTGCATTTTTGTGCCATTTTCCACTACTAATGGTGTATTTTTATTCATGTTTTTATCTTTTTTATTTTAGTTTTCTGCACTGTGATATCGCCACTTATGTGCCGGTTGCCCGGTGGATTCCAACGACCTGAATGGGATGCTGATTTTTCCATCTCTTTCCTTTGCTTTCCTCTCCCCCCCCATTTTTCCCTTCCCTTTCCCTTTCCTCTCCCCTTCCCCCCTTTTTTCTTCCCCTTGTTCCCTTGTGTCTATATTATTATTATTATTATTATTATTATTATTATTATTATTATTATTATTATTATTATTTCATTGATGTATTGCTATTTTTGTCCACATTTGGATTATGAAACATGCAATTATGTTAATCAATTTTTGTTACTCTATATCTGCTATGTGTTTTCATGGTATTATAAACTAAATGAATTATTATTACTATTCTGTTATTTATTGATTCTGTGATATTGTGTGCTATACATTGCTATTCAGTCACTTTTGGGAACTCTACTCCATGCTTCCAGTATGTATATATTGGCATATGAAGTGTGGTGATTTTCCTTGATTTAATTGTTTATATGTATTTGCATGATGTTATGCCCGTCTTATGACTTCTCCTTATTGTGGATCCCTTATGTATATCCTTATTTATTTATACAAATGTCATTAGATTAATATATGCACTGCCAGGTTTGCATTCTTATTGTGCTGCTACCAGCATCCTTCTCTTTGATTCCTTTCACCATGGCTGCGCCGCTGACGTGGCGCATGCGCGTCCAGCTCCCCCGCTTCTGCGCGGCTCTCGGCGTCTCCCAGCCCCAGGGGTTGCCATGGTGCTCGGTGCTCCCCTGTTGTCTGACGCCGACGGCGCTAGTGACGGCGGCTGCTGTGATCGCGGATGCTTCACTTCCTGTCAGACGGCCCCTCCACTTCCGGTTTTTCCGGTACTTATTTGGCGCCTTTCTTTTCACTGGTCATGCCCCCCTGATGAAGGACTAACCCTCCAAAACGCGCGTCGGGGTGGGTGCTTGGACACTGGTAACCTCTGGCAGTTGCCCTCAGGTATATTAGGCTTTTTATATTATCATTGTGGCGCCCTCTGTGGTCACTTCTTTACCCTAAATGTGGTGTGAACGCCTTATATGGAACAATATTTTTCTCTGAGGACATACTTGATTTGTCTATATACTATATTATTATCATTATACCAGATTGGTTTCCAGTTCCAGACCCTTTTTGCTGTTATGCCCATTTGGTTTTGGATGTGACACTCCTCCTGTCCCCTTATCCCCTTCTTGTCAATTGTCATTTGATATATTCACCTGTTAATATTAATAAATTTATATTTTATTATATGACCCTTGGACCTTTGTGTCGCATTCTTTCTGGAGCTTTCGCTCATGTTTGTGTCTTATGGTTGTGATAGGTCCGTACTCATCCATGTGTTTTCCATGTAATTTGAGCTACAGGGTATAATCCTGAATGGGATGACAATTGTCATGAGCAAACTACTAATTTCTGCTCTATACCTGTAGATTTGGAGGTGGAGGAGTGGCATCGGCAGAGCATACTAATTTATGTCTTTTCTGTGTTATGCACAGGTCTTGCTCTTGGCATCATGGATTTCAGAGCCAGGGATAAATCCTGGCTCGGACAGATTGATCAAGTTTTTGGGGATGATGGGGCTGGTTTGCAGCAGCCAGATGGTCATAGATGGGATGCATTATGTGATTCTATTCAAACTCTATTGATTAAACGTACAAATATTTGGTGGAACCGTGCCTTCTTAGAAAAATATATGACTTGTAAAATTATACCCAGAGGGCTAAGGATACGTGTGATTCCTGCCTTCCCAATTGATGAAGAAGATTTCAGGACCAGCTGGGAGGAAACATGTAACAATTGCTCAATGACCTTTATGCAACTATTGATTGGTCTTAATTCCAAATCAATAGGGGAGCTGGATAAAACTATTGATACAGCAAAAGCTGAATTAAAGGCTGGTTGTCCCCATGATATATTACAAAAATTTGAGTTACGACTTGAGAAAACAATTGATGAGACTGTTAAAAAGATAAAGGAATCTCAATCCTCCAAAATCAGCAGGTATAATAAGGATTTTCATCTTAAAAACGTGTATCAATGGCAAAAAAAATCGGGAGTAGGTGCCTATCCACTACGTCGTGTTACATCAGTGACCTCGGTCTCTTCACTGAGTGCGCAGTCTGAGGCTTCTGTGTCATCCATGAATACTAGGGCAGGAAATAAGAAAAAGAGGAATTATGGATATCATCCCTATAAACATCACAATAAAAGTTCTTTTGAGGATATCAATAACGATAACAAGGTAATCAACTTAAGCAATCATGAATTATCCAGTATTGATATGTCTTTACTGTCACGAGGCCTCTCCTTTTCTCCAGCTGTTGGCCTTGATACTTTTACTGTGATCAAAGACCTCCATCTTTTTGCGCGGTCATTGCTATTTAGGCGTTTTTATTTTGATGACAATTCTCACCAAATTTTTCCTACAGATGAGGAGCAAGCAGCTCTAAGGATTTTGGAGGATCTATCCTGCGAACATAATATGGTGGAGGGAGGTAAGATACCCCTATCCATTCGGCCACGGTCTAGAAAGTTTCCCCCACTCTCGACTTGTAGTAACATCGACTTGTTTGTCAAGGTGGTTTCCCAGGAGTTGTGACTGGTCAAAAAACATATAGTGCATGATAATTTGACCAGTGATGAACACCAATGCCTTACACATCTACAACATCTCCCTGACGTGGTTATCAAACCGGCGGACAAGGGGGGAAAAATTGTAGTGTGGCCTATGACAATGTATGAAAAAGAGGTTTATAGGCAGTTAAATAATACCATCTGCTACAAGAAACTTACTTTCAACCCCTTGTCCGCCTTTGAGACCCAACTCAGGGAGATTATTACTATGGCCACTAATAATGGTATCATCACTAAAGAGCTGGCATCTGCACTGATTGTAGTTGAGCCAATGATACCAACATTTTATTTACTCCCTAAAATCCATAAGGATTCCACTAATCCTCCTGTCCGCCCTATCGTGTCAGGTGGGGGTAACTATCTGGAATGTGTGAATCGTTGGATTGATTCAATGTTACAGCCATTGGTTGAGGACCTCCCAACATATTTGAAGGATACTAACCAGTTGCTTCGCAGGATGGATGGTCTATCACTAGATCCAGGGACCTTGTTTGTTGCAGCGGACGTTGAGTCCCTGTATACAAATATAAGGCATAGTGATGGATTGAATGCTACGAGGTATTTCCTGGAAATTTCCAATTTGAGTAGGGGTATGAGGGCTCTCATACTCGAACTCCTTGAATTTACTTTGACTCATAATTTTTTCACGTTTAAGGGGTCCTACTTCCTGCAGCTCCAGGGGACAGCGATGGGCGTGGCCTATGCGCCGGCCTACGCTAATCTCTTCCTGGGGCTGTGGGAGAGGGACCTCTTCCTGTCGGATCGGGAGACGTCGAGGGAGCGTGTCCTTCTGTGGACGCGCTACATCGCTGATGTGCTCCTGATCTGGCAGGATACGCCCTCTTCTCTTGAACAATTTATTTTAAGGCTTAATAACAATGACCGTAATATACATCTCACTGTCAAATATGATCCTGACCATATAGAATTTCTGGATGTTAATTTAAGGCGAGACCCATCGGGAAGTATACAGACTGATATCTTTAGAAAACCTACATCAACTAATATGTTACTCCATGCTGATTCCTCGCATCCTGCCCATATGATACGGGCAGTAGCAACTGGCCAGTTTCTTTGCCTGAGGCGTATTTGTTCAACAGATGACGATTTCGAACTGCGGGCACATGAACTCAAAATACGTCTTCGTGAGCGGGGTTATAGTCATCGGATAGTAAAAAAGGCCTATCATAAGGCTAAATATAATTCTAGGAATTCGCTCTTATATAAGCACTCTGAGCAGGATACTTCTTCACAGCCCATTAGGTTCGCAACCAATTTTCATAGTCAGTTTGATGGATTACGCAGGGTCCTTTCAAAGTTTTGGTGGCAGACCCTATTTTGTCTAAAATCCTACCTGATCAACCACTTATTACCTATCGTCGAGCTAGAAATCTTCGTGATCAATTGGTGCACAGTCATTATGCCCCTGCCCCTTCATCCCATTTTTTTAGCCATCTTACTCCTAGAGGGGGTTGCGCTCCTTGTGGCCACTGTGTGGCCTGTGTGAATATTGAACGGTGCTTTTCATTCACCGATTCCTCGGGATCACGTGAATTTAAAATACGTAAATTTATAACCTGTACTACTAAGAACGTGATTTATTTTGCTACCTGTCCATGCTCCCTGATATATGTAGGTTTGACTACTAGACAGTTAAGGGTCCGTGTCAGGGAGCATGTACTAGGTATACAGGCCGCTGTGGGACACGAGGACGCTTCTACTCTTAAGACTTTACCCCACCATTTTAAATCACATCATCATTGTGATGCGGGTGGTTTAAGGATCAGGGGTATAGATGTACTGGAGGTGGGCATTCGTGGAGGTAAAATCTCACGACGCCTGGCCCAAATGGAGACTCATTGGATCTGGAGGCTTAATACGGTCCATCCGAATGGGCTGAATGAGAGCCTTAGCTTTGCTCCATTTCTGTGATTACCTGGTATTCTGCATTTTTGTGCCATTTTCCACTACTAATGGTGTATTTTTATTCATGTTTTTATCTTTTTTATTTTAGTTTTCTGCACTGTGATATTGCCACTTATGTGCCGGTTGCCCGGTGGATTCCAACGACCCGAATGGGATGCTGATTTTTCCATCTCTTTCCTTTGCTTTTCTCTCCCCCACTTTTTCCCTTCCCTTTCCCTTTCCCCCCTCCCCCCTTTTTTCTTCCCCTTGTTCCCTTGTGTCTATGTATATATTGGCATATGAAGTGTGGTGATTTTCCTTGATTTAATTGTTTATATGTATTTGCATGATGTTATGCCCGTCTTATGACTTCTCCTTATTGTGGATCCCTTATGTATATCCTTATTTATTTATACAAATGTCATTAGATTAATATATGCACCGCCAGGTTTGCATTCTTATTGTGCTGCTACCAGCATCCTTCTCTTTGATTCCTTCCACCGTGGCTGCGCCGCTGACGTGGCGCATGCGCGTCCAGCTCCCCCGCTTCCACGCGGCTCTCGGCATCTTCCAGCCCTAGGGGTTACCATGGTGCTCCCCTGTTGTCTGACGCTGACACTGCTCGTGACCGCGGCGTCCTGTCAGACGGCGCCACCACTTCCAGTTTTTCCGGTACTTATTTGGCGTCTTTCTTCTCACTGGTCACGCCCCCTGATGAAGGACTAACCCTCCGAAACGTGCGTCAGGGTGGGTGCTTGGACACTGGTAACCGCTGGCCGTTGCCCTCAGGTATATTAGGTTTTCTATATTATCATTGTGGCGCCCTCTGTGGTCACTTCTTTACCCTAAATGTGGTGTGAGTGCCTTACATGCAACAATATTTTTCTCTGAGGACATACTTGATTTGTCTATATACTATATTATTATCATTATACCAGAATGGTTTCCAGTTCCAGCCCCTTTTTGCTGTTATGCCCATTTGGTTTTGGATGTGACACTCCTCCTGTCCCCTTATCCCCTTCTTGTCAATTGTCTTTTGATATATTCACCTGTTAATATTAATAAATTTATATTTTATTATATGACCCTTGTGTCACATTCTTTCTGGAGCTTTCGCTCATGTTTGTGTCTTATGGTTGCGATAGGTATAGAGCAGGTATATCTGGACTATAAGGTCAATTCCCAATTTTCCTCCACATTTTTGGAGGAAAAAAGTGTATCTTATAGTCAGAGAAATACGGTATATACAATTAGCCAGGAGAAGCATGTTTGATAATTGCTACATTTAGGGTCCCATCAAAGAAAGATATGACTTGTCATTGCTGATGGGCTCTCATGAATTTGCCAATTTATGAATTAAGTACCTGCATTTTTATAAATGTATTTCATATAGCAGTAATACAATTTAAATGTTATATATTCAATGCTTGCATACATCTGAGTGCTTAAAAGAGTGCTGCTGAATTCTTTTGTTTAAATATTATGCAGCCATACCAGCACACTGTTCATCATAGCTGACGTGAAAAACACTCTCTCTCTCTATCTTCCTGCAACAGACTTCTCCCAAAACTCTGAACATTCTGGGGAAAGACCGTGTTTGGCGTTTGAAAGTCAAACTTTTAAGATTAGGTTACCTTATCTCTATTAAGGAATTTAGTGCATTTTTGGTTGTAAAATCTTCAAATGAGTAACATACTTTAAACTGCAAATGTTAATTACCAGCATCTTAATACTACTTTTGGGTGGCTTTAATTATTCCTAGATTTTTTTCTTTGACATAAAAAATATTAATAAGTAATGAGAAATTCTATGGCATTCTCCTCTTAATATTAGAACTAAGCTCATAGAGTGTACCCTAAAATAATATTCTAAGTAGTATTTCCTAGTATTTTGTTAGAATCATCAGCAATATGATTAAATTGTCACTTTCACTATTTGTTTCCCATGTGCGAGTGATGTAATATGATATGAATGTGACAGCTTCATAAGCTTAATCAATTAGCAGGTTTTCTCATTAAATCGTAAGTGCATTAAAATAATTGAATCAGTTTCTCCTAAGAGCTTACTGTCATTTACTATTTGCTGCAATGAGACACTCGCCTTATATCATTGGTCTATTTTGCATTAAATATAAATATCCTGATTATTCTATCTTTATAAAACAATTGTATCTTGAAGTACAGTAGGTAGAAGTAGTGAATATTACCTCAGTTTAATGTCTTTCCTATGAGTACAATATTCATTGCTTGGGTAAATAATTCAACTTGACTCATAAATAATATTATACTGAGGTTGTATAAGGAGGTGGCGGGGACACGCACATGCCTCCTCTCTCCAATACATCGAGCACATGTGTCACATGCGGCACCCCGATGGTTGACTAATGTTTTATATTGTCATGTCATTTAGTAATGTCATTGCAATGTCAATGCAATATTTCCAGAATCCATCCCTTCCTCAACCCTCAATCTACGAAAATGCTTGTGCATGCCCTCATCATCTCCCGCCTTGACTATTGCAACATCCTTTTCTGTGGCCTCCCTGCTAACACCCTTGCACCCATCCAGTCCATCCTTAACTCTTTTGCCCGACTAATTCATCTCTCTCCTCGCTACTCCTCCGCTTCTCCCCTCTGCAAATCTCTTCACTGGCTCCTATTCCCTCAGCGTATCCAATTCAAATTACTAATGCTGACCTACAAGGCCGTCTATAATCTGTCTCCTCCATATATCTCGGAACTAATCTCCCAATATCTTCCCTCACGTAATCTCCAGTCCTCCCAAGACCTCCTTCTCTCCTCCACACTTATTCGCTCCTCACCCAACCACCTCCAAGACTTCTCTCGAATATCCCCCATCATCTGGAATTCTTTTTCCCAACACGTCCGGCTATCAACCAAACTCGTATCCTTCAGATGGAACTGGGAAATCCATCTCTTCAGGAAAGCTTACAGCCTGCAATGATCCCTACTGCCTCCTCACCACTACTGGAGCTCATGCCTCACCATCATTGGAGCTGCTGCAACCCCCCCACCTACTGTCTCCTTCCTCATCTTCCTGTAGAATGTAAGCCCAAAAGGGCAGGGTCCTCTATCCCCTCTATATCAGTCTGTGATTGTTAGATTGTTTACTGTAAGTGATATCTGTAATTTGTATGTAACCCCTTCTCATGTGCAGCACCATGGAACCAATGGTGCTTTATAAATAGATAATAATAATAATAATGATAATAATCCAAGACACTCTCCACAACAAGGAACAGAGGGTGCCCCGATCATGGGGAAAAAAGCTGCTACAGACTGTCTAGCAGTGTGGATGGGCACTGGTTCTGGGGGATCGTCCCCAGAAGGAATGCGGGTTCCCAAACCTGGATGGGAGCTGTTGGTGCTGTGTAGCCTACTGAAGCCTCAGGGACAATACAGAAAATTTTGTCTAGTTTGTACCATGTTCAGTAAAGTTTTCCAGTTGGAACAGAACTGTGGCTTGTGGTGTTCCCTGAGATCTCATTCACAGCAACTGAAGTGAATGGGTAATGAAGGTAACTGACCATACCACAGGACTGGACTTCACTTCTCTTTACATGTACAAGTGACCAGGGTGCTCAGTGACTTGTTTGATGGACTTGGCCATGGCTACCACCCTGTGCTGCCTTGTTACACATTCTCTATTTTTTACATGTCCAAGTAGGGTATGTGAAAATCATAGACAGGGGTTCATCACTAAGTTCCTCCCTTTATTAGCAAGAGTTTAGACAAGCGTACAGGCACTAACTCATTCTGAAGGCTAAGCCTATTCCTATATTACAAGAATGGTCACTATTTGATATTAGGATCACCCCTTTAATGAGCAAGAGGGACTCTTAAGGAAGAATAAGATATAAAAATACATTTTTTGTAATCAACACGCAAATCCATTGGCTGAAGACAAGTTATTGCTCACTGATGTATTAATTTTGCCTTTAACATAGCATGGAGTACCTGCTCTTAATTTTGTTTTACATATTTTTTTTAAATGTTTTTTTTACCTAGTCCCTTTATGGGACTTTCACTTTCATTTCAGGTATAATACATTTCAGAGCACCAGCATTGTAATGCATTATACCCTATTGAGAAATCTGCTGAGACACTGCTGTGAACATGGTCTATGGAGCTTTCCATAGCTGGATGACCCAAAGGTTGTCATGACAACCCCCTGATCATCATGGCACAGATCGGGCCCCGCGATTACATCGTGGGGACGCTGACTTGAGGCAGAGGTAGCCCCGACCCTCTGCCTCCCCCTGAACACTGTGATCGCACTTGATCGCAGCACTCAGGGGGTTAACAGCCAGGGGCAGCGGGGGCGCCGCTCCTAGCTGTCAGTGCAGGAAGCTCAGCTACTGCAAAGGCAGGACTTGCACAGTCCGTCATGGTGCTGTGTTACAACCGCCCATGACGGACTTTTGCCACTTGCTCCTGCTCCATTCCAAATATACAGTACAAGTTTGATATCACCGTAATCCTACTAACCTGGAGAATCATATTTCTACCACAAAATGAACACCATAAAAAAGCAAAAAAAAAACAATTATGAAATGTACTTATTTTTTGTGCAGTTTGACTGCACTTACTTTCCTGTTTTTAGTATGTTGAATGGTAAAATAAATGGAGTCATTTATAACTGCAACTTGTCCCACAAAAAAAGTGACAGCACATGTGAAAAAGACTTGGGTATACTAATAGATCACAGACTGAATATGAGTCAACAGTGTGATGCAGCAGCAAAAAAGGCAAATGCAATTCTAGGATGTATTAACAGAACCATACAGTCTAGATCACGTGAAGTAATTATTTCCCTCTACTCCTCTTTGGTCAGACCTCATCTGGAATATTGTGTCCAATTTTGGGCACCACATTTTAAAAAAGACATCAACAAACTGGAGCAAGTTCAGAAAAGAGCGACCAGAATGGTGACCGGTCTGCAAACCCTGTCTTATGAGGAAAGGTTGCAGGATTTGGGAATGTTTAGTTTGCAAAAGAGAAGACTGAGAGGAGACTTAATAGCTGTCTACAAATATCTAAAGGGCTGTCACATTGTAGAAGGATCAACTTTATTCTCATTTGCACAAGGAAAGACTAGAAGCAATGGGATGAAGCTGAATGGGAGGAGACACAGATTAGATATTAGAAAAAACTTTTTGACAGTTAGAGTGATCAATGAGTGGAACAGGCTGCCACGAGAAGTGGTGAGTTCTCCTTCAATGGAAGTCTTCAAACAGAGGCTGGACAGACATCTAACTGGGATGATTTAGCGAATCCTGCTTTGAGCAGGGGGTTGGACCAGATGGCCCAGGAGGTCCCTTCCAACTCTACGATTCAATGATTCTATGATTCTATGATTCTAAAACTAGCCCTCCTATGGCTACGTGAACAGAAAGATACAAAAGTTATGGCTCCAAGTAGAAAGGGAGGATTAACTATAAATTCAAAAATGGAAAATCACCATGTTGGGAAGCGTTGAAATTTGATTTATTGTAAACAGAGATGAACAGAACTATTGAAATTCAACTTTGCTAAATATTGTCAAAAAATACCAGCATGTTAAAACTCTTTGATATTCTAGTTCATTTGAAGACATTTGAAGTTCTCCAAAGTTCAGTGATCATATTGTAAGTCTAATTCTTGACATTACAGATATTGCTCTTGTTCTCTTTCAACAGCAATATGAAGTGTGGTTCGGCAATATTGGGAGAGGCTTTGCCCTTCTTAACAAATCATGCCAGCCACTATAAGGCACTTCCCAATGCTTGAGACTTTTACATCCACACTTACATGCACATACCATCCTCCCCAGACTTCAACCGTATGAAAACTTATGAAGTATACTCAAACAAATAGAAGCAAAACAAGGCAAACCAGCTCACCAACAACTGTCCAGGGAGCACGGAGCTCCACCTGAGCAGACGACTTGTAATGAGGAAAATAAGGATTCATGTTCCAGCTCCCATAAAATGTTGATTCTTTATTATAAAAATTAAAACATGAACATGACGGAAAATGCTCCCTGAGAAATTGTCTGGCAAGGCAAAGCGACGCGTTTCGATCTAACTATCTTTATCACAGCTTTTTATAATAAAAAATCAACATTTTATGCGAGATGGAACATGAATCCTTTTTTTCCTCAATACTCAAACAAAGGATGTATGAGGGTGAAAGGCAGTTCAAATCAAAACAGCAGTTTTGAGAGGCTATTCTGGTATCCTGCAAAGAAATGCAAGCTGAAACTATCAAAATACTCAGAAGTGCTATGGATGCAAGAATTGGTATCCAAGAAGGGGTACTATGCTAACATGCATCTTGGCTGGTCGCAATGTTTTTGTTTGAAAAAGCTTTTGATTTCAGAAAATGTGATCTTTAAATGCTGTAAAATTCAACAAATGACTGTTCTTTACAACATATAATATGTTTGGATATCATTGTATAAGAAAAACATTGAGGCACTTAATAGATGCGGTGATTTCAAGTTTATTGTATCATAAAATACACGCTTGGCGTGAACAACAAAACCGATGTTTCGGCCATGCAAGGCCTTGTTCACGGTTTATCTAAACAAAAGAAACATAAGTAACCAAATATATTCTAGAAAAAGAAAATATACGTGATTTTATGCTATTCTGCATCATAACAAGACAAAGGTTTAGGGAGTGTGTAAGAAATCTACACACTCCCTATACCTATTAGTCTATTGTTGCAGCCCCTCCACAATAATCATATAGTTATTCACATTCATTCATTTTTTCACTATTTTGTCTTACTATGCATGCACACTGGCACTTTACTAGAGGGGCTAGTGATTAGCCTCCGTGTATCCACGCAAACTCAATACAATAACAGCGTACTTCCGCCTCTGTCCACTTCTCACAATGCACATGCACAGTTACCATGACCACGCTTATACACAACAGATCTTTATTTTCATCTACTTTCGGGCGATGCGCACACGCAATCCTCAGAATCACTGTTACATTGTAATAGCTATTCTTAATGTTGCGCATGCGTGTTTTCTATGACCACGCAGTTACACCATAGATCCCGTTATTCACCCTAATTGCATACTGCGCATGCACAGACCCCAGAATTGCGCTAACAATTTCAGCTGCATCCTGTCAGCACCATTATAAAAAGGCAACTGGCGAGCACTGCTAATACACTCTGCAACATTATGCTGACCATCCTTATCCTCTGGTGACTTAGGTAATTGTATTACAGCTTTCTATCTTTATATGTTCTATTTGTATGGGGATTCACACTTGGATTTCCTTGTATTCATAATGCGAGGTTTATATTCTTTTGTCATTCATCGTTCCTCACCTCTCTCATTTCCCCTTAATGGTAACATACCTCCATATCTCCATTTCTTATAACTGCCTTACCTGCTGTCTGTGTGACCTTTTAGTATTTTTACATAATATTTTAGAATCAGCCTGCCCAGTATTTTGCATTAAGATGTTATTAAAGCCTCTTTTTTAGACAGAGGATCCTGTGTGTATAACCATTTGTATAATAACTCGTGAATTTGTATATGCATGTAACATATAAAGAAAATAATCCAATTTAATTTTTTTAATTTTTCTCAGAGGTTTACTTACCTGAATCGAGGTTCTCCTCTCTTCAAAACATAACTTCTCAATTTGTAAGATTATATCTTTGTCTTGTTATGATGCAGAATAACATAAAATCACGTATATTTTCTTTTGCTAGAATATATTTGGTTACTTATGTTTCTTTTGTTTAGATAAACCATGAATAAGGCCCTGCATGGCCGAAACGTCGGTTTTGTTGTTCATGCCAAGCGTGTACCTTTATGATACAATAAACTTGAAATCACTGCATTTATAACGTGCCTCAAGGTTTTAATGATATTATTGATTACGTTCCCTGATGGGCACCCTTTTGGTCAGTACCCCCCCCTCATCTTTCCCATTGGAAACTCTGTTTTGCATAATAATTTGAAACAGTACATTTTGGGTTTTTTTAAATACTGTTACCGTTGGGAGTTTTTTCCAATAAAATTTGAATTATATTCTAATAGCTGATGATTTGCATGAAACATTTAGGAAAATCAGAGAAAAATAGAATTTACCCAATAATTTGGAATGCGGTGTATATGCAGTCACAAACATCAAGAGAGGAAAAATTTGGGAACCTTAATGAACTGCTTTGGATTTTAACAGTTGATGTCAAAAAACATTTCTTAGGTCTATTGTCACCTTAAATGCATAACATGGAATATGCTGAATGTAATTAATTCAGTAATTATAACTAAATTAACCATATGCTATATTTGAAAGGCTAATGACAACCATCTATTTATCATGCCTCTATTACAGAAATATTGAAAGTTTTCTGTTTTGTTTTAATAGCCATTTTTTTGACAATGTGATATGAGAAAACTTAGCTATAGTGAATTGAATACCAGGAGAAGACACAGAGCATGCAATATAAAAGTTATTTTCAATTTTATTCAGGTAAAGTACTACAAAAAACATGTATAAATAGTAATGTGCAGTTATGGACAAAAGCAGATAGTATCCACCTACAGTACCCCAAACCTCCATATTGATGGAAAAAATTCCCAGACCATGTCCCCAGGGAAGTGCAAAATTCCCACAATATAATGCAAAAATTGTTATAGCCCCCAAGCACATTGGCCTATATATATGTTGGAATAAGCATTAATGAGGGGCGTCAATATAATGGAACAAACCGCGACAACAAGCGGCAAAAAAAATAAAAAATGTGGGGAAGCAGAACCCCAGAGGCACTTACCAGGAGTGGAGGAGAGGGGAAGGAAGGCTGTACCACCCCCGACGCGCGTTTCGTGGCGTCTCAGGCCGCTTTCTCAAGAGGGATATGGTAGAAGGTCCAGTTAGGACCTTAACATAGCCCCTGACCTCAGTCATGTGACCAAAACTGGCCAATAGAAAGAGCGCAACCAGCGCATGCGCCCGCAATGATACAAGGTCCAAATAGGACCTTAGAATAGCCCCTGTCCTCAATCATGTGATCTCAGCAGGCCAATGGTAGAGGCACTGTCGGCGCATGCACCCCAGTCACCGCAAGTCCCGCAGAGCACCACAGGCATCATGCGTCAGCGCACACAAAACCGGAGGAAGACCCCCCCGGGTGTGTGTACCGCACATGAAGATGCCGAGCGCAGAGCGGGGCCGCGGAGCACTAGAAGCGATGCGCACGGCCAAATACCATAAGGCCTGTGCACGGATGGAGAAATTCAGTGGGGCAAAACAATATAGGAGCTAACATGCAAAAGATATATATATATATACATGCATGAGTCTTATTGTTCCAACCGCTAGATATAAATAACTTATTGTAAGATCTGTTTCTAACGGTACATACATTGCAATGCGAAACACCGCAATAAATATGTATATCAAAATACAGCCAAAAACATGTACACAGTATAAAGTATGACATGCATACAATAAAAGATACATGATATAGTATATAGAGATACAAAATCATGTCACAAGTAAGAATGAATATACATTAGTCATTATCAAAAAGAGGCATCCAATATTGAAGTGTAGACACTGCAGGCACTTGAAGATGAAAATCCAGTTATATAAACGGTCACGTCATAGATCCATGGACAGGGGAAGTACTGTATGCTAAAAAATAAATCTATGTGAAAAAAAAGAAATAAATTAAAAAACATATTAAAAACAAAATTAAAACAAGAAAAGACAGCCACGAAAACCATGGGAGGATATGGAATATGTAAACAAACAAAAAAGGGAGGAAGAAAAGATCTTCCACAGTAATTGCCTAACAAACAGACATTCCTCACATGTAATCAGCCTGTCCAGCAGCTGCAAATCATGCAGCTGTGTCGACAAACACTAAATCTCCAAGCATGCCGAAATACTCGAAGATCACCCGAGCATGCTCGGGAAAACCCGAGCAACGAGTATACTCACTCATCACTAAAGTAGACCCACAAACAAACAAGACCTCATATGGCTGTGTCAGTGAAAATAAATTGAAAATGTATGGCTCTTTGGGGAGTCAAACTAAAGGGCAAAAACAAAGTATGGCTTGTGCCTTAAAGGTTTAAATATTTTATTCAAATTACCATATAAACTTTTGGGCTGAAGCACCAAATTGTTTAAAACTTGTACACTTTGTACAGTAGCAAAATTTTGCAAGTATACACATAAATGTCTAGACTTTTGGCGTTTCACGCCACTTTCAAGAAGCTTTGCCAAAATGGAGGAGGAGCAGGAGAGGGATTAGGCATTGCTATACTCACTATTCAAATTCATGGAAAGTAGTGACATTTCTTAAGCCAGAAATGCTACTCCAATCTCTGACAGGCTTAACATTTCTGGTGAGGTGCATGGAGACATACACCACTAAGATGTACCAAATTCATTAAGTTGAGTGCACCTCTTAATGAATTTAGTGCATCTTATTTCTAAAGACTTTTCATTAAGACTGGCATAAGCCCACATATGACTTGCTAACACCATAACTATCACCATATCTTTCAGCCACATTTCAATCTTCTACATCAACAACAGTTGCAACATCCCCTGCTCCAGAGCTGGTTGCCTGCACTATATATCACTGAGACCAACAAATTCCTCTTCTGATGACATCACCTCCTCAGCAACCCTCTTTTGCTCCCAGGTCTATTCCAACACAGAATGATCATGTCTAAATTGGCTGACAGTTGCCTCCATGTGGGAAATAGCCTCTGCTCTTTGCCTCCACTCCCTGCCTAATTTCCACCCCAAGATTTGCCTTGGCTCTCCGGCTACTACAATTGACAATGCCACTATCACCATGGTTCTCAGAGCTATCAACACAATGTGACATTAAAACCATTCTCTTTATCTCCTCCGGCACTGTCTAATACAAGAACAAAGGCTGTCTGTATTTTTTAAATAAATCAACAAGAAGAAGTTTTCAGGTTTAGCATGTTTCATAGCCCCTAGGATGCTGTGGGTAAGAGAACTATGAGACAGAAAATAAGTGGTATATATATGTGGCGCCCCTGAGGCTCAGTCGCCACAGAGGTACTGCACCTTCTCCTAAGGTGTAGTTCCCCACCATCCAGGTAAGGTGGGAACTCCTTGCCACACTCCAACACCTGCATCCCACACACAGGATAGTTCAGCAGGACCACATTGTAGCTTTAGGCTCATGGTGTAGCAGAGCACCTTTCGTGGGATCCTGCTTCATAACACGAGATGTGCTGGGAGGTGGGTGGAGTTAGTATAAAAGGAAGGGGAAAGATAGAATTACAGGTCAGTCCCTTAGGGGGCCGTCAGACACAGTTAGTTGTGTCTGGGGTGAGTCTCAGAGAGTGAGGCTGACAGGAGGTCAGTCGGGAAGGAAGTCACTCAGACAGGAGTGAGAATCCCTGGAAGAAGGGATGGAGGAAGGAGTGCTGCAGCTGCCTCAGTGACCTGAGCCAGCTGGCACAGGAAAAGAAGGAGAGAGAGATGTAGAACTGTAACCTGCATTTCCATAAGAGAGAGAAAGACAAGTACGGAACGAAGGAGAGAGAGAACAGAGAGGAGGAGTGGGTTGGATAGGAACCCTGCCTATAGGTTCTCAGCGCAAGGCCGGGGCCCGGTCCCCGAGCTTGTATGGACACTTATGGTTCTGCAGCAGACACCGGTGGAGTAGTTGGCTGTAAATGCACTACTCCCATCAAAGACTTGGGACACAACAGCAAACTGATAGAGAGCCGGCATTCAGGAGAAGGGAGTCCCCGAAGCAGGCTACAGCTGTCTGTCATACAAGTGGAGTTGTTAGGAACATCTGACAGGAGGAACTTCAGAGAACCACGGTACTGGAGCTCTTCATACTAAAAGGCGCAATAGAGGAGTCATTCAGGAAGGCACATGTTGGCGGGGTGCTGGCGGGGAGAGTCCTATCTTGTCTGGAGGTTGGCTGGGCCTCTGCCCGGAGGACACGGTACCGAAGCAGGCACCTGTGTGCACTCCGAACTGTGAGTAAAGCTTTGAAACTGCAAGCTCTGGTGTCCTCCATTCATTCCCGCATCAGCACCGTTACATTTGGGTATCAACATCTACACCATTCGGTGCCCCTACTCCTCCATCGCACCTATCCACTGCCCTGGGGTTACAGCTTGACCTGTGGGGAGCTACACCATCTAAGCTGCGACACACCAACAGCCCCAGAGGATCTGCACGCAGCGTTGGCTAACGTCTTACTTGCCAAACACCACAGGTGGCGTCACGAACTTTCCATATAAACTACACTACAAACATCACCGCCATTGATATTGGGCGCCCAGGGCCACGGACCGGGTCTCCGCTGTTGTGACACACCATCCCCCTGACACTGGCCCGATACCGAGTACCCCACGGCCCTGGGTGAAGCTGGCGAGGGCGACCCAATTAGTACAGACCGGGTATCAGAAACCCCTAAAAAAATATATATACAAAAACATCCACCTAAAGTGTACTAGTGTATATGGCCACTCATATAAAGTGAAAAACAAGCATTCGATTTTGGGGAGAGATTTATGAAACGTGGGTATAGTAAAAGGAGTATTAAAAAATTTTATGATAGAGCTAAAAATACTAATAGGGACTCTCTTCTCTCATGCCAACAGACAGATAGGGTTTGAAGAGAAAGAATGGGCAGAATGTTGTAAGGTTCATCTCAACATATAATCACCAGTGGGATACTATGAGGGCCATTATGGCAAAGCATTGGTCGATATTAATGATAGGACCCTATTTTGGCTAAATGTTTGCCCGAAAGACCCATGATGACAGCAAGGAGCTCTAGAAATTTGCGAGACATGTTGGTCGATAGCCACTATGTTGCTAGGTCCATTGATTATTTTGGAGCTGGGGCAGGGAGACAAGGCTTTTTTCCGTGTGGGGAATGTCTTGCCTGTGAAAACCATGTTAGGGCCACCATATTCTCCACAAGTGATGGATCATGTGAGTTTAAAATTAGGGAGTATATCACATGCAGTTCCACCCATGTGGTGTACTATGCTCAATGTACGTGTTCTCTGATTTATGTCTGCTTGATGACACGAGAATTAAGTGTTAGAACACGTGAGCACGTAAGAGAAATAATGGCAGCACGTGAGGTGGAGGACATATCAACTTTAAAAACTCTCCCTAGACACTTTTGGGAGAAACACAAATGTGATCCTGGCGAATTAAAAATATGCGGGATCGATAAGATCCGGCTGGGTATCAGAGGTGGAGATTATAAGCGGTCCCTAGCACAGAGGGAATGTAAATGGATAGGAACTTTAGGTACTACGATCCAGAATGGCTTGAATGAGCAACTGAGCTTTGTTTCATATCTCAAAGTGTCTATCTTTAGCCTTGGTTTTTACTTGTGTGTTGTGTCTTTTAGTGTATTTTATTTATTTTATGGTTGGTAACAGTATTTCTTTTTTATCTTCAGTGTTTATAATTTTTATGCCCCGATGATGTTATCCTGATTTACATATGGACATGCATGGATAGCAGCTGTTGGTTTAAATTTCCCTCTTCTTGAAATATATTGATGGAATTGGACCCTTATCGGCTCATGGATGAAAATGGGAGTTATATCACTTCATTAAGCTTTATAATTGTATTGTCATTTTTTCTACACATATTTTGCTATATAGTATTGTCTTTATATAATATGACTATTTGCATATATTTTTTTATTATTATTTATGATCTATTAAAAATTACATATATTTTTTTTTAATTTTTTAATTTTATTTTTTTAATTTTTTTTATTATTGTATCCTGTACACTGTATATAATTGTATGGTCACCCTTTTTTATTCCCATTATTGAGCTGTTTTTGAGGTGATGTATTAGATAATGTTATTTAAACCTTTCTGCTTAACATGCTATCTCCTTGGATAGGTGCGCATGACAATGCCTGTGCAATTTGGAGCACCGCCTCCGGCGTCCATGGGACGTGTCTGGTTGCTTGCTACCTCGGTAGCGGCATAATTTACCAGATGTGTCTTGTGTAAAAAATTGTAAAGTTTTTTATCGTCTATATACAGCTTTTTGTACTCATTTCTCTGTTGTTTGGTATATTTATCTTGAGTATTGCTGTTGCCTTATAATATAAAAAATTTTCTTTTTATTTTTTTATTTTTGTTTCTTCTGGTGCTTTTATCTGCCTTTGATTATCCCTGTTAGCCTGCTCCCTTTGTACTGCGCTGTCTGACCTGGTTAACTGACCTCGGCTTGTCTTGGACTCTGCTTAGCCATCACGCCCCATCATTCCCTGGTGTCCAATGGTTCACGCGGTCATGTGCCGGAGGTCCTGTCAGCACTCCCAATCTCCGGCGTGCAGTCTTCCCCCAGCACTGTTGCACCGCTCTTGGCCCTCTCAGCTCCTGGATGATGTAAGCGCTGCAGTTCAAAGCCCCAAGGGACTCCCATTCATCCCTCCCCGGACCGTTCCAGCTGCTGGTGAGTGCTCGCTTGATGCTCCCTTGACACAGGCAAAATGGATAATTCACCTGCACTTGACTCTATAGGGGTTTCACACTAAGCGAGATCGCTAGCGATATCGCTCAAGCGTCACCGATATTGTGACGTGACAGCGATATCGCTAGCGATCTCGCTAAGTGTGAAATGTAGCGGCGACCAGACCCCCCGTCGGCTATCGCTGATCATGCTCGAATGTGCAGGTACATTTTTCCATCGTTGGCGTCCCGCTGGCCAGTAATTATCATTGTGTTTGAAGCTTAAAAACGACGAGCGACGTCGATAGCGGCGCAGGGCTCAGCGACACAGGCGTGACTTACCGGCCACGCCTCCTCTGCCCCTATTGGTCTTTACAGCGCTCACAATGTGCGAAATGTATCTGACGAAGGTATAAAAGACAACGCTGTAGCGCCTCATTCAACCCTTTGTTCCCGTGCATAGTGGATGTTATTAACCGGTTTGGCTTCAACGTTCCTGTGTGAGTCGCTACAGCGTTTATATTTTAACGGCTTTCACACCGCGGTTGCTTCAGCGTCCCTATCGCAATCGCTATTGCGCTTTTATTT
The DNA here is from genome assembly GCF_039654945.1 of Dendrobates tinctorius. Lineage (NCBI taxonomy): Eukaryota > Metazoa > Chordata > Amphibia > Anura > Dendrobatidae > Dendrobates > Dendrobates tinctorius. The sequence goes on from NW_027361766.1 coordinate 34,641,099, forward strand.
GTGGATTCATTTTATTTATCAAAGGACAACTCTGTTTGCCAGGTATGTATTTAAATAGTACCGAAAGTTGCCTTCCCCCATTGTAGTTTGCCCCTTGTTGTACACTCGTCAACCTCCATTATCTCTATTGATAAGCGTTCACTTTTCAAGCTCTGCGATCCAAGATCAGCAATTTAAACATTTCTATGTACATTGTGTCCATATGCATTGGACTGGGCATCCATTTTTTGTTAAAAAAAGTGCCCACCCCATTCTTGCTATTTTTGAGCGTAACAATTTGAAAGCACAGCGACCATGTATCTGCAATTCAAACTCTTTTTTATTTCCTTTTCTATGGCCATTGTGTCCATACGCATTGTCGTTGGCAGCCATTTTAGATGACAGACCGCGCCCGCCCCCATGCTTGCTGTTTTGTAGCGTAATACTTTTATTACTTATTATTAACCATGTTTCAGCAATTTAATTTTTTTTTACCTTTTGTATGTCCATTGTGTCAATACGCACTGGGCCTGCACAGCCATTTTAGTTTCAGACCGCGCCCGCCCCCCTTTTCTTGCTACTTTTCAGCGTGACACTTTTATAGCTCAGCGACCATGCATCAGTTTTTCACTGTTTCCTATTGTATGTTCATAGTGTCCATACGCACTGGCCTGGGGCATACATTTCAGGTGTCAGACCGCTCCCACCCCATTGTTGTTATTTGTTGGCTTTATACAATTGAAACTCTTGTTTCCAAATTGTCTAATGATTTTATTTTATTTTGCAGTTTGTATATCATGAACAGCGCAGAACGTGCTATTGTGGCTGCTGTTTAGGTGTTGGAGGGTGGTCGGCTAAATGAAGAGGCACTGATGCAAGAGAGGCGGTCCAAAAGAAAGCAGCGCATGTGGACCAGAGAGTAGCTGGCAAAGAGGTCCGAATTCTCACACATGCAGCTCGTAAGAGAAGTGCAGGAGAACAATCCTCGGGATTTCAGGAACTATCTGCGGATGTCAGAGGACTCTTTCAAATTTTTACTAGCCAGGGTGACGCCATTGATTGAAAGGAGAAATACCAAAATGCGAGCTGCTGTGCCGGTAGACAAATGATTGACCATGACGCTGAGATTCCTGGCCACCGGACGATCACTCGAAGATCTGCAATTTTCTTCTGCTGTTTCTTTGTCACTGCTCAGCAGTTTGATTCCTGAAACATGCAATGCCATAGTCCAAAGCCTCAGGAGCTACATCCAGTTTCCAAAAACAGAGGTGGACTGGAAAAATATTGCCTCTGATTTTGAGCGGCTTTGGCATTTCCCAAACTGTGGGGGGGCTTTGGATGGTAAACATGTGAGGATCACCCAACCGCTGAAAAGTGGATCCTATTTTTTCAATTATAAGGGCTATTTTAGTGTAATCCTTATGGCCCTTGTTAATGCAAACTACGAGTTCATAAATGTTGATGTAGGCATGAACGGCAGGGTTTCAGATGGGGGAGTGTTAGAACATACACTTTTTGGAGAGCGATTGAACAAATGTGACCTGAACCTGCCTCCCAACACAGAGACAACCGCCAACCTCAACTTTGTTTTCATCGGTGATGAAGCCTTCCCGCTGCATGCCAATCTGCTGAAACTGTACCCCCAAAAAAGTGTGACGGAGCAAACACAGATATTTAATTACCATTTGTCAAGGGCACGAAGGGTTGTGGAGAATGCGTTTGGCATCATGGCCAGCCGCTTTCAGATTTTCCACACACCCATAAACCTAAAGTTGCAATCCATTGACTCGGTCGTTATGGCTTGTTGCCTGCTGCACAATTTTCTGCGGCGCCGCGATGCAAATGATTACACTCCGCCTGCCTTTGTGGACTCTGTTGACACGACAAATGGTCACGTTCTTCTTGATGGGTGGCGTGACAATGATCCCGCAGTACCTGGACTTCAAGCACTGGCAAGGGGAAGAAACTGTGGTGATGCAAAGGCCTGCAGGGAGCAATACTGCCAATATTTTAATGGGCCTGGTGCTGTTACTTGGCAGCATCAAATCTAGACAGCAAAAGTGTATATTTAACATGTTTATTTTATTCTTGTGTGATAAATACAACAATAAATTCAAATTGTCACTACTTTACAAAGTGTTTGTGGTTTTTAAAAGAAAAAAAAAAAAGGGAACGTTCCAATGTGCTATGTTCCACACAGTATATACAGGACATCCCCACACGGTATATACAGGGCAACCACACACATTATACAATGCCCAGCCCCGCATGGTATATACAAAGCAGTCCAACACGGTATATAAAGCCCAGCCCCGCATGCTATATGCTGGGCAGCCACACACGGTATATAAATACCAGCCCCGCATGGTATATACAGCCCGGCCCCACACGGTATTTAAAACCCAGCCCCGCATGCTATATGGTCGGCAGCCACACATGTTATATAAAGCCCAGCCCAGCCTGGTATATACAGTAAAATCCCGCACATGGCCCTGCGACACAGTATCAGCACTGTAGCATTGGCGTGAAGATGCCATTTTATAACCACCCTCATGTGGACGCTATAGCGTCACCGATAAGCGCGCACTAGTACCATATTAATTTAAATAACGCAGTAGCATCACCAAAAGAGGCGCGATAACGTCGTGACGTCACAACGTTCTTGTGGTCGTCCCTGCTGCGGAGTGAAAGCAAAACAGGAAGCAATGGCTGGCAGACAGAGAGCTACACCTTGGGGGAGGCTGAAATGCGCTTCCTGGTACAGGAGATGGAGAGGCGGGATTATGCGTGTGGACAGGCGCATGCACACCCCATGAGACACAAGCGGGCTGTGTTGCGGAGGATCCGGCGAGGGCTGTTACGCCGTTTCGGAGTCGAGCGCACCACAACACAAATAAGGAAAAAACTGGCGGATCTGCGCTTTCGCTCAAGAGACCTCCTCACCAGCCTCCAACAACAAGTGCGAAGGGAGCGAGGTGAGTGTTCCAGATAGTATGTTTTTTACACGTTATATTACTTTTTAAAGTGTTTTTTTTTTTTTACGACAGGGTTTACAGTTTAAAAAAAAAAAAAAAAAAAACTGCATTTGCACATGTTAAATTGCACAACTCAAGTTGAAGTGGTATTGCGCTCAGTATTAATTTTTTCCCAACAGCGGCGCATGCAGCGGCCCCAACCCCATCACCACCTGCAGCACCACCAGCCCCCGCAGAACACGCAGGCCCGCCGCTGCAAGCATCTCCTGAAGCTGAGCCCGTAAGTTTTTAAAATACGTTTATTTATGTTATTAGTATTTTAATTGGGTTGAAAGATAAAAGAAAAGGGGGGGGAGGAGGAAGTCAAGGTTCATATAAGGGGAAAGGAAAAGAGATTTTGATTTGTAATAATTTAAAAAAACCAAAGTGTGATCCAGGGAGGAAACCAAAGCAAAAAAATTGTAAACAGACCTGATGGTAAAATTTTTTTTTTTTTTTTTAAATATAAGTTATATACAAAAAAGATGCTTGTTGGAGAGAGAGATAATAACAACATTAGAATGAAGTATTCGGTTTCAATTATATAGTATTACAATACCGTTTGATTTTGGATGTTTTTACCGCTTTGGAAATGCTCAATGCACAATTTCCAAATTTTAGATACCAGAGCCCGTAAGGACCCCCTCGCCCCCCTCAACGCCTCAACCACAAATTGCTTCCTCCACTTCATCCCCAATGGGTGTGTTTTCTCCAGCATCACTCCGAGAAGCTGGAGCAGACTCGACCTCCGGTAATCGAATAACTTTTTTCTTGTTTGAAGCATGTTTGAAATGATAATTTGTGTAACAGTTGCTGACATAATATATATATATACCTTTTTTTTTCTAGTACGTGTTGCCACTCGACGTGGAAGGGCTGTTATCTCCTCATCAGATGAGTCAGAGGCGGCACAAAAACGTAAGTGTTTGACCACAAGAATGAACCGTATGCACCCATCTGCTGCCACTTTACACTATGGCCCCATATTGCGACCCATAGGATATGGCCCCATTTGCTACCACACCTACATTATGCCACCATATTGATTATGACCGCATATGCAGCCACATCCTACATAATAATCTAAACAATGTCAATTTCCTCAACAGAAATACCAACCTTACCTGATCTCTTGGCAGCACACAGGAGGGCGATGTCTGCGTTACACCAACTCGGAGTGATGCTGGACCGATTTGTGGCAGCAAGGGTGAAAACATTTAATTTTGTTTCGTGTTATATTTTATGTTCTACCTTTTCTTATTTTTTTGTTAAAAAAAAAAATATATATATGTCATGTTGACATATGTAAAACTAAAAAGGTTTGTTTAAAAATCTATCATAAAAAAGGAATTAAAAAGCCAAAAAAAAAAAAAAAAATTAAAAATTAAGAAACTGACACTGTCAGTAATTAAAACATTAAAAAAATGTAATTTTGAAAAATCAATTATACCTCTCATGTGGCACCTTTTTTGGCATCGTAACAGATAGAATATTAATGTTATAAGAAAACACACTTTTTCTTATGGAACACAACACGTACAGGGCTAATTGCTGGCTTTACTTAACTACACAGCAGACAATGAAACCTGCCTTTATCGCGCGGCAAACCACTTTTTCACAGTCTACAAAGAACTTGTAACAGGGATCATGTGTAATGCAAAAATTTAAATTTTATTTCTTTTTTTCAAACAAACAATAAGGATACAAAACTAAAACGGGTTCTTTAATTAATACAACAAGTAAACATTAAAACTATAATTGAGTGTAAAAACAGTCAGAGTCATTCAGTTGCTGCCTTGCAGGATTTATGAATGGGGCAGACTGGAAATGTGGGGTTCCAAAGTTCATGCTCTGTATTGGCTGAATCATCCTTCTTGGCGTGCTGGTTACATGTTCTTGCGTCTGCGGCCATGGGTTTTGTGACATAGACTGGCCATCCACAAGAGTATAAGTGTCTGTAAGTTTGCCGACAGCAGCTTTATTTAGCGTTTCAAAGATTAGTCTCTCGGCCTGAAGCCTTTGCGTTACGTCGAGAGACCGAAGTCTTTCGTCCACCATGTGTGCAAATCCACCAATTGCTTGTTTTTCCTGCAGCACCAAAATGTTCTTAGCTAAATCTACAAACTCTGGAAAAGGAGGAGCGGTGGCCTTTCTTTTTCGACTCACTGGGAGACGCCTTTGCACAGTGTACGCTCCCGCGGACACACTTGCCTCCTCTGCAATGATGGACATCCTGTCGTCGGTTGCGTTTGCTGTTGCTGGGGTTTCCTGTATGACACATGGTGTAGGTGAGACATCTTCTGTAACATGCTGCAAGAACAGAAAAACCAGGTTAAAACACAGAAAAATTAAAAAGTGTTGTCTAAACACATAACAGAAATTATTATGAGGGGGGGAGAAGTGGTACTGGCTATGTAATGACATCGACCATTTGTAGAAATTATGTAATGATAACACAATTACACATGTACAGTTATCAGCTGTGAACAAAGCTTTCAATCATGGACTCATTCATTAAAATTCAACAATAGCATCTACATAACTATGTATCATTGGTTTTTAGAGGGAAACCCAAAACATACTTACATCGACAAGAGGGGAATCAGGCCGTGTCACTGTTTCTTCCTCTTCAGGCAGTGACATTGAACAATGCATAAGCCGGGGGATTTCCTGGTCTCGTGTAAACTCCAGTAAGTTGTAGTACCACAACCTCGGAACATACACTTACACCTAGTAGACTTTTCCACCTTGTTCAATTCCTTCTTGTAGACAGTGCGTAGTGCCTGTATTTTTTTTTTAATAACAGCCTCATCTACCATTTCGCTGGGATGATGTTCTTGATATAGATGCACACGTTTCTCATATGCAACCTTCTTTTTGTACTTATTACTGTAGTCTGGCGACTTCACCTTCCAGAGGCAGGGCATTGACTGATACATGTCAATAAATTGGCGTATGAAGTCTTGGTTACTTGCTACTTGGCTACTTGCTGCCATCTTTAAAAAAAAGAAAAGGAAATGGTGAGAACGTTTCATTTCGGCACGGTGGCTCAGTTACGGCATGGTTCAAGAATGTGCATATGGACACAATGGACATACACTAGATAAAAAAGAGTTTGAATCACATAAGCTTGGTCGCTGACCTATAACGGTATCACGTTCAACAATTACAAGAATGGGGCCGGGCGCGGTTTCTAAACTAAAATGGCTGCCCAGACATGTGCATATGGACACAATGGACATACACTAGATAAAAAAGAGTTTGAATCGCATAAGCTTGGTCGCTGACCTATAAAAGTATCACGTTCAACAATTACAATAATGGGGGCGGGCGCGGTTTCTAAACTAAAATGGCTGCCCAGACATGTGCATATGGACACAATGGACATACACTAGATAAAAAAGAGTTTGAATCGCATAAGCTTGGTCGCTGACCTATAAAAGTATCACGTTCAACAATTACAAGAATGGGGGCGGGCACGGTTTCTAAACTAAAATGGCTGCCCAGACATGTGCATATGAACACAATGGACATACACTAGATAAAAAAGAGTTTGAATCGCATAAGCTTGGTCGCTGACCTATAAAAGTATCACGTTCAACAATTACAATAATGGGGGCGGGCGCGGTTTCTAAACTAAAATGGCTGCCCAGACATGTGCATGTCGACACAATGGACATACACTAGATAAAAAAGAGTTTGAATCGCATAAGCTTGGTCGCTGACCTATAAAAGTATCACGTTCAACAATTACAATAATGGGGGCGGGCACGGTTTCTAAACTAAAATAAAATAAAACAATAAAATAAAAGAAATAAAATTGCATACACAAAAATTATAACTTTTGACCCAAAACAAACCTACCTTTGATGGTGTGAAAAATCCGAAAGTTATGGAGGAGAAAAAAAAAAATAACGTAACTAGCACTGTTGATTCTTCAGATGGTCTCAAAAATGGAGTTATTGGAAAATAACGCTGATGAGTCTTCAAGAGGGTTGCTGAAGGACGAATAGCAAAATCAAACCAAAAAATGCACTTGTGTCTCTAAGGAGAAAAATGCTGGTTTTGAAGCTAACCACAGCGCTCCAGAGATTTAAACTGAAATGCTACTACGTCCTCTTTAATGACGCCACCGGCCAATGAAAGCGCAGCGGTGACCACCAATCGGTGCTTGGGGGGGCGTTGTAAATGAAACGCTGAAGCATGCCCACCGAGGTCTGAATCGCTTTCTGTTAAGTAATGTGAAAAGTACTCAACGACCAACGAGGTCGCTATGCAGATCGCTGATCTGTCTAGAGTCGTTGACGAGATTGGACTGTTTGAAAGCTATCTAGTGATCACGTAATGACACACCAGCGATCTATGCCTGGTCGGATCACTATCGTTATCGCTGGTGCATCGCTATGTGTAAAAGGCCCTTATTTGCATGCTGACTGAGTCTTCAGCAGTGTGTGAAATTGTTTGTTGTTTTTTCCAATCCTCACAAATCAAATTGCAAAATCTCAATTCTTGTGGTACTATGAATTTCAGTACATTCAACTCAAACTCAATCCTTTGCGGATTGATTTACTTTTCTCTAGATTATATGGATTTTGTAAATTTCAAGCAGATTTCAATTCCTCTGAATAAATTCACCCAAATCTACCTAGTGCTTCTGTAGCTTTATGTATTTCATAAGGTTGCTATCTCTGTTTTTGGTTATTAAATTAATATGTCATATAATTTATAGTTAAATATAATAGTTGTTTCTAAATCTTTTTTAATATTTTTATGGGATATGGAATTGGAAAAACTCCAGATTTTTATTTTATTTTTTTAATGATGATCATACACATATAAACAAGTTTATTAAAAAATGTATGCAAATTGCCTCTTCAGAAAGAAAGAGGACTTTTACTCTACAGCGCCACCTATTGGTAGTAGCGATCCTACAAGTCACAATCAACCCTTTAACGAGTCTTGTAGTATGACTTAGGATACAAGCCAAATCAGAATCTCAATTTGCAGACACGGTGTTTCGAGCTGTTGGCTCTCGTCAGTGCAAAGTATGAGATCTGATTTGGCAAGGTGAGAGGCTCTGGACTAGGGTCTAAGAAGTAAGGTTTCTCCTTGCGGAGAGTGACATGCCAGCTGTGGCTTGTCAAGGTAAGGAGACTTATTCGCCGTGCAATGCTCCTCTGGGAAAATAATATGCAAATTGCCTCTTCAGAAAGAAAGAGGACTTTTACTCTACAGCGCCACCTATTGGTAGTAGTGATCCTACAAGTCACAATCAACCCTTTAACGAGTCTTGTAGTATGACTTAGGATACAAGCCAAATCAGAATCTCAATTTGCAGACACGGTGTTTCGAGCTGTTGGCTCTCGTCAGTGCAAAGTATGAGATCTGATTTGGCAAGGTGAGAGGCTCTGGACTAGGGTCTAAGAAGTAAGGTTTCTCCTTGCGGAGAGTGACATGCCAGCTGTGGCTTGTCAAGGTAAGGAGACTTATTCGCCGTGCAATGCTCCTCTGGGAAAATAATATGCAAATTGCCTCTTCAGAAAGAAAGAGGACTTTTACTCTACAGCGCCACCTATTGGTAGTAGCGATCCTACAAGTCACAATCAACCCTTTAATGAGTCTTGTAGTATGACTTAGGATACAAGCCAAATCAGAATCTCAATTTGCAGACACAGTGTTTCGAGCTGTTGGCTCTCGTCAGTGCAAAGTATGAGATCTGATTTGGCAAGGTGAGAGGCTCTGGACTAGGGTCTAAGAAGTAAGGTTTCTCCTTGCGGAGAGTGACATGCCAGCTGTGGCTTGTCAAGGTAAGGAGACTTATTCGCCGTGCAATGCTCCTCTGGGAAAATAATATGCAAATTGCCTCTTCAGAAAGAAAGAGGACTTTTACTCTACAGCGCCACCTATTGGTAGTAGCGATCCTACAAGTCACAATGTAAAAATTTACAGGCGGGACTTCTTTAATTGTCGCAGTGCATCATGTATTACATTTTTCATGAGCTATATCTTTTAAAAGTGCATTATCACAGCATATTACTATTTGAACAAGAAAGGAAAATTCAGCCCAATGGACTTGCAATCTTTATTTATACAAAAGTGAGGACAAATAGTAAGACTTCCATGCTACTGTAAGTATACACAGGCCTACTTATCTGCCCTGTTGAGGGCAGAGTAAAGTACTGCAGTGCGCAGGCGCTGGGCCTCTCTGACCTTTCCCAGCACCTGTGCACTGCAGTACTTTGGTCTGCCCTCAACAGTGCAGATCAGTACACCTGCACAGGAGCACAATGCCAGGGAGTGATGAAGCAACAGGAGGGCGGCATCGCAAGAAGATGGAATGCGCTGGACCCGGACCTGAGACACCCATCAGTCCAGACCACACCGGACTGCCCCACCGTGTGAGTATAATAAAACTTGTTTTTCTGATCTTTCAGGTCAGACCGGTGGCTTACGTACAGATTTATAGAATGTAAAAGATAAGCCCTGAAAGGCAGTGGCCGCATCTTATATCGGCCAAAACTGCTGACAGGTTCCCTTTAAGTAAGGTGAAAATCTGTCTTCACTGAACACAGATTTTACTAATGAATTGAAAGTGAAACATCAATCCAGGAGGAGTAAGAAGCACATTTTTCTAATAATGATTTCCAAAGATGAGTATTTTCATGTACAATATTGATTTGTGAAATTAAAATTAGAACAATGGAATGTTTATTCTTTAAAGGGAATTTATCAGAAGGCTGAACCGCATGCAGGTCATTGGAAGTCGAATGAAATGATACCTTAACCTTGTTATCTATGTCTTATAATCATATGTAAATGAGCTGTTAAGATCTATTGGTCTGACACAGATCTCCCTGAGAATTTGCCTACAGAGCTTATTTTAAATGAAAGAGGCCATTATTAGTGTGAAACATATAGTGAGTGACAGTCTGCTCTATTTATCGACATGGCTCATATTGGTACTTCTTCTTTCCATTAAAAATGATCTATGGAGGCAGATTCTCATGTAGATCTGTGCCATAGCTGCACAATAGAAAAATTACATTTTCAGATCACTAATCACATGTAAAATCCCTGTTTTACCAGCAGGAGATTATCACTAGGGGACTAGTAAATCTGCAGCCATGTGATCATCCATATTCATGAGCTCTGTGTAACCCCACCACTTGTTGTAAGATTTTTACCTGTGCACAATGTACACAGAAAGCTGCCAATTAGTGTTATGGAAAAAACACAAAAGATTGACCTTGGTCTAAGTTGGAATACATGCAGCACATAAATGTATGTTCACTTTGGCCATAAAGCATTCAAAACCTACAAGAAGCAAAATAAATATAAACCCTACTGTAACTAAATACATTTAAATAGCGCAGAGTTCTTAGTAATACTGTTTGTGATGAAAAATAGCATAAAAGCCATCCCACCATCGACAAGGTGACTCTGATTGGGAGGGTCCTACACTGTCTAAAGACCCCGTCACACACAGGGATGTTGCCAGCAAGATCGCTGATTTTGTGACGTCACAGCGATCTCGCAAGTGACATCGCTGTGTGTGACATGGATCAGCGACTGGCCCCCCCTGCCGGGTATCGCTGATCGCGCTCCATTGTCCTGGGCCGTTTTTTGATTGTTGGTCTCCCGCTGGCCAGCGGGCATTGCTGCGTGTGGCAGCAGGAGAGCAACGATCAGCGACGCTGCATGCTGGTTTCCAGGGTAAACAGCGGGTATCTAAGAGCCGCGCGGCTCTTAGATACCCGCTGTTTACCTTGGAAACCAGAGAGCATGCTGGTTTCCAAGGTAAACAGCGGGTAACTAAGAGCCGCGCAGCTCTTGGATACCTGCTGTTCACATTGGAAACCAGCTTGCTCGCTGGTCCTGATCACTGGTGGGACTAGTTATGTGACAGCTCACTAGCGATCAGCTAACTATGTCCTAGTGATCCCATCCACGTCCAATCATTGGTGGGATCGCTGGGACATTGCTACGTGTAAAGGGGTCCTAATATTAAAAACCATATCATGTGTCAGAGTTAGTGATGGGTGAGTCCTAAATTACTCGGAATCGCTTGACTCTAGCGAGTCCGAGCCCGGGACTCGCTACTCGTTGCGAGTCTAGCGAGTCCAATGTTAATGAATGGGGAAGCGAGTCTTAGCGAGTAATGTGCGATTTACAAATTGCAGATGTGTCTCGGAAAGCGCTTGCATTGGCGATTTGTAAACCCCACTCGCAACAGTTTGTTGCTGCTGTGTCCGAGTCCAAATTCGCATTTGTTTGTCTTATTTAGCGCCGATGAGGTGAGGGAAGCGATTTTCTCTAGCACACACCATGCTTTGAGCAAACAGGAAATAATCCGAGTCGAGTTGACATACGCACACACACACAGAGCAATACAGAGCAATCATGGCCCGTGTCACTGTCAACACGCTGCAGTTGATTGATCTGGTGGAGGCTCGGCCCCTGCTTTGGCTCCCCACTGACCCTGCCTATGGGCATAACATCCAGCGGACTACAGCCTGGAGGGAGATCGCTCAAGTGATGTTCCCTGCACTGCTATGGCCACGACCTCGTCCCTTTGCAACCTCTTTTTTGGGAAATTGTGGTTTTTGTGACATTGTTGACAAATGCACAGTCACCGAGATGGAGTTAGGTGGTGCTGTAGGCGTCACTTGCTGGCGGGGTAAGTGTGTGTGCTTCACCTAGCAGTGAAGCTGCACACTAGTCCCAGCACTGTGCACTGCACTGTAAGGCTTGATCCTCCCTGCCTGCCTGCCTACAGTCTACACAGTACTCCTCTGTCCTCCTGGTAGCTCTCAGAAGAGCTGTTTGGGTTTAATATAAGGAATCTTGAAGTTTCCCTACACTAACTGACAATCCCTATGATCTGCTCAAGCATCTACCTCACCCTGCTCTATCTCAGATCTCTCAGGAATGTAGAGGAAATGGCGGTGGAAAAGGCTTATATACAGCCTCGCCTCTCATACATGACATAGGCATCACGATGGACAGAAGCCAATCATAGTCCTGCCACAACCAACATTACTGAATATGATTGGCTAACATGCTTGTCCATCTAAAAAAGTTTTCTGACCTAACACGCTAGGCTGTCTCGGAAGCTTTGTAGGAACATAACAGATTCTATATTTGCGAGTCCCGAATCCAGTATACAGGACTCGGGATTCGTAGACTCGCTCAGACTCGCTCACAATCGCTGTGTGTTGACATAGGCTGTCTTGGAAACTTGTAGGAACATAACAGATTCTGTATAAGTGAGTCCCGAATCCAGTATACAGGACTCGGAATCGTAGACTCGCTCAGACTCGCTGTTGACAGCGATGTGATATAGCGAGTCTAGCGAGTGAGAAAAAAAAACTCTGAAAAAACTAGGATTGCCATTGACTTGCATTGGACTCGTTACTGTGCGAGTAATCACTGGGAGACTCGCCGAGTAACGAGTCCAGTGAGTCCCTTACTATTCGCCGAGTAACGAGTCCTAGCGAGTAGACTCGCCCATCCCTAGTCAGAGTTGACCTCAGTGTATGAATAAGAGCAGACAAAAGGACCGAGTCCAGACCTGTGGACACGAGCCTAGGGGAAGCTTTTAAATGTAATTTCCAGGTCAAGGGAAGGAGGCCACACCCTGGTTTGCACAGAATGCAAAAATATACGAAGAAAAGGAACAAAAATTGAGCTTGGTTTAAGTTGGTATTCATGCAGCTCAAAAACGTGTTCAATTGGTTTTATGGGCTTAGTTATACAGAGCTCAGCATTTGAAGAAAATTATTTATGTTCAGAAAACAATTGAAAATAGTAATTTAGAAATCTGAATGCCATCCAATAAAAAGAAAGCTAGTTTCCAAGGGGATTACACTTAAAAATATGACTGAAGTTACCTAAAGTTTAGTTCTTTATGGTCTGTCTGCAGTTGCAGTGTTTTCATGCCTGAGTGGTCAAGTTCTTTTGGTCTACTAAACAGAGATGAGCACATCTGCTGGTACTCAGACTCGCTAAATTGTGAAGAATCTACTTGAAATTCCAATTTGCAGCAAATTTATTCTCCATAAATTGATTGTCCCTTATTATGCTCTGGGTTCTTAACACACTCCTGAGTATAATAAACATAAGATGTATAAAATAAGACAAAAAACAATTAATACTTACTTCCCTGCTCACTTTTCCAGCCACTTCTATTGCTAGCTAAAATTTGAGTAGAGGGATAGAAAAAGGTTAAAAAAGTAAATATTACCTAACCGCTCATCTTTCTGGTCACTTTTGCTACTCACTGGTCTCTGTATAGACCTCGGCACCTCTTCTTACCCCCACCACACGCTAAAAGCCTTCATGCTAGACTGGGACTTCCTGACCTTACGAATTCCATGTGCAGGAATATCCTGAGTCTAGTCGCGGAATGAAGTTCGGAGAGCAGCAGAGGTGGGCAGAGAGGTGAGCAGTGAGATATAATTAGTTTTTCTACCTTCTGTTGGTCCTCTACCTGAATAAATGTACCTATCTCAATCGCTAAGGCCTCTTTCACACATCAGGTTTTCGCCGTCAGGCGTGATCCGGCGCTTTTGACAGAAACCGGATCCGGCGAAATGCAATGCCGGATCCGGTTTCCCCCCCATTGACTTGCATTTGCGCCGGATCGCGCCGGATGGCCATGCGTTTCATCCGGTTTTCGCCGGATCCGGCAATGTGTCGCGATCCGGCGTCTGGAAAAAACGTCTACTGTAACGTTTTTTGTCTCCGGCGAAAAAGCCGGACACGCCGGATCCGGCGCGTCCGGCTTTTTCACACAATGAAAGCCTATGAGCGCCGCAATGCGCCGGATCCGGCGAAAGCCGGATCCGGCGGCCGGATCCAGTTTTTTGGTCTGAGCATGCTCAGTAGCTCTGCCCACAGGAGATATATAAAAGCAAGACAATGGGACCCTCAGCCACACCCAACATGCCACCCAAGCCAAGAACCAGGAGCAGGAGAAGGCAGCAGACATCTGCAGCAGCAGCACCATCAGCACCACCCCAAATGGAGCAGCAAATGGAACATGCTGAGGAGGGGAGTCCAGCAGCAGATGAGAGACGGTAATTATCAAATCCCCCATTCCTCCAAACTAGGGCCATGGAATATCAAGATATTCATTGGCCCTTTGTTTCTCTTTATTCAACAGCCGCCAAAGAGATGCAGCAGCAGCAGCAGAAATGGCATCACTGGCAGCAGCAACAGCAGCAGCAATACCCACAGCCATGGAGTCTGGCCATCAACAGGACAGCACATCTTCTTCTGGGAGCCCTCCCTCGCATCGTCAGCGTTTGACGGTAAGTTTTTATTTCCAAAATCCATCATCTCTGTAATATATGTCTATTCATTGACTTTTATTTCAAAACAGGAATCACAAGATGAAGAGGAGCTCCCAGAAGAAGAAGGAAGGGGTGGACAGACACCTGGAGTGGGCTCACAATTGGTAAGTTTTTTGCATCAAACGCAGAAACACAACATCACACTACACACAACACATAGAAAACAATGTTCTGCAGACCACACACAGCAAACAAATGCCTACATCCAAAGACATAACATTTTTTGTTTTCTTCTCTAGTCTTCCCAATCTGGTGCTCGGCCAAGAGGTCCTCGCAGTGCCTCCCAGGGTCGTCGGCGACAGCAACGCGGCGGTCACCAGCGTGTAAGTATAAATATTTTTGCTTTGTTTTTTTGCACTTTTTATTTCATTTCTTTTGTGGAGGCTAATTATGTTATTTTTGTCTTTTTCTTTAACAGCCTTCACAGCGTGCTCCCGACTCTGACGGTGAGGATGGAGGGATTGATGTGGACCGCCTCATCGATCTCGTCAGAGAAAGGGAGCCGCTCTGGAATATGGCTGACCGCCGCCACGCTGACCTGATCGTTACCCGACGACTCTGGGAGGAAATCTGTTCTCTCCTTGTGGGCCGCTGGGAGGACCTCGAAGCTCGGGCCCAGATTAAAGAGCGTAAGTATATACAGTACCGGTTGCTTGATGTAAACCAGTGTTTCCCGAACTCCAGTCCTCGTGGTCCCCACGGATCATGTGTTCAGGATTTCTATTTACTATGGAAATCCTGAAAACATGACCCCTGGGGACCATGAGGACTGGAGTTTGTGAAACACTGATGTTGTATACTAACCACTCCTTTCTCGTTTCAGGGAACAGAATTGTGAATCGGTGGCGGTCTGTGAGGGATCGTTTCAAGAAGGAGTTCAATAAAGAGATGCGGGCCCCGAGTGGATCTGGAGGACGCAGGAGCAAGTACAAGTACGCACAAGCCCTGTCGTTCCTCCGGGAAACAATGCTCACCAGAAGGTAAATATTACACACCACATGTGAAAAAAATGTTAGATGTAACTTTTTTTTTTCAGCCAGGGCCATACCATGTCAGTATTTTAATTGTTTTTTTTTCTCTTTATTACACAGCACGGTGAGCAGCACTCGGGAGCCTGCACGATTGGACCCTTCTGAGGCGATCCCTGAGGAGACCGGCACCGAGGGACACTTCGACCGCCCCGGTACATCTGCACCTTCCCAGCCTTCCCACACATTCGACCCATCTGTCCCATCCACCAGCACAGGAGCATCGTGGCCGCCTACATTACATGAAGCTGCTGGTGAGGAGATCGCTTTCCCTTTACCCCACCCTTCTGCCCCTGCCACCTCTAGTACACCTGCGGGTACTGGGCGGCAGCGGCAGAGGGGTCAGGAAAAGAGTTATGCGCAAGAGTTCTTGCATCTGAATGCATCTTTCCAGAACTGTCTCAAAGTCTTGTCAGAGCAAATCTCCGCAGGCTTTCAGCAGATCAACTCCAGCATTCTGGAGGTGAAGACACTTCTGCAAACCATGCATTCAGAAGCAAGATCTTCGCCAAACCACACCTTTTTCAGGTCTGTTGTGGAGCGCATGGCAACACTATCTCCTACCCAGCAGATGCATGTAATGCATTCGTGCCACGGTGCTCTACAGCAGGTTACCTCCCAACCTCCACCTCCCACCACTGTAGTTCCTCCACCTGCACCCCCTCCAGCCACTTTCCATCCTCCCCCTCCTATTACATCTGCACCCCCTCCAGCCACTTTCCATCCTCCCCCTCCTATTACATCTGCACCCCCTCCAGCCACTTTCCATCCTCCCCCTCCTATTACATACCAGCAACCTCACCAGTACCAGCAACCTCCCCAGTACCAGACATCTCCCCACTTCCAGCAACCTGCCCCGTACCAAACTCCTTCCCCGTACCAAACTCCTTCCCCGTACCAAACTCCTTCCCCATACAACTTTCCATCAACATCATCTGCTCCTACAGTCCCTGCCCAACCCTCCACTCCACCGCCCACCACCTCTTCTGCCTCCCACATGTCCACCCATTCTGTAGCTTTTTCCACACCTTCACCTCTAACTGTTCCTTCCCCACCACGATCCCAGTCCTCTCTCCACACACCCAGTGTCGAAGTGTCCCGCAGCCCCTCCAGCAGTATTTCCACCCCACAGTACACAGATTTGTAATGTGTGTTTTTTGTAATAAAAATGCCCATTGGGTTTAAAACCTTTACTAAAAAAGTTTTTTGCACTTTAAAAACATTTTACAAAAAAAAAAAAAATTTAAATAAAAGTTAAATTATCGTTTCACAATGGTTGTCTGTCATTTCTTTCTGCGGCGAACTATGTTTTAAAAAAAGGTTAAATACAGGGTATTTCAAAGGTAAAAAGGTATTCAAAACCAGGTATATAACTGTGGGTAAATTTTAGCTTTTTGCCACAGTTGTGTTCCTGGTTGTGTTTGAAGCAAAGTATTTCACCTAAAAAGTTGTGTTTATTGTTGGTGATTTCCTACCAATGTACACAACTTTTGTTAAAAGGTGAAATACTTTGCATAAAACACAACCAGGTACACACCTGTGGCCTAAAGGTAAAAATAGTAAGACCATGACAAGATAGCCAACTTTGGTTGGCAAAGGTATATACTGTTGGTCCAGAAGGTACACAAGTTTAGGGCACAAATCTTTCACACGCTGTCATCCCAGTGTACTCTGCCTTGAGGTGACATAAAGTATAGTGGAAAATTGTCCCTGAAACCGTCACAGAACTTCTAGTGGTAATATTTCCAATGACAACATCCATCTTCGCCAGTAACTTGCTCTTCTCTCCAACCTGCACTTTCTTCTCTACAACCTGTCAAAGAAGGGCTGTAGGAACATGCTATATCTAGTTTTCCAGTAGCCAATCCCGTTCGGAAGGCCACAAGGGTCAATTTTAAAAACTGGATCCGGCGTAATCCGTCGAAAAACGGATAGAAAAACGGATGAACCGGATGAGACGGATCCGGTTTTGTCTGTCAAGAACAAGACGGATCCGGCAGAAAACCGGATCCGGCACTTCAGGTTTTACAAAACATTTGCCGGATCCGGCATTCCGGCACGACGCCGGATCGCGCCTGACGCCGAAAACCTGATGTGTGAAAGTAGCCTAAGACATCTTATATAAGTGAATATGGATCAAGATGTTAGGGCAAGTTAGGATAGAATATGGGTTGAACTAGATGGACTTAAAGTCTTCCTTCAACCTTAATAACTATGTTACTATGTTACTATGTTTAGTTTTCCATCAGAATCTTACTTATAGCAATATACAGTTATAAGCCCTCAGTTTGCACTACCTATGGAAATTTATGAAATTGCAAAAGTCATTTATATCTATTGCAACAATCCTTTAAGCATAATATGATCTACTATGATCATTACGCAGATAATATTCTAATCATCTTGCAAGACATTATCTAAACCTAGAATCATTTTCCACATTTAATAACATTCAATATAGTGATAATATGTGTAATACATTTAACCCCACATTTAAAACCAAGTTTGGCAGCAAAAATAATTTTTTTTGTAGACTTAAACATTTACCTGCAAACAGCAGATGACTGACAAGCCCATGCTGGTAACCTACAATTGATAATACTATTATTAACTGCAATTACTTTAAATACAGTTTTGAGTGATTAGATTTTGTATAACTAGTTGAATCTTTTTCGCCTGGCTTGACAAAGTTTTCCAAAGATTTGGGAAAAAGAAAAAAGGTCCAGCTTTGCAAATTCAAGTCCAATTTATTGTTAAAAACAAGTCCAAAACAGAGCAAAAAATAGTGTGTTCACATGAGTAACAAGTAGTAGATTATGCGTTTCGAACAATAGCTTGCTCTGTTTTGGACTTGTTTTTAACAATAAATTTGACTTGAATTTGCAAAGCTGGACCTTTTTTCTCTTTCCTTGGTTACTGCGTGAAGACTGCACGTGGTCCGGGCTATCCACTACACATGCCTTCAGGTAAGCTGGCTTCTTTTTCTCTTTCCAAAGATTTGATTTGTAGTGAATTAATTTGCTGCATGACACATTATTGTAAAGCCTTCAATTGCTCTTACACTGACTCAAACAGACAGTTGATGTCAGAGGTATATTCCTTCTTTGACTGATATAAATGATATGCCACTTCAGAAATTGTATGCTTCCTCCCCACTAATGCACTTACTGGATGGAAAAAAGGCCTTTTTTTTGGCCTGTATTTGGTAGTTCTCCTTCCTAAACGGCTGGTGCTAGTGCTGGTGGTGGAGCTTAGGCTGCTGCTAGCAGATCCCACAGTCTTAGGCCATGTGCACACGATGCAGATTTGTAGCGTTTCCGCAGCGGATTTTACCGCGCAGAAACGTTGCATATCCGCATTGTGATGTACAGTACCTTTAAAATGAATGAAAAAAAAAACCGCTGTGCAGACGCTGCGGATTTTTCCGCGCGGTTTTCCTGCGGTACAAAATCCGCAGCATGTTACTTCTTTTGTGCGGTTTTCTATCTCCCCTGTTACCAAATCCGCAGGGGGAAGACCGCAATGGAAAACCGCACAAAAACCGCATGAAAACCGCGTGAAAAATGGAAGAAATCCGCAGGAAAAATGCAGGTCATTTGACCTGCGGTTTTCTTCCATTCTGCACAGAAAAATCCGCAGGGCTCAAAACTCCGTCTGCACTCAGCCTTAGCCTTTCAGAAAGCAAAATGTGGCAGCCAGTACTATGTGTGTAATATCATTAGTTGTCAAATTTGACTAGTGAAGCAGATGTGCAAAAACAAGCAAGCACAGTTCAATGTTTTTATATACTGCATAAATAAATGCAACCTCCCTAACAAAAATGAATTTCTAGATTTACATTTGAAAAGCTGGTACATGGAACAGGAAGCTAGTCTGATTGTCGTATGTGGAGTCGGGAAGGAATTTTTTTCCCCAATGTGGAGCTTAATGTTTGCCACAAGGGTTTTTTTTGCCTTCCTCTGGATCAACATGTTTGGCTATGGATTGAATTAGGTGGACGTAAAGTCTTCCTTCAGCCTTAAAAACTATGTTACTATGTACAGATATAAAATTTGGCAAGTATAACAGATGTGCAAAAAAAATTGTTTGCACACACTACTACTTGTCCAATGCTTAAAGAGTTTCTCTTCTATTTCAAGGCTGGGTGCTCTTATGACTTCTCCATATATTAAAACACCCAGAAATGTCTGCTGCATTTCCATCCTCATTCTGATCTATAATAGTCTGATTGCCTGCTCTTTAAATGATGTGAGCTACAAAGCATTATGGTCGCACCTGGAGTCATGTGAGCCGTCTTTGACAAAATAAAGCTTAATAAAAATGCAAATGCGCAATAAGGTCTTGACCGAGCATAACAATCCAAAAGAAAGGTATAAGTGATCACTTTATAGGGTTGTGTGAGACACAACCACTCCAAAGACTATATTACAGATGATGCAGCTTCCAAAAGGTGGTATCAAGATAAATATGTCATGTCAATGGAAATGTCCTATGCTTGTAGAAATATGACAATCTATTATCGGATATGAAGTATAGGTTTATTGTTTTTTTGTATGAAGTGCAGGTTTATTGTCAAAAGTTTACATACCCTGGCACAATTTTTTCTTTCTTGGCCTTTTTTCACAGAATATGACTTATAACTAGAGTTGAGCGAAACGAGTCGAAAAAATTCTGTAGGGAGAGCGTTAGGCAGGGAAGAAGACAAAAAAACTGCTTCTGCTGCTAGCGATTTGGCCTGCACAACACACCAGTCACTGTGTGTGCAGTGCAAGGGGAGGCTATATAGTGGTGTATCAGTGGTGTTGGTTGTTGGGCTGCCTTCTAAGGCTTCCTGACATTCCTGCATTGCTGTTTACCCACTGCTCCGCAAACTGCTTTTTTAAAAGCAATCCCAATTTTTTTTTTTGTCCTGCTGAGAAGACAAAAAAATTGCTTCTGCTGCTAGCAATTTGGCCTGCACAACACACCAGTCACTGTGTGTGCAGTGCAAGGGGAGGCTATATAGTGGTGTATCAGTGGTGTTGGTTGTTGGGCTGCCTTCTAAGGCTTCCTGACATTCCTGCATTGCTGTTTACCCACTGCTCCGCAAACTGCTTTTTTAAAAGCAATCCAATCTCCCTTATCCTCTAGTCACTTTTGTCACAGCTGTGCCATCGAGCAAGTGTCCAGTGTCCAAAAGTGTGTGCAGAGATTCAAAATCTCCCTTATCCTCTAGTCACTTTGGTCACAGCTGTGCCATCGAGCCTGTCACATAGCGCTCAGATATCAGTGGGCCTCACACAATCCAAAAGTGTCCATCCAGTGTCCAAAAGTGTGTGCAGAGATTCAAAATCTCCCTTATCCTCTAGTCACTTTGGTCACAGCTGTGCCATCGAGCCTGTCACATAGCGCTCAGATATCAGTGGGCCTCACACAATCCAAAAGTGTCCATCCAGTGTCCAAAAGTGTGTGCAGAGATTCAAAATCTCCCTTATCCTCTAGTCACTTTGGTCACAGCTGTGCCATCGAGCCTGTCACATAGCGCTCAGATATCAGTGGGCCTCACACAATCCAAAAGTGTCCATCCAGTGTCCAAAAGTGTGTGCAGAGATTCAAAATCTCCCTTATCCTCTAGTCACTTTGGTCACAGCTGTGCCATCGAGCCTGTCACATAGCGCTCAGATATCAGTGGGCCTCACACAATCCAAAAGTGTCCATCCAGTGTCCAAAAGTGTGTGCAGAGATTCAAAATCTCCCTTATCCTCTAGTCACTTTGGTCACAGCTGTGCCATCGAGCCTGTCACATAGCGCTCAGATATCAGTGGGCCTCACACAATCCAAAAGTGTCCATCCAGTGTCCAAAAGTGTGTGCAGAGATTCAAAATCTCCCTTATCCTCTAGTCACTTTTGTCACAGCTGTGCCATCGAGCCTGTCACATAGCGCTCAGATATTCATTGGGCCTCACACAATCCAAAAGTGTCCATCCAGTGTCCAAAAGTGTGTGCAGAGATTCAAAATCTCCCTTATCCTCTAGTCACTTTGGTCACAGCTGTGCCATCGAGCCTGTCACATAGCACTCAGATATCAGTGGGCCTCACACAATCCAAAAGTGTCCATCCAGTGTCCAAAAGTGTGTGCAGAGATTCAAAAACTCCCTTATCCTCTAGTCACTTTTGTCAAAGCTGTGCCATTGAGCCTGTCACATAGCGCTCAGATATTCATTGGGCCTCACACAATCCAAAAGTGTCCAGTGTCCAAAAGTGTGTGCAGAGATTCAAAATCTCCCTTATCCTCTAGTCACTTTGGTCACAGCTGTGCCATTGAGGATGTCACATAGCGCTCAGATATCAGTGGGCCTCACACAATCCAAAAGTGTCCATCCAGTGTCCAAAAGTGTGTGCAGAGATTCAAAATCTCCCTTATCCTCTAGTCACTTTGGTCACAGCTGTGCCATCGAGCCTGTCACATAGCGTTCAGATATCAGTGGGCCTCACACAATCCAAAAGTGTCCATCCAGTGTCCAAAAGTGTGTGCAGAGATTCAAAATCTCCCTTATCCTCTAGTCACTTTGGTCACAGCTGTGCCATTGAGCCTGTCACATAGAGCTCAGATATCAGTGGGCCTCACACAATCCAAAAGTGTCCATCCAGTGTCCAAAAGTGTGTGCAGAGATTCAAAATCTCCCTTATCCTCTAGTCACTTTGGTCACAGCTGTGCCATCGAGCCTGTCACATAGCGCTCAGATATCAGTGGGCCTCACACAATCCAAAAGTGTCCATCCAGTGTCCAAAAGTGTGTGCAGAGATTCAAAATCTCCCTTATCCTCTAGTCACTTTTGTCACAGCTGTGCCATCGAGCCTGTCACATAGCGCTCAGATATTCATTGGGCCTCACACAATCCAAAAGTGTCCAGTGTCCAAAAGTGTGTGCAGAGATTCAAAATCTCCCTTATCCTCTAGTCACTTTGGTCACAGCTGTGCCATCGAGCCTGTCACATAGCGCTCAGATATCAGTGGGCCTCACACAATCCAAAAGTGTCCATCCAGTGTCCAAAAGTGTGTGCAGAGATTCAAAATCTCCCTTATCCTCTAGTCACTTTGGTCACAGCTGTGCCATCGAGCCTGTCACATAGCGCTCAGATATCAGTGGGCCTCACACAATCCAAAAGTGTCCATCCAGTGTCCAAAAGTGTGTGCAGAGATTCAAAATCTCCCTTATCCTCTAGTCACTTTGGTCACAGCTGTGCCATCGAGCCTGTCACATAGCGCTCAGATATCAGTGGGCCTCACACAATCCAAAAGTGTCCATCCAGTGTCCAAAAGTGTGTGCAGAGATTCAAAATCTCCCTTATCCTCTAGTCACTTTGGTCACAGCTGTGCCATCGAGCCTGTCACATAGCGCTCAGATATCAGTGGGCCTCACACAATCCAAAAGTGTCCATCCAGTGTCCAAAAGTGTGTGCAGAGATTCAAAATCTCCCTTATCCTCTAGTCACTTTGGTCACAGCTGTGCCATCGAGCCTGTCACATAGCGCTCAGATATCAGTGGGCCTCACACAATCCAAAAGTGTCCATCCAGTGTCCAAAAGTGTGTGCAGAGATTCAAAATCTCCCTTATCCTCTAGTCACTTTGGTCACAGCTGTGCCATCGAGCCTGTCACATAGCGCTCAGATATCAATGGGCCTCACACAATCCAAAAGTGTCCATCCAGTGTCCAAAAGTGTGTGCAGAGATTCAAAATCTCCCTTATCCTCTAGTCACTTTGGTCACAGCTGTGCCATTGAGCCTGTCACATAGCGCTCAGATATCAGTGGGCCTCACACAATCCAAAAGTGTCCATCCAGTGTCCAAAAGTGTGTGCAGAGATTCAAAATCTCCCTTATCCTCTAGTCACTTTTGTCACAGCTGTGCCATCGAGCCTGTCACATAGCGCTCAGATATTCATTGGGCCTCACACAATACAAAAGTGTCCAGTGTCCAAAAGTGTGTGCAGATTCAAAATCTCCCTTATCCTCTAGTCACTTTGGTCACAACTGTGCCATCGAGCCTGTCACATAGCGCTCAGATATCAGTGGGCCTCACAAAATCCAAAAGTGTCCAGTGTCCACAAGTGTCTGCAGAGATTCAAAATCTCCCTTATCCTCTAGTCACTTTGGTCACAGCTGTGCCATCGAGCCTGTCACATAGCGCTCAGATATCAGTGGGCCTCACACAATCCAAAAGTGTCCATCCAGTGTCCAAAAGTGTGTGCAGAGATTCAAAATCTCCCTTATCCTCTAGTCACTTTGGTAACAGCTGTGCCATCGAGCCTGTCACATAGCGCTCAGATATCAGTGGGCCTCACACAATCCAAAAGTGTCCATCCAGTGTCCAAAAGTGTGTGCAGAGATTCAAAATCTCCCTTATCCTCTAGTCACTTTGGTCACAGCTGTGCCATCGAGCCTGTCACATAGCGCTCAGATATCAGTGGGCCTCACACAATCCAAAAGTGTCCATCCAGTGTCCAAAAGTGTGTGCAGAGATTCAAAATCTCCCTTATCCTCTAGTCACTTTGGTCACAGCTGTGCCATCGAGCCTGTCACATAGCGCTCAGATATCAATGGGCCTCACACAATCCAAAAGTGTCCATCCAGTGTCCAAAAGTGTGTGCAGAGATTCAAAATCTCCCTTATCCTTTAGTCACTTTTGTCACAGCGGTGCCATCGAGCCTGTCACATAGCGCTCAGATATTCATTGGGCCTCACACAATCCAAAAGTGTCCAGTGTCCAAAAGTGTGTGCAGAGATTCAAAATCTCCCTTATCCTCTAGTCACTTTGGTCACAGCTGTGCCATCGAGCCTGTCACATAGCGCTCAGATATCAGTGGGCCTCACAAAATCCAAAAGTGTCCAGTGTCCACAAGTGTCGGCAGAAATTCAAAATCTCCCTTATCCTGTAGTCACTTTTTTCACACCTGTGCCATCGAGCCTGTGACATAGCGCTCTGATATTCAGTGGGCCTCACACAATCCAAAAGTGTCCAGTGTCCACTAGTGTGTGCAGAAATTCAAAATTTCCGCTATCCTCTAGTGACATTTTTCACACCTGTGCCATCGAGCCTGTGACATAGCGGTCAGATATCAGTTGGCCTCACACAATCCAAAAGTGTCCAGTGTCCACAAGTGTCTGCAGAAATTCAAAATCTCCCCTGTCCTATAGACACCTTGTACCTTGTTTTACATTACTATATAGTTTGTTGGATTTTGTCTACATTTCTACCAAAAATGAGGAAGGCTGGTGGAAGAGGCTGTGGAATTGGGCGGGGGTTGGCAGCTGGTAATGATGGTGTTGGTGGTGGATCTGATGGTAGTGGCAAGAGCAAAATAGGACCGAATGCAGGAGGTGCTGACCCTGCGTCATCGTCTGGCTACATAAGGCCTCGAACGCTTAGTTTTCTAGGAGTTGGCAAACCGCTTTTAAAGCCAGAGCATCAGGAAAAAGTTTTGTCTTACATTGCTGACTCAGCCTCCAGCTCTATCGCCTCCTCTTCTGAAGTTGTAAAAAGTAAAAGCACTGAGTCGTCATTGGAGGCTCATGTTCATGAACCACACCTTTCCTTGTGTCCTTCACCCCAACCAAGATTGAAGGATGACGCAGGCCATACTACTGATTTCTCCATGGAGCTGTTTTCACATACCATGCCTGGATTATCAAGTGAAATGGTGAATTACCCAGGCCAAGATGAATCTGACATGGAGTGCACTGATGCACAGCCGCTGATGGATGATTCTGCTGGTACATTCACTCAGAGCACTACATTGTCCTCGCAGTGTACAGAGCCAGATTCTGACCCTGATGAGACTCAGGTGCCCCTTCCCGCACATTATACCACCATACACGGTGACACAGAGGAAGGTGCACATGACATAGAAGAGGAGGTGATGGATGACCCAGTTGTTGACCCAGATTGGCATCTATTGGGGGAAGAGGGTGCTGCTTCCAATAGCTCAGATGAGGAGCATCCACAGCAGACATCGACATCGCAACAGCTGTTATCTGGCAGGCCCGGAGCACTCCAAAGACAGGTTACAAACATCAAAAGAGTTGCTGGACAGCTTGTCCAGAGGGTCAAAAGATCACAGCGTGCTAGGCCGCAAAATGTCTGCCAAAGTAGGAAGAGTGCAGTGTGGCAGTTTTTTGAACAAAATCCTCATGATCAGGCCAAGGTTATCTGTAAGAAGTGCGCAAAGACCTTTAGCCGAGGGAAAAATCTGAAAAATTTGAATACCAGTTGCATGCTTAGACATTTAACCAGCATGCACTTGCAAGCGTGGACACAACACCAAACCTCAAGTGCCACATGTGCAACTGATCACAACGAAGGTAGTCAGCAACGCTACATTGTTTCCCCCACTGTAAGCCCACCGGTTAGCACAGCAGCAAATGTTGAGGTGTCGTTGCAAGACCACAGCAGTCAGGGAATCCCACTGTTATATCAACGAAAGACTGATTCTAGGCCATCAGAAAGAACACCAACTCCATCACCATCATCAACCCTCTCTCAGTCCGCCCTGTCCACCGCTACTTCCACCATATGCAGCTCTCAAGTCCAGCTCACCCTCCCAGACACTATGAGTAGGTCAAGAAAGTACTCAGTCTCTCATCCGCGTACACTGGGTTTGAACGCCCACATTGCCAAACTAATCTCGTTTGAGATGATGCCCTTTCGGTTGGTGGAAAGCACAGCTTTCCGCGAACTCATGGCCTATGCAGTACCACGATATGACCTACCCAGTCGCCACTTCTTCTCTCGCAAAGCCATCCCAGCCCTCCACCATCATGTGAAAGACCGCATTGTCCATGCACTCAAGCAGTCAGTGAGCGGAAAGGTGCACCTCACAACTGATGCATGGTCCAGTCGGCATGGCCAGGGCCGTTACGTGTCCATCACTGCGCACTGGGTTAATGTGGTGGATGCAGGGTCCACAGGGGACAGCGGTGGTGGGACAGTGCTGCCTAGCCCACGGTATAGGAAACAGTTGGCTGTAGGCGTTCGACCCTCCTCCTCCTCCAGAAGCGAAAGCTCGTCCACAGAGCGCAGTCGTACGAGCACTCCATCTGCAGCTGCCACTGTTGCACATGAGGTGTCCCCCTATTGAGCAGCTAGTGGAAAGCGTCAGCAGGCTGTGTTGCAGATGATGTGTTTGGGCGACAGACACACCGCCGAGGTGCTGGCCGAGTACTTGAAGCGACAAACTGAGTCATGGCTGGGCAGTGTACATCTTGAGGCAGGCAAGGTAGTTAGTGATAACGGCCGTAGTTTTGTGGCAGCCATAGCCCTTTCAAAACTCAGCCACATACCTTGCTTGGCTCACACCTTGAACCTGGTGGTGCAGTGCTTCCTCAAAAATTATCCGGAGTTAACAGCCCTGCTCCAGAAGGTGCGAAGACTGTGCGCGCACATCCGCCGGTCGCCTGTACACTCCGTTCGTATGCAGAAGCTGCAGCGATTGCTCCACCTTCCCAACCACCGCCTCATTATCGACATTGCAACAAGGTGGAACTCCACCCTGTACATGGTGGAGCGGCTGTGCGAGCAGAGGCAGGCCATAATGCATTTGTGGGAGGATACACGGCCAGGCACTTTGAGAGCAGACATGGAGTTGACAGGTGTGCAGTGGTCGAAGCTGAAAGACCTTTGTAATGTCCTTCAGTGTTTTGAGGAATGCACATGGCTGGTAAGCGCAGACGACGCCATCCTAAGCATGAGCATCCCACTTATGCGTCTGCTCATGCAAACTTTGACGCACCTTAAGGAGCAGGCGTCTACAGCCAATGTTGATGAGGAGGAAGAGGAGGAGGGAATCCTTGATGACATTCAGCCATTGTCTGCTCAGGGACCTCTCCTGGACGAGGTGGAGGAAGAAGAGGAGGAGGAGGATGATGATGGGGATGATTACTTAGGGGAGGAGGATGCATCTCGTGGGGCAAGTGAAAATGTTGGCGTGGCAAGGTCTGGTACAGGGTTTGTGCGTGACTGGAGGGATGTGGATTTGCCAGAAAGTGCTCCTCCACCCAGCACTCGCAGTGCATCATTGACACCGGGAACATTGGCCCACATGTCAGATTATGCCTTGCGGATCCTAAAAAGGGACCCCCGCATTGCCAAAATGATGAACGATGACGACTACTGGTTGGCCAGCATCCTGGATCCACGCTATAAAGGCAAATTACAAAACATCATGCCACAGGAGAACCTTGACCTAATATTGGCTAATAAACAAGCAACTCTGGTAAATTGGTTGCTTGAGGCATTCCCAGCACACAGCAGCGGTGATGGTTCTCTCACGAGCCGTACGGGCCGGGGGCAGCTTGGCAGAGGTGTTCGTGGTGCACACAGCAGAAGTGGCGTTGGAGACAGGGGTTTCATGACAATGTTGTGGACTGATTTTTCAAATACCGCTCACACAACTGGTAATACTGCATCGATGGAAAGTGACAGGAGACAGCAGTTGTCAACTATGGTTACAAACTACTTTTCCTCCCATATCGATGTTCTCCCACACAGGTCATTCCCCTTTGACTATTGGGCCGCTAAACTGGACACCTGGCCTGAATTGGCCCAATATGCCTTACAGGAGCTCGCTTGCCCAGCTGCAAGTGTGCTATCGGAAAGAGTCTTCAGTGCAGCTGGATCAATCCTGACAGAAAAAAGGACCCGTCTGTCAACCCAAAATGTGGATGATCTAACCTTCATTAAAATGAACCACGCATGGGTTTCCAAGGATTTTGTCCCACCTTCCCCTGATGACACATAGGGTGACAGAAAAATGGCTTGCTTTGGTCCACCTCTTCCTGGTACTTCACCTATTTCGCCTTTTGCATCAGCTGAATGTCCAACATCAACATATGCCACTTTCTAAAACTCCCTAACTGTGCTGCCTCCCCCCCCATGGCCGGGGTCACCACCTAGCGCACGACACCGTGCGAGTGCCGTTGCCCTGGACAGGTGGGTAGGCCGACTCTTGGGCGCGGGCACTGGCACAGGGTCCCTCATAGTGCAATCAAGTGTCTCTGACGGCGGTGGTGCACACCCGCCGTCAGACACACCGCTGTACTATGAGGGGCCCAGTGCCAGTACCGACGCCCACGAGTGGGCCCCCCTTGCTTGGGCAGGGCCCCAGCATTTTCAATCTTTACCTCTCCCTGCTCCTCCGCTGTGTAATCTGGGCCGTCAAATCCATACTGTGCCTGACACCGTCTGAGCCTGCCTCCTGATGTATAGACATATATTTTGAATGTGTACGCTATCCATACATGTTATCCGGGGATACGGTACCCTTTCTAACCTTTGTGCAATCACGTGCAATCCATACTGGGCCTAACACCGTCTGAGCCTGCCTCCTGAGACATATATTTTGAATGTGTACGCTATCCATACATGTTATCTGGGGATACGGTACCCTTTCTAACCTTTGTGCAATCACGTGCAATCCATACTGGGCCTAACACCGTCTGAGCCTGCCTCCTGAGACATATATTTTGAATGTGTACACTATCCATACATGTTATCTGGGGATACGGTACCCTTTCTAACCTTTGTGCAATCACGTGCAATCCATACTGGGCCTAACACCGTCTGAGAATGATAGATGGGGCCCACCATACACTGGAACATTCCAAAGGTGGACATCAGACACTGGAGCAGCATTTACAGGGCCCATTATACACTAGAGCATTAGAAATGGGGCCCATTATGTTTGGATCATTATTTGGGCCCATAAGACAGTAGAGCTTCATCCATGGGGACCAACATATACTGTAGCATTATGTGGAGCTCATCATATACTGTTTCAAACATTATATGGGACCAATGATTCTGTATGGAGAAATAGATGGGCCTCGTCATGAGATGTAAAAAGTGAGGTATTTTTCATTGTACTATACCGCTATTTCTCTGCCGTATCGGAGCATGATGAGTTGTGGTATGTGTTAAAGGGGCGCTCTTTCACCCAGGGCACATGAAAACCTGGAGCCAGCTCTCCCCCCCACAGTCTGTAGCCAAATAACCCCCATTTTTCAGTGCGTAACTTGTATTATGAAGTTAATTAAGGTTGACAGGCTTAAGTAAGAAGAATTGATGCTTTTGGCATCCAAATGGGCACTGTTGGTGTGTTTCCTGTCCTCCTCTCACTGCCGACTTTTATTCCCCATTGACTTACATTGGGTTTCGTGTTTCGGGACGACCCTGACTTTTCCCTATAATCGGACGATCTTGCTCGACCCGACTTTTGGAAAAGTCGGGTTTCACGAAAAGAAACGCGACCCTAAAAAACCAAAAGTCGCTCAACTCTACTTATAACACCAAACCTTTTTCTCCACTCATAATTAGTGGTTGAGTGAAGCCATTTATTGTCAAACTACTGTGTTTTCTCTTTTTAAATCATGATGATAAACCCAAAAAAAACAAATGACCCTGATCAAAAGTTCATATACCCTGGTGATTTTGGCTTGATAACACGCACAGAAGTTGACACAAATAGGTTTGACTGGCTACTAAAGGTAACATTATCACTCGTGACCTGTTTGCTTGTAATCAATGTGTGTGCATAAAAGCTGAGTGAATTTTTGGGATCCAGACAGACTCTTGCATCTTTCATCCAGCCACTGACATTTCTGGATTGTGAGTCATGGAGAAAAAAACAATTAAAGGGATACAAAAAGATAACCAAGGAATTAATAATGCCAATCAGCAGCATTCAAACTATGATTAACAAATGCAAAATCATGGACTCTGTAAAAACAAAACCACAGTCAGGTAGACCAACAGAAATGTCATCCACAACTGCCAGGTGTAACTAATGGAAGCAGAAGCAGAGATGGTGAAGTTCACATTCGTTTTTATTTTTTAAGTGGAACCTTCGGGACCACGGTCTGAGGGGCTCCGAATGGGGCGTGACTAGTGAGCCCCGGGCACCCATAGTAAAGCCCCTCAGGCAGGGCCAGAATGGAATACCCAGAGGACACAGGTGTTACCTCCAGTTAGACCCTGAACACGTGGCAGCTGTCCCAGCAGGACCAAATGGGATAACTCAAGTTACAGCAGAGTCTGTAATGCGCTGGGTCCTGGATCCGGATAGTTGGTAAGGTGTCGGTTCCAGTGACCTTCACTCAGTCCTTGGACTTGGATGGCTGTATGCGGAACGGGATGGCTTAGGCCCAGATGGTTGCTGATATAACCAGGTAACACAGGATACTGATATGCTGTGGAAACAGAGAGCATTAGACAATGCACAGAGACTGCAGATGCAGCGCAGACAGGTTAGCATGAGAACCGGATGTAGCAATGATAGATACTCGTTGCTCCGGCGCTCTCCCTATGGAGGAGAGGCCAAAAATAGCAGCCAGTGCGCTGCCATTGGTTGATTGCATTTTTTAAATAATGCACGCCGCCCCTTTAAGAAGGCAAGAGAGCGGGCGTGCGTGCCCCAATAGCCTTATCTACAGATCTCCTCACAGGACACCAGGAGGAGGAGGCAGGAGGGAGGACAGAACGCTGAGCAGCAGCATGAGACGCTCGAGGTGAGGGCCCAGAACGGAGAGCAGCGGCAGGCCTGGATGCAGCGCCAGGACAGGGGCCAGGTGTAACACTGGCAGACCTGGGCGCAGCGCCAGGACGGGGACCTGGTGTAACACCAGGAAAATTGTTTGGGATGCAAAGAAAAGCTCACAAATAACATCAGCTGAAATACAGGACTCTCTGAAAACTAGGGGTGGGGCTGTTTCAAGATGCACAATAAGAAGGCACTTGAACAAAAATGGGCTGCATGGTTGAGTTGCAAGAAGAAAGCTATTACTGTGAAATGCCACAAAGTATCTCTCCTACAATACACAAAACAGCACAGAGACAAGCCTCAAGACTTCTGGAACAAGGTTACTTGGAGTGATGAGGCCAAAATTTTACTTTTTGGCCACAACCATAAATGTTACATTTGGAGAGAGGTCAACAAGGCCTATGATGAA
This sequence comes from Dendrobates tinctorius, assembly GCF_039654945.1. NCBI lineage: Eukaryota > Metazoa > Chordata > Amphibia > Anura > Dendrobatidae > Dendrobates > Dendrobates tinctorius. Next base: position 34,672,455 of record NW_027361766.1, read on the forward strand.
AGGAACACCATTCCTGCTGTTAAGCACAGAGGTGGATCGCTGATGTTTTGGGGATGTGTGAGCTACGATGGCGCAGGTAACTTGGTCAAAGTTGAAGGAAAGATGAATACAGCATGTTATCAGCAAATACTGGAGGCAAATTTACACTCATCAGCCAGGAGCTGGACATGGAAGTACTTGGATGTTCGAACATTACAATGATCCAAAACACAAGGCCAAGTCGACCTGTCATTAGCTACAGCAGGACAAAGTTAAGGTTCTGGAGTGGCCATCTCAGTCTCCTGACCTCAATATCATTGAGCCACTCTGGAGACATGTCAGGCGTGCAGTTCATGCTAGACAGTCCTGGAATTTACAGGAACTGGAGGTTTTTTTTGCCAAGAGAGGGCAGCTTTACCATCTGAGAAAATAAAGGACCTCATCCACAACTACCACAAAAGACTTCAAGCTGTTATTGATATTGGAGGGGGCAATACATGGTATTAAGAAATGGGGTATGTGAACTTTTGATCAGGGTCATTGCAGTGTGAATATAAAGATAAATATTTTGAGTCAATATTGAATGCATTGAGAGACCATTACAAAGCTGCATTGCTGGTAATACATGTACAGACAGACAATGCTCACATTGAAACACTCTTGAGAACTGTTTACTTATTGTCTGAAAGCTTTCACCTCATGAACAGTTCTGTTTCTCTATGTTTGTTGTTTGTTTTTGTTAAACATGAAGGTTTATTTAACCTTTATCTGTGTTGGTTTTATCTAACCCTTGTGTGCTTTTATGTATCTATGGGTTTATTGCCCATTTTTTGATGTCTGCCTTGCATCTCTGAGTCATTTTATCTTGAAAGCTGGCCACTGGACAGGGAAGATGAAACCAGAATTACACATCAAATCACCATATAAGGCCAGAGAAACATGACTAAGATAGAAGCAGAAACTTGGGTACGTGTACCGTGTTATGATACCTGCATAAGTAGGGACGCCCTGCAGTGTTGTGAATTTCCCAGGGGTTCTCTGTCTTGTTGTTGCTTCTCTGATATTCCAGACGGATGATGTTTAAAAGCCTCTTGGTGATGATGTGAGTATATGTAGTTAATCTTTATATGTATTTAGTCATTATATGTATTTAATCTTTATATGTACTTAACCTTTGTATGTTAAAATATACAAAAGTGTACGCAATCATACCATGCCTTTAATTTTGTACTCAGAAATAAAAAAGTAGTAGCCTTCTTTAAAGCTGTATCCGAACCTTAGGCCGGAGTCAGACACAACGTATAAAAATACAGTCCATATTTTACAGTCGTAATACGCAGAAATGTTCCCTGAACAGTGATCCACATGTCATCCGTTGGCAAGGCGTGGCTGCGTTTTTTGCACATGTAGGCATCCGTATGACATCCGTATGGCATCTGTATAGCGTTTTTTCTCGCAAACCTTGCAAAATGGACATTTAACGGTTTTGAGGCCTGAAAATGATTTAATTCATCATCAGCAACCCTATTTATTGCCTCTGCCTCCAATCTGGAAATTTTGGTGCTGTGCTTGTGTTGGTGTATTTGTGTGCAAAATGTCAGACAGACTTAGGTTCACCCCAACTGAGCGGGTGCTATACAACTGGGTTTTGTCCCACCGCTTTGGCCAGCCATACCCAGTGATTGTGGATCCAAGGAGGAGGAGATGAATGTGGGTCCATCCGCTTTTGAGGCAATGCCTCACTAAAGGCCATTTCCACCATCTCTTTTTTTGCATCTCTGTGGACCCATCCCGACAAGTTTTACCAATATTGTCGCATGAGCCTTGCCACCTTTGATATTTTGATGGAGACAGTGTGCCCTGGGATCACCGTTCAGGACACCAGGATGTGCAAATGTTTTTCTGCTGAGGAGCGCCTTCTCCTTACGTTCCGGTATTTATTCCTCCTCATACTCTATGTTGATGATGTTTTGAAATGTAGTATATCGCTCTGGTTACAAATTTAAGTTGTTTTATTTTTAATATATATCCAAAATCTAAACTTGCATTGATAATAGTATGTATTTGTTTTGTAAAATCGCATAACCATTGGAACTCTTTTAATGTTGTTATTGCATGGCTTGTTAGTTAGACACTGCAAGTTTGCTGAATATGATTTGTTTTAAACCTTGAACATGTTTGTTATTTTTTTTTCTTTTCTTTTAGCTTCCTTACAACTGGTCTGTCATATGCGGCACTCCATCATGAATTTTTGATAGGGAAATCCACAATATCAGGCATAGTCCGGTCTATCTGTTCCGAAATCTGGTCACGACTTCATCAAGTGGTCATGCCTGAGCCCAAGATGGAAGACTGGTTGCGGATTTCCATGGGATTTGAGGAGCACTGCCACATTCCCAATTGTATTGAAGCCCTGGATGGGAAGCACATCCGTGTGCGTAAGCCGCCAAACTCAGGGTCTCAATTCTATAATTATAAACAATATTTTTCTGTAGTGTCATTGGCCCTGGTCGACAGTCACTACAGGTTTATAATTGTAGATATTGGGGTCTATGGAAGAACTGGAGACTCTAGAGTCTTCAATTCTTCTATTATGGACTGGCGGCTGAGCAATAACCAGTTGGACCTACCACCATCACGTCAGCTTCCAGGCTCCAATCTTGAACCTGTGCCTTTTGTCCTTGTTGCAGATGAGGCCTTTTAGTTGACCCTTCATGTAATGAGGGCATATCCCCGTAGAAACCTGGACCACCGGCGCAGAATCTTTAACTTGCGCCTATCACGCGCACCAAGACTGGTGGAGTGCTCCTTTGTCAGTCTTTGTGTCAAATGGCGGGTCCTCCAGTCAGCCATTCAGCTGAGTGAAGCTAACGTTAATGAGGTCATTAACCCCTTTACCCCCAAGGGTGTTTTGCACGTTCATGACCGGGCCAATTTTTACAATTCTGACCACTGTCCCTTTATGAGGTAACAACTCTGAAACGCTTCCATGGATCCCACTGATTCTGACATTGTTTTCTCGTGACATATTGTACTTCATGATAGTGGTAAAATTTCATTCAAATAACTTTCCTTTATTTGTGAAAAAAATGGAAATTTGGCGAAAATTTTGAAAATTTTGCAATTTTCCAACTTTGAATTTTTATGCCCTTAAATCACAGAGATATGGCATAAAAAAAAACTTAATAAATAACATTTCCTACATGTTTACTTTACATCAGCACAATTTTGGAACAAAAATTTATTTTTGTTAGGAAGTTGTAAGGGTTAAAATTTTACCAGCGATTTCTCATTTTTGCAACACCATTTTATTTTTACGGACCATATCACATTTGAAGTCACTTTGAGGGGTCAAAATGATAGAAAATACCCAAAAGTGACTCCATTCTAAAACTGCACCCCTCAAGGTGCTGAAAACCACATTCAAGAAGTTTATTAACCCTTCAGGTGCTTCACAGGAATTTTTTGAATGTTTAAAAAAAATGAACATTTTACTTTTTTTCACAAAAAAATTACTTCAAGTCCAATTTTTTAATTTTACTAAGGGTAACAGGAGAAATTGGACTGCAAAAGTTATTGTGCAATTTGTCCTGAGTACGCTGATACCTGATATGTGGAGGGGAACCACTGTTTCTGCGCTTGGCAGAGCTGAGAAGGGAAGGAGCGCTGTTTGACTTTTTCAATGCAAAATTGGCTGGAATTCAGATCGGACGCCATGTCACTTTTGGAGAGCCCCTGATGTACCTAAACAGTGGAAACCCCCCATAAGTGACCCCATTTTGAAAACTAGACCCCCCAAGGAACTTATCTAGATATGTGGTGAGAACTTTGAACCCCCAAGGGCTTCACAGAAGTTTATAACGTACAGCCGTACAATTAAAAAATCATATTTTTTCCACAAAAATGATCTTTTCACCCCCAATTTTTATTTTCCTAAGGGTTACAGAACCCTAAAGATTATTGTGCAATTTGTCCTGAGTACGCTGATACCTCATATGTGGGTGTAAACGACTATTTGGGTGCATGGCAGAGCTCGGAAGGGAAGCAGCGCCATTTGACTTTTTTGGCTGGAATTGGGATTGGACGCCATGCCGCGTTTGGAATGCCCCTGATGTGCCAAAACAGTGGAAACCCCCGACAAGTAACCCCATTTTGGAAAATAGACCCCCTAAGGAACTTATTTAGATGAACCCCCCACTGCTTCACAGAAGTTTATAACGCCCAGGCGTGAAAATAAAAAAATCATATTTTTTCGACAAACATCATCTTTCTGTCCCCAATTTTTTATTTTCCCAAAGATAACAGGAGAAATTGGACCCTGAAAGTTGTTGCCAATTTGTCCTGAGTACGTTGATACCCCATATGTGGGAGAAAACTACTGTATGGAGACATGTTGGGGCTCGGAAGGGAAGTAGTGACGTTTTGGAATGCAGACTTTGATGGGATGGTCTGCGGGTGTCATGTCACGTTTGGAGAGCCTCTGATGTGCCTAAACTGTTGAAACTCCCCACAAGTGACCTCATTTTGGAAACTAGACCCCCCAAGGAACTTACCTAGATATGTGGTGAGCTCTTTGAACCCCCAAGTGCTTCACAGAAGTTTATAACGCCCGGGCATGAAAATAAAAAAATCATATTTTCTTTCCACAAAAATGATATTTTTGCCCCCAATTTTTTATTTTCCTAAGGGTAACAGGAGAAATTGGACCCCAAAAGTTGTTTTGCAATTTGTCCTGAGTAGGCTGATACCCCATATGTGGGGGTATAACACTGTTTGGGCGCATGGCAGAGCTTGGAAGGGAAGGAGCACCATTTGACTTTTTCAACGCAGAATTGGCTGAAATTGAGATCAGACGCCATGTTGCGTTTAGAGAGCACCTGATGTGCCCACACAGTGGAAACCCCCCAATTCTATCTCCAACACACCCCTAACCCTAATCTCAACCCTAACCCTAGCCCTAACCCTAGCCCTAACCCGAGCCCTAGCCCTAACCCTAACCCTAATGGGAAAATGGAAATAAATACTTTTTTTTAATTTTATTATTTTTCCCTAACTAAGGGGGTGATAACGGGGGGTTTGACTTAATATTTATGATGGGTTTCTATGCTTGGCAGCTGTCACATGCTAAATGACGCTTTTTATTGTAAAAATAGTTTTTGCATCACCACATTTTCAGAGCTATAACTTTTCCGTATTTTGACCCACCGAATCATGTGAGGTCTTATTTTTTGCGGGACGAGTTGATGTTTTTAATAGTACCATATTTGGGCACGTGACATTTTTTGATCGCTTTTTTTTCTGATTTTTGTGACACAGAATGAACAAAAAAACAACAATTCATGAATTTCTTTTGGGGAGTGTGTTTACACCATTCCGCGTGCGGTAAAATTGATGAAGCGGTTTTATTCTTCGGGTCAGTTCAGTTACAGTGATACCTCATTTATGTAATTTTTTTATGTTTTGGCGCTTTTATGCAATGAAAACAATTTTATATAAAAATTAATTATTTTTGCATCACTTTATTCTGCAAGCTATAACTTATTTATTTTTTCGCTGATGATGCTGTATGGTGGCTCTTTTTTTGTGGGACAAGATGACGTTTTCAGCGGTACCATGGTTATTTATATCCATCTTTTTGATCGCACGTTATTGCACTTATTGTTCGGTGGTATGATAGTAAAGAATTATTTTTTGCTTTGTTTTTTATTTTTATTTTTTAAGGGGTTCGCTAAAGGGGTTAACTAATACGACAGTTTTATAGGGCGGGTCATTACGGACGCGGCGGTACTTTTATTTATTTATTTTTTTATTTCCAAAAAATGAATTTATTAGGGAATATTTTTTTTATTTATTTAGCGATTTTTTTTCTAAATTAATTTTACACTTTTTTTTAAACTTTATGACATTGTCCCAGGGGGGACATAACTTTCATGTGACAGATCGCTGATCTGTCACATCACAGATCGCTGTGACAGATCAGCGATCTATCACAGGCAGTGCAGAAGGCTTCCTCATTCCTCCGCTGCAAGGTCACACAATAATCTATTAGTACATTGCCCAAAACACTTTAACATAAATTTAACAATTTCATGTGGCCTAGTAAGGTGTCATTTAAACATAAGCTATATTACACAGAATGGGAAAAACATACACATAATTTTATCTTAGGGTCTAATGGGAAAGCGTGTTATTTTGTGCATTAATAGGATTTTTAATAAAGGATAGAACTTATGGATTTATTGCTGGCTCTCACTTCGACGGCCCTCAAAATCGTTAATCATTTGGACATAGATCCTCCTCCATGCCGCCTCTTTTTTGGCCCAGTCGGAATAATATGCATTCCTCTGGTCCCACAGTTCTGGCCTCTCTTGGATCAGAACAATAAGCATTTTTACATTTATGTAGGTAGACATGTTGGTGGACTCCGTGGAGGCGTTCTTCCGGGATGTCTGGAGCGCTTTCTAAGCTAATTAGCATGTCAAAGCTTCCTCATAATGGCTGAGCCCATTTCCTGTCACCTGGAGAAGTCTTGCGTATTTCTCGCAAGTCACACTTGTCGTCCGTGTGTAAACCGTAGTTTTCTCGCACCCATAGACTAGCATTGGCGCATTTTTGGAGGAATACGCTGACAATCGCAGCATGCTGCGATTTTCTCAGCCCGTGAAATACGGCCGAGAAAAAAACGGCTGATGGGAGCTGCCCCATAGATTAGCATTGGTCCGAGTGCAATGCGTTGTTTTTGCGCCTCTCACTTGTCTGTATTTCTCTCTAGTGTGACTCCTGCCTTAGTGTTAAAAACTTGGTGATAAAGTCATTTGGATGTTTTGGGAAAAAGTTTTGGTGTTATCATTCGTATTCTCTGAAAAGAGAGAATATGAATGATTACACTGAAAATTCTTCCTGGGTATGTAATCTTTTGAGCACAACTGAACATGGTTAAATACATGAAGAAATGTAAAAAATAACGCCAAGGTAAGGGGGAGGGATGTAGACAATCACATGTCATAAAAATCATACAAAGGACAGAGAGTATATGCATGCCATTCCTAATACATAATGACAACTAGGGGACAATATATATTAATATATATGTTAACCCCTTAACCCCTTCATGACCCAGCCTATTTTGACCTTAATGACCTGGCCATTTTTGGCAATATTGACCAGTGTCCCTTTATGAGGTAATAACTCAGGAACGCTTCAACAGATCCTAGCGATTCTGAGAATGTTTTTTCGTGACATATTTGGCTTCATGTTAGTGGTAAACTTAGGTCAATAATGTTTGCATTTATTTGTGAAAAAAATGGAAATTTGGCAAAAATTTCGCAATTTTCACATTTTTAATTTTTATTCCGTTAAACCAGAGAGTTATGTGACACAAAATAGTTAATAAATAACATTTCCCACATGTCTACTTTACATCAGCACAATTTTGGAAACAAAATTTTTTTTTGTTGGGAAGTTATAAGGGTTAAAAGTTGACCAACGATTTCTCATTTTTACAACAAAATTTACAAAACCATTTTTTTTAGGGACCACCTCACATTTGAAGTCACTTTGAGGGGTCTATATGGCAGAAAATACCCCAAAGTGACACCATTCTAAAAACTGCACCCCTCAAGCTACTCAAAACTATATTCAAGAAGATTATTAACCCTTCAGGTGCTTCAAAGCAACTAAAGCAATGTGGAAGGAAAAAATGAACATTTTAATTTTTCCAATAAAAAATTTCTTTTAGCATCAATTTTTTCATTTTTACATGGGCAACAGGATAAAATGGATCCTAAAATTTGTTGGGCAATTTCTCTTGATTACACCGATACCTCATATGTGGTCATAAACCACTGTTTGGGCGCACGGCAGGGCTCAGAAGGGAAGGAGTGTCATTTGACTTTTTGAATGGAAAATATGCTGGAATATTTAGCGGTTGCCATGTCGCGTTTGGAGAGTCCCTGTGCGCCTAAACATTGGAGCTCCCCCACAAGTGACCCCATTTTGGAAACTAGACTCTCCAAGGAACTTATTTAGATGCATAGTGAGCACTTTGAACCGCCAGGTGCTTCACAAATTGATCCATAAAAAAAAAGGACTTTTTTTCACAAAAATTTTCTTTTAGCCTCAGTTTTTTCATTTTCACATGGGCAATGGGATAAAATGGATCCTAAAATTTGTTGGGCAATTTCTCCTGAGTGCACAGATACCTCATATGTGATCATAAACCACTGTTTGGGCACACGGCAGGGTCCCGAAGGGAAGGAGCACCATTTGACTTTTTGAATGGAAAATTAGCTCCAATCGTTAGTGGACACCATGCCGTGTTTGTAGAGCCCCTGTGTGCCTAAACATTAGAGCTCCCCCACAAGTGACTCCATTTTGGAAACTAGACCACCCAAGGAACTTATCTAGATGTGTGGTGAGGACTTTGAACCCCCAAGTGCTTCACAGAAGTTTATGACGCAGAAAAGTGAAAATAAAAAAATAATTTTTTTTCCTCAAAAATGATTTTTTAGCCCGCTATTTTTTATTTTCACAAGGCTAACAGGAGAAATTGGACCACAAAAGTTGTTGTGTAATTTGTCCTGAGTACACCGATACCCCATATGTCAGGGAAAACCACTGTTTGGGTGCATGGGAGAGCTCAGAAGGGAAGGAGCGCAATTTTGGAATGCAGACTGATGGGATGTTCTGCGGGCATCATGTTGCGTTTGCAGAGCCCCTGATGTGCCTAAACAGTAGAAACCCCTCACAAGTGACCCCATTTTGGAAACTAGACCCCCCAAGGAGCTTATCTAGATGTGTAGTGAGCACTTTGAACCCCCAAGTGCTTCACAGAAGTTTATAAACGCAGAGCCATGAAAATAAAAAAACATTTTTTTTCCTCAAAAATGATTTTTTAGCCCGCTATTTTTTATTTTCACAAGGGTAACAGGATAAATTGGACCCCTAATGTTGCTGTTCAGTTTGTCCTGAGTACGGTGGCACCCCATATGTGGGAGGGAACCACTGTTTGGGCGCACGGCAGGGCTCAGAAGGGAAGGAGCGACATTTGACTTTTTGAATGGAAAATTAGCTCCAATCGTTAGCGGACACCATGTCGTGTTTGGAGAGGCCCTGTCTGCCTACACTTTGGAGCTCCCCCACATATCACCCCATTTTGGAAACTAGACCCCCTAAGGAAGTTATCTAGATGCATAGTGAGCACTTTGAACCCCCAGTTGCTTTACAGAAGTGTATAACGCAGAGCTGTGAAAATAAAAATATATTTTTTTCCTCAAAAAATGATTTTTTTAGCCCGCTATTTTTTATTTTCACAATAGTAACAGGAGAAATTGGACCCCAAAATTTGTTGTCCAGTTTGTCCTGAGTACGCTGGTGCCCAATATGTGGGGAGGGACCATTGTTTGGGCACACGTCGGGGCTCAGAAGGGAAGTAGTGATGTTTTGAAATACCGACTTGATGGAATGGTCTGCGGGCATCATGTTACGTTTGCAGAGCCCCTGATGTGGCTAAACAGTGGAAACCCCCCACAAGTGATCCCATTTTGGAAACTAGACCCCCAAGGAACTTATCTAGATGTGTGGTGAGCACTTTGAACCCCCAAGTGCTTCACAGAAGTTTATAATGCAGAACCGTGAAAATAAGAAATCTATTTTTTTCCTCAAAAAATGATTTTTTAGCCCGCAATTTTTTATTTTCACAAGGTTAACAGGATAAATTCGACCCCAAAAGTTGTTGTCCAGTTTGTCCTGAGTACGCTGGTACCCCATATGTGGGGGGGACCACTGTTTGGGCACACATCGGGGCTCAGAAGGGAAGTAGTGACGTTTTGAAATACCGACTTGATGGAATGGTCTGCAGGCGTCATGTTATGTTTGCAGAGCCCCTGATGGGCCTATACAGTGGAAACCCCCCACAAATGACCCCATTTTGGAAACTAGACCACCCAAGGAACTTATCTAGATATGTGGTGAGCATTTTGAACCCCCAAGTGCTTCACAGAAGTTTATAACGCAGAACCGTGAAAATAAAAAATCTTTTTTTTTCCTCAAAAAATGATTTTGTAGCCCGCAATTTTTTATTTTCACAAGGTTAACAGGATAAATTCGACCCCAAAAGTTGTTGTCCAGTTTGTCCTGAGTACGCTGGTTCCCCATATGTGGGGGGGGACCACTGTTTGGGCACACATCAGGGCTCGGAAGGGAAGTAGTGACGTTTTGAAATACCGACTTGATGGAATGGTCTGCGGGCGTCATGTTACGTTTGCAGAGCCCCTGATGTGCCTAAACAGTGTAAACCCCCACAAGTGACCCCATTTTGGAAACTAGACCCCCCAAGGAACTTATCTAGATGTTTGATGAGCACTTTGAACCCCCAAGTGCTTCACCAAAGTTTATAACTCAGAGCCGTGAAAACAAAAAAAATCATTTTTTTTCACAAAAATCATTTTTTTAGCCCCCAATTTTTTATTTTCCCAAGGGTAACAGGAGAAATTAGACTCCCAATGTTGTTGTGCAATTTTTCCTGAGTACGCTGATACCCCATATGTGGGGACAAACCACTGTTTGGGCACACGTCGGGGCTCGGAATGGAGAGAGTGCTGTTTGACATTTTGAACGCAAAATTGGCTGGAATAAATCGGGGCGCCATGTCACGTTCGGAGACCCCATGATGTGCCTAAACAGTGGAAACCCCTCAATTCTAACTCCAACTCTAACCCCAACACACCCCTAACCCTAACCCAACCCTAATAATAACCCTAACCACAGCCCTAATGCCAACACACCCCTAACCCTAATCCCAATTCTAACCCTAACTACAAGCCTAACCCTAATCCCAACCCACCCCTAACCCTAATTCCAGCCCTAACCCTAATTCCAGCCCTAACCCTAATTCCAGCCGTAACCCTAATTCCAACCCTAACCCTAATTCCAGCCCTAACCCTAATTCCAACCCTAACCCTAATTTTAACCCTAATTTTAACCCTAACCCTAATTTTAACCCTAATTCCAAACCTAACCCTAATTCTAGCCCTAACCCTATTTCTAACCCTAACCCTATCTGTAACCCTTATTCCAACCCTAACCCTAATTCCAACCCTAACCCTAGTTCGAACCCTAAATGGAAAAAAAAATATTTTTTTTATTTTATTATTTGCGCCTGGCTATGGGGGTGATAAAAGGGGGGTGTATTTACTTTTTTTTTTCATTTTGATCACTGTGAGAGTGTATCACAGTGATCAAAATGAAAAATGAACGGGCAACCGGCAAATTCATGGGCGCCACCATCTTGGACAATGGCAGGCGCACTGCGCATGCGCCCGCCATTTTGCAAGATGGCGGCGCCCATGATCCGGACGCCGGAAGCCACGGCGGGACACCGGGAGCACGATCGGAGGTCCTGGGGGGATCGGAAAGTGGGAGGGAGCGATAGGAAGGGGAGGGGGAGCAGGTGATGACGGCGGCGAACGATCGCCGCCGTCCATCGGTGGCGGGGGCCGATCGGCCCGACCAGTCGGTGTGTGGGGGGGTCGGGGGTCGGTGTCCAGCCATGTCCGATGCTATTGCAGCATCGGCCATGGCTGGATTGTAATATTTCACCAAATTTCATTGGTGAAATATTACAAATCGCTCTGATTGGCTGTTTCACTTTTAACAGCCAATCAGAGCGATCGTAGGCACATGGGGGCTGAGCCACGCCCCCAGGGATTAACTGTAGAGTGTCCTTTGTGTGCGGGTCGGGTGACCTTTCAGTGACCCCGGTCACCCGACCCGCAGGGGGGCTATTTATATCATGACGCCTACGTAGGCGTCATAGGTCATTTGGGCACGACTTTTCATGACGCCTACGTAGGCATCATGGGTCGTGAAGGGGTTAAGGCCCAAACCTCTTTGCAGGTTAATGACCAGGCCTTAATTTTAAAATCTGACCACTGTCAATTTATGTGGTTATAACTCTGGAACCCTTCAATGGATCCCACTGATTCTGAGAATATTTTTTTCAAGACATAGTGTACTTTAAGATAGTGGTTTAATTTCTTTACAATTTCTTGTGTTTATTTGTGAAAAAAAATTAAATTTGGCAAAAATTTTGAAAATGTCAGAATTTTTCATACTTTAAATTTTTATGTCCCTAAACCAGAGCATTATATCACACAAAATAGTTAATAGATAACATTTCCTGCATATCTACCTTACATTAGCACAATTTTTGAAACATATTTTTTAGGAAGTTATAAGGGTTAAAAGTTAACCAGCAATTTTTCATTTTTACAGCAAAGTTTACAAAACCACTTTTTTAGGGACCACCTCACATTTGAAGTGACTTTGGAGTCCTATAAGACAGAAAATACCCAAAAGTGACACCATTCTAAAAACTGCACCCCCTCATGGTATTCAAAACCACATTCAAGAAATTTATTAACCCTTCATGTGCTTCACAACAACTGAAGCAATGTGGATGGAAAAAATTAACATTTAACCTTTTTTCACAAAAAAAATTTGGACACAATTTTTTTAATTTTATTAAGGATTTCAGGAGAAGCTGAACTACATTATTTGTTGTGTAATTTCTCCTGCGTACACTGATACCCAATGTGTAGAGGAAGACCACTCTTTAGGTGCATGGCAGAGCTCAGAAGGGAAGGAGCACCATTTGAGGTTTGAACGTAAAATTGTCTGGAATTCAGAGAGGACGCCATGTTGCATTTGGAGAGCCCCTGATGTGTTTAAACAGTGGAAACCCCCATAAGTGACCCCATTTTGCAAAGTAGACACCTCAAGGTGTTGCTACCAATGTGTCAAGAGTGGGAGAAGAGGGTTGCATTGACAAACCAACACAATGGGCAGCAGTTTGAACACATTTTATAAGTGGTCATAAACTTGTAAATAACTCATGAAAGAATAAAATTACGTTAAAACCAAGCACACCATTGTTTTTCTTGTGAAATTCTTGATAAGTTGATGAGTCACATGACCCTCTTCCCATTGAAAAAAATAAGGTTGGATCCAAAATGGCCAACTTCAAAATGGCGGCCATGGTCACCACCCGTCTTTAAAAGTTCCCCCCTCCCATATACTAATGTGCCACAAACAGGAAGTTGATATCACCAACCATTCCCATTTTATTTAGGTGTATCCATATAAATGGCCCACCCTGTATATACAATAGTTTCAGTGTATCATGTGATGTTTTCAGCAGTCACAGCACCTCCTATATAATGTATAAAGTAGAGTCTTAGTGTATGCTAAGTGAGTATATATAGGTGTCTTAATGTATCCTATGTGATGTTTATTCAGCAATCGTATTATATCCAAAGTGATGTACTGTATGTTCCTATTTGATATATAAAAACAGTGTATCCTATGTGATGTTCAGTTGTGTGAAAAAGTGTTTGCCGCCTTCCCGATTTCCTATTCTTTTGCAAGTTTGTCACACTTAAATGTTTCAGATCACCAAACTAATTTAACCCCTTCACCCCAAAGGGTGGTTTGCATGTTTTTACAATTCGCACCACTGTCCCTTTATGAGGTAATAACTCTGGAAGGCTTCCATGGATCCTGGTGATTCTGACACTGTTTTCTCATGACATATTGTACTTCATGATAGTTGTTAATTTTTTTTATATTACTTGCGTTTATTTGTAAAAAAAAATGGAAATTTGTCAAAAATTCTGAAATTTTCTTAATTTTCCAACTTTGGATTTTCATGCCCTTAAATCACAGAGATATGTCACATAAAATACTTAATAAGTAACATTTGCCACAAGTTAACTTTACATCCTCACAATTTTGGAACCAAATTTTTTTTGTTAGGAATTTATAAGGATTAAAAGTTGACCAGCGATTTCTCATTTTTACAACACCATTTTTTTTTTCTTAAGGACCAAATCACATTTGAAGTCACTTTGTGGGGTCTATATGGTAGAAAAAACCAAAAGTGACACCATTCTAAAAACTGCACTCCTGTATTTTTGCCCCCAATTTTTTAATTTCCCAAGGGTACCAGGAGATATTGGACCACAAGAGTTGTTGTGCAAATTGTCCTGAGTTCACTAATACCCTATATATGTAGGTAAACCACTGTTTGGGGCCTGGCAGAGCTCAAAAAGGAAGGAGCGCCATTTGACTTTTTCAACGCAAAATTGACTGAAATTAAGATCGGACGCCATGTCGCATTCGGAAAGCCCCTTTTGTGCCTAAACAGTGGAAACTTGTCACAAGTGACACCATTTTAGAAACTAGACCACCTAAGAAACTTATCTAGATGTGTGGTGAGCACTTTGAACCCCCAAGTGCTTCACAGAAGTTTATAACGTAGAGCAGTAAAAATAATCTAGATGGGCATTTCCTGAAGGAAATACATGATGCTTGAACAGCGCTGCCAGCTTTACAGCAGTGTATCAGGTGTCGACTGTAAGAAAGTAAAGTTAGAATATGAATGTTGTGTATAGCGATCACACAACCTGGGATGGGTTGTATATGAAGCCAATGGGGGTGATGTAGTGATGTCACCATCATATAATATTGGGTGCAGGCTAAAGGTCCTGTGTGATGTCACCACCATTTGCTTCAAGGGGACCCTGGGACCCACAGTGATAGAATGAATGGGATCCGGACACTTGTGAAGAACAGGCAGACTGTCCTCGGCAGAGTCTGTATGTAAGAAATTGTGGCTGCTGAGTTTTATTTATTGATTTCACTAGAAATTCTGATTGCAACAAATAATCTCTCTAACAGCAAGTTCTCACAGTTAGACTCTGCTAATGTAAAGTCTGTCTGCTTTTGGCAGATTTTAATAGGGACCTCCATAATGGAAACAAACTATTTTTTATGTAGCTAATGAAGTCACATTTAGGGCTAGTACACACAGTCAGAATAAATAATCGGTTGAATTCGGATGTAAAAATCGGACTGTGTGTACTAGCCCTTATAAAGCAGTGTATAAGTGTACACATACTACAGTATGATTACTTACATATAGCTTTAAAATCAAAGGAAAGCGAATTAGAATGTTTTATGCTAAGTCAGAGAACAGGAAGCCTGTGCTAGTACTGCACCAAACACACCAGGTGCTCTTACGCTTCATGCCCCTTTGACAATATGAAGTAAAAACACAAACAACTTTGTAAATTGTAAATGGGTGGAGATGGCCACAGCTTTTAATAAATCAGAAACTCTCACATTTTAAAAATTAAAACCATTGAAATGGAACAGGAAGCAGGGTGCCACACAGACTTTTGGCGTGCACTAGTGCCTTCCCATATAATTATAT
Organism: Dendrobates tinctorius; assembly: GCF_039654945.1. Classification (NCBI taxonomy): domain Eukaryota; kingdom Metazoa; phylum Chordata; class Amphibia; order Anura; family Dendrobatidae; genus Dendrobates; species Dendrobates tinctorius. Next base: position 34,687,705 of record NW_027361766.1, read on the forward strand.
CCACTCCGTTAAAATATACCGTCAGCTGTGACTTAATAACAATACATCAAGAATAAACACCCAAAATGAAACAACATGTAAACCATATATACACTCACTGGCCACTTTATTAGGTACACCATGCTAGTAAGGGGTTGGACCCCCTTTTGCCTTCAGAACTGCCTCAATTCTTCGTGGCAGAGATTCAACAAGGTGCTGGAAGCATTCCTCAGAGATTTTGGACCATATTGACATGATGGCATCACACAGTTGGCGCAGATTTGTCGGCTGCACATCCCTGATGCGAATCTCCCGTTCCACCACATCCCAAAGATGCTCTATTGGATTGAGATCTGGTGACTGAGGAGGCCATTTGAGTACAGTAAACTCATTGTCATGTTCAAGAAACCAATCTGAGATGATTCGAGCTTTATGACATGGCGCATTATCCTGCTGAAAGTAGCCATCAGATGTTGGGTACATTGTGGTCATAAAGGGATGGACATGGTCAGCAACAATACTCAGGTAGGCTGTGGTGTTGCAACGATGCTCAATTGGTACCAAGGGGCCAAAAGAGTGCCCAGAAAAAATTCCCCACACCATGACACCACCACCACCAGCCTGAACCGTTGATACAAGGCAGGATGGATCCATGCTTTCATGTTGTTTACGCCAAATTCTGACCCTACCTTCCGAATGTCGCAGCAGAAATCGAGACTCATCAGACCAGGCAACGTTTTTCCAATCTTCTACTGTCCAATTTCGATGAGCTTGTGCAAATTGTAGCCTCAGTTTCCTGTTCTTAGCTGAGAGGAGTGGTACCCAGTGTGGTCTTCTGCTGCTGTAGCCCATCTGCCTCAAAGTTCGACGCACTGTGCGTTCAGAGATGCTCTTCTGCCTACCTTGGTTGTAACGGGTGGCAATTTGAGTCACTGTTGCCTTTCTATCAGCTCGAACCAGTCTGCCCATTCTCCTCTGACCTCTGGCATCAACATGGCATTTCCGGCCACAGAACTGCCGCTCACTGGATTTTTTTTCTTTTTCGGACCATTCTCTGTAAACCCTAGAGATGGTTGTGCGTGAAAATCCCAGTAGATCAGCAGTTTCTGAAATTCTCAGACCAGCCCTTCTGGCACCAACAATCATGCCACGTTCAAAGGCACTCAAATCACCTTTCTTCCCCATACTGTTGCTCGGTTTGAACTGCAGGAGATTGTCTTGACCATGTCTACATGCCTAAATGCACTGAGTTGCCGCCATGTGATTGGCTGATTAGAAATTAAGTCTTAACACACAGTTGGACAGGTGTACCTAATAAAGTGGCCAGTGAGTGTATATATGTATTGATATATATATATATATATATATATATATCTATATATATACTTATTTTCCTTTTTATATTATCATATATTCTTTATATAATATATGCTTTTTTTTCTTTCTTTTTTTTATAAAGGGGGATTACAATAAAATCCATAAATACAGAGTTCATAACAATACATGGGTTGGAGGGCAGGACAGAAAACACACCTGGTGAGAAGAGAAGAATTCTTATGCTGTACATGCTATATCCAATGTCGGGAACGGTGTCAAATGATGTGACAAGATCTGATTTGTCCTTAAAGGGGTTGTCCGGGCTTTTCATCACACACATCAACAGTCTGCAGATACTCAGCCAAGCAGCTGCTGTACGTGTCTGTACCCTGATAGACAGGGCACTGAACAAGTGCTCGGTCAGTTGGAGAGATACTGCACCACTGTAAATTGGCCATTTCAGTATCGTGCTCAGCCATTCATTGACGCTAGCACTCAACCGCGGCAATGAAGGTCTATGGCCATGGCCACCCACTCGGTCGAGCAGGTGGATGCAGCTGCCGCTCAGTGTAAGGGCGGCTTTCAATTGACAGCCACTCAGCCACAGCAGCAATCGACCACACTTGAGCGGCTGTCAATTGACAAGTGTGAAGGTACTGTAAGGGAATATACCAGGCCATGACAGCAGGAGGTAAGCTAGCCATACCAATTAAATTTAAATTAAAGGAAAAGCATGCAAGGACAACCCAGCGATGAAAACGGCCGGGACTGGAATCTGCCATGCTCAGGAATGCCCTCTGCGATGCTGTATCCCACTGTCATACGAAGCAATTGCCACCGTCACAGCGGGGTATTGCTGAAAGGTCATGGATCAGATGCTCGTTCAGTATGATGGGGACCTTTGTATGATAGCAACCATTTAATTGCAGCTGTACCCCTGAAAAATAAAAATGGACAAAAATGCAAATCGCGTTTTTATGGAAATATTTTGAGGACATTCTTGTGGTGCAAATCATCTTAGGTTGGTAAAAGCCAGAGCGACTGGCATAGTACAGCCCCTCACAAGCCACTTTGGCATGGTGTGGCCCCTTAACAGCCACTATGATGTCAGGGCCTTTCAGGAGCCAGTCTGGCATGCGAGGCCTCTCAGGGGCCACTTTAGTATGTGAAGCCCAAGACCCACTTTGTTGTGCGGGCCCCCTCAGGAGCCAGTCTGGCTCCCAGAGCCCCTCAGAAACCACTTTGGTGCCAATGAACCTCAGGAGCAAGTCTGGCATGCAAGGACTTGCCCCTGGGTAGCCATTTTGGCCCCTTGATAGCCACTTTGATGTGTGGGGCCCAGTGTTAGCCACTTTGGCCCCTTGGTAGCCATTTTGGCATGCAGGAATCCTTGGTAGCCACTTTGGTGCACACAGCCCCTCGGTAGCCACTTTGGCCACTTGGTAGCCACTTTGGCACAATCGGCACCTCGGTACCACATTGGCCACTTGGCAGCCACTTTGGCATGGTCAGCACCTTGGTAGCCACTTTGGCCACTTCGTAGCCACTTTAGCACATTTGTCACCTCGGTAGCCACTTTGGCCACTTGGTAGGCACTTTGGCACCTCGGTAGCCACTTTGGCCACTTGGTAGCCACTTTGGCACATTCGGCAACTCTGTAGCCACATTGACCACTTGGTAGCTATTTTTGCACATTTGGCACCTCGATAGCCACTTTGGCCACTTGGTAGCCACTTTGGCACATTCTGCACCTCGGCAGCCACTTCGGGCCACTTGGTAGCCACTTTGGCACAATCGGTACCTCGGTAGCCACTTTGACCACTTGATAGCCACTCTAGCACATTTGGCACCTCGGTAGTCACTTTGACCACTTGGTAGCCACTTTGGCACATTCAGTGCCTCGGTAGCCACTTTGGCCACTTGGTAGCCACTTTGGCACATTCGGCACCTCGGTAGCCACTTTGGCCATGTGGTAGCCACTTGGTAGCCACTTTAGCCCATTTGGCACCTCAATAGCCACTTTGTCCACTTGGTAGCCACTTTGGCACATTCAGCACCTCTGTAGCCACTTTGGTCACTTGGTAACCACTTTGGCACATTAGGCACCTTGTTAGCCACTTCGGCCACTTGGAAGACACTTTGGAACATTCGGCACCTCGGTAGCCACTTTGACCACTTGGTAGCCACTTTTGCACATTCTGCACCTCAGTAGCCACTTTAGCCACTTGGTAGCCACTTTGGCCACTTGGTAGCCACTTTGGCACATTCTGCACCTCGGTAGCCACTTTTGCCACTTGGTAGCCACTTTGGCACATTCGGCACCTCGTAGCCACTTTGGCCACTTGGTAGCCACTTTAGCCATGATGACACATGCTGCCACTTTGCCTCGGGGACCACCTTGGCACTCCAGGCCCCTCAAGGGCCACTTTGGCACACTGCACTTCTAAAGCCACTTTGGCATCCAAGTGCAGTGATGGTGAACCTTGGAAGCCACTTTGGAACATTCGGCACCTCGGTAGCCACTTTGGCCACTTGGTAGCCACTTTTGCACATTCGGCACCTCAGTAGCCACTTTAGCCACTTGGTAGCCACTTTGGCCACTTGGTAGCCACTTTGGCACATTCTGCACCTCGGTAGCCACTTTGGCCACTTGGTTGCCACTTTGGCACATTCGGCACCTCGGTAGCCACTTTGGCCACTTGGTAGCCATTTTAGCCATGTTGACACATGCTGCCACTTTGCCTCGGGGGCCACTTTGGCACTCCAGGCCCCTCAAGGGCCACTTTGGCACACTGCGCTTCTAAAGCCACTTTGGCGTCCAAGTGCAGTGATGGTGAACCTTGGCACTCCAGCTGTTGGAGAAAAACAACTCCTAGCATGCCTCAACTGCTGCCTCAACTGCTGCAGGTTGCAAGGGCATGCTGGGACTTTGGCCACTTGGTAGCCACTTTAGCACATATGGCACCTCGATAGCCACTTTTGCCACTTGGTAGCCACTTTGGCACAATTAGCACCTCTGTAGCCACTTTGGCCACTTGGTAGCCACTTTGGCACATTTGGCACCTTGGTAGCCACTTTGGCACATTCGGCACCTCAGTAGCCACTTTGGCACATTCGGTACCTCAGTAGCCACTTTGGCCACTTGGTAGCCACTTTGGCACATTCGGCAGCTCGGTTGCCACTTTGGCCACTTACGCAGACACTTTGGCACATTCGACACCTCTGTAGTGACTTTGGCCACTTGGTATCCACTTTGGCACATTCGGCCCCTCGGTAGCCACATTGGTCACTTGGTAGCCACTTTGGCACATTCGGCACCTCAGTAGCCACTTTAGCCACTTGGTAGCCACGTTGGCACATTCTGCACCTCGGTAGCCACTTTGGCCACTTGGTAGCCACTTTGGCATATTCGGCACCTTGGTAGCCACTTTCGCCACGTGGTAGCCACTTTAGCCATGTTGACACATGCTGCCACTTTGCCTCGGGGGCCACTTTGGTGCTCCAGGCCCCTCAAGGGCCACTTTGGCACACTGGGCTTCTAAAGCCACTTTGGCGTCCGACTACAGTGATGGTGAACCTTGGCACTCCAGCTGTTGGAGAACTACAACTCCTAGCATGCTTCAACTGCTGCCTCAACTGCTGCAGGTTGCAAGGGCATGCTGGGAGTTGTAGTTTGCAACAGCTGGAGTGCCAAGGTTAGCCATCACTGGTGGGGCTTTTCAGAAGCCATTGGCACGCTGCGCCTTTAAGACCATGAATCAGCGATCTGTCAGCTTTGTTTAGCTAAGGCTAATTTCACACTTGCTTTTTTTTGCAGCGCGTTTTTCCCGCAAAAAAACGCATTGAAAAAACGCATACAAAAGCATACAACTGCTGCGTTTTTTTCAAGCATTTTTATGAGCATGCATGAAAAAAAGCAGCGTTTTTATGCGTTTGTATGCGTTTTTAGTGCGTTTTTACCGCGTTTGCGTTTTTTCCAAACATTAGGTGGCCCCTCACACTAACCCAAACCATGACTTTACTAACCCTAACCCTGACCCTAACCCTAACCCTGACCCTAACCCTTAACCAAACCATACTTAACCCTAACCCAAAACCTAAACCCTAACTAACCCTAACCCTGACCCTAAACCTAACCCTAACCCTGACCCTAACCCTAACCCTGACCCTAACCCTAACCCTAACCCTTAACCAAACCATACTTAACCCTAACCCAAACCCTAAACCCTAACTAACCCTGACCCTAAACCTAACCCTAACCCTAACCCTGACCCTAACCCTAACCCTGACCCTAACCCTAACCCTAACCCTGACCCTAACCCTAAACCAAACCATACTTTACCCTAACCCAAACCCTAAACCCTAACTAACCCTAACCCTGACCCTAAACCTAACCCTAACCCTAACCCTGACCCTAACCCTGACCCTAACCCTAACCCTGACCCTAACCCTAACCCAAACCCTAAACCCTAACTAACCCTAACCCTGACCCTAAACCTAACCCTAACCCTAACCCTGACCCTAACCCTGACCCTAACCCTAACCCTGACCCTAACCCTACCCTGACCCTAACCCTAAACCAAACCATACTTAACCCTAACCCAAACCCTAAACCCTAACTAACCCTAACCCTGACCCTAAACCTAACCCTAACCCTAACCCTGACCCTAACCCTGACCCTAACCCTAACCCTGACCCTAACCCTAACCCTAACCCTAAACCAAACCATACTTAACCCTAACCCAAACCCTAAACCCTAACTAACCCTAACCCTGACCCTAAACCTAACCCCAACCCTGACCCTAACCCTAACCCTAACCCTAACCCTGACCCTAACCCAAACCCTGACCCTAACCCTTAACCAAACCATACTTAACCCTAACCCAAACCCTAAACCCTAACTAACCCTGACCCTAACCCTAACCCTAACCCTGACCCTAACCCTAAACCCCCTTAACTAACCCTAACTCTAACCCAAACCCCTAAATTCCATGGTTAACAAAAAAAACACATGTGCAAAAAAACGCATACATAAGCATGCCAATGCGCACATATGCGCACCCATAGACTTATAATGGGTGTCTTGCTGTAAAAAAACGCATTGCGCACGCATGCGTTTTTTTGAGGCAAGTCGGACGCCCAAAAAATGCAACAGGATGCATTTTGTGCGCCCGAGCGCATACCGCAAAAAAAAACGCATGCGCGGAAAAACGCGTACAAACGCATGTGTATGCGCACATAAGCGCATCCCATGCAAAGTATAGGGAAAAAAACACATGCGCTATTTAGCGCTAAAATACCGCGAAAAAAAACGCAAGTGTGAAACCAGCCTAATACGGCTCATGTGCGGAAGCTGCATTTGCATAGCTGCCATCTTTGTAAGGTCACTGCACCTGCGCTGTGGCTTCAATCTATGTCAGTTGGGGTTCATAGAAAGGTCGCCATTAATTCCTATGGGAAAATTTTTGCTTAAAATGCGATTTTTTTTTAGAAACTACTAATCGGATCGACTCCAAAAATGCATAACACACCTACCCCACGGAGGGCTTCAAAACGCCACCTGAACGGGGTCTCTGCGCCTAGCGGTTCGGGCCACATTAATTGCAGAAAACGCGGAGAAGAAGTAGAATAATAATAATAAAATATAAGACATCAGATTACAATATGTTGCTTGAACCTAGAGGTTCAAGCACCATAAAAATCATATTTTTTTCCACAAAAGTGATCTCTTCGTTCCCAATTTTTTTTATTTTCCCAAGGATAACAAAAGAAATTGGACCCCAAGAGTTATTGTGCAATTTGACTTGAGTATGCTGATACCCCATAAGAGGGGGTAAACTACTGTTTTGGCACATGGCACAGCTCAGAATGGAAGGTGCACCGGATTTTACTGTTATGGTTTGAAGGTGCCATAACCCACTGGGGGAGTCCATGAGGTGCCAAAACAGCAGAAACCCCCATTATTGACCCAATTTTATGAACTACACCTCTCTGTGAATTCATCAAGGGGTGCAGTGATCATATTGACACCATGGGTGTGTCACAGAATTTTAGACCATTGGGCTGCCATGCGGAGACACTCGGGAGGACGGGTTTAAGTGCTGGGAGCAGTCCGTGACAGCTCCTGGCACTTAGTGCCGGGTATCACCTGTGAGAATCAGCTGACATCCGGCCGCGATTGCTATGACGTACTATTCAGTCCATGGTCAAACAGGCCCAGGGAACATGGATGGAATAGTATGTCAGCTGTCAGAGAGGGGTTAAATATTAGACAAAGATAATACAAGTAAACACAAAATGCAGATTTAAAATGAAGGTGTTTATTATTAAAGGGAACCTGTCACCCCCCACAAGCATTTTTAAGTAAAAGAGCCACCTTGTGCAGCACTAATGCTGCATTCTGTCAGTAGTTCTCTGCGGCTCTCATGCTCAAGATTCCCAGCCCTGCAGTGTGAATAAATCATAAGCGACTGCGGGGCGGGATCGTTGGCCGCGCGTCCACGCAGGCGCGATAGGAAGGCCATGATGTGATAGCACGGGCACCCCTAACTGCGTATGCCCAAGAATATATAGTACAGCGCAGGCGCCAGGATTTCAAATGAATGCTGAGGAGGCGGAGCAAAGACTGAAGGAAGAAATGACTGATGGATGTGTGAGGCGTCTGTGTCAGAGGGGGAAAGACCTGCCCCCCGGTCAAGCTTCAGGTATGTCTGACCTATTTTAAAAACAATTATTTCTGCGGTGGAAGGGACGCTAAATAAAAGAGCCACCTTGACAGAATGCAGCATTAGTGCTGCACAAGGAGGCTCTTTTACTTAAAAATGCCTGGGGGGGTGACAGGTTCCCTTTAAGGGAAAAAGAAATCCAAACCTGCAGGGCCCTGTGTGAAAAAGTGATTGCCCCCTAAACATACTAGCTGGTTGGGTCATCCTTAGCAGCAACAATTGCAATCAAGCGTTTGCGATTACTGGCAATGAGTCTTTTACAAAACTCTAGATGAATTTTGGTCCACTCATCTTTGCAGAACAGTTGTAATCAGGTATGGACTGGGGAGTGAAATTCTGTCCTGGCATTTGAAATCACACAGGTCCATGCTGTCCCCATCCCCATACACCAGATGGGATATATTACTAATATTGCCCTGGATGGAGGAAAGGAAGATTTTCTACAAGGCCAGTATTTCTAATGATACTCGCGGCTGCTGGGGTAAGTGACAGAGTCAGCGACATTGTGCTCCGTCACAACTCTTAACAGAATGGGTGTCTCGAGAACAGCGATTCTGTTAACAATGTAGCAGACAAGGCAGTCCACTACCAGACAGGCCCTTCTGGCATTTGCCAGAATTGCCAGATGGCCAGACCAACCCTGGTTGTAATTAAGCCATATTGGATGGTTTCCGAGCATGAACCACCTTTCTAAGGTCATGCCACAGCATTTGAATTAGAATAAGGTCAGGACTTTGACTAGGCCACTACAAAGTCTTAATTTTATTTTCCTTAAGCTATTCAGAGGTGGACTTGTTGTGTTTTGGATTATTGTCCTGCTGTCTAAACAAAGTACACTTCAACTTGAGGTCATGAAAAGATGGCTTGACATTCAATCTCAGGATTTTTTGGTAGATAGCAGAATGCACAGAATTCATGGTTTCATTTGCCACAGCAAGTCTTCCAGGTCCTGAAGCAGCAAAAAAGCCTCAGACCATCAACACCATATTTTACTGTTAGTATGATGTTCATTTTCTGAAATGCTGTATTACGTCTACACCAGATATAATGAGGCATACACCTTCTAAAATGTTCAACTTTTGTCTTGTCAGTCCACAGAGTATTCTCTAAAAAGTCTTGTGGATAAACAAGATGTTTTCTGGCAAAACTGTGATGAGCTTTTATGTTCTTTTTAGTCAGCAGTGGTTTTCTTCTTGGAGCTCTGTCATGCAGGCCATTTTTACCTAGTCTCTTTCTTATGGTGATTTCATGAACACTGGCCTTAAGTGAGGCATGCATTTCTTTGGATGTTGTGAGGTCTTTTGTGCTCTTTATGTACTCTTTGGGTAATTTTGGTCAGCCAGCCACCACTGTTCCATGTTTTTGCCATTTGTAAATAATGGCTCTCACTGAGGTTCGCTGGAGTCCCAAAGCTTGAGAAATGGCGTTATAATCTTTTCCAAACTTACATTTTTCAATTACTTTGCTTCTCATTGGTTCCAGAATTTCTTTGGATAGCGGCATGATGTCTAGCTTTTGCGGATCTTTTGGTCAACTTCACTTGGTCAGGCAAGTCCTACTTAAGTGAGTTCTTGATTGAGAACAGATGTGGCAGTTATCAGGTCTGCATGTAGCTAGGGAATTTCAATTCAGCTTCCCAAAGATGTGATAAACCACAGTTAGTGTGATAAACCACAGTTAATTCATGTTTTAAGGAGGGGGCAATCACTTTTTCACACAGGGCCCAGTAGGTTTGGATTTCTTTTTGCCTTAACATTAAAGACCTTCATTTAAAAACTGCATTTTGTGCTTACTTGTGTTATCTTTGACTAATATTTCAATTTGTTTAGTGATCTGAAACACTTAATTGCTGCAAATATGCAAAAAAAATAGGAAATCAGGAAGGAGCAAGTACTTTTTCACACAACTGTATGTACATGATAGCCACAGTGTCTACTTTGTGTTTTCTACTGCAATTGCGGTGTTTCTTATATAATGGATTCACCACAGTCTCAATGTATTTAATGTGATGTGTATACATCCATTTCAGTGTGTCCTGTGTGATGTATACATTGAATAGTCTCTCAGACCTTCTTTCTATAAATGTTATATGAGCAGAAATAAGTTTCTTACTTTAAGGAGACATGCAATACATTATAATATAAAATGTATGTGTGTTCGGTACAACTTACTACTTTGAGGAGTTCATTTCAAATCTTTTTACCACAAAGAGTAACCTGGATTCCAGACTAACCAATGAAAACCTGGAAAAGCAGTTGCAAGTAGCAACAGCATCAATACCAGCTAACATCACACACCTCACCAAAGAGAAGCAATTACAGCTATCACATATGGGATGAATAAGGCTAGTTTCACACTAGCGTTTATGAGCGCAGCGACGGCCTGCGCACGGCCGCCACTAAGCCCCGCCCCCTGCCACTGCATGCGCCCTGCGTCCCCTATCTTTATCACAGGGGGCGCAGGCCGTGCGCAGTATGCGTTTGGTGGCGCATGCGCCTTTTTGACGGTGCGCCAACGCAACCAAGCTGCAGCAGGTTGCGTTTGGCGCAGGTCGGCGCACCGTCAAAAGGACGCATGCGCCGCCAAACGCATCCTGCGCACGGCCTGCGCCCCAGTGATAAAGATAGGGGACGCAGGGCGCATGCAGCGTCATGCGCCGGTGGGCGGAGCTACCGGCGGAGGCGCAGCAGGGGCGGGGCTTAGCGGCGGCCGTGCGCAGGCCGTCGCTGCGCTCATAAACGCTAGTGTGAAACTAGCCTTATTCATCCCATATGTGATGTATGTGACAAGTAGCAACAGCATCAATACCAGCTAACATCACACACCTCACCAAAGAGAAGCAATTACAGCTATCACATATGGGATGAATAAGGCTAGTTTCACACTAGCGTTTATGAGCGCAGCGACGGCCTGCGCACGGCCGCCGCTAAGCCCCGCCCCTGCTGCGCCTCCGCCGGTAGCTCCGCCCACCGGCGCATGACGCTGCATGCCCCCTGCGTCCCCTATCTTTATCACTGGGGCGCAGGCCGTGCGCAGGATGCGTTTGGCGGCGCATGCGTCCTTTTGTCGGTGCGCCGACCTGCGCCAAACGCAACCTGCTGCAGCTTGGTTGCGTTGGCGCACCGTCAAAAAGGCGCATGCGCCGCCAAACGCATACTGCGCACGGCCTGCGCCCCCTGTGATAAAGATAGGGGACGCAGGGCGCATGCAGCGGCAGGGGGCGGGGCTTAGTGGCGGCCGTGCGCAGGCCGTCGCTGCGCTCATAAACGCTAGTGTGAAACTAGCCTTATTCATCCCATATGTGATAGCTGTAATTGCTTCTCTTTGGTGAGGTGTGTGATGTTAGCTGGTATTGATGCTGTTGCTACTTGCAACTGCTTTTCCAGGTTTTCATTGGTTAGTCTGGAATCCAGGTTACTCTTTGTGGTAAAAAGATTTGAAATGAACTCCTCAAAGTAATTAAATGTTTGCCCCAAGATAGCAGGCTTATGTACATTTTGAGAATATTGTGTGTTCAAAATATTCCAAAAACCTTTGGCAGAAAAATATGTTTCCCACCCCTGAGATAGCCTAAAGACCTGTATAATAGAGATGAATGGATCAAGGAAAACTCAAATTTTTCTGTTCGTGCTGACTTTCCTGCGGAAATTCAGTTCGCAGAGAAGTTATTCTCTGTGAATTCAATGTCCCTTATTATGCTCTGGGGTGTATCTAGACCCCAGAGCATAGAAATGTAAGATGTAAAAAATAAAAAAAAAGTTATACTTACCTTATCACTCATTTATCTTGCCCCCAGCCCATCGTCAGAACAGGAATTCCCAGCTTAGAGTGAAGAAACCCAGGACACTAGTGCATGTGGCAACAGCAGAGCTGGCATCAGCACCCGGGCAAGTGCCGGGCTCTGAGCAAGTGGGAGGGCCTGTTACGCGTTCTGCCTGCCCCTCTTGTACCGCACCGCTCTCTCGTGTATGACTCTCTGCTTGTGACTTGACTGCTCTCTGCTTGTCCCTTTGGTACCGCACCGCCCTCTTGTGTATGACCATTGGCTTTGTCTGACCTCCCATCTGTTTATCCCTCCTGTACCTCGTTTGCCTGTACTGTGTATGACCACCGTTTTACCCAACTCTGAGTTTTCTACCTTCTCTGAAAGCAGGACGATAAGCCCCGCCCCCTTGCAGTCACATGACCGTAGGTCCTGTGCCGGCTTGCTAAACTTCTGCGTTCAGGTCCTGTGCATCTGTACTTCCCGGCTGTTCCTGTCCCCAGGGGTCCCTACAGTGCGGGTGAGTCCCTGCTCAGTGGAGGGTGTACGCCGGAGCTGTCAGGATCCTGACATTATACGTAACTGCCCGTTATCATTTTTTTTTCTCTCTGCTCCCCTTCTCCTGTGTGTTGTGAGTTCATTTTCCCCTCCGTCACTGAGGCCTGGTGAACTCCCTATTCTAGTGAAGGAAGGTAGTGAGCCTGATTATCAGACACCTGGGACTAATGAAGACGATTGGCTGAGTGGAGTCACTGACTGGATTTAAGGCAGCCTACGCCCTTTCTGCCCTGCAGGTGATTTCTCTGTGGACTCTTGGACACCAGTCTGATTCCTGCTCTCCTAAAGCTAAGTTTTCTGTTTTGCCTTTTGCATCTAAGATTTGTTTTTGTTTTTCTTGCTTTTTGGATTCTGCCACTCCCTGCTGGTGTGCAGTGTTCCGTGAGCTCTGTCCTCTGAAGGTACCTGAGTGCTGATTTAGTTTTTGAAGCTTAGTTGCTTCAGGGCCATTTTTATATCAGCTTGTTGGCTTTTGTCTCTGATAGGGTTTTGGCAGATTGCAGACAGCAGCTTTCCTATCCGTTCCTATCTAGGTAGTTTTTGGGCCCCGTCTTTGCTCAGCCTGTCTTTCTGTCTGTGTAAGTGTTTTCATCTTGCTTAACCGTCATTATATGTGGGGGGCTGCCTATTGCTTTGGGGTCTGCTCTGGGGCAGTTAGATTTCCCCTTTCCTTCTTTAGGCCTATGTATCTCTCTGGCTGTGATCGAGGGGTCTAGGTCATCGTAGGAACCCCCCACGGCTACTGCTAGTTGTGTTGATAGGTTCAGGGGTCTGCAATCTGATAGTTGCCAACTTCTCTGGTTTTCAGGACTTAGCTAGCATTTCTGTTTTTGCCTCCTACGGTGACTCAATCATAACAGAATCACCCGCCCAACCGCAGATCCTGGGGTACTCAATAGCAGGAAAGAATTGTGTTTAAAAAAAAAAAAAAAAGTGTATATTCTTTCCTCTATATCTCTGAGGCCGTAGGGGGAATTTTTTTTTTCTCTCTCAATGGAGATAAAGCAAGTGTCTGATCGTGTGGAGCAGCTCGCTGCTGAAGTGTGAGGAATTTCCGCCTATCTTGCTCGTTCACATGCTGTTGAACCAAAGATCCCCACACCTGATGTATTTTTTGGGGATCGATCTAAATTTTTGAGTTTCAAAAATAATTGTAAATTATTTTTTTCTTTGAAGCCTAACTCGTCAGGGAGCCCCGCGCAGCAGGTTAAAATTGTCATCTCTTTGCTGCGCGGCGATCCCCAGGATTGGGCGTTTTCTTTGAAACCAGATGACCCTATTCTGACTAATGTGAACGCATTTTTTCAAGCCTTGGGGTTGCTGTACGACGAACCTAATGCTATTGATCAGGCTGAAAAGACCCTGTTAGCATTGAACCAGGGTCGAGAATCTGCAGAGTTGTACTCTCAAAAGTTCCGAAAGTGGGCGGTCCTTACTACCTGGAATGATAGTTCCTTGGCTGCTCTCTTTCGGAAGGGTTTGTCAGAAGCCGTAAAAGATACTATGGTGGGATTTCCTGTTCCCTCTGGCTGGACGATTCTATGTCTTTAGCCATTCAGGTTGATCGGCGTTTACTTGAACGCAGGATTACACGAGAGGTGTTGCCACCGGTTGAACAGACGTCTGAACCTATGCAATGTGATAGAGTTTTGTCTAAGGCGCAACGTCATGAATTCAGAAGGCGTAATAAGCTGTGTTTTTTCTGTGGAGATGCCTCACATGTTATTTCTGTTTGTCCTAAACGTGAGAAATGCTTTGCACACAGGTTTTCTGTTGGTGGGGTTCAGCCTAAGTTTCTTTTGGCGATTACTCTGATCTGTTCCCTGTCCACATTTTCCGCCAAGGCTTTTGTGGATTCGGGAGCAGCGCTAAACCTAATGGCTTGGATTTTGCTAAACGTTGTGGATTTCCGTTGACACCTCTGCAGACGCCTATCCCTTTGAGGGGGATTGATGCTACCCCTCTGGCTAAAAATAAACCTCAGTTTTGGACCCAGTTGGTCATGCGGGTCGCCCCAGACCACCAAGAAAATTGCAGATTTTTGGTGTTGCATGGTCTGCATGATGCCGTTGTTCTGGGGTTTCCCTGGTTGCAGATTCATAATCCAGTTTTGGATTGGAAGTCTGTGTCTGTGGTGAGTTGGGGTTGCCGGTGTACCTTTAGTGAGGCTCCGTTTTTTTCCACCTCTCCTCAGTCGCATGAGGTTCCTGACTATTTGGCGGACTACTATGATGTATTTAGTGAGAATGAGTCTGCGTCCTTGCCTCCTCGTAGGAGTTATGACTGTGCAATTGAACTAAACCCGGGGTGTAAATTTCCTAAGGGTCGGCTCTTCAATTTATCTGTACCCAAGCACGAGGCTATGCGGTCCTATATTAAGGAGTCGTTGGAGAAGGGTCATATTAGACCATCCTCTTCACCCTTAGATGCCGGTTTTTTTTTTGTGGCCAAGAAGGATGGTTCTTTAAGGCCTTGTATTGATTATCGTGCCCTCAATAAAATTACTATTAAATATCAGTATCCGTTACCCCTGATTTCGGATCTATTCTCTAGAGTCAGAGGTGCTTGCTGGTTTACCAAGCTTGACCTCAGGGGGGCGTATAATCTTATCCGCATTAAGCAGCGGGATGAATGGAAGACGGCGTTTAATACTCCGGAGGGACATTTTGAGTACCTGGTGATGCCTTTTGGGCTCACAAATGCCCCTTCTGTCTTCCAGTGCTTCATGAACGATATTTTCCGAGACTTTGTCAATAAATTTTTGATTATCTATCTGGATGATATTTTGATCTTCTCCAAGGATTGGGATTCTCATGTGGAACATGTTCGGACTGTGTTCCGGATCTTGAGAGAGAATTCTCTGTATGTCAAAGGATCAAAATGCCTTTTTGGAGTACAGAGAATTTCTTTTTTGGGATTTATTTTGTCGCCGTCAACTATTGAAATGGACCCGGCCAAGGTACAGGCCATTTATGATTGGGTTCAGCCCACTTCTTTGAAGGCCCTCCAGAAGTTTTTGGGTTTTGCTAATTTTTATCGGAAATTTATAGCAACATTTTCTAGTATTGCCAAACCATTGACTGACCTGACCAGGAAGGGTGCGGATGTGTTGAATTGGTCTCCGGAGGCGGTTGCTTCCTTTCAGGAGTTGAAGCGTAGATTTACCTCCGCCCCGGTTCTGCGGCAACCTGATGTCTCACTCCCGTTCCAGGTAGAGGTGGATGCCTCTGAGATTGGTGCAGGAGCGGTGTTGTCCCAAAAGGATCCGGTAACATCTAAAATGAATCCCTGTGCTTTCTTTTCCCGTAAGTTCTCTTCATCTGAACGTAACTATGATGTGGGGAATCGGGAACTGTTGGCCATGAAATGGGCATTTGAGGAGTGGAGACATTGGTTGGAGGGAGCCAAACATCAAGTTGTGGTCCTCACTGACCACAAAAATTTGATTTACCTAGAGTCGGCTAAACGCTTGAACCCTAGACAGGCTAGGTGGGCCTTGTTTTTTACACGTTTTGATTTTGTGATCTCTTTCCTTCCTGGAACTAAGAATGTCAAGGCTGACGCCCTCTCTAGGAGTTTCTTTGCTGATTCTCCAGTGGTGACCAAGCCGGCCACCATCTTAGGCGAAGGGGTAGTTCTTTCTGCCATCTCGCCCGATTTGAGACTTGCTCTGCAAGAGTTCCAGGAGGACAAACCTGAGCGTTGCCCCAGTGGAAAGTTGTATGTTCCTGACCAGTGGAAGAAGAGAGTGATGTCTGAAGTTCATTGCTCTGCATTGGCTGGTCATCCAGGTATTTTTGGTACTAGAGATCTGGTGAGTCGCTTTTTTTGGTGGCCCACCTTGTCTCATGATGTCAGGAATTTTGTGCAGTCCTGTGGGACTTGCTCCCGGTCTAAATCTTGTTCTCGCTCTAGTGGGTTGTTGATGCCTTTGCCGGTCCCCAGGAGGCCATGGACCCATATTTCAATGGATTTCATCTCTGATATGCCGGTCTCTCAAAGAATGACTGTTATTTGGGTGATTTGTGATAGATTCTCTAAGATGGTTCATCTTGTACCACTCCCTAAGTTGCCATCTTCCTCTGAGTTGGTGCCTCTGTTTTTGCAACAGGTGGTTCGCTTGCACGGGATTCCTGAGAACATTGTATCTGACAGAGGAGTTCAATTTGTGTCTAAATTTTGGAGGACGTTCTGTTCCAAGTTGGGAATTCAGTTGTCCTTCTCCTCTGCTTTTCACCCTCAGACCAATGGGCAGACAGAGAGAACAAACCAGACCTTGGAGTCGTATTTGAGATGTTTTATTTCCGCTGATCAGGATGATTGGGTTTCATTTTTGCCCTTGGCCGAATTTGCTTTAAATAATAGAGCTAGTTCTGCCACTTTGATGTCACCTTTTTTTTGTAACTTTGGTTTTCACCCTCGATTTTCTTCAGGACAGGTGGAGCCTTCTGCCTGCCCAGGTGTTGACACTGTGGTGGAGAGAATGCACCAGATCTGGGACCAAGTGGTGGATAAGTTATCTCTCTCCCAGGAAAAGGCCCAGCGGTTTTCCAATCGACATAGGACCATTGGTCCCCAGTTTAAGATTGGTGATATGGTGTGGTTATCATCAAAAAATATTGCTATGAAGGTGGCTTCTCCTAAGTTTAAGCATAGATTTATTGGACCTTACAAGATTTTGGAGATTATTAATCCGGTCTCTTTTCGTTTGGCTCTTCCTGTCACATTTAAGATCCATAATGTGTTCCATAAGTCCTTGTTGAAGAGGTTTGTTGTGCCAGTTGTGCCTGAGGTGGCACCTCCGGACCCTGTATTGGTTGAAGGTAACTTGGAATATGAGGTAGAGAAAATTCTGGATTCCCGTCTGGCTAGACGGAGACTCCAGTATTTGGTTAAATGGAAGGGTTTTGGTCAGGAGGATAATTCCTTGGTCTCTGCCTCTGATATTCATGCCAAAAGATTGGTGCGTGCCTTTCATCGGGCTCACCCTGATCGCCCTGGTAGCATTGCTGAGGGTTCGGTGACCCCTCCTCAAGGGGGAGGTACTGTTGTGAGTTCATTTTCCCCTCCGTCACTGAGGCCTGGTGAACTCCCTATTCTAGTGAAGGAAGGTAGTGAGCCTGATTATCAGACACCTTGGACTAATGAAGACGATTGGCTGAGTGGAGTCACTGACTGGATTTAAGGCAGCCTACGCCCTTTCTGCCCTGCGGGTGATTTCTCTGTGGACTCTTGGACACCAGTCTGATTCCTGCTCTCCTAAAGCTAAGTTTTCTGTTTTGCCTTTTGCATCTAAGATTTGTTTTTGTTTTTCTTGCTTTTTGGATTCTGCCACTCCCTGCTGGAGTGTGCAGTGTTCCGTGAGCTCTGTCCTCTGAAGGTACCTGAGTGCTGATTTAGTTTTTGAAGCTTAGTTGCTTCAGGGCCATTTTTATATCAGCTTGTTGGCTTTTGTCTCTGATAGGGTTTTGGCAGATTGCAGACAGCAGCTTTCCTATCCGTTCCTATCTAGGTAGTTTTTGGGCCCCGTCTTTGCTCAGCTTGTCTTTCTGTCTGTGTAAGTGTTTTCATCTTGCTTCACCGTCATTATATGTGGGGGGCTGCCTATTGCTTTGGGGTCTGCTCTGGGGCAGTTAGATTTCCCCTTTCCTTCTTTAGGCCTATGTATCTCTCTGGCTGTGATCGAGGGGTCTAGGTCATCGTAGGAACCCCCCACGGCTACTGCTAGTTGTGTTGATAGGTTCAGGGGTCTGCAATCTGATAGTTGCCAACTTCTCTGGTTTTCAGGACTTAGCTAGCATTTCTGTTTTTACCTCCTACGGTGACTCAATCATAACACCTGTGTGTGTGATGGATCCTATGCATGCTCTTTCTGAGCAGGTAAAGCACCTGACTCTGATGTCTCAGAAACTCCTTGGAGAACAAAGAGTCCTGGCTCAGTCTCAGCAACTGATTGCTGACACTGTGCAGGGGGTGTTTTCATCGGGGGCTCGGGATGTTACATTAGTTTCCCCTAAGTCTCCGGTTAAGTTACCGGATACCTTTTCTGGAGATAAAAAGGGATTCATAGTTTTCAAGGAGGGCTGTAAGCTTTTTTTTTCTTTGAGACCACACTCTTCTGGGGATGAAAGTCAGAGAGTGGCGGTCATTATGTCTCTGTTAAGGGGAACCCCCAAGCTTGGGCTTTCTCCCTTCCGACCATGGCCCCTAAGCGTATGACTGTGGATTCATTTTTTGAGGCCCTGGGGCACATTTATGATGAGCCTGATCGGATGCGTATGGCATAGGACATGGTGATGGGTGTGTGCCAGGGGAAGCACTCAGCCAAGTGGTTTTGCTCAGAGTTCACACACTGGGCTGCTGAGGTCTGCTGGAATGATGCCACCCTCCGGGGTTTGTTCCATAGAGTTCTGTCTGAACATCTGAAAGATGCTTTGGCTCTCCACCCTCCGCCTGATTCCCTGGAGGAGGCTATGACACAGGTCGTCCGAATGGATCGCAGGCTACGGGCAAGGGAAGTGATGCAAATTGAGACACCGTTATTTTCCCAAGGAAGGGGAGCCAGTCCTACATTGGAAACCATGGGGATGGGAACCATCGACCTCAAAGAGAATGAAAGGAGACAACGGCGCTTGGGAAAATGCTGTTTTCACTGTGGCAATTTTGGACATTGGAAAAAGGATTGCCCCTCCCATCCACTGGCCAGCAAGCGACTGAGCCCGGGTTATTGTCGTGGAGGTCACCCAGGCTCTCAGGTACCCTTTTCTGCCTTTTCAAAAATGTTGTTGCAAGTGGAACTTTGTTGTGGTTGTGTCTCCACATCCACTTCTGCCTTCTTGGATTGCGGATCGTCATTGAACTTTATTGACTCGGTGTCCAGGTGTAAGTTAGGGACAGTTAGGTTGGAGACTCCTATTCACATTGTTGCCATTGACAAAACACCACTGGTTAAGAATGACGTTATGTTTCATACTGAAGAGTTTCTCTTTAAAGTGAGTTCCTTGCACCAGGAACATATTTCATGTTTTGTGATGGACAACCTGCCTGCGGGACTGGTGTTGGGGTTCCCCTGGTTACAATTGCATAATCCTGTGATTAATTGGGAATATCAGGACATTGTTAAATGGGGTCCCTATTGTTCTGAAAAATGTCTTGTTACTGTGTCTTTACTGTGTCTGTGTCGTCCGTGGGTCTGGAAGGTATTCCGGAGTGCCTGAAAGACTAAATGGACGTTGGTTTTACCACCACACCGCCCATTTTATTGTGCCATTGACCTGGTTCCAGATGCTAAATTGCCCAATGCCTGCTTGTATAACCTTTCGGGTCCAGAACGGGCTGCGATGAAGGAATATATTTCCGAGAGTCTCCGTAAGGGACACATTCGTCCTTCTGTTTCTCCCGTGGCAGCGGGGTTCTTTTTTGTAAAGAAAAAAGACAGTGGTTTACGCCCATGCCTCAATTTTCGTGAGTTAAACAAGATAACTGTGAGGAATACGTATCCCCTTCCACTTATTCCTGATTTATACAACCAGTTGTCCGGAGCTAAGTGGTTTTCGAAATTAGATCTATGGGGAGCGTATAACCTTATCCGAGTCCGGGACGGAGATGAGTGGAAAACCGCTTTTCTCACTACTGAAGAGTTGTTTGAAAATTTGGTCATGCCTTTCGGCCTGACCAATACTCCAGCGGTCTTCCAAAATTTCATAAATCACGTGTTCTCTGATTTTATTGGACGTTTTATGGTGGTATACTTGGATGACATATTGATCTACTCTCCTGATAAACAGGCTCACATTGGTCATGTTCGGGCAGTTCTCCAAAGGCTCCGGGAGAACTGTCTCTTTGCTAAACTAGAAAAATGTTTATTTTTTGTTCAAGAACTGTCTTTTCTGGGGTTCATCGTGTCTGCTGAAGGGTATCGCATGGATCCTAATAAGGTGCAGGCCATTGTCGAGTGGGTTCAACCTTGTGATTTGAAGGCTCTCCAGCGTTTCCTAGGGTTCGCTAATTATTATCGTAAATTTATAAGGGGGTTCTCACAGGTGGTTAAACCCCTCACAGACATGACTCAAAAGGGGGCCGATATCAAGAATTGGTCAACCGCAGCGGTAGCGACATTTCAGTTTTTGAAAAAATGTTCATGTCTGCCCCGGTTCTTATTCAACCGGACCCGTCTAAAACATTTATTATTGAGGTAGACGCCTCAGAGATGGGGGTGGGGGCGGTACTGTCCCAGGGACCCGCCACTTTGACCAATTTGAGACCTTGCGCCTTTTTCTCGAAGAAATTCTCCCCTGCGGAGAGAAACTATGATGTGGGGAATCGTGAACTTCTGGCCGTAAAGTTGGCCTTTGAAGAATGGAGGCATTTTTTGGAGGGGGCTGTCCATCCTATAACTGTAATTACAGACCATAAAAACCTAGCTTACATTGAGTCAGCTAAAAGGTTGACTCCCAGACAGGCTAGATGGTCACTTTTTTTTTCCCGATTCAACTTCTCGATCACTTTTCGGCCAGGATCCAAAAATGTCAGAGCTAATGCCTTGTCACGCAGTCTGGATCTGGTGTCTCCCCCCAAACCTCCATCCTCCATTCTTCAGCCTGGGGTGGTGGTGGCAGGTATTTCTAATGTGTTGGAACGGGAGATTCGGGAAGCCCAGTCTCTTGCACCTCCGGCTAAGCCGGTGGATAAACTATTTGTGCCAGCTCAGTTTCGTCTCAAGGTCCTCTAGGAGTTCCATGACTCAGTTCTGGGTGGACATCCAGGGATCTCGGCTACCTGGAAGGCTATTGCTAGAGTATTCTGGTGGTCTTCTTTAGCCTCTGATGTTGGGGAATATGTGTCTGCATGTGATGTTTGTGCCCGTGCGAAAACCCCCCTTAACCGGCCGGCCGGGGAATTGGTACCATTGTCAATTCCTAAGAGACCATGGACTCATTTGTTCATGGATTTCATCACCAACCTTCGCCTCTCCAAGCGTAATACCGTCGTTTGGGTTGTGGTGGACAGGTTTAGTAAGCAGGCACATTTTGTACCTTTGGCAGCTCTACCTAATGCGGAAACATTGTCCAGATTGTTTGATGAGCATGTGGTGCGGTTGCATGGGTTACCCTTGAATGTGGTGTCTGATAGAGGAGTGCAATTTGTTTCCATATTTTGGAGGGCTTTTTGTAAGAGGTTGGGTATTGGTCTGTCCTTTTCATCCGCTTATCATCCAGAGGCAAATGGGCAGATCGAGCGGACCAACCAGTCTCTGGAGCAAATTCTGCGTTGCTTGACCTCAGCCCGACAGGATGGTTGGTGTGCTGTGTTACCATTGGCTGAGTTTGCATTTAACAACCGCATTAACCAGTCTACAGGTACATCTCCCTTTTTCTGCAATTATGGGTTTCATCCTCATTTTGGAGAATTTTCCCGTTTGAATTCTAGGTGTGCTGGGGCGGATGAGACGATCCAGCGGTTGGGGGAGGTATGGCGGGAGGTCCAGAGTAACATTACGAAGGCCCAGGACAAATTTAAATTTTTTGCAGGCAAAAAACAATCCGCGGGACCAGTGTTTCAGATTGGGGATAAGGTATGGTTGTCCACCAAGAATATAGGGCTCAAGGTCCCCTCTGCGAAGCTTGGACCCAAGTTTATAGGTCCCTATGAAATTACTGAAGCAGTTAACCCGGTGGCTTTTCAGTTGCGTCTCCCTCCATCTCTGCGGATCCCAAATGTTTTCCATAGGGCCCTTTTGAAACCTGTGAGGTTCGGTGGGGAGGGATCATCAGCTTCCCCTTCACCAGTTTTGGTAGATGGGCAGTCGGAGTACGAGGTGGAACGAATTGTTGACTCCAGGTTGGTCCGTCGTACCCTTCAATATCTGGTACATTGGAAAGGCTACGGTCCTGAAGAACGCTCGTGGGTTCCTGCTCGATCAGTTCATGCGGATCGGTTGGTCCAGGCCTTTCACGCCAAGTACCCTGAGAGACCTGGGGTCCTGTGGCCCCCCATTGAGAGGAGGGTACTGTCATGATCCATGACGGGGTTTCGCTTTGGCCCGTCCGGGTCAGACAGGGGGTTAATTGTTTCTGCCTCTCTCTGGCAGAGGGCGGCTATTTAATGCTCACTGGATCTAGGTCCGGTGTCAGTTATACTCCTGCCATCGGCCGAGTTAGTTGACCTTTTGTATACGTGTGCCTTGTGCCTGATAACTTGTTGCTTGTTTGGTTGTGATCCGGTTCTGTCCCTGTTACGAGTTCTGCCTGCCCCTCTTGTACCGCATGGCTCTCTCGTGTATGACTCTCTGCTTGTGACTCGACTGCTCTCTGCTCATCCCTTTGGTACTGCACCGCCCTCTTGTGTATGACCTTTGGCTTTGTCTGACCTCCAGTCTGTTTATCCCTCCTGTACCTCGTTTGCCCGTACTGTGTGTGACCACCGTTTTGCCCGACTCTGAGTTTTCTACCTTCTCTGAAAGCAGGACACTAAGCCCCGCCCCCTTGCAGTCACATGACCGTAGGTCCTGTGCCGGCTTGCTAAACTTCTGCGTTCAGGTCCTGTGCATCTGTACTTCCCGGCTGTTCCTGTCCCCAGGGGTCCCTACAGTGCGGGTGAATCCCTGCTCAGCGGAGGCTGTACGCCGGCGCTGTCAGGATCCTGACAGGGCCCATCATATCCTGTAAGGAGCATTATATGGGACTCATTATACTGTATGGTGCATTATATGGGGCTCATTATACTGTAAGCAAAAATAAATTGGGCTCATTATTTTGTATGGAGCAATATATATTTTTTCACTTATCTTCTACTGTATATATATGCAGCTCTCATGCATACACCCAAAGCTTATAGTACATGCACATAAACTTATGTAATCTACAGATACATAATACATCACAATAAAGACTGTCGTGGTTTATATAAAGTAAGTTGGAGGAGCTGACCTTATAACACTCCACACTTACGCCTCTGAGTGAGCTATAAGCCACTAATGAATGTACAAATAATAATTTTATTTAGTTGCCAAAACATAAGCTGTTAATTGAGGTTATTACCAGAATAGATATAAACACATAAAGCTTTAAAATTAATTACAAAAATGTTAATTAACAATAAATGTCCAATAATTATTATAACAATTGCAAGCAGGTAGCAGGTTTTGTTCCTCCTCCTCCCATCTGCCACACAATAATAGTACAGTTTACTTCTTTTAATTTTTCTGATGATTGAATTCACATCTATGAGGTGTGAATATGGCCTAGATTTCATAATATATTGCCAGGGAACTCATTAGTTTAGAAATTTTCTATTTTCCCTAAAGAAATAGTCTGGCTTGAAACACAATAGAACTAGCAGAATCCTTCATTGTAAGACACATGAAAATTAATTTACAATAAAATGTTGTATTAGTGGAGCTAAAAAATCATTATAAACTAAAAACAAAAGGCAGTATATTGTGATACTGGAAAAGTATACCAAAATATTTCTTAGAGATGAGAGAATTGATTCAATGCTGATCGATTAGATTTGAATCGATTTTGTGGCAAATTTTATGAATTTCACAGTTCCTAGCAAATTTGCTCTTTGCTATTCTATTTGCAAGAATGGCCAAAATAAATGTTCAGCACCATTTAACACAGTGTTAAAGACTGCAACAGCCAAAGAGAGATCACTTGATCTCAGACAGAGCCTTCCTCATAATGCCTTGCAACTATCACATGGTGTTAGGCTGGCGGAACGCACCAAATAATAAAAATGATAATGAGGTGCCTTCACAGCCTGGGGTCCACCGTGCAGAGATGGTAAACTGCTGCTCGGTAATGGCGGAATGCAAACTAAACACCGGCAGGTAACCACTGACCTGGTGTATACAGGAGCGAACTCTGTTACTTCATAGAGTTTGCTGGCACAAATGCCAGAGCCTGTTAACTCCACAGGACTCGGCAAATGGAGCGCTAGTGTAGAGTCTCAAGACTTTGCCCTTAGGACACTGGACAGGAGTCCCTCTAGACCTCTAGCGCTCGGCGCCGCAAACTGCAGAGCCAGCAGAAAATACTCTTACAAATGTAGCGTGCAAGTGTGCACAGAGCCACTCTGGCGGACGCCAGTAATCACCCAGGGTTGGGCAAAGAAAGCACACAACTTGCCACAGCGTTGCACTGGCGGCTGCTAACACACGAAATGGTACGATAGTGCCCTGGACAGATAGGCATCATGGGACGCTAGCACGTGCCAATGACTGGGAGCACAGTGGCGAATACAATGCCTCTGGTGAGCGCTGACTCTAACTCATATTCCTTGAACCCAAGCACAATCAGAGGGAGGGGTTCATAATGAGTCAGTTGCAGTATCAAGTATCCATCATCATACACACCATAAGCCACAAGAGTCTATACTAGCGCATGGCCGAGCGGCCATGTGACTCTTTTATAGTGGCGTCCTTCCGCTACCATCCCAGTGTACCAATCTGAGCAGGAACGGGACCTGCGCATGTGATCTCAGACCTCCAATGAGAGGTCATGCCACGGGCATGCTCAGAAAGCAAAAGACTGGACTTAGTCCCAGAAGCGTCTGCTTGCTGCTGACTCAAGCATGGTGTTATAGCAGAGCCAGAAGGAGCAATAAGAAGCCTAGCATCAGCCTGGGCAAGATGCCGGGACCGACGTCTCTGCTGAGAAGGAATCTCGGCGGCTCCAGAGGAATGGGAGACCGCAGAGGACATGGCTTGAGATTCCCCCTGTGCAGTGGGAGAAACTCGATGCATAACACATGGTACACACACCTAACCTGGAGGGACTATCAGAGTCATTATCAAGGTTGAGACAGGAAATGCTGCAGCCTCTTTAGGGTGTTGCAAGCTATAAAATTAATGTCACAGCGCATAGCTCAGCATTACAGATAGGTAGAGAAAGGGTTAAAATACCAAACATCTACTCCAGACAGACTGTGGTTTATCACAGCAAAGCTGAAGATAGAAAATGCAGTATAGTATATAGATTCCAATGATAGAGAAGAGAAATTTAGATATGAGAGATGCCAAAACAGCAGCACACTCTGCTTGATCAGTGATATACTTGAAGAGGGCTGCTACCTTGTCTTACTTGTGAATTTTTTTAATATTTGCTTTACTATTCTTAATTTGTCAGCCATACATGCTACAACAATCCTGCTGGCTGTTTACATCTTTTTTTTTTTTTTTTTTAGAGCTGAGCGGATCAGTCAAATTTCCTCAATTTCCTCAACTTTCTCAATTTACAGAGTAGTTATTCCCTGCAAATTTAATGGCCCTTATTATAAATTGAAGCCTCTCCAGATATCAGAGCATGAGATTCAATAACAAAATATAATAACATAATTTACAAAAAAATCATTATAATTACCTCTCTGTTCACCTCTACCACCCCTCTGCCCCTCACTGTCACCCATTCGGTCTTCTGATCCCTCAAGATTGCACTGAAATTTCTGGACCTCTTACACTGAGCCTGGACTTCTAGCTCTGAGGAGCCCATGAGGTTTCTGCGCAAGCGTGTGGAAGATCACAATGTCATGATGTCAATACGTGTGCTGACACCTTGTGCATGCATACACA
The DNA here is from genome assembly GCF_039654945.1 of Dendrobates tinctorius. Taxonomy (NCBI): domain Eukaryota; kingdom Metazoa; phylum Chordata; class Amphibia; order Anura; family Dendrobatidae; genus Dendrobates; species Dendrobates tinctorius. The sequence continues at coordinate 34,713,620 of NW_027361766.1, forward strand.
GAACCCTGTTGGGCCTCATCAGAGTTGGAAGTCCCAACTCAGTATGAGACATTGAGGGATTTCAATACTTAAGGCAGGATCAGAAGATACAATGAGGTCCAGAATAGTGACAGTGGAGGGTCTGGAGAGACGAATGGTAAGGATAAACTTTTTTTTAACCTTTTGATCGACATTTATGGTCCAATGTACATGTCACAACAATGCTGCAAATATCAAAATATTGAATACAGAAAACAGGTGGGTACTGGTGTTTACTAAGACTAGCCATCTCAATTTATAACCAATAAATAAATTAGCACTCTATTAAATATATTAAATTTGAATTACAATACCGCTTTATTGGAAAATTGGGAAAATTGACAATACTTAGCAAATTGGCCAATTAATGCACTAACTATCCTCAATTTTTCCAAATTTCTAGAGCAGTAAAGTAATTCAAATTTCATATATGTCATGTTTGCATGCTATAGCGCTACAGAGTGCTACAACAATACTGCAAATGTGGCGCACCCAGGAGTATGGTCGCAACAGTGTCATTGCCTTCCTCCAGGGAGGGTGATGTCAGGCTTGGAAGCAGTGAAGGGTCTCTCTAGCAGTTAACCGTAACATGCAACACAGTTCCCACTCCAGGCCAGCAGAGGGAGCTCTGAACCAGAATTGGGGGAGGAGTGCTCTCTGTGGGCCAGGAAGGGAAATTAGTCAGTTCTGTGAGGAGGGTGAAGTGTGTAGACGTGGAGAGAGAATCTGGGGGACTGAGCAGAGTTGAGAGCTCGTTCCCAGCTGGAGTACATGATCTGGAGCCTGGTCTCCATGGTTGTATGGATACTGAAGGTCCTGCAACAGAAACCAGAGGAATAGGAAGCTGTAAATGCTCTATTCCCATCTAAGACTCAGAGGCACAACAGCGACGTATGAGCCAAAGGAGACAGAAGGCTACAGCTGTCTTCCATACGAGGTAGTTCCAAAAGGGAAGAAGAAGGAGGAACGTCTGTGTAACATAGTACTGTATGTACCTCAATTTAGCGCTAGGAAGGAGACTACACAACCTATCTGCATAGAGAGATTCCTGAGTTGCTTCCAGGCTAACCAGCTCCTGTACTATCTGTAATCTGGACCCTGGAATGCATTTACCAAGCAAAGTAAAGGTAAAGAAACTGCACCCTGTTGTGTCCTTGCCTCCTTCCTGCAACATCTTCAGCACTGCTACATCTCTGTGCCAGACACTGCACCCTCTTCCCCAACACCTATCTACTCTGCCCTCTGACTACAGCCCTACCTGTGGAGGGCTACAACATCATTGCTGAACCACACCATCTGTCCCAGAGAATCTGTTTGCAGCGTCAGCTTAACACCTTCCCTGCCGAACACCACAGGTGGATTCACGAATGACACATAAACTTTATTCCATCACTGCACCCCTTTTACATGGGCGCCCAGGGCCATGGACCGGGTCACCGCTGCTGTGATACTTCCCTCTGAGTGACCGGCCCGGTACCGAGTACCCCACAGCCCTGGGAGGGTGACCCATTTTGGCATCACGCACTCCTCCCCCAATTCTGGTTCAGAGCTCCCTTTGCTGGCCTGAAGTGGGAACTGTGTTGCATGTTATGGTTAACTGCTAGAGAGACCCTTCACTGCTTCCAAGCCTGACATCACCCTCCCTGGAGGAAGGCAATGCCACTGTGGCGACCATACTCCGGGGGGCGCCACGCATGCTGTTGCTGTATTTTTCTTTTTGGACTTTAACATACCAAAGTAGCATTTTTTGGTATGACAATTGTCCAGAGTGGAAAGTAGTGTTACAAAAATAGAAAGAAAAACTCATGCCATGGTAAAGAATGAGACAGCTGCTGGCAGCAGCACCACCAGCAATTCTGGGATGGGACCTGCCATCTACAGTGGGGAAAATAAGCATTTGATCCCTTGCTGATTTTGTAAGTTTGCCCACTGACAAAAACATGATCAGTCTATAATTTTAAGGGTAAGTTATGTTATTTTTAACATTGAGAGATAGAATATCAGAAATAAAATCCAGAAAATTACATTGAATAAATAAATTTACTTGAATTTTGCAGTGAGAAATAAGTATTTGATCCCCTGCTAACCATTAAGAGCTCTTGCTCCTACAGACCAGTTAGACGCTCCTACTCAACTCTTTGCCTGCATGAAACATAATCACCTTTATAAAAGACTCCTGTCCACAGACTTAATTAATTGGTCAGACTCTAACAACTACAACATGGGCAAGACCAAAGAGCTTTCAAGTGATGTCAGGGACAGGATGATACACCTGCACAAGCTGGAATGGGCTATAAAACCATAAGTAAGACACTGGGTGAGAATCATACACCTATAGGTGCAATAGTAAGAAAATGGAAGAATTAAAAAATTACTGTCAATCGACATCGTTCTGGGGCACCATGCAAAATCTCACCTCGTGGACTATCCTTGTTCAAAAGAAAGGGAGAAAGGTGAGAGATCAGCCTAAAACTCCACAGGGGGAGTTTGTAAATGATCTCAAGGCAGCTGGGAACACAGTCACCAAGAAAACCTTTGGTAACACAGTATACTGTCTTTGGTAACACATTATACCGTAAAGGATTAAAATCCCACAGTGCCCACAAGGTCCCCCTGCTCAAGAAGGCACATGTGCAGGCACATCTGAATTTTGCCAATGAATACCTGGATGATTCTGTGAGTGATTAGGAGAAGGTGCTGTTGTCAGATGAGACAAAAATGTAGCTCTTTGGCATTAAAGCAACTTGCCATGTTTGGAGGAAGAGAAATGCCCAAAGAACATCGTCCCCACTGTCAAGCATGGAGATGGAAACATTATGTTTTGTGTGTGTTTCTCTGTTAAGGGCACAAGACTACTTCATCACATCAATGGGAGAATGGATGGAGCCATGTACTGTAAAATCCTATGTGACAACCTCCTTTTCTTCACATATAAAATGGGTCATGGCTGGGTCTTTCAGCAAGACAATGACCCAAAACATACACCCAAGTCAAAAAAGGAGTGGCTCAAAAAGAGGCACATTAAGGTCATGGAGTAGCCTAGCCAGTCTCCAGACCTTAATCCCATAGAAAACGTACGGAGGGAGTTGAAGCTCCAAGATGCCGAGTGATAGCCTCAAAATCTTAATGATTTAGAGATGATCTGCAAAGAGTACTGGGCCAAAATTCCTCCTGACATGTGTGTAAACCTCATCATCAACTACAAAAAACATCTGACTGCTGTGCTTGCCAACAAGGGTTTTGCCACCAAGTATTAAGTCTTGTTTGCCAGAGGGATCAAATACTTATTTCTCATTGCAAAATTCAAATAAATTTATATAATTTATACAATGTGATTTTCTGGATTTTATTTTTGATATTCTATCTCTCAATGTTAAAATTAACCTACCCTTAAAATTATAGACTATTCAAGTCTTTGTCAGTGGGCAAACTTACAAAATCAGCAAGGGATCAAATACTTATTTAACCCACTGAAGGCATAAGGTTGTCAGGCTGTAGCAGTAATGGCCTACATTGCTTCCGGCAAGCATATTACTAGGGAAGAAGAAAAGGGTGTAATGGAAAATATGGCACAGCTCTGATTTCAGTCACAGCAGAATGATGTTGCCTCTGACACTGACACTGTCAGTTTAAATCAGTGTTCTGATTTTTTATTTCTACATTTCAGTTCTATAAGTGATGTTTCTGTTTGTTACTTAGTTACCTAACCCCCAGCATTTCAGTGGCTAAAGAAGATATTTCACAATAGCTTCCTCTTGTTGATTTATTGGATATGATGGACAGCCAGCCTTTGTTCTTGGATTACATGAGGCTGAGGAAGATAGAGAACACAGTTCAAAAGCCTAATTGTGTTTCTGGCTGTGTCATCTTTGGTGATTGGGTACTCAGAGTCAGCTCTACTCTGAGTCAGGGCAAATCAAGATAGGAATCAGGCAGGGGGCAAGGTGCTCAAGACATTTCTGACACTGAAGGTACTGTCACACTTAGCGATGTACCAGCGATCCCGACCAGCGATATGACGCGGTCAGGATCGCTGGTACATCGCTAAGTGGTCGCTAGTGAGCTGCCACATAGGCAGATCTCACTAGCGACATTGCTGGGGACGGGGGTCGCTACTTACCTGTCTGTTATGATTGAGTCACCGTAGGAGGCAAAAACAGAAATGCTAGCTAAGTCCTGAAAACCAGAGAAGTTGGCAACTATCAGATTGCAGACCCCTGAACCTATCAACACAACTAGCAGTAGCCGTGGGGGGTTCCTACGATGACCTAGACCCCTCGATCACAGCCGGAGAGATACATAGGCCTAAAGAAGGAAAGGGGAAATCTAACTGCCCCAGAGCAGACCCCAAAGCAATAGGCAGCCCCCCACATATAATGACGGTGAAGCAAGATGAAAACACTTACACAGACAGAAAGACAGGCTGAGCAAAGACGGGGCCCAAAAACTACCTAGATAGGAACGGATAGGAAGGCTGCTGTCTGCAATCTGCCAAAACCCTATCAGAGACAAAAGCCAACAAGCTGATATAAAAATGGCCCTGAGGCAACTAAGCTTCAAAAACTAAATCAGCACTCAGGTACCTTCAGAAGACAGAGCTCACGGAACACTGCACACTCCAGCAGGGAGTGGAAGAATTCAAAAAGCAAGAAAAACAAAAACAAATCTTAGATGCAAAAAGGCAAAACAGAAAATTTAGCTTTAGGAGAGCAGGAATCAGACTGGAGTCCAAGTGTCCACACAGAGAAATCACCCGCAGGGCAGAAAGGGCGTAAGCTGCCTTAAATCCAGTCAGTGACTCCACTCAGCCAATCGTCTTCATTAGTCCCAGGTGTCTGATAATAAGGCTCACTACCTTCCTTCACTAGAATAGGGAGTTCACCAGGCCTCAGTGGCGGAGGGGAAAATGAACTCACAACAGTACCCCCCCCTTGAGGAGGGGTCACCGAACCCTCAACAACGCTACCAGGGCGATTAGGGTGAGCCCGATGAAAGGCACGCACCAATCTTTTGGCATGAATATCAGAGGCAGAGACCCAGGAATTATCCTCCTGACCATAACCCTTCCACTTAACCAAATACTGGAGTCTCCGTCTAGCCAGACGGGAATCCAGAATTTTCTCCACCTCATATTCCAAGTTACCTTCAACCAATACAGGGTCCGGAGGTGCCACCTCAGGCACAACTGGCTCAACAAACCTCTTCAACAAGGACTTATGGAACACATTATGGATATTAAATGTGACAGGAAGAGCCAAAAGAAAAGAGACCGGATTGGTCACCACAGGAGAATCAGCAAAGAAACTCCTAGAGAGGGCGTCTGCCTTGACATTCTTAGTTCCAGGAAGGAAAGAGACCACAAAATCAAAACGTGTAAAAAACAAGGCCCACCTAGCCTGTCTAGGGTTCAAGCGCTTAGCCGACTCTAGGTAAATCAAATTTTTGTGGTCAGTGAGGACCACAACTTGATGTTTGGCTCCCTCCAACCAATGTCTCCACTCCTCAAATGCCCATTTCATGGCCAACAGTTCCCGATTCCCCACATCATAGTTACGTTCAGATGAAGAGAACTTACGGGAAAAGAAAGCACAGGGATTCATTTTAGATGTTACCGGATCCTTTTGGGACAACACCGCTCCTGCACCAATCTCAGAGGCATCCACCTCTACCTGGAACGGGAGTGAGACATCAGGTTGCCGCAGAACCGGGGCGGAGGTAAATCTACGCTTCAGCTCCTGAAAGGAAGCAATCACCTCCGGAGACCAATTCAACACATCCGCACCCTTCCTGGTCAGGTCAGTCAATGGTTTGGCAATACTAGAAAATGTTGCTATAAATTTCCGATAAAAATTAGCAAAACCCAAAAACTTCTGGAGGGCCTTCAAAGAAGTGGGCTGAACCCAATCATAAATGGCCTGTACCTTGGCCGGGTCCATTTCAATAGTAGACGGAGACAAAATAAATCCCAAAAAAGAAATTCTCTGTACTCCAAAAAGGCATTTTGATCCTTTGACATACAGAGAATTCTCTCTCAAGATCCGGAACACAGTCCGAACATGTTCCACATGAGAATCCCAATCCTTGGAGAAGATCAAAATATCATCCAGATAGATAATCAAAAATTTATCGACAAAGTCTCGGAAAATATCGTTCATGAAGCACTGGAAGACAGAAGGGGCATTAGTGAGCCCAAAAGGCATCACCAGGTACTCAAAATGTCCCTCCGGAGTATTAAACGCCATCTTCCATTCATCCCCCTGCTTAATGCGGATAAGATTATACGCCCCCCTGAGGTCAAGCTTGGTAAACCAGCAAGCACCTCTGACTCTAGAGAATAGATCCAAAATCAGAGGTAACGGATACTGATATTTAATAGTAATTTTATTGAGGGCACGATAATCAATACAAGGCCTTAAAGAACCATCCTTCTTGGCCACAAAAAAAACGGCACCTAAGGGTGAAGAGGATGGTCTAATATGACCCTTCTCCAACGCCTCCTTAATATAGGACCGCATAGCCTCGTGCTCGGGTACAGATAAATTGAAGAGCCGACCCTTAGGAAATTTACACCCCGGGTTTAGTTCAATTGCACAGTCATAACTCCTATGAGGAGGCAAGGACGCAGACTCATTCTCACTAAATACATCATAGTAGTCCGCCAAATAGTCAGGAACCTCATGCGACTGAGGAGAGGTGGAAAAAACCGGAGCCTCACTAAAGGTACCCCGGCAACCCCAACTCACCACAGACACAGACTTCCAATCCAAAACTGGATTATGAATCTGCAACCAGGGAAACCCCAGAACAACGGCATCATGCAGACCTTGCAACACCAAAAATCTGCAATTTTCTTGGTGGTCTGGGGCGACCCGCATGACCAACTGGGTCCAAAACTGAGGTTTATTTTTAGCCAGAGGGGTAGCATCAATCCCCCTCAAAGGGATAGGCGTCTGCAGAGGTGTCAACAGAAATCCACAACGTTTAGCAAAATCCAAGCCATTAGGTTTAGGGCTGCTCCCGAATCCACAAAAGCCTTGGCGGAAAATGTGGACAGGGAACAGATCAGAGTAATCGCCAAAAGAAACTTAGGCTGAACCCCACCAACAGAAAACCTGTGTGCAAAGCGTTTCTCACGTTTAGGACAAACAGAAATAACATGTGAGGCATCTCCACAGAAAAAACACAGCTTATTACGCCTTCTGAATTCCTGACGTTGCGCCTTAGACAAAACTCTATCACATTGCATAGGTTCAGACGTCTGCGCAACCGGTGGCAACACCTCTCATGTAATCCTGCGTTCACGTAAACGCCGATCAACCTGAATGACTAAAGACATAGAATCGTCCAGACCAGAGGGAACAGGAAATCCCACCATAGTGTCTTTTACGGCTTCTGACAAACCCTTCCGAAAGAGAGCAGCCAAGGAACTATCATTCCAGGTAGTAAGGACCGCCCACTTTCAGAACTTTTGACAGTACAACTCTGCAGATTCTCGACCCTGGTTCAATGCTAACAGGGTCTTTTCAGCCTGATCAATAGCATTAGGTTCGTCGTAGAGCAACCCCAAGGCTTGAAAAAATGCGTTCACATTAGTCAGAATAGGGTCATCTGGTTCCAAAGAAAATGCCCAATCCTGGGGATCGCCGCGCAGCAAAGAGATGACAATTTTAACCTGCTGCGCGGGGCTCCCTGACGAGTTAGGCTTCAAAGCAAAAAATAATTTACAATTATTTTTGAAACGCAAAAATTTAGATCGATCCCCAAAAAATACATCAGGTGTGGGGATCTTTGGTTCAACAGCATGTGAACGAGCAAGATAGGCGGAAATTCCTCGCACTTCAGCAGCGAGCTGCTCCACACGATCAGACACTTGCTTTATCTCCATTGAGAGAGAAAAAAAAAAAAAATCCCCCTACGGCCTCAGAGATATAGAGGAAAGAAACTTTTTTTTTTTTTTTAAACACAATTTCTTTCCTGCTATTGAGTACCCCAGGATCTGCGGTTGGGCGGGTGATTCTGTTATGATTGAGTCACCATAGGAGGCAAAAACAGAAATGCTATCTAAGTCCTGAAAACCAGAGAAGTTGGCAACTATCAGATTGCAGACCCCTGAACCTATCAACACAACTAGCAGTAGCCGTGGGGGGTTCCTACGATGACCTAGACCCCTCGATCACAGCCGGAGAGATACATAGAAGAATATGCACAAAGGCGCAAAGTGCTACGTACTAATACTTGCATCTGCAAATATAGACAAAAACCACCCTATTTGTCCTACAATAAACGTCAATATATATAAATTAGTTATCCTGTGTGGGAGAAGGAAAGAGTGTACTTAGTTTACATATTTATTTTTTATGTTTTGTTTAGTATTTAACATGCTAGCGCAAATAACTAATTTGTATATATGGAGAGATACATAGGCCTAAAGAAGGAAAGGGGAAATCTAACTGCCCCAGAGCAGACCCCAAAGCAATAGGCAGCCCCCCACATATAATGACGGTGAAGCAAGATGAAAACACTTACACAGACAGAAAGACAGGCTGAGCAAAGACGGGGCCCAAAAACTACCTAGATAGGAACGGATAGGAAGGCTGCTGTCTGCAATCTGCCAAAACCCTATCAGAGACAAAAGCCAACAAGCTGATATAAAAATGGCCCTGAGGCAACTAAGCTTCAAAAACTAAATCAGCACTCAGGTACCTTCAGAAGACAGAGCTCACGGAACACTGCACACTCCAGCAGGGAGTGGCAGAATCCAAAAAGCAAGAAAAACAAAAACAAATCTTAGATGCAAAAAGGCAAAACAGAAAACTTAGCTTTAGGAGAGCAGGAATCAGACTGGAGTCCAAGTGTCCACAGAGAAATCACTCGCAGGGCAGAAAGGGCGTAGGCTGCCTTAAATCCAGTCAGTGACTCCACTCAGCCAATCGTCTTCATTAGTCCCAGGTGTCTGATAATCAGGCTCACTACCTTCCTTCACTAGAATAGGGAGTTCACCAGGCCTCAGTGACGGAGGGGAAAATGAACTCACAACACCTGTTACACTAGGCGATCCTGCGTCCTCCCGCCCGGCTCCACGCATCGCTCGTCATCACAGCAGGAAGCGCCGCAGGAAGCTGATGACGAGAAACAGTCCTGAACGTTCTCGCGTGATCAGCGATAACCAGCGGGGGAGCCGGTTGTAGGTAAGTATCAGACACAGCGATATCGCTAGCAATATCGCTATAACGTCACTAGTTATAGCAATATTGCTAGCGATATCTCTTAGTGTGACAGGCCCTTAAGGCAACTGTCAGTCTAGACAGGGATGATGACGATGGTTATGATGATGATGATTGAGGATTGATGATGAATGCATGGTGGGCAAAACCTGAAATCCAGATCAGGGTGTTGAGGAGGGGATGTCATAACAGGAAAAGGGTGTAAAAGCAATAAAATGAGGGGGTCAGCAAAAAACAGCACAGATGATGCTTGACTAGAAAATTCTCCTTGGCAAAATGAACTTGTTCTGTGGTCAGATTTGGAACAGATGATGCTGAACATGTGTGGCGCCCCCAGGAGTATGGTCGCCACAATGGCATTGCCTTCCTCCTAGGGAGTGTGATGTCATGCTTGGAAGCAAGAAAGGATCTCTCTAGCAGTTAATCACAACACACAACACAGCTCCCACTCCAGGCCAGCAGAGGGAGCTCTGAACCCAAAACTGGGGGAAGAGCTACTCTCTGAGGGCCAGGAAGGGGAAATTAGGAGTTCGTGTGAGGAGGACAACGTGTGTGGACGTGAGGAGAAGAGCTGGGGGATTAAGCAGAGAGTTCAGGCTCATCCCCAGCTATAGTGCATGATCTGGAGCCTGGTATCCAAAGCTGTATGGACACTGATGGTCCTGCAACAGAAACCGGAGGAATAGGAAGCTGTAAATGCTCTATTCCCATATAAGACTCAGAGGCACAACAGCGACGGGTGAGCCAGAAGAGACAGGCTACTGCTGTCTGCCATACGAGGGAGTTCTGAAGAGAATAAGCAAGTGGAACTTCAGTGTAACAAAGTACTGCAAGTACCTAAAACTAAGCACTAGGAAGGAGACTACACAACCCATCTGCCTAGAGAGATTCCTAAGTTGCTTCCAGGCTAGCCAGCTCCTGTGCCATCTGTAATCTGGACCCTGGACTGCATTTGACAAGCAAAATAAAGTTAAAGAAACTGCACCCTGTTGTGTCCTTGCCTTCTTCCTGCAACCTCTCCAGCACTGCTACATCTCTGTGCCAAACACTACACCCTCTTCCTCAACACCTACCCTATTCATCTACTCTGCTCTGGGACTACAGCCCTGCCTGTGAAGGGCTACACCATCATTGCTGCACCCCACCATCTGTCCCAGAGGATCTGTCCGCAGCGTCGGCTTAACATCTTCATTGCCGAACACCACAGGTGGCGTCACGAATCATTCACTCATAAACTTTATTCCATCACTTAATCCCTTTTACATGGGTGCACAGGGTCACAGACCAGGTCACCGCTGCTGTGACATTCCCCTCTGAGAGACCGGCCCGGTACCGAGTACCCCACAGCCCTGGGAGGGCGACCCATTTTGGCGTCGCAAACAGGATTTGCGGAGCCCGGTACCCCCGGGTCCTGTGTGCCAGAGAATGTGCTGTATGCCATAAACTGTTTGCGCAATTGCCGCCATTACCCCGCCGCTTGGCGCACGTGGGAAGCAAGAGGGGTGGGCCATCATGGGCGGAGCCAGCCGAAAAGCGCAAAAAAGTGAAGTGCCGCGTGGGAAGAGGCCAGCACGTGAGAAGTGAGAAGCTGAGGCCTGCAGTCCCGGCATCCCCCGATCGTCCAGCCGGTGGAGCGGTAGCCAGTAAGCCAGCGCGACCCTGGGCCTGGCCAAACGTTAACTAGGGGGGAAGAGAATGTCTGAAGCAAGAGCAGACGCAGTGGTGGACGCCACTGCAAACCCCACAGTGCCACAAGCTTCAGGGCCCAGCGCAGCTGCGGCTCCCATAGCGCCACTGCATCCAGCAGCCAGCGCTGCCTCCAGAGCAACATTGCTGCCCTGATGAAGTGGCCAGGAGGCCATGGAACGCTTTGGCTTGAATGTGAATAAAGGTTTGCTTGCATCTTCGGTTGGTTCCTTGTGGTCTAGCGCCAACAAACTCTGGCTTTTCTCTTCTCTATTGTTTTATCTGAGTGAATTTAAAGAGAGACTGTGCAGTTTGAGGTGTATCCTCTGTCTGAAAACCAAAAAGTGAACATCCTTATTGGGCAGCTAACTGGTGCAGCGCAAAGGGAAATAAAAGCCTGGCAGGACACTGATAAAGAGACTGTTAAAAAGATCCTGGCTAAGCTAAGAAGCACCTTTGACACGGGCACTGTAGCTGAAATAAAAATGAGATTCTTTGGGTGTAAGCAGAGAGCGCAGGACAGTATACGGGACTATGCTCTTAACCTGCAGGAGGCACTGCGAGCCATCAAGCAGATTGATCCAGACAGTGTGAAAGATGAAGACAGACTGTTAAAGGAGCAATTTATTGAGGGCCTCCTATCCAGTACCCACAGAGCACAGCTGCGCATCATAGCCCTACAGAACCCTGATCTAGACTTTGCAGACTTCAAAGACAGGGCTATCCGGGTGCTGCATGAACCAAATGTCAGCCGTCCAGCGCCCCCTAGGCACCCAGCGATCACATACCATCAAGAAGCAGCATCTTTTCCTGTCAGCCCTTTGGAGGCTGATGCACAGACTCTGGACAAACACCCAACTGCCGAACTGCGTCTTCAGGTCCAGGAGCTGACCAAAAATATGGCTGCACTTGCCAAAACTGTGCAGTCCCTGCAGGTGTCCTCCAAGGAAAAGTTCCAGCTGGCCTCCAGTCCAGAGGATATCCCATGGCTACAGAAGAAGAGGATCTTGCCACGCCGAAGGAGAGACAACGATCGCTATGACCTGGACGGATGTCCCATCTGTCGTCACTGCCACAAGGCAGGCCACATTGCAAGGTTCTGTTATTTAAATGAGCAACCCCTGGGGCAGAGGGCCAACCCCCAGGAGTAGGACCACAAGGCCCAAAGAACTGGCGAGCCAAGTACATTGGAGGGCGACCGGTCCTCTCAGTGGTGATTGACGGCATCCCCATGAACGCTTTGCTGGACACTGGCTCTCAGGTGACAACTATGCCATACATCCTTTACAAGCGGTATTTGGATGACTCTGAACTTATTCGCGGCCCAAGTGATGAACTGACAGTAGTTGCCAGCAATGGTCAGTCTTTGCCGCAAGTAGGATGTAAAGAGATTACTATTAAAGTGGGGCGAGAAGAGTTAAAATCTCAAGGTCTGATAGTTGTAGACATTGATCAACGAGAATGTAACCCAATGATGACCCTTGGTACTGAAGTGATTGAAAATTGTCTTGCCGAGGTTATTGCTTTGTTGCAACAGGTGGCCGACACTGCTGGTTCCAGTGAACAAGGAGTCCTGCAGAAGGAGATCAAGGCCATGATACAAAGACAGCAGGTAGAACTGTCTTGCGGAGAAATTGGCAGCATCAGAGTGAGTGATCCTTTCCCCATTGCGATACCCCCCAGATGTGAAATGTTAATTTGGTGTCGGGCAGCCATATGCCTCAGAGGAAAAGATTATCAAGCATTGGTAGAGCCAGTGTACTCTGATAGCCGGCCCACTATCCTGACAGCCAGAGGGGTAGTTGATGTTCGCAAAGGGAGAGTACCTGTACACCTCTTGAATTGTGGGGAAGAGGAGGCCACAATACCTCGGTATGCCACAGTTGCTAAGCTGCTTACTGTCAGTAACAATGCAATACGGGCAGCAGAGCCCTTGGTCTCATCCGACCAGGTGGAGGGCAATGGCTCTGAAAAGCAGCTGGAGGAGTGATGTCAGCAGCTGCAGGTGGGAACTGACTCCACCCCTTCGTACCAAAAGAGTGGGGTTTACCGAGTGACTCAGGAGTATGAGCGGATATTCAGTAAACACCCCCTAGACTTTGGAAAGGCAAAAGGGGTTGAACACCATATCCCCATTGGAGATCATCCACCCATTAAAGAAAGGTACCGGCCTATATCCCCAACACAATATCAATGTGCCAAAAGTATGTTGCGGGAAATAAAGGAGGCTGGGGTGATCAGAGATAGTTGTAGCCCCTGGGCAGCCCCAATAGTCTTTGTGAAAAAGAAAGATGGTACCATGAGAATGTGTGTTGATTACCAAAAAATTAACAGCATTACACATAAGGATGCCTACCCATTACCCAGAATTGAAGAGTCATTAGCTGCACTTAAAACTGCTAACTATTTTTCCACCTTAGATCTCACGAGTGGGTATTGGCAGGTTCCCGTGGCAGAGGCAGACAAGGAGAAAACAGTGTTTACCACCCCAATGGGTCTCTGCTTGTTCAACTACATGCCATTCGGGCTCTGCACCACCCCAGGGACATTTCAACGGATAATGGAGTGATGTCTTGGACACAAGAACTTCGAGACAGTCCTGTTATACCTTGATGATGTCATTGTTTTCTGCAAGACTTATGAAGACTATCTGAAGCACCAGGCTGAGGTGTTTGAAGCCCTGTCCAACTTTAGCCTGAAAGTGAAGCCATCCAAATGCCACCTCCTGAAGCCCAAGGTACAGTACCTCAGTCATGTAGTGAGTAGCATTGAGCGATACCATCCGATATCGTGAAATATCGGATTGGATCGGCCCGATACCAAAAAAGTATCGGGTATCGCCGATTCCTATACCGGAAACCCATGCAAGTCAATGGGGCACAAATATCGGAATGAAAATAAACCCTTTCTTTCCTTGCACATCCAGTTCGGGAGGGAGGAAGAGTGTGGGCGGTGCGTGGGCGGACACTGTGCGTGTCTGTGTGTGTGGGCGGGGTCTGTATGGGCCTCTCAGGGGTCTGTGCGGGCCTGCGGGGGTCTGTGTGGGCCTGCCGGGGGTCTGTGCAGGCTGCCGGGGCTCTGTGTGGGCCTGCCGGGGGTCTGTGCAGGCTGCTGGGGATCTGTGTGGGCCTGCCGGGGTCTGTACGGGCCTGCCGGGGGTCTGTGCGGGCTGCCGGGGGTCTGTGCGGTCCTGCCGGGGGTCTGTACGGGCCTGCCGGGGGTCTGTGTGGGCTGCCAGGGGTCTGTGCGGGCCTGCCAGGGGTCTGTGCAGGCTGCCGGGGGTCTGTGCGGGCCTGCCGGGGGTTGTGTGTGTGCAGGCATTGTCCGATGGGACTACAAGTCCCATCAGGCTATGCCTGCTACAATGACAGTGATTGACACATTAGCCAATGATGGGACAGTAGTAGTCCCATCATCCGGCTAATGTGTTGAATGTAAAAAAAAAGAAAAAAAAAACATACATACTACATACATACTGCATATATACAACATTCATACAACATACATACATACTTCATATATACAACATTCATACAACATACATACATACTTCATATATACTACATTCATGCAACATACATACTACATAATACACACATACTACATATATACTACATTCATACAACATACATACATACATGCTGCATACATACTACATACATACTTCATATATACTACATTCATACAACATACATACATACATACTACATATACTACATTCATACAACATACATACATACTACATACATACTTCATATATACTACATTCATACAACATACATACATACTACATACATACTACATTCATACAACATACATACATACCTACTACATACATACTACATTCATACAACATACATACATAGTACATACTACATATATACTACATACATACAACATACATAAAACATGCTACAGACATACAACATACATACTATATACATACTACATATATACTACATATATACAACATACATAAAACATGCTACAGACATACAACATGCATACTACATACATACTACATACAATACATTAATACATTCATACAATACATACATATAGACATACAGTACATATAACATAGAGTACATACTCACCATCACTTGTCACTTTGATCTCCGAAGCCAGTGTCATCTGTAAAAAATATTAAAATAACAAACAACCGATATACTCCATGATCCGCAGAAATCCACGAGTGTCCCACGATGATCTCCCATGGAGAACAGCAGCATCAGCTGATGCGAAAGCTCTCTAGGGGCCCCAGGAATGCAATGATGGGAGGTAGGTATCCTTCCGCACTGTATTCCTCCGCCACTGTAAAAAAATAGTCCCTAGTCTCACTTTTGGCATTGTGAGAAAGTTCCCACGCAGCTTTTGCCATAAAGTGAGACCAGTGAACTATAGTAACCTCTCAGTGATGCACTGCAGGAGATCGTCGTGCGACACTCGTGGATTTCTGCGGATCAGTGAGTATATCGGTTGTTTGTTATTTTAATATTTTTTACAGTGAGATGACACTGGCTTCGGGGATCAAAGTGACAAGTAATGGCCCCCGGAAGAAGCGATTGCGAAACGCGTGTTGGGGTTGGGGAGGTCACGCCACGCACTATCACAGACGCCTGCTTATATGAGGTAATTGTACCTTTATATTTCTTCATTGCACTTAGGATTGTTATCCATGATGATGTTAGTTATGTTGATGGGACTGGAATTTAGGGTCTAAGTTCATGCATAATTAGCACTATTGCTATTATTGTGTTGGCACCGTTTCTGTACTATAGTATCTAGGTTTACTTGCAATTACCATTTAGCTAATATTGTGTCTGTACCTTCAGCTGCTAATTTATTCTTATTTGCCTAGGATATATGGAATCATGTATAGGATTGCCTATATATTGATAATAATTTTTCTTGCGTTTTGGACGTTTAATTCCTCCTGCTGAGTATTTTGTCTTTTTTAAACAATTTTAAACCATTTCAACAAACGTTGTATTTTTATTATTGCTGGGTCTCTTCAGTTCGGCAATATGAGTATATAAGCCCAACATTTTTTGTATTTTTGTGGTTAATGAAGTGCCAGTATACTTGGTATAAGGACTATTTGTTGATTCATTTATGTATGTATTATGTAGTATGTATGTATGCTGTATGAATGTAGTATATATGTAGTATGTATGCAGTATGTATGTATGCTGTATGAATGTAGTATATACGAAGTATGTATGTAGTATGTATGTATGTTGTATGAATGTTGTATATATGTAGTATGTATGTAGTATGTATGTAGTATGTTTTTTTTTTTTTACATTCAACACATTAGCCGGATGATGGGACTACTACTGTCCCATCATTGGCTAATGTGTCAATCACTGTCATTGTAGCAGGCATAGCCCGATGGGACTTGTAGTCCCCCGGCAGGCCCGCACAGACCCCCGGCAGCCTGCACAGACCCCCGGCAGTCCCGTACAGATCCCCGGCAGGCCCGTACAGACCCCCAGCAGCCCGCGCAGACAGCCGGCAGGCCCGTACAGACCCTCGGCAGCCCGCACAGACCCCCGGCAGGCCCGCACAGACCGCGCATTATGATGACATCATTTCAGCAGCCAATCACAGCCATGCCATCAGTTAACATGGCTAACACAACTGGCTCATTGCATTATGGGAACTTCCGATTCCGGTATTCGATATTGTAAAAATATCGGTACTCGGTATCGGAATTCCGATACAGCGAATATCGGCCGATACCCAATAATTGCAGTATCGGAATGCTCAACACTAGTAGTGAGTGCAGAAGGTGTGGCATCGGATCCTGACAAAGTCAGTGTCATCCGAGACTAGCAGAAGCCCAGCAACCTCCATGAAGTACGTCAATTCCTCGGGTTGGTATGCTACTACCGAAGGTTCATCACAGGCTTCACTGAAATAGCCATGCCTATGCAAAATCTTCTGGTGGGCCAGCCCAAGAAGGCCAGGAAGAAGAGTCTTACATTTGATTTGAATGAGGAACTGGAGAGGTCCTTCACTCGACTGAAGATGGCTCTCACAGGAGATGAACTTCTGGCCTACCCAGATTATGACCAACCATTTGTTTTTTATACTGATTCCAGCAACGTGGGACTGGGAGCAGTACAGTCACAGGTACAGAATGGCAAAGAAAGAGTGATCTCCTACGCCAGCAGGAAGCTTGGTCCCACTGAATGGAACCCTGACAACTACAGTTCCTTCAAACTGGAGTTCCTCGCCATAGTCTGGGCTGTGACTGAACGATTCAAGCATTACCTAGCTTCAGCCAAGTTTACCATCTTCACGGACAACAACCCGTTGACTCACTTGGAAACTGCAAAACTGGGTGCACTGGAGCAGCGATGGATGGCCCGGCTGTCTAACTATGAATTCACCATCAAGTACCGAGCGGGGTACAAGACTGTCAATGCTGATGCTCTGTCCAGAGTGCCCAATTTGCCAGATGCAGGAGAAGACCCTAAGGCACTTGAAGAAATAGAGTTACCTGCCTTCCACCGGCCAATTGCGGCCCAACGTGACCAAGGAATGAGAAACAGACGGTCTGTCATGAAAGAGGCCAACCTAAGTCCATTGCCTCATCATGACTGGGCAGAAACCCAGGATAGCGACCCCGCAGTCCGCGTGGTAAAGGAGCTACTGTCACAAGCTGACTCACGCCCAGCTCCAGATGCTCCTGAAGAAACCCAGCAGTTGTGGAAGGAGAGAGGCCGGCTGTTCATCTATGAGGGAAAGCTGTGCCAGAGGAGTATCAATGCCCACACTCATGAGTTGGTCTGGCAAGTGGTATTCCCAAAGAGGGGGCGTCAATGGTCTTGGAAGCATACCACAATGGAGCTGGACACTTCGGATGGAAGAAGTTGGAGGCCTTGCTCCGGGAGAGATTCTACTGGGCTGGTATGAGGAAGGCCATTGAAAATTGGTGTCGGGAGTGTGCACAATGCAACCTGCGCAGGAAGGACAGCCAGCGAGCTCCTTTGCAGCCAATAATAACCAAACAACCACTTGAGTTGGTCGCCCTGGACCATGTGAAACTGGTTCCAAGCCGTTCAGGCTACATTTATGCTCTTACCATCGTTGACCACTACTCGAGATTCCTGGTAGTCGTGCCTGTCAAGGATCAAACAGCCAGGACAGCAGCCAGAGCATTCCAACAGCACTTTTGTCGACCACACGGATATCCCGAGCGAGTGCTTACAGATCAAGGCCCAGCCTTTGAGACATAAGTGTTCCAGGAATTCTGTAACTTGTACGGTTGCAAGAAGATCAGGACAACACCGTACCATCCACAGACCAATGGCATGTGTGAAAAGATGAATCAGGTGGTGATCGATCTACTGAAGACCTTGCCTTTGGAAGAGAGGAATCTGTGGCCAGAGAAGTTGCCAGATCTGGTTGACCTCTACAATCACATTCCTGTAAATTCCACCAACTGCACTTCAGCCTACCTAATGAGAGCGAGGCCTGGCAAGCTGCCTATTGATTTGGATATGGGAGTCCTGACACCTGAGGCGACATCACCAGATGCTGACTGGGATACAGGATGGCAGCAACAGTACCATAGGGTACAAGAGTGTGTAGAAAAGAGTCTAGCTCAGGCAAGACAAAAACAAGAAAAGAACTACAATCAACATGCACCTGCAGTTCCCTTGTCACCAGGAGAACAAGTCCTAAAGAGGATAAGGAGGATGCATAAATTGGATGACCAATGGGAAGCTGAACCCTACACCGTCTTACCATCAAACTTTGACAACACCAAAGTGTGCCTTATCAGTAAGGATGGAGGAGAAACCTCATCAGCAGTATCGAGGGATCATCTGAAACTGTGCCCTGACCAGCTAAAGGAAAGGATGGGAGAACAAAACAACCTTAAACCCATAGAAGAAGAAGAAAAGGTCAGCTCTGTACTTGGAGAATTTCCTGCAAACTGGACAAGAATGGATCAAGCCATCATAGTTCCTGTCCTAATCTTTCCCCAGCCTACTGCAACTGAAGTAGCAGAGACTCAAGAGATCCCTGAAAATCAGGAAATTCAGGCAGTGGATGCCACACCAGCAGTGGAACCAGAGAATCCCCACCCTGCCAGTTGTGAATCTGTCATGCCCATGGTGAGTCTAAGAGTTCGCAGACGGTTACTACCTAGTTTACCCACACCAGTGCTATGTAGGTCTGTCCGTAGTACCTAAGGTATACCACCCCTAGGGTTTCGTATCTAAATAAGTTATACAAATGGTAAAATGTAAATATGCAACTGTTTAAGTTTTGTGCCTACAGAGACTCTGTAAGACTTTTTGGATATTTTCTTTTGTTTCAATGGACAGTTGGACCACAGGACTATGTGTGGTCAAAACTCTACTTGTAAATAGTTTACCAACTTGCTCAGGAAATGGACCATGGACATTGACGCAAGGACTAATCGTCATCAGGACTATTTTTGAGCTTTGTTTTTTGTGTTTTTCATTTTTTTTAAATCTTGTTACATTTATAATTGTTAATTTGTTTATATGTTTTACTTGTTTTTCTTCAGTCCGGGAGTACTTAATTGCACTAGGGGGGAATGTGGCGCCCCCAGGAGTATGGTTGCCATAATGGCATTGCCTTCCTCCTAGGGAGTGTGATGTCATGCTTGGAAGAAAGAAAGGATCTCTCTGGCAGTTAATCACAACACAGCTCCCACTCCAGGTCAGCAGAGGGAGCTCTGAACCCAAAACTGGGGGAAGAGCTGCTCTCTGAGGGCCAGGAAGGGGAAAATAGGAGTTTGTGTGAGGAGGGCAACGTGTGTGGATGTGAGGAGAAGAGCTGTGGGATTGAGCAGAGAGTTCAGGCTCATCCCCAGCTATAGCGCATGATCTGGAGCCCGGTATCCAAGGCTGTATGGACACTGATGGTCCTGCAACAGAAACCGGAGGAATAGGAAGCTGTAAATGCTCTATTCCCATATAAGACTCGGAGGCACAACAGCGATGGGTGAGACAGAAGAGAAAGGCTACAGCTGTCTGCCATACGAGGGAGTTCTAAAGAGAATAAGCAAGTGGAACTTCAGTGTAACAAAGTACTGCAAGTACCTAAAACTAAGCGCTAGGAAGGAGACTACACAACCCATCTGCCTAGAGAGATTCCTAAGTTGCTTCCAGGCTAGCCATCTCCTCTGTAATCTGGACCCTTGACTGCATTTGCCAAGCAAAGTAAAGGTAAAGAAACTGCACCATGTTGTGTCCTTGCCTTCTTCCTGCAACCTCTCCAGCACTGCTACATCTCTGTGCCAAACACTACACCCTCTTCCTCAACACATACCCTCTTCATCTACTCTGCCCTGGGACTACAGCCCTGCCTGTGGAGGGCTACACCATCATTGCTGCACCCCACCATCTGTCCCAGAGGATCTGTCCGCAGCGTCAGCTTAACATCTTCATTGCCGAACACCACAGGTGGCGTCACAAATCATTCACTCATAAACTTTATTCCATCACTTAATCCCTTTTACATGGGCGCCCAGGGTCACGGACCAGGTCACCGCTGCTGTGACATTCCGCTCTGAGAGACCGGCCCGGTACCGAGTACCCCACAGCCCTGGGAGGGCGACCCACATGCTGCATAGAGATAAGTGCATCAATTCATGAAGGATCAAGGTTACGTTGGATTTCCTGAAATTTGAAGTCACAATTAAGTTGAGATTCAATTTGAGGTCTGGAAAAAAGCTTCCACACTGCTGAAGCATCAGAGAGTAGATAAAAGTAATTTTACACATTATAGTCGAGAATACTAGGGAGCAAAAATGCGCAAATAGTGCCTTAACTGATACACAGAATTGATTAAAAAGGGGAGTATTATGTTCACCTGATGTGGTTGCACATTCGCAACATAAATACTGCATAAATTAGCTGCTACAGAACACGGATCCAAAAACCGAGGAGGATAGTGGATCGAGCTATGATGTGTCAGTATCTACACTGCTGATGGAGACTGTAATATCAGCTACCAGTGATACTAACCTCGCTCCCTCCGCTTCCTGTCCCACACCGCGTCTCGTCGGCACTTCTGGGTCCTCATCCATACTGTGGTTCTCACATCTTACACATGGGCACCAGGCCACTTAGGTCGCGGTAGCGCTCTCCCGGCAGCTTAATGCTGTCAGGTTGCTCTGACTCGGAAGCTCTGCACAGCCCAGGCAGCAGCCACCGGCTATATCAGGCTAAATCAGGTTGCTTCCTGCTAGAGGAAGCACCTGATTATTGTTAGTGCCTATGTCTGTGCCTTTCTTAGGTTCCATCCTGGCACTGCCCCTTACTCAGGTCCCCTTGTACCTCTTTGTGCGCTACTCCCTTGTAGTCTTTGTGTGCTGCTATCTTGTACATCTTGGTACGCTATTTACCTTGTGTAGTCTTATCCTGCCTTGTCCCTAGTTCCTTGCAGTGTCCGGATCCCTGGATTCCTGTCTGTGTCTGACTCCTGTGCTGCCTTTACGGTTCCTGGTCCTCGTATCCCATTCCTTCTCCTCCTCCTTCCGGTCGTGTGTTCTGTTTTCCTGTCTGCACCCTCCCTGTTCCTTGTCACTCTCCTTGTCATTCTACAGTTCTATTAAACTTTTCCCAGTCTCCTATGAGCCGTCCCTTGGTGCCTGCTGTCGTGGTACTTTACCCCCTGGGTCTTCCCCTGACGCTCCCTGTGGGAGCACGATGATCCCATAGTTTCACAGCTGCCCACATTTCTGGAGACCTTCCATAGAGTGTTCGATGAACTGGGTCATCTGGTCTCTACAGTCTCTCTTCAATCTCTACCAGGGTTCTCTTTCACTTGGTTTGTTGTGGCTTCCTCCTGTCTGTGCTGGTTTACCACCTGCTTATTGGTCATTCGCCGATGTCTTTAACAAGAAACGGGCTGAGACCCTTCTGCCGCATCAGCCGTATGACTTCCCCTCCTGGCTCTCCTCCTCCTAGGGGCAGGATCTATCCACTATCTCCAGCTGAGACCCAGACCATGTCGGAATATGTTGAGGAGAATTTAGCCAGGGGCTTTATTCAGAAGTCTTCCTCTCCTGCAGGCGCAGGGTTTTTCTTTGTAAGGAAGAAAGATGACGCTCTCCATCCCTGTATTTATTACAGAGGTCTGAACAAAATTACAGTCAAGAATAAATACCCACTGCCACTTATCCCGGAGCTCTTTGATCACTTGAGAGGGGCGCAAATCTTCACCAAGCTTGATCTCCGTGGGGCCTACAACTTGATCTGTATCCGCGCCGGGGATGAGTGAAAGACCACATTTAACATGCGAGATGGGCATTACAAATATTTGGTCATGCCTTCGGCCTCTGCAATGCTCCTGCAGTGTTTCAGGAGTTTATCAATGATGTCTTCGGGGATCTCTTATATTCCTGTGTTGTAGTGTACCTAGATGACATTCTTGTTTTTTCTCCGGATTTGCCTACTCATATACAGAACATTGATCAGGTCTTACTATGTCTGAGGGAGAACCGTATCTATGCAAAGTTTGAGAAGTAAGACACAAAAACAGAACACAGTATGACAAACGTGCATAAATACTCTGCTGTAAAACATATGTAACTGTAAGTAGCAAGTGCTAGTAAAAGATGTTAACAAAACCAGGGTATTTTGTTGATACGTTTTTTTGCAAAAAAATGTACGCTAAGCCACTCCACCGCGTCAAGGCATACCCTTCTCGGAGCAGTCCTATCTAATATATTTAAAAACCTGAACATGTGAATAATACCTTCATGAGCAGGGTTCAGAAAGGTGCTGCCCGGTATGGGCTCGCTGGGCAAAATGGCTTTTTATGCATGTCCCAAAGGAGAGAGGCGGGGATCTCCCAAAGCTTGCATAAGCAAGAATTCAATGGATTCAGAACACATGACACATGCACAAAAACTGAACGGGTCATAAGACCCTGTTCACACCACCCAAGAACTAAGACACAAAAACAGAACACAGTATGACAAACGTGCATAAATACTCTGCTGTAAAACATATGTAACTGTAAGTAGCAAGTGCTAGTAAAAGATGTTAACAAAACCAGGGTATTTTGTTGATACGTTTTTTTGCAAAAAAATGTACGCTAAGCCACTCCGCCGCGTCAAGGCATACCCTTCTCGGAGCAGTCCTATCTAATATATTTAAAAACCTGAACATGTGAATAATACCTTCATGAGCAGGGTTCAGAAAGGTGCTGCCCGGTATGGGCTCGCTGGGCAAAATGGCTTTTTATGCATGTCCCAAAGGAGAGAGGCGGGGATCTCCCAAAGCTTGCATAAGCAAGAATTCAATGGATTCAGAACACATGACACATGCACAAAAACTGAACGGGTCATAAGACCCTGTTCACACCACCCAAGAACTAAGACACAAAAACAGAACACAGTATGACAAACGTGCATAAATACTCTGCTGTAAAACATATGTAACTGTAAGTAGCAAGTGCTAGTAAAAGATGTTAACAAAACCAGGGTATTTTGTTGATACGTTTTTTTGCAAAAAAATGTACGCTAAGCCACTCCGCCGCGTCAAGGCATACCCTTCTCGGAGCAGTCCTATCTAATATATTTAAAAACCTGAACATGTGAATAATACCTTCATGAGCAGGGTTCAGAAAGGTGCTGCCCTTGATAGGACGTATCAACAAAATACCCTGGTTTTGTTAACATCTTTTACTAGCACTTGCTACTTACAGTTACATATGTTTTACAGCAGAGTATTTATGCACGTTTGTCATACTGTGTTCTGTTTTTGTGTCTTAGTTCTTGGGTGGTGTGAACAGGGTCTTATGACCCGTTCAGTTTTTGTGCATGTGTCATGTGTTCTGAATCCATTGAATTCTTGCTTATGCAAGCTTTGGGAGATCCCCGCCTCTCTCCTTTGGGACATGCATAAAAAGCCATTTTGCCCAGCGAGCCCATACCGGGCAGCACCTTTCTGAACCCTGCTCATGAAGGTATTATTCACATGTTCAGGTTTTTAAATATATTAGATAGGACTGCTCCGAGAAGGGTATGCCTTGACGCGGCGGAGTGGCTTAGCGTACATTTTTTTGCAAAAAAACGTATCAACAAAATACCCTGGTTTTGTTAACATCTTTTACTAGCACTTGCTACTTACAGTTACATATGTTTTACAGCAGAGTATTTATGCACGTTTGTCATACTGTGTTCTGTTTTTGTGTCTTAGTTCTTGGGTGGTGTGAACAGGGTCTTATGACCCGTTCAGTTTTTGTGCATGTGTCATGTGTTCTGAATCCATTGAATTCTTGCTTATGCAAGCTTTGGGAGATCCCCGCCTCTCTCCTTTGGGACATGCATAAAAAGCCATTTTGCCCAGCGAGCCCATACCGGGCAGCACCTTTCTGAACCCTGCTCATGAAGGTATTATTCACATGTTCAGGTTTTTAAATATATTAGATAGGACTGCTCCGAGAAGGGTATGCCTTGACGCGGCGGAGTGGCTTAGCGTACATTTTTTTGCAAAAAAACGTATCAACAAAATACCCTGGTTTTGTTAACATCTTTTACTAGCACTTGCTACTTACAGTTACATATGTTTTACAGCAGAGTATTTATGCACGTTTGTCATACTGTGTTCTGTTTTTGTGTCTTAGTTCTTGGGTGGTGTGAACAGGGTCTTATGACCCGTTCAGTTTTTGTGCATGTGTCATGTGTTCTGAATCCATTGAATTCTTGCTTATGCAAGCTTTGGGAGATCCCCGCCTCTCTCCTTTGGGACATGCATAAAAAGCCATTTTGCCCAGCGAGCCCATACCGGGCAGCACCTTTCTGAACCCTGCTCATGAAGGTATTATTCACATGTTCAGGTTTTTAAATATATTAGATAGGACTGCTCCGAGAAGGGTATGCCTTGACGCGGCGGAGTGGCTTAGCGTACATTTTTTTGCAAAAAAACGTATCAACAAAATACCCTGGTTTTGTTAACATCTTTTACTAGCACTTGCTACTTACAGTTACATATGTTTTACAGCAGAGTATTTATGCACGTTTGTCATACTGTGTTCTGTTTTTGTGTCTTAGTTCTTGGGTGGTGTGAACAGGGTCTTATGACCCGTTCAGTTTTTGTGCATGTGTCATGTGTTCTGAAAGTTTGAGAAGTGTATATTCGAGCAGACATCCTTACCAATTTTTGGGTACATCATCTCTGACTCGAGTCTAAAAATGGATCCCGAGAAGGTGTCTGCCATCCCCAACTGGCCGCGACACCTAGGGATGAGGGCCATCCAAAGATTCCTCAGTTTCGCAAACTATTACAGA
This sequence comes from Dendrobates tinctorius, assembly GCF_039654945.1. NCBI lineage: Eukaryota > Metazoa > Chordata > Amphibia > Anura > Dendrobatidae > Dendrobates > Dendrobates tinctorius. Next base: position 34,738,835 of record NW_027361766.1, read on the forward strand.
CAGTTCATTCCCCATTTCTCCTCGTTATCCATACATATCTCATCTCTTATCCACAAGGGAGCTAATCCCAGTATTTGGTCTGCGGAGGCTGAAAACGCCTTTCTGACTCTGAAGCAAGCAATTGCGAGAGCGCCAGTACATCGTCCAGATGTCAGCAGGCCATTCATTCTTGAAGTGGATGCTTCCTCCTCTGGAGCCAGGGCTGTGCTTTCCCAGAAGTCTTCCTTCAGTCGATTAATCACTTGCGGATTCTTCTCCAAAGCATTTTCCTCCTCTGAATGCAATTACTCCATCGGAGACAGAGAACTACTGGCCATAAAGTTGGCATTGGACGAATGGCGATACCTCGCCGAAGGAGCAGTACATCCTTTCATAATTTTCACTGACCACAAAAATCTGGCTTACATTCAGCCTCCCCAGAGACTCAACCCCTGGCAAGCCAAGTGGTCTCTGTTCTTCACCCGCTTTGACTTCGAGCTTCACTTTCAGCCAGGTGATAAGAACATCAAGGCTGATGCACTGTCAAGGTCCTTCCAGTCGGCCAATGTAGAAGAGGATCCATCCCACATTATTGATCCTTCAAGATCATCACTGTGGCTCCCTTGAATTTTGCTACCTTACTGCCAAGTAAGACATTCGTTTCGGAGTGTGACATAGAGAGGGTGTTGCTCTGGGGACATTCTTCTAAAATGCCAGTCATGCTGGTACTAAGAAGACTCACTCTTTTATCTCTCGCCACTATCAGTGGCCCTCCCTTTGTCAGGACATCAAAGATTTTACAGCATCTTGTCCATCCTGCGCCAAGAACAAGGTTCCGAGACAACTACCCTCCAGGGTCCAGCATCCTATTCCTGTGCAAAAACAAAAGAGAACATTCAGCTCACCCCTGAGATGTAATTCCAAGCACAAGAAGGAGCACGGCTTCCTCACTGCTGCACAGCGTCCAAGGCAATAGGAAAAATAGAAGTGGATACAGCTCACTCACAGGGCTTATTTAAAAATTAGAAAATTTTTATTGGATAATCCGTAAAAATTCAAAATGACAAAAGAGACATCTCAGATGGCACAGCAATGACAGGGGTTGGTGTGTAATGAGACCATACGCGTTTTGAGCAACACGGCTGTGTTCAAGAGCCGTGTTACTCGAAACACGTATGGTCTCATTATACACCACCCCCTGTCATTGCTGTGCCATCTGAGATTTCTGTTTTGTCCTTTTGAATTTTATAAGGATTATCCAATAAAAATGTTCTAATTTTTAAATAAGCCCTGTGAGTGAGCTGGATCCGTTTCCTGTGTCTTTGGTTCCTTGGCAGCATAAAACCATGGATTTTATCATCGACCCTCCCCGCTCTGCTGGTTGCACAGTAGTTCTGGCAGTTGTGGATCATTTCTCAAAAATGGCCCACTTCGTCCCGCTACCTGGTTTGCTTTCGACTCCCGAGTTGGCAAGAATTTTTATTTGTCACGTCTTCCAAATTCATGGATTTCCACAACACATCGTGTCTGACAGAGGAGTCCAATTCACCTCCCGGTTCTGGAGAGCTCTCTGCAAACTTATTTACGTGACTCTTGACTTCTCCTCTGCCTATCATCCCCAGTCCAATGCTGAGGTGGAACGAATTAACCGAGTCTTAACTTCCTATCTCCGACATTTTTCTAATGCCCACCAGGGCGATTGGGTCAGTCGCCTTCCTTGGACAGAGTTTGCATATAACAATCACTCTAGTGAGTCTTCTGCCAAGTCACCGTTCTTCATCATCTCTGGTCAGCATCGCAACCTGCCTCTTCCGGTCTCCCCTGTCTCTGGTGTTCCAGCAGCAGACTTTTTGTCCATGAAATTCTCTAAAATCTGGGAGGAGGCCAAGAGTGCGCTTGAAAAGTCTTGTGACAGGATGAAGAGACATGCCGATAAGAGGCATTTGGACATTCCACCCTATCTCCCGGCGATAAAGTTTGGCTCTCGTTCAAATATATCCGACTTAAAATCCTGTCATACAAATTGGGTCTCGCCGGCAATTCTGGGTCCTCATCCGCTCTGGGGTTCTCGCTCCTTGCCCATGTGCACCAGGCAGCTTAGATTGCGGTCACGCGCTCTCCCGGCAGCTTAATGCTGTCAGGTTCCTCTGACCCAGAAGCACTGCACTGTCCGGGCAGCAGCCACCGGGTATATCAAGCTGTTTCCTGCTAAAGAAAGCGCCTGATTAATGTTAGTGCCTATGTCTGTGCCTTCCTTAGGTTCCGTCCTAGGCCTGCCCCTGCCGCTCCCTGTATAGGGGGTGGTTTCTCTAGGCCAGCTCACTTAGGTGGGTTCGGGTATCACGACCCTGATGGTTCATGCTAGGATTCGTAACAGAGACTGCCAGATTGAAGATTTTCCTTAATAACTTTTATTTAAATGGGTTTAAAAGTCAACGCGTTTCAAAGTCACGCAGGACCTGTTCCTCAGGACAAAACCTAATGGGTATCATGTCAAGCTTGTACCACTTCTATGCAGTCTTTTCTGAAAAAAACTGCCAAACCAAGCACATGATAAGTCAAAGTTCATGAGAAAATCAATTAAACAAAGGTAAGTTATGGTTCATGAAAAACACAAGCATTAATAACATTAAAACCTTATGAATTAAATACGATCATCTAAAGAAGATTAAAAAACGAATGTGAAATGAATGAATAAGGATTTTTCCATTAAAAGGAATTTGTTGTATATATAAAATGCATCAATTCATGTATGACTATTTTCTATTATGAGATTTGAACTGGTGTTCAGTGGGCTTCTGAAATCACAGGTATAGTGGTGAGAAGCTGTGCACTACTGATGAATTTAATGGATTGGCATCAAACTAAAACTTGAAATATTTTAAAGAAAATCTTTTGAACCAGAAAAAGAATACTTACCCTCAGGTCTGGCAACACTTGAGCTTACTTATCTAGTGTAGATAATGCTTGCTGTAAGCGCCACACTTGCCTACTATGAAGGACTCCTGCTGCCACATTATGCTTGTTTACTTTTTGGATTGCTACCCAATTTAGTCTTCTCACTTTTCCACACACAACTCCCCTCATCAATACTGGTCTTCAAAATTCTACTTCTTCTTTCAGTACACTACAATACAAGAACTGAGGTCCTGTACCCACTAAATTTCTCCCATTATGGGTTGACCTAACAGTTAACTCTACCTGCTGGCTAACTAATTGTTGCAGGCCACAGAATGGATAAAACACGCAACACAGGTCATTGCATTATATTACTATAAGATCTTCGGAATGGGGTCTTCCGATCAGCTTCTCCACTCCTTTACACAAGGTTGACAGTAAGTGTGAAATAGGTGATGATGACGACAACGATACAACCAGCCATCATGGTGGAGTGCGCACAATTAATCAATTGGCCCCTCACTTATGTTCTCAAGCAAATTAATTGTTATCATCAAGCTAGGGATGAGAATAGGATAGCTATGCTTTTAGAACTTTGTCGTAAAAGCAAAATGAGATAACTTTTTTCTGACTTTCCCAAGAAAAACAAAAAATGGTGCAATTAACAGATTAAGCTGTGTTCCCGCTGAGCATATACCTGCCAATCACATGTCTGACCAGTAGATCCCTTACTCCTCTCCACATTTCCAATACTGTCCCACTTGTGCAAGTGTTAGGGCTTAAACAAGTAGCTGAGGCAGTAGCGATTACAGTATAAATGACATGATGCACTTCTGCAAACAGAGATACACATGCTGAACAGCCAGGTTCTGTCTTAGGCTGGGATCACACATGCAAGAAACTTGACCGAGTCTCGCATGTTAATACTCGGCACTGACACCGACACTCGAGAGCGGAGCGTATGGCTGCAGTGCCGGGTATTAACATGCGAGACTCGGCCGAGTCTCTCGCATGTGTGATCCCGCCGTTATCTAAACTGTCTTTTTTCCAAGCAGATACACAGAGCTCGACCCCATAGAATTCTAGATCAGCAGATTAGACAAATGTCAAGAATCAGCCCAGTTTGCAATGGGTATGGCGTCATGTGTTGTCTCCAAGTGGAGCCGTTTTCCCTTCACAAGCATGGGTAACCTTACATTAATAGATCAGTGCTATTTTTTTCACCTAAGGTTAATGTCAATGAGTCGATTCTGCCTTTGTGTTCTGCACAATTCTGTTGCTTCTAGTGCTAATGCCTACCACCTAGCTGAGCATCTCGTGCCTGTGTATCACGTTACATATATGACTGTAATGTCGGTGTCTCTGCCAGGGAAGGGAATGCAGAGACACCACCACTCTCACCGCCGAATTCCTGCACCTCCAGTTCCTCCGGTGCCTCTGCTCTCTGCTTCTCTCCTCCAGCAGAGGCGCCGATATACTCACTACGGCAGTCCGGCGCCCTGTTCTCATTCTGTTAGAGATATGTATATGCTCTGAAGATATTCAAAATAAACGCTTTCTGACAAAATGGACGCTTTGCTCAATATATATATATATATATATATATATATATATATATATATATAAGATTCACAGAAACTGAATAATGTTGGAATGGCCTCTAGGACGCCCATACCACGCTGTACCACGCACCTCATGTTGATCAAAGATCGACATGCTACATGCAACTCTGAAAATGGAAAAAACGTAATGATTCTTCAATTAATAAACTTTATTGCTGATCATATTAATTGAATTTGAAGATTATGTGCTAGACAGATGTTAGCTTGACCTAAGTGATTAACCCATAAAGTAATATAAATAATGACATGGGGAACAGAAGTCAGCAATGATTATTAGCAATAACTATGAGAGAAGGCAATGAGGTAATGTGTGGCAAAGCCCCTAATTTTTCCCTATAAAATATTGTACAATTCAACCAATAAACCAAAACTCATTTGAGACACGAATTCACTGTTCTATGTCTTGGGCTTTCTCTGGCCGTAAAATTCCTTTAAAATTTGGCAGCTGACAGCTAAGAAGAGATCACATGCATTTTGTGTGCCCTAACAATGATCCTGCAGCTGCCCGTGGTCGGTGCACTCCTCGCCTATCCCCAGGCACAGTGCTTAGGTCCTAGTTTCTTAAATGGACAGCACACGCCATCTTAAAATGTCCCCAGCCAATGGTTGAGGAGCATTTATCATTTAAGGCACGTCCATAAGATGGGAGGTGCCTGTGCAATGTTATAAGTGTGTTCTTAAACATTCTTCCCAGTTCTCAGGTCCCAGTGCTTGTATTCCTGAATACCTATTTATCAGCTGTGCCCACCACCCTCTCCAATCCGGTTTCCACTCTTTACACTCTACTGAAACTGCCCTCACTAAAGTCTCTAATGATCTACTAACAGCTAAATCAAATGGTCATTACTCCATGCTAATTCCCTTGGATCTCTCTGCAGCATTTGACACTGTGGATCATCAGCTCCCTCTCACTATGCTCCGTTCCATTGGCCTCAAGGACACCGTTCTCTCCTGGTTCTCCTCCTATCTCTCTGACTGCTCCTTTAATGTATCTTTTGCCAGTTACTCCTCCTCTCACCTTCCCCTTACTGTTGGGGTTCCTCAAGGATCGGTTCTAGGCCCCCTCCTCTTCTCTTTGTACACTGCCCCTATTGGTCAAACAATCAGTAGATTTGGTTTCCAGTACCATCTCTATGCTGATGACACCCAATTATACGCTTCTTCTCCTGACATCACACTAGCCTTTCTAGAAAACACTGGCGATTGTCTAAACGCTGTGTCTAGCATCATGTCCTCACTATATCTGAAACTGAACCTGTCAAAGACTGAACTCCTTGTGTTTCCTCCCTCTACTAATGTACCTATACTCGACATTGCCATTTCTGTGTGTGGTTCCACTATTACTCCCCTGCAACATGCCCACTTTCTTGGGGTCATACTTGACTCCGAGCTTTCCTTTGCCCCCCACATTCAATCACTGGCTCGCTCTTGTCATCTGCACCTCAAAAACATTTCTAGAATTCGACCTTTTCTTACTTTTGACTCTGCAAAAACTCTGACTGTTTCTCTTATTCATTCTCGTCTCGACTATTGTAACTCTCTTCTAATCGGTCTCCCTCTTACCAAACTCTCCCCTCTCCAATCTGTCTTGAATGCTGCAGCCAGGATCATATTCCTCACCAATAGTTACAGCGATGCCTCTACCTTGTGCCAGTATAGAGGAACTTGGCACACACACATGAATGATTGCAAGTGAAAAGGGGGTGTTTTAATAAGATGCAGTACATACAGTAAACGTTTCGGTCACAACGACCTTCGTCAATGTACTAAATAGTGTACTGACTGCACTTGTATATAGGGCAACCTGTTCATAGAGAATAATGCTGGAGCATGGAGGGTTAATTGTCTCCTTAAAAAGAGCCGGTGGTGATAGCGGGGAACAGTAAATAGCCTGGACTCGGTTTCCACCGCTTGTCTCCCATCGGGTGGAAACCGCGTCCAGGCTATTTACTGTTCCACGCTATCACCACCGGCTCTTTTTAAGGAGACAATTAACCCTCCATGCTCTAGCATTATTCTCTATGAACAGGTTGCACTATATACCAGTGCAGTCAGTACACTATTTAGTACATTGACGAAGGTCGTTGTGACCGAAACGTTTACTGTATGTACTGCATCTTATTAAAACACCCCCTTTTCACTTGCAATCATTCATGTGTGTGTGCCAAGTTCTTCTATACTAGCATACGGATTGGGATCCTACTTGTGCACCACCATTTTGAAGTTGTGCCAAAACGTCTTTATATTCTACCTTGTGCCAGTCATTACACTGGCTACCCATCCACTCCAGAATTAAGTATAAACTTATTACCCTCACCCACAAAGCCCTCCATGGCTCAGCACCACCCTACATCTCCTCCCTTGTTTCAGTATACCACCATACCCGCGCCCTCCGTTCTGCTGATGACCTGAGGTTAGCGTCCTCAATAATCAGAACCTTCCACTCCCGTCTCCAAGACTTTACATGTGCTACGCCAATTCTTTGGAATGCACTTCCCAGGTCAATACAATTAGTCCCCAATCCCCACAATTTTAAGCGTGCCCTGAAAACGCATTTATTCAGACTGGCCTATCGCCTCAACACATTAACATAATCTATCCCTGTGTGGCACAGCCAAAAGTTTTACCATAACCAGGTTCCCGCATCATGTTCCCACATGCTTTATGCATTGTGATAAAACACTGAGAGCAAAGTGCCCGTTTTAGGCTATGGAAGGCTTCTTCAGCCGCTAAGCTCCATTTAATCATGACGGAGTCTTTCCCTTTTGTAAGATCCGTCAGGGGGGTAGCGATGGCTGCAAAATTGGGTATGAACCGGCGATAATAATCGGCGATCCCCAGGAAGGCTTGCACCTGCTTCTTGTTGACAGGTTGTGGCCAGTCCTGAACCGCCTGAATCTTATCAACCTGGGGTTTAACAACACCCCTCCCAATTACATACCCCAAATACCGGGCTTCTTCTAGCCCGATGTGACATTTCTTGACGTTCGCGGTTAGACCTGCCTCCCACAGGTCGTCAATCACAGCTTGTACTTTCTGGAGATGAGTCTCCCAGTCCAAGCTGTAAATGACAATGTCATCCAAATAGGCCGAAGCGTACCGCCTATATGGCCTCAAGACTCAATCCATCAGTCTCTGGAAGGTCGCCGGTGCCCCGTGCAGTCCAAACGGCATATACACATACTGAAATAAACCTTCCGGCGTAGCAAATGCCGTCTTTTCTCTGGCAGCCTCCACCAGAGGGATCTGCCAATACCCCTTTGTTAGCTCTAGGGTCGTAATATACCGGGCTTTTCCTAACCGATTTATTAACTCGTCGACCCGGGGCATGGGGTAGGCATCAAATTTTGAGACCGCAATTCAGTTTCCTGAAGTCATTGCAGAACCGGATGGTGCCGTCCGGTTTAGGAATTAGCACAATCGGGCTGGACCACGCACTGTGCGATTCCTGAATGACTCCTAACTCTAACATTGCCTTCACTTCTCGGGAAACGGCTTCACGGCGCGCTTCCGGGATTCGGTAGGGCTTTACGTGAACTGTGACACCAGGTTCCGTTACGATGTCATGTTTCATTAGCAAAGTCTGCCCGGGTTTTTCTGAGAAAAAGTTTTGGTTGTGAAGTAGAAACTGCCTGACTTCCATCTTTTGCCGCTCCGAGAGAGTCTCTGCAACCCGTACCTCCGGTACGGTATGCGAGCAGACAGGACGGGCCAGCTCCGCTGACAAGGCAGACCGATCCTTCCAGGGCTTTATCAGATTTACATGATAAATCTGTTCAGGTTTCCGTTTACCTGCCTGGTATACTTTGTAGTTTACTTCACCAACTCTTTCCTTGATCTCAAAGGGGCCCTGCCACTTTGCCAGGAACTTACTGTCCACCTTGGGGACCAGGATCAACACCCTATCTCCGGGTGCAAACGTATGGATCTTGGCGCCCCTATCATAGATTCTTTTTTGGGCTCCTTGAGCCTGTATCATGTGTTCTTTGACGATAGGCATAACAGCCGCAATACGGTCCTGCATTTGTGTGACGTGATCTATCACTGTTTTAAATGGAGTGACCTGACCCTCCCAGTTTTCTTTTGCAACGTCTAACAGTCCGCGAGGACGTCGGGCGTACAATAACTCGAAAGGCGAGAATCCCGTGGAAGACTGGGGTACTTCCCTAATGGCAAAAAGCAAATACGGAAGTAAATAGTCCCAGTTCTTCCCATCCTTGTCTATCACCTTTCTCAGCATCTGCTTCAGAGTTTTATTGAACCGTTCAACCAACCCGTCTGTTTGAGGGTGATACACGGATGTGCGTAACGGTTCGATTTGTAACAATCGGCAGAGCTCCTTCATTATCCTGGACATAAAGGGGGTCCCCTGGTCGGTGAGTATCTGTTTTGGTATACCGACCCGACTAAACACATGCACCAGCTCCTTGGCAATCGTCTTCGTGGCCATGTTACGCAAAGGGATGGCCTCCGGGTAACGAGTGGCATAATCCAAGATGACCAGGATATGTTGGTGTCCACGTGCAGACCGTGGAAGGGGCCCAACTAAATCCATCCTAATCCTCTCAAACGGGACTTCAATAATAGGTAGGGGTACCAAAGGGCTACAGAACCGGGGCTTAGGTGCAGAGGCTTGGCAGTCAGGACAAGACTCGCAATATACACGAATATCATGATGCATGCCTGGCCAAACAAAACAGTGTAATATCCTTTCGGTGGTTTTCTGGACTCCCAGGTGACCTCCCATCACATGTCCGTGGGCCAGGTCCAGCACCTGCCGCCGGTAGGGTTTTGGCACGACTAATAGTTGCACCGTATCTTCCCCCTTTTTCTCTATCTGATAGAGTAAATCATTCTCCAGAACCATGTAAGGATATGCCAGCCTAGAGCCAGGTTCTACGGGTACCCCATTTATCACTTTTACATTTGTCCTAGCCTGAGAAAGGGTAGGATCCTTTATTTGCTCGCTTTGGAAGTCATCTTTCTGAACTTCTAAATCCGGCTAACGGGCAGGTGGACGGCTGTCAGCCTCCTCCTCTTCCCCGGTCTCCTCCGTATCACCCGCCATGACTGAAAACGGGAACTGTATGTCATTTCCAGCAGACTCTTCCCCCGAGTCTTCCGGGGAGACCTCTTCCAGGGGTTCGGGACCCACACGCTCCCTGGGAGAAGAATCATGTACACTATTACCCGAGGGCATCAACTGATTCTCCCACAATTGCCAGAAGTGGGGAAAATCCCGGCCCAGGATAACATCATGCAATAACGCCGGGACGAGTCCCACTTTATGTTGCACAGACCCATAGGAAGTAGTAATGCATATGACCGTGGTGAGGTACGAACAGGTGTCTCCATGCACACACGTTACAGAAAATTTGTCTGATGGTCCAGTCGGGGCTGACACCAGACTGGCCTTCACCAGAGTCACCACACTTCCCGAGTCTAACAATGCCACCACATTTTTGCCATCAACAGTTAAATCACACAAGTGTTTTTCCACATCCTTTTGACCGGCATTCACACTCACTACCCGTGCAACCATAGACATGCGGTTTTTAGAGTCTGTGACGTCGCACTGCATGGGTTCAGTAGTGAGCGGACAGTTCGCAGCAATATGTCCCATCTCTTGGCAGCGGAAACACCTAACGGGCCCCTTGCTTAGACCATAGTTCGTTACTCTCGGCCTCGCAGTGCGGGCAGTCCCGTTTTCCTCCCCCACTGTCTTAGGGATTTTTCCATCTCCCCTTCTCCCTGGAACAGTCTTACCGGTTCCACGTGGAGATGATGAAGAACAAGGTGGGGTAGCGTCGTCTCGGAGTCCTTCCGCCACGGAGTAACATTCAACCAGATCCACCAGTTGATCTGCCGTCGTAGGATTTCCATGGCTTACCCACTTCGTCAGGGCTGGCGGTAGAGCTCTCAGGTACTTGTCCATGACGACTCTCTGGATTATCTCTGGCGCTGTCAGCACCTCGGGTTGTAGCCACTTCTTCGTCACGTGGATCAGGTCGAACATCTGTGACCGCGGTGGTTTATCCGGCTGATAAGTCCATTGATGCACTCTCTGTGCACGGACAGCGGTCGTCACTTCCAGCCGGGCCAAGATCTCCGCTTTCAGTTTGTCAAAGTCCTGCGCGGCTTCAGGCTCTAAGTCATAATAAGCCTTTTGGGCCTCACCGGAAAGAAACGGGGCAATCAGGCCGGCCCATCGTGCCTTCGGCCATTTTTCTCGCACCGCCGTCCGTTCAAACGTGGTCAGGTATGCCTCGACGTCATCTTCGGTCGTCATTTTCTGCCAGTACCGACTCACGTGAATCACTCTCGACTCGGCTTCCAGGTTAAGCTCAGGTAAGCTTGCCAAGCACTGCGCCACCTGCTGGAGAAGCGAACGATCGGTAACTGTCATGTCCACCAACTCCTTCAGCTGGGCCATCATCACCCGATTAGCTTCTTGCTGGACGGCGGTGGACTGTACCAGCGCTTTCACCACATCCTCCATGCTCATGCTTGCAACGTGATGCCCGCGTTCTCCACCACAATGTGATAAAACACTCCGGGATCGCCTTTGCTGGGGTCAAAGGTCACGTGCATTCAGCATGAAACTCAGGCGCAGAGCTGGGAGTCGGGTATAACTGACCCTGGGTCAGGTTTATTAACGGTGAAAGCAATGCAAAAGGGAATAAAACATAAAACAAATCCTTGCCTGTCCGGCACTAACTAAACAATGGACAACCTAACTACCAACTGGCGGGCTTCTCCCGTCCAGCCAAACCACAGTTGCAGTGGGCACTGCTTCCACTCACAGTGTCTCTCACACAGACAGGCTCTCTGTGTTCCCAGGCTGAGACACTCACACAACCACCTTGCATCCTTTTATATCCACCTCCCATTATCCATTAGTAAGCAGGTGCGATACTGACCAGACTAGGCCACATAGGAAAGGAATCTGGGCGAGATATACCTGCCCTCATCCACTATTCCCACATGATTCTCACAGCATCCATTAGCTCTCTGTGGCTGGTTTCACACTAGCGTTTTTTTGCGCTGCGTTTTTGCGCATACTTGCGCATGCATCCTTTTCCCCTATCTTTAACATGGGTGCGCATGGTCTAGGATTTGCATGCGTTCGTTCGCATTTTACATGCGCAGGCGTTTTTTGTAGTGTGCACCCAGGCGTGCTGGACGCTACCTGTTGCATTTTTGGTCCGTCCGACCTGTCTCCAAAAAAGGCATGCGCACGGAATGCGCAAAAAACACATTACAGTCTATGGGAACGCTGATGTGTGCATGGACATGCGCACGTCTGCGTTTAAAAACGCATGCGTTTTAAGAGTAAAAATGGCTAAAAAATGGTTAAAACACATGCGCAAAAAAGCAGCAAACGCATACAAAACGCATGATGCGCTTTTTGTATGCATTTGCACTGCGCAAAAATGCAGTGCAAAAAAACGCAAGTGTGAAATTAGCCTTAAACAGGTTTGTGCAGGATTTTGATTCTGAGGTGGTTACCCCAGTTCTGTGAGGAGTAATAAACCAGCAACTCTATTTCCAGAGACTGGTGTTATGTTAAATGGAATCTGCTCTACTGATTTGAACTGTAGTTTAGACAGGACCAGACAGAGCCCCAGGCTGGAGGGGGGAGGGGGGGCACTACAAGCAATTGGGAAGAAGTGCCTGACAGAAAGGCGTTTGTTCGGTGGTCATCTTGAGAAAGCTTGGTGCTATCTGGAATGCCATCTGAAAAGACGAAATCCCCATGATCTGATATCCATGACACACCTGGAGTGCATCAGTGCCCATCAGATTCAGCTTGCAGAACCACTAGAGACTTACAGAGACTACAGCATTAAATACCAACTACCGAAGTATACAGAGGCGTTGCGAGGAGCGGCCCATTTCACCCGCATGGTCCTTAAAGTGAACATGGCGGTGTATAACTCCATAACTTGGTTTTTCCAAGAGGGTTTAGAGTCATCTTGTTAAGTTAGCAAGCTGCTGTGCTGCATCACCAATAGGCCACCCCAAGCATTCAATTGATTGTTACAATTTTTCAGGTAAATGCTTGGTAGCCACGCTAGGTGTCTGCACAATTAGGTAATTAATAGTAACGTAATCAACATTTCCGTGCCTATTGAGTGATGCCACACAGTGGTCCTGGTCAGTTCTGATTGGGTGTGTGTGAATTAACCTGTTACATTTTGTTGGACTTTGTTGGTGGAAACATAACCAGCCTGAGTTTTACAGTTAAAGATCATTTGGAAAATTTAGTGTTTACTGCTTTCCTAGTCCAAGGTTTTGCTGTGTCGTGGGGAGCCCACCCTGTTCCACAGCTTACAGTAGTATAAAGCACTGGACTGTGGAGCAGAGGAGACATGTTATGTGGAGACAGTGCTTCTTATGAAGGAAATTTTGAAGCAAGACATTTTGGACACTTGTGTTTCTTCAAGTGCTTGTGGAAGGTCATATTCTGTTTCAGCATGAATGTGTCACAGTTCATAAAACAATTCAGTGTCCGACCTCAATAGATGCTCTTCTGAATGTATAGGCAAATATTCCCTACAGGCATACTCAAAGAGCCTTCCCAGGCAAGTGGGTACAACTTCATATTATTGGTTATGGATTTAGAATAGGATACTCCTGTAGAAGTATTTTGTATGCATCCCAATAGTTTGGCCATAAAGTATGCGTGTCCTTCTTAAGCCTTCAAATTACTCTGCCTGGCATTGTACATACCACATACATCTCTATGAGAGTAAATTCAAATTAAATTTGTATGTTGAGATATTGAAGGTAGGAAATATAAAACAATAAATGTAACAATACTAGAAGTTAGAACCATTCAGACTGGGTACACGTTGGCACTGGTGAAATAGCATTTACCCTTTTTTTATCAAACCCATTGCTCACTATTATGCCCAATGATGGTGCATGTGGATTTGTGACCCCCTGTGCCACAGGACTGAGCCTGCCCAGGAAGGGGCATAGCTAAGTGGCTACCTGGTGTTCATTGGAGCTCTGATGGTGGAGACAGACTGGTCTGTAGGTAGCCGCCATGTACCACTCCTGGGCAAAGCCGGTACTGCAGTTGCTGGCCCCAGGGGTAAGGTACGCTGACGCTGATTAAGACTAGGGCAATGTTCAGATACACCGGTGTAGGATACTGAAACAAGGACTGGCTTTTCCGGGACCAGGGGATGAGGTTCAGGCACTGGCCTCTCCGGGACCAAGGGACAAGGTCCAGGCAATTGTCGCTACGGGACCAGGGGGCTCCAGCGCCAGGACTGGTCTCTGCCTCTCTATTATCCTAAATTTAATGAAACCTTCCTATGATTATATCAGTTCAGTCATGTCTGACTATTGGATACTCCACATGCCATATCTCACCATCTTTCCCTGTTTTCCATGGTTTATTTTGTTAGACTGATATTCATTCACATCTGATTCTTGATTGTGTCCAGCCAACAGGCTTTTGATCTTCCTGAAACTGTATTATAAACTTTGATAAAAGAACACTTTGTATAAACTTTCAAACTAATTATTTTAATGAGGAGGTTAATGCATATACACAAGGGAACTTCCTTTAATGTATACTCATTAGCACAGGAACATTTATCTAATTGTTTCCATATTGCTTTGCATCTTCTATTTAATAACTATTCCTCCCACCTTATCCTGTGATCACAAAGCAGATTAATACCTGCAGTGGGGTAATGGATTTTGATCTTCTAGTAGGTCATTGAATAAGTATGAATTTATTTAGGTGTTAATGTGATTCTTTATGATGTCATGTATTAGTGGAAAATTACTCTGGAAATTACTAATTACAGTCCTCAACACTGAAATTGCAACACCAAGAAGGACAAACCTTAATGTTATGCTAAAGAAAGGAAGCAGCAAGTTTTGCTTAGATATGCAAATGATAAAATTTTCAAGCATCTAGATTAAAGAATTTCTATTTGGGAGGGGCATAAAATCCAAATTGAAAGCAAATTATTTTATTCGCATGACATCGCAAATAGATTACGTCTTGTGGGATGATTTTGAGATACCTCCTGTTAGCCTGCTTGACAGTTATTACCATTTGCTGCAAACTAATATAATTGAAATACATTGGTTTATCACTTCTGCAGAATGGTTAGGACAAGTGCATAGCACAAGACTTTGTTCAGAGTTGCATGTCCAAGCAACAAGTGTTCAGTTGACTTCATGCCACTGCTATCAAAGACTATCTTGGTAGAAAGCAAGACAGCAATTGATACTGGAATGGAATGTTAATGAGTCTCGCTTTTGTGTTGGAAGGAATGATATCTGGAGATTCGTCTGGAAGCTACGTGGGCAACGTCATGATGAGGCCTTCATGAGAGGACTTTCTCAGAATTATGGTGGGAGTTGTCATATTATATGGTTGCTGTACCCCTCTAGTCTTAGTTCTAGGTACACACAACAGCTCAGCATTATATTGATTTGGTCATTTTCCAACATGACAGTGCCAGGCCACATGTTACTTGTGCTATTATGAGCAGCCTGTCAGGGCAAAATGTTCCATCATGGCTTGTAGTGTCTTCGAACTTGACTCCCATGCAGCACATTTGGGCCATCAATGATTGGCAATTGTATAAAAAAGCTGACGGCAGTGGATATAAAACTTGTATAGCAGAATATTCCTAAGAAAACCACTAATAACATCATTTAGAGCATTTCAAAGCATGCAAATGCTTGTATTTCTGTATATGTCACTCATACACAAAACTTAATAAATCGAGAAGTTTTGAAAAATTAGCTTCTATTTGTTTATCATTTGCACATCATTAACGGGAATCTGTCAGCAGGATTTTGCCCCTTGTAATCTGAGAGCAGTATGATGTAAGAGCTGAGACCTTGATTCCAGAGATGTGTTACTGTCACAACTGGTGTTTGTGGAACCACTGTGCCATGGAACAGGGAGAGTCTGGAGGAGTGTAACTAAGCCACCACTTGGTTCTTCACTAGAGCCCCTGATAGTATGGCTAGACTTGAATTTCAGGTGTATGCCAGGTGCTACACCAGGATAGACCCTGGAGCTACAACAGCTGACCCAAAAGGGGCAGGAAAACAGGTATATACTCGGAGAGTCAGGCTGACTAGTAACTGGATAAAAGGAGGAATGGATGCTGTATGTCTTGTTAGATGAAACAGATCCCGAGTGCAGACAGGATAGATTTAGGAATGCAGGATGGACTCAGGTATAATATCATGAGTACAGTTTCAAACTGAACAGGAGAGGGTAGAGGTACAGATGTGGAGAAGGTAGATAAGGATCAGGGCTAGGTTTAGGCAGGACAGGTTCAGGATTTGGTTCAGATAGGATGGACAGGATAAGGTTCAGGGAGTAAAGATACAGGGACCTTTCAACTAAGAAGGTAGTGTAAAAACTAATCGCTATCATTGCTTATTCACCTCCCTATAGTTGAGGGTCCCTCTAGCTATCCGATTTCTCCCAGCTATTGGCTGGAGACATTTCAGAAGTGTGCACACTGCCCCTTTAAGAAGAAGAGGGTGTGTGCTCGTGGCCTAAGCACACTCCCAAGATACCTGTGTGCCATGTGCAGATCTTGGGACGAAGCAGACGTGGCGGGGACCTGAACAGAGCAAGTTTTGTGGGTGAGCACTTCGGCATCCCTGCCGGGCTGAGGAAGGGGTGTTATGCAGGGACGCTGGCACTGACATTGCAGTAGCCCAAACTTACATCGATGTGCGCAGGTTCTGGGAGGAAGCAGACGTTGTGTTGACCCAGGAGCATAGTGGGTAAGTGTGTGAGAACAACTGCATTGACATTACAGTCACTTCCTGGCCTGCATGCTGTGATTTTGATGCATGCAATAAGTGTTTCTCTGCTGGAGATACAGGAATTCACAAAATGTTGAGACCTGTATAACACTGCCCACACACACCTGCAGCTTTCTGTGTGTAATAATACGGTCGGGGGTTGGACACATCAGCACATTCTGTACTCACTGTGCTGACAGCTGCTTCTTCCCTGGTGTGTCCCATATTCTTCCTGGAGTTCAAAGGATTGGAGGCAGAACCCAGGATAACTTCAAACAGTAAAGATTTATTTTCTTCAGGACACAGCACATCCAAAACACCATTAGCACACTTGACACGGTACCAGCTATACATCTTCAACTTTCCCTAGCTTCTTCCCCTACACCAGAATGGACCACAAAGTTACAACGAGGAGCCCGGTGAAAACGGCACTTCGACCTCTCTCCCTGGAACCGATTTCAGTCGAAACGCGGAAATACTCACCTACTAGGTTGCCCCCGCACACAGACTTTTGCTGACACTTCCTCAGTGACGTCTTCACTGGCTTCTTCACTGCTGCAGATACCATACACTTCACTTCTTATGTGCTCTGCACAATTCTCCCACATCTGCTATGGATGGCTAGGGATTCACCTCACACTTTGTGTGGCAGCTATACAGCTCAGGAACAGAAATGTCCGAGCAGCACACAGGGTCCACCCCCGACTGACTATAATCAGGAAATCTCTCTCGCTAGTTCCCAGCTACTACTCCTACAATTAACTTTGAAGTGTCCTACAACTGTGCTCTTCCTTCTTGATTTTACCATTTCTATTGAAATTCAAGTTTGCCTGTTTCAACAAATTTTCCCCAAAAATGTGATTCAATTAGAAAATATCTATAATGGAAAGCTTGTAATTCTTCAGAAAATACACATGGGGGATAGCAGAGAGAGAGAGAACTCTGTTCACTATAAGTGCTTATGCTCTGTAGGAGAGAGAGACAACCCCACTGATCATAAAAGCATACACTCTGCAGGAGAGAGAGAACATTGATGACCATGAGAGCATACACTGTACTTTACAGAAGAGAGCGCAAGAGGATCTTGCTGACCATAAGAGTTTACACTTTACAGGAGAGAGAGAGAGGACCATGCTGACTATAAGAGCTTATACTGTACAGGAGAGAAAGACTTACCCTGTAAGGTTGGAGACACACAAGTGGTTTTAAAATCAGTCCAATTTTGTTCCTGAAAAGTTGGACAAGTGTCATGCATTTTTCATGAGTGCAATCTGATTTTTAACACCTAGCATCTGAATGAGATTTGATTAACATGCGAATGCAATCCGATTGCAATGTAATTTTAACATAAGATTTTCCATAGAACAATTCTCTGTCATTTACACATAGTTTTCAAAGGAAATTTGTTTATATATATATATACTGTATATATATATATATACAGATAGATAGATATACAGATAGATATAAATATATGCGTCAGATATGTAATCAATATTTGTGTGTGTAGCTTACTGTGCTTCTTTATTACTAAATGAATTCATTTATGAAAAAAGTTATGTGGGGTCTCCTGAAATTTTATTAACCAGCAGAGGGAAAGCAGACAGATAAGGTGTCATGATCCATGCTGGATCATGACTGATAAAAAGCACAGGTAAACTTTTTTTTTTTCTTAAGCTGTGTCTTTTGTTCTAAGTTTGCCCCCGGTGGTGGTGAGCGTCATTGCACACTGGTTTCTTTAGTTAAGTGCACATGATTATAATGCAGGTGTGATTGCTCTGGCTCTGCTATAAAAGAGTCACAGGTGTTGCAATCAGGGTTGGTGATAGCGTCTTTTTGGGATTCCAACCATGGTGAAGGGAGCAGCTGGCTGAGGTGTGAAGCCACTGCAGAAACTTGGTGAAGTGAGCAGCTGGCTGGAAGGTTGGAGCCACTGCTGAAACTGGTGTGAAATCTGGTTGCCCGGTGTCCGCAGCAGAGTGAGATGGTGAAGGTGGCAGCTGGCTCTGAAGTGTCGAGCCACTGCAAAAAGTTAATCCGGTGATGCACTCTGCTGCCTGGTGCTGCAGCAGAGCAAGATAAGTGTTTTGGTGTTTCCCCTGTTTGTATTTTTCCCTGGTGTGTATTAGTACAGCGGTGGGGCCAGTGCCTGCACCACCCAGCTTCCTAGTAAGGAATATGTGTAGGGTGTGCTAGGGTGACAGGTATCCTGATTGGTGCCCTGTGCGGAACCGGCCTAGGGATCGTTAGGAGTGTGAGGGACACTGACTTAGGGGAGTGCAGGAGGTCTCCACATCCCCCGTTCCCTATCACAGGGCCCACTATTGTAACTGTTTCCCCTTCCCCGGTGTCTTGTTCTTTTACCTACCGGCCTGTGGGCCGTGTCGCACAGGACAGTTTCACGTGCCGTGTCTTGTTGTCTCAGTTACCGGCCGGCTGGTCGCATCACACAGGACAGGTCATCGTGACAACCCATAACTTTTTTTTTCTGCTGAGTCATGGACCCTGTTCAGCCCTTTGCCCAAATGCTACAGATCCTTACTAATGAGATTAGGGGGCTGCGCGGAGGGTTGGTGCGGCAGCTGCAGCTGTTGATGGGCTCTGGGGGCTTGGTTCAGGAAAATTTTCTGGAGGGAGAGATCAATTCTTGGTGTTTCCACAAGCCTGCAAATTATATTTCAGGCTGCGCCCTTGTTCATCAGGGAGTGAAGAGCAGCAGGTGGGAATCATTATGTCCCTTCTTAAAGGGGATCCTCAATCCTGGGCCTTCTCCCTACCGGACGATTCTCCATCATTGGTGTCCATGGACAAGTTTTTTGCGGCTTTGGCGCTTGTGTATGGGGATTCTGATGGCGTCGCCCTGGCAGAATCCCGACTCCGTAGGTGTAAACAGGGAGCCAGGGTTGCTGAGGAGTACTGCTCAGAGTTTAGGAGGTGGGCCACTAACACTCAGTGGAATGACCCTGCACTTAGGAGTCAATTTGTGCAGGGTTTGCCTCCAAAGTTGCAGGATACTCTGGTGCAGTTCGCCACCCCCAGGTCGCTGGAGGCCGCCATGTCCCTTGCCATCCGGGTGGATAGACGCCTTAGGGAAAGACATATACAAAAAGTGCCCCTGATGTCCTCGCTAGGGAGGAGGACCCACCAGTGCGGACGGAGGGACCCAGACAGCCCGGTGTTGTTGACACAAAAAAGAGGGTGTATGTGGCTCGTCGTGGTGGGGGGGTATGCTTTTCCTGTGGGAAGCCTGGCCATTTTATGAGAGTCTGCCCAGTTCATGCCAAGTCTCCAGACGAACCCATGCAAGTAGGAGGAGCTAGTTTGTATTCAGAGCTGCCTACGGTTCGGGGAGTGGTGTCGGCATGTTTGTACTGTGGGCAGACTGGACATGTCCTGAAGGCTTGCCTATTGCACGCCAAATTATTTGTGCCATCTGAGAAGCCACATTCCCCTGGTTGCTTGGAGGGAGGCGACCAGGGAGTATACATTTCCTCCATTTTGCCCTCCCAAAGTACCATGTCAGCACAGGTGTTGGCTGGCGGGGTACCGGAGGTGATACTGGTGCTTGTGGACAGCGGAGCAGGAGTCAGTCTGGTGGATGCTCGCTTTGTCCAGACTCATGGTCTGAGGTGTAGGACGCTAGCCAAACCTATTAGCGTCCAGGCCATAAACTCTTTTCCACTGAGCCAGGGGAGCTTGACCCAAGTCGTAGAGAATATCCATCTACATATAGGACATCATGAGGAGTCCTTGTCATGCTACGTCTTGGAGGGAATGCCGGTACCTATTGTTTTTGGCCTCCCTTGGCTGAAAAGACACAACCCGGTAATAGATTGGTGGGCGAGGGAAGTGGTCAGCTGGGGGCAGTCGTGTGAGGGCTGCTGCCTAGGAACTACTGTCTCTGCCGTCTCTCCTCAACGGACCCCTTCCTCTCCGGTGAGAGCAGCAGATGTGCTGCAGGAGAGTAGGGGCAAGTCTCAACCCTCGCCATTGGCCAACCCTGGAGGGCGCAGACCTCATGGTGGAAGGGGTTGGAGGGTGATTTACCCCTTGGTGAAGTGCGGGGGTGTGAGTGTGGTGACACAGGGGGACGCCTCTGTTGTCAATCCCAGAAAAAGTTCTCCAAATGGTGACAAACAAACGAGTGACAATAAACGTTCAGGTCTGGACCTGTGTGTGAACCAGCATGTATGGGTGGCCACCAAAAAACATCCAGTGGAAGTGTGTTGTGGAGTGTTACCAGCTCATACCAAACATACACATACACAACTCGTTCCCCATGTCAGCGCTTTGGAGATGTGTGGTGCCTCCAGAACATACGTTGCCAATACCAGCGGGCTCGTTTCTCATCAACCTGATGCGCAGGTAGTTGCTGGGGTGAACTCTGGGTCTGGGCGTCCCCGCTGTAGGTGGTTCCCTGATGAGGAGTGGTCTTGAGGGTCCAGAGGCCCCTCATTAACGGGAGGGTACTGTCATGATCCATGCTGGATCATGACTGATAAAAAGCACAGGTAAACTTTTTTTTTCTTAAGCTGTGTCTTTTGTTCTAAGTTTGCCCCCAGTGGTGGTGAGCGTCATTGCACTCTGGTTTCTTTAGTTAAGTGCACATGATTATAATGCAGGTGTGATTGCTCTGGCTCTGCTATAAAAGAGTCACAGGTGTTGCAATCAGGGTTGGTGATAGCGTCTTTTTGGAATTCAAACCATGGTGAAGGGAGCAGCTGGCTGAGGTGTGAAGCCACTGCAGAAACTTGGTGAAGTGAGCAGCTGGCTGGAAGGCTGGAGCCACTGCTGAAACTGGTGTGAACTCTGTCTGCCCCGTGTCCGCAGCACAGTGAGATGGTGAAGGTGGCAGCTGGCTCTGAGGTGTCGAGCCACTGCAAAAAGTTAATCCGGTGATGCACTCTGCTGCCTGGTGCTGCAGCAGAGCAACATAAGTGTTTTGGTGTTTCCCCTGTTTGTATTTTTCCCTGGTGTGTATTAGTAAAGCGGTGGGGCCAATGCCTGTACCACCCAGCTCTCTAGTAAGGAATAGGTGTAGGGTGTGCTAGGGTGACAGGTATCCTGATCGGCGCCCGGTGCGGAACCGGCCAAGGGAACGTTAGGTGTGTGAGGGACACTGACTCAGGGTAGTGCAGGAGGTCTCCACGTCCCCCATTCCCTATCGCAAGGCCCACTGTTGTAACTGTTTCCCCTTCCCCCGTGTCTTGTTGTTTTAGTTACCGGCCTGCGGGCTGTGTCACACAGGACAGTTTCACGTGCCGTGTCTTGTTGTTTCAGTAATCGGCCGGCTGGTCGCGTCACACACGACGGGTCATCGTGACATTAGGGCTGATGTTTATAGCCCATAGCCTGGGAAGGGGGTAATACACATGGAGATTCCCATGCTATTAATATCAGCTCACAGCTGTATACTTAGCCTTTCCTCATTATTACAATAGTAGACCCCCCAAAAAGATGTAGAATCCCCCTATAATTAATAACCAGCAAAAGCTAGGCAGACAACTGCAAGCTGATATTAATGGATTAGGAAGGAGCTATGGATATTGGCCCCCTCCCAGACTAAAAAACTTCAGCTCTCAGCTGTCCTAGAAATGGTGCATCCATAAGATGTGCCAATTTTGGAACCTAGCCTTGCTCTTCCCACTTGCCCTTGTGTGGTGGCAAGTGGAGTGATAGTACAAAGGTGACATCAACACCAATACTATCAGGTGACATCCAGGCCAGAGGTTAGTAATGGAGAGGCGTTTATATGATGCCCCCATTACTATCACTGTAGCCAAATTGTAAAAAAAAAGTAACACCCAGAATAAAATACTTTATTATTATTATTTATTATTATAGCGCCATTTATTCCATGGCGCTTTACACATCTTGAACAATACAAGTCACGACTGGTA
The DNA here is from genome assembly GCF_039654945.1 of Dendrobates tinctorius. Classification (NCBI taxonomy): domain Eukaryota; kingdom Metazoa; phylum Chordata; class Amphibia; order Anura; family Dendrobatidae; genus Dendrobates; species Dendrobates tinctorius. Next base: position 34,761,039 of record NW_027361766.1, read on the forward strand.
CAGGATGAGAGAGGACCCTGCCCGTGAGGGCTCACAACCTACAAGGGATGGGTGAGGATACAGTAGGCAACACAAACGCTTCTATTTAATCTAAATTTACCAAAATCACTTATACTCACCACAACGCACAATCCACTGAAGTCAATGTCTCCTGTAAAAGAATCAAAATAATAAACAACCATATTCCTCTCCTATCCACTGAGAAGACAATAATCCAATTGTCCCTCGAGGTGTCTAGCTCTGCTGCATCTAGATGGTAGGCTGCATTGTTACATAATGCGACTAAATAGCATGCCATCCAGCAAGAGACACTGAGCTATGCGTTCTTGCTCAGCTCATTGCCTCGCATTGACGTGTTAAAGTTGAGTGGCGTTCATATCTAATGACTCCTTTCACCTGATATCAATGCCAATTTATTCAGAAAATAATTTGTTTAGTAAAAAAATTCATGCACAGTAAGCTACACAAGCACTGTACTATTATTATTATTTATTTATATAGCGCCATTAATTCCATGGTGCTGTACATGAGAAGGGGGGTTACATACAAAGTTATAGATATCGTTAACAGTAAACAAGTTTCCACAACAAATTTACAATGACAGACTGGTACAGAGGGGAGAGGATCCTGTCCTTGCGGACTTACATTCTACGGGATAGCGCGGAAAAGACAGAAGGTCGGGGGGTGCAGCAGCTCTGGTGATGATGAGGCGGCAGCTCAGGCGGTAGTGAGGCAGCAGAATGGTTATTGCAGTCTGAAGCTTTCCTGAAAAGATGGGTTTTCAGGTTCCGTTTGAAGGATCCGAGGGTGGTGGATAATCGGACATGTTGAGGTATGCATTCCAGAGGATAGGGGATATTCGGGAGAAATCTTGGAGGCGGTTGTGTGAGGAGTGAATAAGTGTGGAGGAGACTAGGAGGTCTTGGGAGGATCAAAGAGTACGTGAGGGAAGATATTGGGAGATTGGTTCAGAGATATAGGGAGGGGAAAGGTTGTGGATGGCTTTGTAGGTCAGTGATAGTAGTTTGAACTGGATTACATACAGTTGAAACTAGAAGTTTACAAACAATATATCAAAAGACTCATATGCATGTTTTTCTCAATATCTGACATGAAATCAGAATAAACCTTTATTCCATTTTACGTCAATTAGGATTTCCATAAATGTTAATATTTGCCAAATGCCAGAATAATGAGAGAGAATGTTTTAACTCATTTTTATTTCCGTATATACTCGTGTATAAACCGAGATTTTCAGAACATTTTTTTGTGCTGAAAACGCCCCTTTTGGCTTATACACGAGTCATTGCCGTCGGGGAGAGGGGATAGGGGAGCAGAAGACATCATAATCACCCTCCTGGCATTATTGCTGCATATCAGTCCCTGCATCTCAGTCCGGGAACCGGCATCTCTCTTCCTGTCTTCTTCCTTCCAATGCTGAGCGTTCATGTCGTACAGCTCATTAAAGTAATGAATATGCACGCGTCTCCACTCTCTTAGGCGTGTAGCGCATATTCTTTACTTTAATGAGCGGTACCATGTGACCGCTCAGCACTGGAAGGAAGACAGTAAGAGAGATACTGGCACCCATCCCAGATGGAGATGCAGGAACTGAGATGTAGCAGTGCCAGGAGGGTGAGTAGGACTGGGGGAGGGTGAGCATGTGATATTCACCTGTCCCTGTTCCACCACCATGCTGTGCTGTCTTCCTCGCCCTCTGGCTGTGATGTTCAGGTCAGAGGGTGCGATGACATGTTTAGAGTGCACCCTCTGTCTGAACAGTCACTGCAGAGAGACGGAAGACACCGGCACATGGCAGTGTAACGGGGACAGGTGAATATCGCAAGTGCTGGGGGCCTGAGCCAGCGGCAACACCGGCACCTGGCCCCCAGAGACGAGAGGTGAGGATGTCTTTTTTTATCTCAGCAGCAGCAGCATTATATGAGGCATATTTTAATATGGAGGATCTTATGGGACCATTATTATCCTTTATGGAGCGTTATATGGGGCATATTTTGTATGGAGCATCTTATCGGGCCCATCATGAACTGTATGGATCTTTATATAGGGCTCCGGATTAAATATGGATATTCAAAACCATTTAACCTACTGATGTGTCAATGAATTTTACTTTTATTGGTATCAATTTTTATTTTTGAAATTTACCAGTAGCTGCTGGATTTCCCACCCTAGGCTTATACTCTAGTCAATAAGTTTCCCAGTTTTTTGTGGCAAAATTAGGGGCCTCGGTTTATACTCGGATCAGCTTATACGGTACTTACTGCAAAGTCAAAAGTTTACATACACTGAGATTACTATGCCTTTAAACAATTTTAGACAGCCCATGTCATGTGTTTGGAAGCTTCTGATTCTGTTTTTTTTTGCAACATGTAAGTTAATTAGAGACACACCTGTGGATGTATTTAATGCACACCTGAAACACACTGCTTCTTTGTGTAGCATCATGGGAAAGTCTCAAGAAATCAGCCAAGATATCAGGAAGAGAACTGTGTACTTGTACAAGTCTGGCTCATCCTTAGGTACAAATTCATGATACCTCAAAGTGCCTCTTTTATCTATACAAACAATTGTGCACAAGTGGAAACAAGATGGGAATTTCCAGCCATCATACCGCTCAGGAAGGAGACGGGTTCTGTGTCCCAGAGGTTAATGTGCTTCAGTTCGACGTGTGCATATCAACTCAAGGACAAAAGCAAAAGACCTTGTGAAGATGATGGCTGAAACAAGTAAGATTGTGTCAATATCCATAGTGAAGCAAGTATTGTATCAACAAGGGCTGAAAGGCCTCTCTGCCAAGAAGACATCACTCCAAAATAGACATAAAAAGCCAGAATAAAACAGAATAATGTTTGCAAATCCACACAGGAATAAATACCATGATTTTTGGAGACATCTCCTGTGGTCTGATGAAAAATTGAACTTTTGGGGCATAATGACCATTGTTACGTATGGAAGAAAAAGGGATAAGCTTGGAAGCCTAAGAACACCATTCCAATGGTGAAACACGGGGGGTGGCAGCATCACATTGTGGGTGTTGTTTTGCTGCTGGAGGGAATGGTGCACTTCACAAAATAGATGGCATCAGGAATAAAGAAGATTATGTGGCAATAGTGAAGAAATATATCAAGACAACAGCCAGGAAGTTAAAGCTTGGGCAGAATTGGGTCTTCCAAATGGACAATGACCCGATGCATACTGCCAAAATGGTAACAAAGTGGCTTATGAATATCAAAGTCAATGTTTTGGAGTGACCATCACAAAGCCCTGATCTCAATCTAATTGAAAATTTATGGGCAAAGCTGAAAAGGCAGGTGACCTACAAACCTCGATCAGTTACACCATTTTTGCCAGGAGGAATGGGCAAATATTCCGACCAACTATTGTGAGAAGCTGTGGGACTCTAACTACAGAGAAATTTGATATTCTCTTGGAGAAAACTAACAAAACCATTGAGGACTTCAGGATTCAATTGCAAGAAAGGAAGAAATCGAAATTCTTGCGGGACACAGAGGACTATCACAGGGATCAAGTTTATACATGGCGGGATACAACTTTTTACAGAGAAAGAGGTGGCTACCGCCGGGGCAATTCTTCAACTTCGTCAGGTTCGGAAAGCGATTATTTACCCAGGACCGTCACTCCTTTTTTAGGATGGAGGAAGGGACGTTATACAAGAGGCCAATGAGGCGGGGCCATGGACATTCCCATCACCAAGGTCTCGCGGGTACGTACCCGCTCTCAGGTAGGGACCAGATCGTATACAACATCTCGTCATACAATCTCTCCCCGGCAGAACTCAGTGTCTTGCAAAAGGGTTTATCACTCTGCCCAACCCCTCCGTTCAATGGTTTTGTATTAGATCAGGAGCTTCATCTTTTTTTAGATCTATACGCTTGAAGGCACATTTTAACAGAGTCCCTTCATATAATTCTAACAATGTAGCTTTCTCTGATAGAGAGATGGAACCATGTTCACAATTTAGACTTAAAGAATTGGGACTTTATAGCCCTATCCATAAACAACAAGAATAAGTATAAATTGCCCAAAAATTAACACTTTTATTGAATACAAAAATACAGAGATAAAAATTACACACAAGGGTGACTGCTATCCAAAGCAGGAGCCATATTGCACTAGTGCCCGTTTAACCAAATGTAAATACAGATATGGAACAATTACAAATATTGATCAGAGAGAGGCATGTACTTTGCTACATCTAGCTAAATAGCCAAAAGAGAACAGCGCAAATGTTACTGAACTCACAGTACTTTCCACAGTGGGTATACACACAACCACTCCGTGATCACGTATCAATTACTAAAAGAGCCCAGCTATGAGCAATATGTGTGAGGCAAATACACAAACATACTAACAATATGGTAAGGACACATACAAGATATAAGTAATGGCGCTGGCTTCCCACTCGCCCCAACGCGCGTTTTGCTTCTTCGTCAGGACGAAGAAGCGAAACGCGCGTTGGGGTGAGTGGGAAGCCAGCGCCATTACTTATATCTTGTAAGTGTCCTTACCATATTGTTAGTATGTTTGTGTATTTGCCTCACACATATTGCTCATAGCTGGGCTCTTTTAGTAATTGATACGTGATCACGGAGTGGTTGTGTGTATACCCACTGTGGAAAGTACTGTGAGTTCAGTAACATTTGCGCTGTTCTCTTTTGGCTATTTAGCTAGATGTAGCAAAGTACATGCCACTCTCTGATCAATATTTGTAATTGTTCCATATCTGTATTTACATTTGGTTAAACGGGCACTAGTGCAATATGGCTCCTGCTTTGGATAGCAGTCACCCTTGTGTGTAATTTTTATCTCTGTATTTTTGTATTCAATAAAAGTGTTAATTTTTGGGCAATTTATACTTATTCTTGTTGTTTATGGATTCTAATCTGAGTTTTTGCCGTTATTATTCATTGGGTTTTTGTTGTTTATACTTTATAGCCCTAGTAGTTTCCAACCTCCTCGAGTTTATCATCCCATTGAAACTTATGTAGCATTGGTGGAAAAGGATATTAAACTCTTTTTGAATGATGTTAACAAGGGGTCAATGCGTGTTCATAGAAACTTGACATCAGTAGAAAATGATGCCATTAGGTCATTAAGGGATAATAAACAAATTGTCATCAAGGCAGTCGATAAAGGCGGGGCAATAGTCGTAATGGATAGAGTCCATTATGTGTCTATTACTCAGTCTCAATTGAGTGACAGATTTACATATATGCCCCTAGACCATAATCCCACTGGTGATATAGCTAAAATCATTAAGCAATTAGTAGACACTTATGCAGCTAATGGCACCATTGACCTCAAGCTTAAGGAATATTTAATTTATCAACATCCGATTGTACCAGTTTTTTATGAACTGCCGAAAGTGCATAAGAACCTGACAAATCCACCTGGACGTCCTATCGTGGCATCCATTCATTCTATCCTATCACCACTTTCTATGACCCTCCACCGGATTCTCACTCCCATGCTTGTTCATATCCCTTCTTATTTAAAGGATGCCACGGATTTCTTGACTAAATTGCACGATGTTTCTCCCATTCCCTTGGGTTGTACATTGGTGACCTTAGATGTGAATAGTTTGTATACTTGTATTAATCATGATAGAGGAATCTCAGCTGTGCATCAATTTTTGACTAATCACACCAGTTTTTCGCCACAGCAACTTCAATTTTGTTTAGCTATGCTATCTGTAGTATTGCATCAAAACTTTTTTCTGTTTGCAGATCAGTTTTACCAACAGCGTACCGGGACTGCAATGGGGTTGAATATGGCATGTCCATATGCAAATATTTTTATGGCTATTTTTGAGGATACCTACATCTATAGCAATAGACTTTTTCAAACACATTCTTTATTTTGGAAGAGATACATTGACGATGTATTCATGATATGGGAGGGGGATCAAAATTTTCTCGATGAGTTTATCCGAGATATTAATGCTGCAGTTCCCAATTTGTCATTCACTGCGAGTATGAGCTCGTCTAGCATCAATTTTTTGGACACACTCATAACTATTGGGGCTGACGGGACTCTTAATATAGATTTATACACTAAGCCTACGGATAAGAATAGCCTTTTGCATTTTTCGAGTTGCCATCCGGTGCATGTTAAAAAGTCTCTCCCCAAGTCACAACACCATCGAATAGGACGTATTGTATCTGATCCGTCCAAGAGAGAGATCAGACATGAGGAGATGTCCTTGAGGTTTATACAGAGAGGTTATCCCCCGCAGATGTCACGTTTTGATTCTGAAATAAATTTGACTACTACTTCTACTCAGAAGGAGAATAGATGTAGGATACCTTTTATTACCACATACCATCCTTTCACACGTGTTAATAGAGGGAGTATTTTTAGGCATTGGCATGTTCTGAAAGATTCTTATCCGGAGATTACGGAGTTTCAACAGTTGCCTATCACATGTTATAAAAGACCCCCTAATCTTAGGAATCAATTAGTCAGGGCTGACATTGGGTCGGACAGACCGTTGGATAGACAAAGAACTTTAATTACGCAGAAAAGAGGCACTTTTCCATGCCTTCACTGTTTGCAGTGTTCCAATATTAATAGAGGTGATACATTTACACATCCGAGATCGGGAAGGAGATTTCCAGTTAAGGGTTATTACACTTGTGAGTCATCATACGTTGTTTATCTTGTTAAATGTCCTTGCGGTCTCGGGTATGTTGGTGAGACTACCCAGCATATCCGGGACCGCATATCGCAACATAAGTCTACGATTCGTTGCAAAAAAATATTATTGCCGATCCCAGCTCATTTTTTATCTGCAGGACATAACGTCTCACAATTAAAATACCAGATAATCGATTGTCTTCCTCCCCTAAGAAGAGGTGGTGATAGGGTTAAAAAATTAAAATCTAGGGAGGGGTATTGGATATATACTTTGCAAACTTTAGAACCATGGGGGATGAATACGGAATATGAGGTTACCTTTTGATGGCCTAAATATCTTATGTATTTTTATGCATTTATACAAAGTGTATGTTTCTGTTTTTTCTTATTGGTAATAATATTATTTGTTTTCCCTTTTTTTCCAGATAACGTAGGGAATTGGTTCTTTCTAAGCTATTTTTATTTTCCTTTTTCTAAATTATTTTTATTTTGTGAACTGCTTGGGATGCGGTTGTGTGCACTTTGATTTAAACGCATTGGTTGTGAATTGAGCCCTTTGCACACGTCGGGATTTTTGCTTTGGCTAAATAAGGTAATCTTCACGGAGGACCACAAGCACATGTGCAGACGTACTCACAGTAATGGCCTTTATTGGCTCACACCTATTTTACAGTCATGTGAGCTTTCACGTCATTAGAAAAGGTCTGGTTTGCACTGCAGGGGGACGCTCTTTGGGATTCACCACGTGCACGTATGGCAAGGTGCAGGTAATTCTTTTTTTCCCCTTTTTTTCCCTTTCTTTTTCTTTTTTTTTTCTTCTTTATCTTCCTTTCTTTTTTTTCATTTTCACTGCATTTATCCCTTTTCCCTCTCTGCTGGATCGTTTTTCCTTTTTTTTCTTTTATTTCTCGGTGTCTCTGACCTGCTTGTCAGGGGGGATTTTCTCTTTGTTATTTATGTTATAAGATGGAGGATACAATTTGTTTTGTTTCAGAATGTTCTATAGAGGTCCTTGGACTTCAGCAGCATGTTTTCTTTATGCGGTATTTTGTTTATTTGTATGGAATTTTATACAGTTTTTTAACCCTTTTTTCGCTGTATACAGTATAGGGTATTTGTTTATGCAGGGTATTTTTGTACAGAAGGTATTTTTTGGCTAGGAATTTTTGTATGACTATATTATACCTTTATATTGTTATTTCATGCATTATTTGTATTTCTTGTATTTTTTGCATTTTTTACATTTTTTATAATTTTCTTTTCTGTTTATTTAGAATTAACCCTTGATAAAGGCCAGATGGGCCGAAATGTTGGGCTTTAATACTCTGCTGTACAAGTTTATATATTGGCTGTGAATTCCCAGTGCATAAAGAGATTAAATAAAAAGATGAAATAAATGAATATATTTCTGGAAGTAACTTCGTTTTTGATATTGTTCTGAGTGCTAGAGGTGTTTTGACATTATTGTGAGAAGCTTGTTTGACCCAAGCCTTTCAGTTTAAGGGCAATGGTACCAAATACTTATGAAATGTATGTAAACTTTTGACATTGCAGTAAGTAATAAGAATGCCTTAAAACATTATTTCTCTCTCATTAGTCTGGCATTAGGCAAACAATAATTATGGTAATCCTAACTGACCTAAAATGGGGAAGTTTACTCTGATTTCATGTCAGATATTGAGCAAAACTTTCATATGTATCTTTTTATATAGTGTATGTAAACTTCTGGTTTTAACTGTACGCCATTGACATCTTTATATCTATTTTATGTGTATATATGTATTCTATCTATTCTATTTTGTCAGGCCACATTGTGATTTTACTGTATGCAGCTGCTGAAATGTAGGTTTTTCAAGGACATGGGTGTGTAAAAATTGGATGGTTCTTGCATGGTCTGAGGCTGTGCTATTTTTTCTTGCACCCATTGACTTTTATTGGTGAATGCAATCCAATTTTTGAATACAATCACAGCACGCTGCAATTTTTTTCCAGTCCGATAGTGATCCTATCCAAGCTGGAAAATTGCAGATAAACACACAATCATAGAATAACATTGGTCTGAACGCAATCCGATTTTTTATTGGATTTGCATTTGTCTGATTTATTTACAAGTGGGAGCGAGCCCTAACTCTGGAGATGGAAAACGACTCAACAAACTGTGCTCCACTGGGAACTGCTGATCTGTGATGGCCCAAGTACTGACCACCAATGTATGGTAAAACATAAGATGTTATTATGTAGAGGATTATAGGCAAGCTTGAATGGCAAAATGACATTTGTTTACTCTCTAATGCTTCAGCAGTGTGGAGAATGGTGCTTGGAAAGTTTTTTTGTGAACTTTGAAGAGAATTTCAAATATTCAAATTCGCATGAAACTGTAAAATTCATGAAATTGGATGCAAACTCGATCCTCCACAGACTGATCTTCTCAAATCAATCTACCAACAAATTAAAGGGAACCTGTCACCTGTTTGGGCCGCTATAAGATGCCACCGCCTTTCAGGGCTTATCTACAGCATTCTATAATGCTGTAGATAAGCCCCTGGTCTGACCTGCAAGATAAGAAAAGTTTTATTATACTCACCTGGGGTGGGGGCGGTCCGGTGCGATGGTTGAGGCAGGTCCTGGTCTGGCACCTCCCATCTTCTTTCGACACCATCCTCCTGCTTGCTTCTTCGCTCCCAGCATCACACTTCTGCGCAAGTGTACTTCTCTGCATACTGCAGTGCGCAGGCGCTGGGCCTCTCTGACCTTTCCTGAGGTCTGCGTACTGCAGTACTTTGCTCTGCCCTCTGTGATGATCCAGTCCTGATTTTGTTTTCTGCTGTCTTCTCTCTGGACTCATCATGCGTAGGATAATTTCCTCTGCCTCGTTTTGGATTTGACAGGACTATTTCAGTCCTCTGCAGCCTGCGGGCTAGTGTCAGCTATAGTTCATGCTTCCTGGCCATAACCTCTGACCCTATACTGGTGATCCTTCTGCCTCTGACTTCCCGACCTGTGGATGACTTGGCCTGATCTCTGGACTCTGCTTCTTGTTTTCCGTCTCTGATACCACTTCTTGTTTTCCGTCTCTGATACCACGCTCTCTGACCGGTTTGACTCTGGTTTGTACTCCGATCACGTCTTACATCTTTTTTACACTTCGTTTCCAGTAGTTTCTGACTTCGGCTTTTTCCCCTGGTGGAGGTTGTGCTATACTGCACTGCAGCAGCACTTTACACCCTCAACAGGGCAGAGAAGTACGCTTACGCAGAAGTGCGATGCCGAGAGTGACAAAGCAAGCAGGAGGGCGGCATCGCAAGAAGATGGGAGGTGCTGGACCGGACCTGGATCTGCGACACTCATAGGACCAGACGGCCCCCCGCTGGTTGGACCAGGTGCTAATCTGCAGCATTATAGAATGCTGTAGATAAGCCCTGAAAGGCAGTGGCCGCATCTTATAGCGACCAAAACAGGTGACAGGTGCACTTTTAGTGATTGACACTCAGACTTTACGGAAGAAATGTTAGAACAGCATAGAGTAATTTCACTTAAAAACCAGAGACATTACACTCTTCTGCACCAAGTTCACAGTTTATTAACCAGAAGGTAAAGATTGCCATTGATAAAAGACAAAATAAAGCTATTAGTATAGACACAATGGCTTGCAGAAGTATAACTGAAAACTTCAGCGTGCATAACTACTAATCCCCCTAATGTCAGTACTTTGTTTAGCCTCCTTTTACAGCAATAACGTCTGCAAGTCGCTTTGGATAAGTCTCTATGAGCTTTCCACATCTTGCCAGTTGGATTTTTGACCATTTCTTAAGGTAAACCTGCTCCAGCTCCTTCCAATTAGATGGTTTCCTCTGGTGAATAGCTTTCTTCAAGTCTGACCACAGATTCTCAATTGGATTAAGGTCTGGGCTTTGACTAGGCCACTCCAAATCATTTACACATTTCTCCTTAAACCACTTGAGTGTTGCTTTAGCAATACGTTTTGAGTCATTGCCTTGTTGGAAGGTGAACCACTGTCCAAGTCTTAAATCACTGACAGACTGAAACAGGTTTTACTCAAGCATATACCTGTATTTCGCACCATCTATTTTCCCCTTGCCTCAGACAATTTTTCCGGTCACTACTGTTATATTCTATATAGCACAAAATAACCATGTGTTATTTCATGTCAGGTAGGGGAATGAATTTACAGAAGCTGGCAAATGTTACAGCGGATATTCTGCTATGAAGAACTGCATGAATTATATATATATATATATATATATATATTGTATTATATGTGTCAATATCTATTCTTTCGTTTCTTTATTTAACCTGTCAGTGTGATTTTACTGTATTGCTAAATGAATTGCCGGCTTTTAGTAAAGGACACCGGGTGCGATTTTATCGCAACTCACATCTGGTCCGTTTGTAATCCGATTTTTTATCGCCCCCATAGACTTGCATTGGCGAGTCCGATCAGAAAATCGGTGACAATCGCAGCATGCTACGATTGTCTCGGTCCGAGGAAACGTTCAGAAAAAAAATCGGATGATGGGAGCTGCCCCACAGAATAACATTGGGACGAATGCAATGCGATTTTTTATCGCATTGCATTCGTCTGATTTAATCACTAGTGTGACTCCGACCTAAGGATGCCCTCAGTCTGTCTCGACAAACACTTACTCAGTGGCAAATAGAAGTGTTATCTTACGTTCTCAACTTTGCTCCTGACAGAAATATCGATTTACTTGTTTTCAAATAATTTTATTGGTTTTTTTTAAATAAACAGGGTAGGGAAAGGAAGGTAGGAAGGGAGGGAAGGGAGTGGGGAATAAACAACCTTGTACAGGTACGGAAAAAAATTTAAAAACTAGAGAACCCACAAACAGGCATAGAATAACATATACTGTATCGAATAACAACATAAAAGAAAAAAAAAAAATTGACAATCCTTATTATGGGGTAACATTCTTGGAAGGAGATACAGCATCCCAGTACTAAAGCGCCCAGGTTTAAACTTCAAAATATAGTGCCTCTTGTTAAGTCTAGTTGATATGAAATTTGTTGTTCCAGGTCTTCCATTTTTTTGAGTATTTGTGAATGTGATTGTTGTTAATCGCAAACCTGCGTTCTAAATCGCTGTGTTGGCCTATCTTGTCAAGTATGTCTGAAAACTTGGGAACCTCTGCTTTCTTCCACCATTGTGCTAACATGGTCTTGGTCACTAAGAGGATGTGTATGATAATGTGCCTTACCGAATCATCAAATTGTTCCATGTCTAAAGAAAGAAGTGCTCTTTCGGGTGTAATTATGAAGTCCTTAGCAATGAGGTTAATGTGCTGTGTGACTTGAAGCCAGAGGTTTTTGATTTTTGAACAACCCCAGAAAATATGGTAGAGGTTCCCTTGGTGTCCACAATCTCTCCAGCACAAGGAAGATAGCTCTGTGTTAAAATGTGATAACCTCGTCGGGGTATAGTACCATCTATTTAACAATTTGAAATCACTCTCATGAAGACCCATTGATATGTTGGCATTGTAAGTGTTTTTGATGGCATTGTTCCAGTTCTCGAGACGGATATCAGCACCAAAATCGGACTCCCATCTCTTCATGTATATGTTTTTTTGGCTCGTTAGGTCTTTGACAACAGATCTATACAAATTACGCAGACTCCAGAGGTTTTTATTTTTAAGGTTGCACAGTAGTGAAGATAGCATTTCATAATTCAAAGTCTTCCCTTTTATGAATTTCCAAATTCTGTCTTTCAACATGGTGTAAAAGACTAGTTCAGATGACGGTAAATTATATTTAACCCTGATCTCACTGAATTTCAGGAACTCCACTCCACTAAAAACATCCCCCACCCTTTTAATTCCAGATTTCCCCCAAACCTCGGGAGATCATCCATCAGTGCCAATGAAGATAGAGGCAACTTTAATCCCTTCACCCCCAAGGGTGGTTTGCACGTTCATGACCAGGCCAATTTTTACAATTCTGACCACTGTACATTTATGAGGTCATAACTCTGGAACGCTTCCATGGATCCCGGTGATTCTGACATTGTTTTCTCGTGACATATTGTACTTCATGTTAGTGGTAAAATTTCATTCAAATAACTTGCGTTTATTTGTGAGAAAAACGGAAATTTGGCGAAAATTTTGAAAATTTCGCAATTTTCCAACTTTGAATTTTTATGCCCTTAAATCACAGAGATACAGCACACAAAAAACTTGATATCTAACATTTCCCACATGTTTACTTTACATCAGCACAATTTTGGAACCAAATTTTTTTTTTGTTAGGAAGTTATAAGGGTTAAAAGTTGACCAGCGATTTCTCATTTTTACAACACCATTTTATTTTTAGGACCACATCACATTTGAAGCCACTTTGAGGGGTCTATATGATAGAAAATACCCAAAAGTGACACCATTCTAAAAACTGCACCCCTTAAAGTGCTCAAAACCACATTCAAGAAGTTTATTAACCCTTTAGGTGCGTCACAGGAATTTTTTTGAATATTTAAAAAAAAATGAACATCTAACTTTTTTTCATAAAAAAAATACTTCAGGTTCAATTTTTTTTATTTTACCAAGGGTAACAGGAGAAATTGGACTGCAAAAGTTATTGTGCAATTTGTCCTGAGTACGCAGATACCTGATATGTGGGGGGTAACCACTGTTTCGGTGCATGGCAGAGCTCAGAATGGAAGGAGCGCCGTTTGACTTTTTCAATGCAAAATTGGCTGGAATTCAGATTGGACGCCATGTCACTTTTGGAGAGTCCCTGATGTACCTAAACAGTAGAAACCCCCTACAAGTGACCCCATTTTGGAAACTAGACCCCCCAAGGAACTTATCTAGATATGTGGTGAGAACTTTGAACCCACAAGGGCTTTACAGAAGTTTATAACGTACAGCGGTACAATTAAAAAATCATATTTTTTCCACAAAAATGATCTTTTCACCCCAATTTTTATTTTCCCAAGGGTAACAGGACCCTAAAAGTTATTGTGCAATTTGTCCTGAGTACGCTGATACCCCACATGTGGGGGTAAACCACTATTTGGGCGCATGGCAGAGCTCGGAAGGGAAGCAGTGCCATTTGACGTTTTTGGCTGGAATTGAGATCGGACACCATGTCGCGTTTGGAAAACCCCTTGATGTACCAAAACAGTGGAAACCCCCCACAAATGACACCATTTTGGAAACTAGACCCCCTAAGGAACTTATCTAGATGTGTGGTGAGAACTTTGAACCCCCATGGGCTTCACAGAAGTTTATAACATAAAGCCATACAATTAAAAAATCATATTTTTTCCACAAAAATGATCTTTTCACCCTCAATTCTTATTTTTCCAAGGGTAACAGGACCCTAAAAGTTATTGTGCAATTTGTCCTGAGTACGCTGATAGCCCACATGTGGGGGTAAACCACTATTTGGGCGCATGGCAGAGCTCGGAAGGGAAGCAGTGCCATTTGACGTTTTTGGCTGGAATTGAGATCGGACACCATGTCGCGTTTGGAAAACCCCTGATGTACCAAAACAGTGGAAATCCCCCACAAATTACACCATTTTGGAAACTAGACCCCCTAAGGAACTTATCTAGATGTGTGGTGAGCACTTTGACCCCCCCAGTGCTTCACAGAAGTTTATAATGCCCGGGCGTGAAAATAAATAATTCGTATTTTTTCCACAAACATGATCTTTTAGTCACCATTGTTTTATTTTCCCAAGGGTAACAGGAGAAATTGGACCCCAAAAGTTGTTGTCCAATTTGTCCTGAGTATGCTGATACCCCATATGTGGGAGAAAACTACTGTATGGGCACACGTCGGGGATCGGAAGGGAAGTAGTGACGTTTTGGAATGCAGACTTTGATGGAATGGTCTGCGGGTGTCATGTTGCCTTTGGAGAGCCCCTAATGTACCTAAACAGTGGAAACCCCCCACAAATGACACCATTTTGTAAACTAGACCCCCCAATGAACTTTTCTAGATGTGTGGTGAGCACATTGAACCCCCCAGTGCTTCACAGAAGTTTATAACACCCGGGCATGAAAATAAAAAATTTGTATTTTTTCCACAAACATGATCTTTTAGTCACCATTTTTTTATTTTCCCAAGGGTACCAGGAGAAATTGGACCCCAAAAGTTGTTGTCCAATTTGTCCTGAGTATGCTGATACTCCATATGTGGGAGAAAACTACTGTATGGGCACACGTCGGGGCTCGGAAGGGAAGTAGTGACGTTTTGGAATGCAGACTTTGATGGAATGGTCTGCGGGTGTCATGTGCGTTTGGAGAGCCCCTGATGTACCTAAACTATTGAAACTCCCCACAAGTGACCCCATTTTGGACACTAGACCCCCCACGGAACTTATCTAGATGTGTGGTGAGCACTTTGAACCCCCAAGTGCTTCACAGAAGTTTATAACACTCGGACGTGAAAATAAGAAAATCATTTTTTTCCACAAAAATGATATTTTTGCCCCCAATTTTTTATTTTCCTAAGGGTAACAGGAGAAATTGGACCCCAAAAATTGTTTTGCAATTTGTCCTGAGTAGGCTGATACCCTACATGTGGGGGTAAAACACTGTTTGGGCGCATGGCAGAGCTTGGAAGGGAAGGAGCACCATTTGACTTTTTCAACTCAGAATTGGCTGGAATTGAGATCAGACGCCATGTTGCATTTGGAGAGCCCCTGATGTACCCAAACAGTGGAAACCCCCAATTATAACTCCAACCCTAACCCCAACACACCCCTAACCCTAGCCCTAACCCTAAGGCTGTGTGCACACGCTGCGGATTTTGCTGCGGTTCCGCAGCGGTTTTGGCTGCTGCGGACCCGCAGCAGTTTCTGCTGCGGTGTACAGTACCATGATTCCCTATGGGAATCAAAAACCGCAGTGCAGACGGTGTGGAATTTTCCGCGCGGATTATCTGCGGTTTTCAATCCGCAGAAAGAATTGACATGTCAATTCTTTCTGCGGATTCTCCTGCGGTTTGCCATCTCCTCTATTGAGGAGATGAAAAACCGCAGGACAAAACCGCAGAGCAATCCGCAGGTAAAACCGCAGGTCTTTTGACCTGCGGTTTCACCTGCGGATTTTACAAAATCCGCGCGGATGAATCCGCACCTAATCCGCAGCGTGTGCACACAGCCTTACCCTAACGGGAAAATGGAGATAAATACTTTTTTTTTAATTTTATTATTTTTCCCTACCTAGGGGGTGATAACGGGGGGTTTGATTTACTATTTATGGTGGTTTTTATGTTTGGCGGCTGTCGCACGCTAAAAGACGCTTTTTATTGTAAAATAGTTTTTGCATCAGCACATTTTGAGAGCTATAATTTTTCCGTATTTTGACCTACCGAGTCATGTGAGATCTTATTTTTTGCGGGACAAGTTGACGTTTTTATTGGTACCATTTTCGGGCACGTGACATTTTTTGATCGCTTTTTATTCCTATTTATGGGACACAGAATGAACAAAAACCAGCGTTTCATGAATTTCTTTTGGGGGGGGCGTTTACACCGTTCCGCGTGCGGTAAAATTGATAAAGCGGTTTTATTCTTCGGGTCAGTACGGTTACAGCGATACCTCATTTAGGTCTTTTTTTATGTTTTTGTCGGTTTTATGCAATGAAAACTATTGTATATAAAAAATAATTATTTTTGCATCGCTTAATTCTGCGAGCTATAACTTTTTTATTTTTTCGCTGATGATGCTGTGTGGCAGCTCGTTTTTTGCGGGACAAGATGACGTTTTCAGCGGTACCATGGATATTTATATGCGTCTTTTTGGTCGCACGTTATTACACTTTTTGTTTGGCGGTATGATAATAAATCATTATTTTTTGCTTCATTTTTTATTTTTATTTTTTAAGGGGTTCGCTAAAAGGGTTAACTAATGGGACAGTTTTATAGGGCGGGTCATTACGGATGCGGCGATACCTAATATGTGTACTTTTATTGTTTTTTTTTTTATTATTTCCAAAAAATGGATTTATTGGGGGAATTTTTTTTTTTTTTTTCTAATTTATTTGGCGATTTTTTTTAAATTATTTTAACACTTTTTTTTATTTATTTTTTTACTTTATTAAATAGTCCCAGGTGGGACATCTCTGTCCTGTGACAGATCACTGATCTGTCACATCACAGATCATTGTGACAGATCAGCGATCTGACACAGGCACTGCAAAAGGCTTCCTCATGCCTGCGCTTTGCAGGCACTGAGGAAGCCAGCTTCCTCAGGCCCCCGAAGGCCCCCGTCGCCATCTTGGATTCGGGGGCCTGGAGGAAAGGAGTCCCCCGCAGCAGCGCTGCACATTGCGCTGCCGTGGGGGGCTCAGGGAAGCACGGAGTGAGCCCCCTCCCTGCCGATGCTTCCCTTTAACTCCCGGTACACCGCGATCATGTTTGATCGCGGTGTACAAGGGGTTAACGTGTTGGGGCGGTCCGTGACCGCCCCTGACACATTGTGCCGGGTGTCAGCTGTGATAATCAGCTGACACCCGGCCGCGATCAGCGGAGCTCACCACGTGGGCGCCGCTGATCGCGGTAGACGTACTATCCCGTCCACGGTCATACGGGCCCGGGTACCGTGGACGGGATAGTACGTCGGATGTCAGGAAGGGGTTAAGATTTGCTCTGCTTTTTTGATATTTTTAGTCGGCTTAATGAGATCCCTCCAGGCTGAGATTATCGGCCGGAATATAGGATGAGATGAGTTCGCACTGGGCTTTTGCAGAAGGAAGTGAAAGAAAAGCTTTTGCAATGAACCTCTATCACTAGCATCTCTCTCCAAGCCATACCAAGCTGGATGTGTCATGTTTTCAGTAAACCAGTGCCAGCTCTGTTTGATGAGCGAGGCCTGATAATAAGTGTATATGTTGGGCAGTCCTGCGCCCCCCATGTTTTTTATTTTTGTACATCAAGTCTGCAGATATTCTTGCTTTTTTACCTTTCCAAATAAATAGTCGGATGAGCTCTTGAGCTTTATCAAAGGCTTGGCGTGGAAAGTTAACTGGTAAAGTCCTAAATATGTATAAAATTTTGGGAAGGATAAAAGTTTTGACTGCCAGAATCTTCCCAAAGATGGAAGTCTCTAGCTGAGCCAAAAAGGATAGATCGCCTGTAATAGTCTTTATAATGCTGTCTAAATTGGCCCTAACTGTGGCTTGGATTGATCCTGCTATTCTAATCCCTAGATAGACAATCTCTTTCTCCTCCCAAATGAACTGGGTTTGAGTCTTTATTTCGCTAATTTCATATTGTTTCATGTTTAGAGTTATAAATTTTGATTTGTTTGGGTTTATCTTAAAATAAGATGCTCTAGAGAATTTTTCTAGTTCAACTGAAAGGGCTTTAATGGAGTTTGCAGGATCCAGTAGCGTGAGGAATAGATCATCTGCGAATAATCCAATTTTAAAATTTCATGATGGCAGTTCAAAGCCTTTAATATCATTGTTTATTCTTATTTTTTCGGCTAGGGGCTCTATGGCAAGCACAAATAGAAGGGGGGACAGGGGGCACCCCTGTCTCGTGCCATTGGTAATGTCGAACGGGTCGGAGAGGAAATTGTTTGCATAAATCCTGGCACTCGGACCCGAGTACAAGGCGAAGACTGTTGATAGAAACTTCTCATCAAAGCCAAATCTAGCGAGAGTTGCTTTTAAGTAAAGCCAGTTTAGCCTATCAAACGCCTTCTCGGCGTCCAGTGCCAGAAAAGCAGTTTGGGTTCTCAGGTTGGTCGCTAAATTTATCAGATTCAACACCCTTCTAGTTCCGTCTGAGGCCTGGCGGCCCTCTGTAAAGCCTATTTGATCATCCACCAACAGACGTGGAAGGATGTTTTTTAATCGGTTTGCAATGATCTTTGAGTAGATTTTAATATCGCTATTTATGAGCGATATTGGCCTAAAGCTCTGTATCCTCTCGGGGTCCCCCCTCCTTTGGAATCATGATAATTGTTGCCTCTAACATCTCCTTTGGGAAGGAACCCCGAGAGGACGCCAGATCAAAGACGGAAGCCAGCTGTGGAGCCAGAATTTTTGAAAAGGATTTATAGTAGTCTCCAGAGAAGCCATCCGGCCCTGGTGATTTTTGGGACTGCAGTTTCTTGATAACGTCAGCAATTTCTCTCTCTGTAAAGGGGCTATTGACATAACTCAAGTCCAGCTCATCGACTCTTGGTAGATCAATACTCTGAAGAAAAGAATCTACAAAATTCGAGTTAACCACCGGTGTTTGGGGGTCATCTTTCAGGTTATAGAGATTTTTAAAGAATTCTGCAAACGAGTTGACAATGTCCCTAGGGTGAGTTTTGGGGTCACCCGAGGGAGATACTATCTTATTTATTCTCCTTTTAATTCTTTCTCTTTTTAATTTCATCATCATAAACCTGGTAGGCTTGTTAAGAGACGCATATGATTTGTACCTAGATGCTTTGATGACTGCATCATATTCCTGGTAGATTTCAGATCTCAAACTCTGTCTAAGTCTCAAAATCTCAGCCTGGACGGTCTGGGAAGGAACTTTTAAGTTTGTTTGTTTTTTCTCTAGATCATTAATTTTGGCCTGTAGGTTTGAAATATTTTCCCTATTTCTCTTCTTATGTTTAGAAAGAATTTGCATAAGACACCCCCTCAGGACTGCTTTATGGGCGTTCCAGACCGTGAACTGATCTACTTCACTAGGTACGTTTTCCTTGAAGTAGTTTAAGAGAGCATTTTCTATCTCTTGTTTGTACTCTGGTATATATAGCAAAGCTGAGTTAAGCTTCCAGCGGAATGGTTTGTCAGGGGGAGGACCCACAAGGAAGTCAATGAGAACCGGGGTATGATCCGAGATGGACTTCTGCATGAAGCGAATGTCCTTAATTTTGGACAGAGTGAATATGTTAGTAAGTATAAGATCTATCCTGGATGCTGTCTTATGTACATCTGAAAAGTGGGAATACTCACGTGACGATGTATTCAAGCAGCGGAAAGCATCATAAAGCTCATTTTGAATTAACCAGTCTTTTAAAGCTGGGACCTTGTGGCGAACTAAAGAGGATGAATCAGTGCTGCTATCTGGGACAATATTAAAGTCGCCCAATAAGATGAGTTCGCCTGTTTTAACTTTGTCAATTTTTTTGATAAGCTTGTTCAAGAAACGAATGTGTCCCTTGTTGGGTGCGTATACATTCACTATTGTGCATGGCCTTTCATGGAGTAAACATATGAGTATATGAAACCTGCCCAAGGAGTCTGGTATCTCTTTGATGAGCTGAAAAGGAACGGTGCCACCTACCAGTGTAATGACCCCAGCCTTTTTCTTTGTGGAAAGTGACTTGTACATGTGTGGGAAGTTCTTGTGCTGGAAGACCGGGTGTCGATCGGAAGCCAGTTTAACCTCCTGAAGGCATACCAATTCTGCCCGGGTTTGGTTGACCTCCTTCCATACCGCATACCTCTTATTCGGACTGTTGAGCCCCCTAACATTGTACGATAAAATTTTCATCGTTAGAATGCAATATCAAAACAGGAAAGGGAAACAAATAGAACAATGAAATACAGAGAAAAAAAAAAATTAAGAACTTGAGAGTTCTCCTGGAGGACTCCAAACTGGTTTGTGTCTCACCTTAGATCGGGGGAAAAACGAGAAAAAAATTAAGTGGCAAGTTCCCACAGTGACAACGATAAACTGTAATTACGGGTACTAATATTCATGTTCAGGAAAAGGAAATAATAGTGACCCCCTAATAAATTCAAACATAAGACAAAGGTCAATCCTAATCCCTATCTCTAAAGGATGGCTCATCCATCAGGAATTTAAGAAACCTCTGACCCTCGTGAGGAGTATAGATGGGGTAGTGTTTATCTTTATACCAGACTAAAAGCTTGGTAGGGAAACCCCATCTATATGACACTCTAAGTTCCCTAAGTTTAGAGGTCAGATCTCTGAAGGAGCTTCTTGCGTCCATAGTCTCTTTGGAAAAGTCTTGGAAAATCTTAAGATCCTTATAAGGCTCAGGGGGTGAACCTCTCTCTCGCAAAGATTTTAAAACCTTTTCCTTGGTTTCAAAGAAATGGACCCTGAGGACAGTGTCCCTGGGCTTTTCCTGTGGGACCCCTTTGGGACGTGGGAGGCGGTGTATACGATCGATATTGACTTCTAATTCTGTCAATTTTGGCGATAATTTTTTAAACAAATTTTTGGTGTAATCAGAGAGATCTGCCTGGGAGACCGACTCAGGGATACCTCGTATCTTTAAGTTATTTCTCCTGCTTCGGTCTTCCAGATCCATCAATTTGTTTTTAAGGGAAATAACCTCCTTTTTGAGGAGTGAATTCTCCTTTGAGAGGTAGACTATGTCCTTCTCCGCCTGCACCATCTTTACCTCATATTTCACAACCTTTTGGCTAAGATTTCTGCAAGTTTCCTGTAGGGCCTTGGCCTGAGTCTCAAACCCTATTTTTAGGGCATCACTGAAGGACTGGAAGAGATCCGCCATGAATCCTTCAGTGGCTTGTTTGTTGGACCCCCTGTATTCCCCCAGGTTAATGGATGGAGGAGGAACCTCAAACAAAGGGAATGGACCTCCATTATCCCTCCTAGGCCTTTGCCTTTCAGGGCTTGTGTTTGGAGTATAGTCAGCTGAGACACTGTCAGAGTCCTCAGATGAGAGACTCCCAGTGTTTCCCTGATCGCCTGGTCCCTTTCTTTTGTTTGATTTGGAAGTGTCCATTTCCTCCGTAAGAGTCTCAATTGGAGGGGTTTAATGTTGCCCCCTAAATTTTTATTTTTTTGAGGCGTTTCAGGTTGTGTTTCAGATAGGGTTTTGGTCAATGAACTATTAGTACCTGATCCCCCTTTTGCAACTTTGACAGATGCAGGGTTCTGAGATTTTTTTAGATAAGGCATTTTTGGCTCGTCTCCTTTCAGGGGTGACCTAGATTTTATTGGGCTTAACAAATTAGAGATATCGTTGTATGATTTAGAGTGTGCCCCAAAATTGTGCCTCGTGACCCTGTGTGGGCTATTGGAAGCTGTGCCCCAACCTGACTGCATCTTGGTTTGCCACAAACCCTTCCCAGACATCAGATCTATGACCACTTTACATTATTCAATCAAGCAAGTTAAGAAAAATGGTCAAAAAGCAAGTTTCCCAAAGGAGATAACTGAGAGACCATTAGTGAGCGCAAGTAAAGTCACACAATTCTGCAGTATCAATATCAGCAGCCCACTGTATCTCTGATCCTCAGTTGAAATAAAGGTAATCTTCTGTTATAATTCAATGGTCAGATGGATACCAGGCACCGGGACCACCAGCCATGAACTGCAGACTCTGTTATATTGTATGCCTGCGCCGCTCATATGCTGAAAGCAGCCAGTGAACAATCCCTAGGGACGCTATATGGGGATAAAGAGTGCCTCCCAGATGCTTGTGTCCTTTCCCCAGTACCCCTGTGGTTAAGTCTCTGCTGTGTTGTACAGTTCGTGGGAGTATCTGTGCCTGTCACAGGGGAGACCGCTGACTGAACGCTGCAGGGCCTGTGACGTCAGCTCTGCTCAGTGCTGACAGGCTGGGAGCGGTCGGATCTACTTCCCATTGAAGTCTATTGTGGCTGTGAGCACTAATCAGCAGCCGGATCTAGTGGCCCAAACTCGGATGTGCCTCACCTCTGCTGTCTTCAGAGGCTCCCCCTGTGCTTGTCGCCCCCTGTCCGGTCCTCAATGTGGCTGTGGAATGCTGTTCTTAGCCGTTCTGATGTCTGTTCAATGGGTCCAGTGGTATCCCTCCGCCTCTCTGCTCTGTGACAAGAAAGTAATCCCCGCTGGTGTCCTCTGCTTATATCCTCGGCGTGTCACTCCAGAAAGGGTCCAGATCAGCTCCTCTGCCCCCACTCTCCTCACCCTGGCTGTGAAACTTCCTGATTTCGGCGGCACTCAGTCAGAAATCCAGAGGGGAGATTGTGCATAGTTCCGTATCCCTCTGCCGCAGCAGTGCCATTATCCTCTACACCCCACAGGCAAAAACATTGCAGGCAGTTAGAATCAGGTTGTGCCTTACCAGGAGGATTCCAAATAATGTCCTTATTGTCCTTGTTACTGGCAATGAGCCTCCAGATCAGTCCTGGCTTATATACAGCCCACAGTAGCACTCCAGTCACTTCCAGGAAGGCAAATGGTGGGAGGGTGTTGTCCCTCTGTTTCTCCTACACCACTACTGTCCCAAGCTTTTAAAAGTTCATATCTTCGGTCTCCTTTGGACCAGGGTCCTAGTTTTAGGCTCAGAATGTGCACCAGAGTTTCAGGAATAGAATAGGGTCCAGTATGGGTTGTTTTTGTTAACCCTTTGCACGCTTTTTTGTTGCTTTAGTGTGTGACTGTGGGAGCTTAGAGCTCTTGCCTCCTACATGCTCAGAGTCCAGGCCACGCCCCCATATCGATTTACTTGTGACCTTGCTGGACATCAACAGATTCATCTGGAATCTTATGGTGAAAAAAATAAAAATTTTCACAAGATTCAATGGATCCAAATCTGATGTATCTCCATTAAAAAAAGAAGTTAGTTGCCTTAATTTCTCTAAACAAATGTCACTCATGTGCATACAGAATATACACCAAGAAACCTTACCCAAAAAAACACAATACTGGACAAGCCTTGAATTCTAATAATAAAAATTATTTTGTGTACCATGTACAATAAAGGGCTCACTTCATGAACCTTAGGGTACACCCACAGGTTTATAGTTTATGAAGGTAAGGACATCTGGATGGAACCCCCTAATTGTCCCCCTGTCCTGAAAGTGAGTGGAAAAAATTGTTAGGAATTTGGTGCACCCACTGCTGGATTAAAGTTTTCACTTCTACATACACTGCCCAAAAAATAAAGGGAACACTTAAACAACAGAATATAACTCCAAGTAAATCAAAGTTCTGTGAAATCAAACTGTCCACTTAGGAAGCAACAATGATTGACGTCGGGCCCTCAGACCATCCTCATGGAGTCGATTTTTAACTGTTTGTGCAGACACATGCACATTTGTGGCCTGCTGGAGGTCATTTTGCAGGGCTCTGGTAGTGCTCCTCCTGTTCCTCCATACACAAAGGCAGAGGTAGCGGTCCTGCTGCTGGTTTGTTGCCCTCCTACGGCCCCCTCCAAATCTCCTGGTGTACTGGCCTGTCTCCTGGCAGCGCCTCCAGCCTCTGGACACTACGCTTACAGACACAGCACAGCCCGCATTGATGTGCCAACCTGGATGAGCTGCACTACTTGAGCCACTTGTGTAGGTTGTAGAGTCCGTCTCGTGCTACCATGAGTGTGAAAGCACAATCAACATTCAAAAGTGACCAAAACATCTGCCAGAAAGCATTGGTACTGAGATGTGGTCTGTGGTCCCCACCTGCAGAACCACTCCTTTATTGAGGGTGTTTTGATAATTGCCAATAATTTCCATCTGTTGTCTATTCCATTTGCACAACAGCATGTAAAATTGATTGTCAGTCAGTGTTGCTTCCTAAGTGGACAGTTTGATTTCACAGAAGTTTGATTTACTGGAGTTATATTCTGTTGTTTAAGTGTTCCCTTTATTTTTTGAGCAGTGTAGATAACTTTTATAACAGCATCCATTTTAAGTACCTCTGTTGCGAGCAACCACAGCCTGCCGTACGGTCTGCAAAAATCAGAGAGGCCTCCCTAAGCCACTAATAGGGCAGCTGCTCAAAAAGAGTGAGGGACTAGCCCAATGTAGCGACAACCTGCTGGTGTTCAAGTACAAGAACTAGAGGGATAGCTTTTTCTTAACCATGGGCAGCACCCCCACAACTGTAAGAGATACCTCTACTCAGGTCACCAAACCATACTATGTACTGGGATACAACAAGAACATGGGAGGAATTGTTCTTTCTGATTAAGTCCTCCAACCGTACAATGCCATGAGAAAAGCTAAGATGTTGAACAAGAAGATCTCCTTGCACATCATACAGATTACATAAAAAGGTTGCACTCTATCTTGATAAAGCATGTCAATATGAAATAACCAAAATATTAATAGCAGTATGGCTTTTGAATACTAGGAAAAAGTGAATGAGACGCTTTGCACATACTGTAATTTGGCGTGTGACAGGCGGGAGTCCAGCGATCAGCGAGCTGCCGCTGGTAACTAAGGTAAACATCGGGTTTCTAAGCGGCGAGCAGGACTTGGAAACCTGATGTGTACCTTAGTTACCAGCGCGCTGGTGCAGGGAGCTGGTAACCAAGGTACACATCGGGTTTCTAAGTGACGCACGCCGCTTAGAAACCCGGTGTGCACCTTAGTTACCAGCTCCCTGCACCAGCGCGCTGGTAACTAAGGTTCGCAGTGGGTAACTAAGCGACGTGCATCGCTTGTTACCCACGTGTCGCTGGTGCTAATCGCTGGTGAAGCTGCCTGTTTGGCAGCTCACCAGCGATCATGTAGCGACACACCAGCGATCCTGACAAGGTAATATCGTTGTCGGGATCGCTGGTGCGTCGCTATGTGTGACGGGGACCTAAGACCAGTAATGATGATAAAATGGTTTTGTCTTTACATTGTAGCCCTCAATTTAATTGTATTAAATCCATGCTACTTAAAGGGAACATAAAGACCCCACACAGGCCCACCCCGGAGCATGAGCATATCATTAGCTGAAAGCTGAAAATAAAGATTAAACAACAACCACAAGACACATTCTATCCACCAAGGCAATAATAATAATAATTTTATTTCTATAGTGCCAACATATTCCGCAGCACTTTACATGTTAGAGGTGACTTGTACAGACAATACATTACAGCATATCAATGAACACATAGATAAAAACAAATACCAGATATTCTTTTTTTAATTGTTGATGTATTTATTTCTTTTGATGAATCCAAACGCATTTACTCTATTAGGAAAGTCCATATAACAGAGGGTCCAGCTCCTTTGCTGAAGCTACAAGCTTACTACATGAAGTGTGAAAGGATAACATCAAAATAGGCTGAATAAAAATAACATTTAGGTTGAATATTTTTCGGGATATTTCAAGTATCAAAAATAATTTAAAATATACAGTGAAAAGGTAAAAAAATCCTCTGTGTTAATGTTCCTGTCCTACCCATACCATTCATACCATTGTGTAGTATAATACCATACTTTCCATCCTTTTCTACATTACATTAAAAGTATTTTTGATTAAAATATATGAAATGACTTATACTTGACAAGTGAATGACATAAAAGTCTGCAAATGTAAGATTTTTTTTCAAATAATAATATAAAGCAAATACCAATACAGCAACTATGTAAAATTGAGATTGCCTTTTAATTTTTAATATTTAAAGGCCATTTCCAGAACCAGACATTTCATTTTCTGAATACATAAAAAATAAAAATGAAGCGCCCTTGTAATTAGACTTAATACTCCTTTGCTAACAAATGTATATCCCTGGTAAATGACAAAGAGAACCTGCAATTATTCTTCTTTCCATCAGTCTCAAAATTCAGATGGAAATACAAATGAAAGCACTCATGACTGCAGCGTTAGACTACATAGGATTTGCTAATAGTTTATTGCAGGACTGTTATTTAACTCTACATAGGACCTGTAGACACACATAATAGCGTGACATTTTTACCTAATTTTGAGTACAAATGTACTTATATTTTTAATTCACATGAATGTACTATGTGGACCATATGGACTACACTATCCAAAATAAAAACGAGTACATTAGTAAGTAATAGAAAACTGACTGAACAAAGACCTAGTCTGAACTACCAAAAACAACTCACATAGCAAATAAAGAAAAAGGTTGCACTAAATTGCACTAAAGCAAGGTCAATGTGAATTCATGAAGTGTGAATAGCATAATAAAAACGAGTCTCATGTTCCAAACTTACAGCCTCATAAACACATATAAGGCTGAAAAATCAAGTTAGGAGAACATTAGACATCCTGGGCATTGTGGCTCATATACAGTGAAATACGCTTATGTGAACCCTGCCTAAAGCTGATCTGTCACCAGATTTTAAACTCAATGGGTACATAATAAGGAACGGTGTTATACATAATAAAAGAGGAAACTACGTAATTAAGGATGGTGTTATACTGAATTAGTGAGTACACTATATACTAAGGGACTGTGTTATATATAATAAGTACGTACACTATATACTAATGGACTGTGTTAGACATAATAAGCGATAATGTCTTCCCCCACCTCCCCCTGTTCCTGAGTCCATTATAAGACCCCCTTCCTCTCATCCCAATACCCCACACCCCTCATTGTCCTCCTCCCCCGCATCCCATTATTGACTTCTTCACACCTCCATCATTGCCTTCTACCCACCACTATTATTGCTTTCTCCCCACCACTATTATTGCTTTCTCCCCTGCCACCCCATCATTTCCCATTCCACCAACTGCATCATTTCCTCCTCCCTGCCACCCCCATCATTGTCTTTTCCCCACCACTCTCCTCATTGGCCATTCCACCACCTCCATCATTTCCTCCTCCCCCACCACC
Organism: Dendrobates tinctorius; assembly: GCF_039654945.1. Taxonomy (NCBI): domain Eukaryota; kingdom Metazoa; phylum Chordata; class Amphibia; order Anura; family Dendrobatidae; genus Dendrobates; species Dendrobates tinctorius. The sequence goes on from NW_027361766.1 coordinate 34,788,228, forward strand.
CCCATTATGTCCCTTTCCACCACCATCATTGCATTCTCCCCCACCACCCCATCATCATTGCTTATCCCCCACCATCCCATCATTGCCCTTTACACCACCTCTATCATTGCCTTCTCTCCTACCACCTCATCATTGCGCTCTCCATCACCCCCATCATTGCCCTTTCCACCACTATCATCATTGCCTACTCTTCCACCACCCCCATGATTGCCTCCTTCCCCACCACTCTGATCATTGTCTTTTCCACTACCACCATCATTGCCTTCTTCCCCATCTCTATCATTGCCTTCTCCCCATCCCCATCCTTGCCCATTCCTCCACTTCTATCATTTTCTTCTCCACCACCATCCCCATCATTGCCCATTCCACCATTTCCTCCTCCATCACCATCCCCAGCATTTCCTTCTCTCCATCACCCCATCATTGCCTTCTCCATCACCCCATCATTGCCCTTTCCACCACCCCCATCATTGTCTTCTCCCATCACCCCATAATTTCCTCCTCCCAATCAACTCCTTCTCCCCATCACCCACATCTTTGCCTTCTCCCCATCACCCCCATCATTTACTCCTCCCCATCAACCCCATTATTTCCTTTTCCCCATCACCCCCATCATTGCCTTCTCCCCATCACCCTCATCATTGTCTTCTCCATTACCCCATCATTTCCCTTTCCACCACCCCATCATTGTCTTCTCCCCATCACCCCCATCATTTCCTCCTCCCCATCACCCCCATCATTTCCTCCTCCCCATCACCCCCATCATTTCCTCCTCCCCATCACCCCCATCATTTCCTCCTCCCCATCACCCCCATCATTTCCTTCTCCTTGACCCCCATCATTGCCTTCTCCCCATCGCCCCCATTATTGCCTTCTCCCCATCGCCCCCATTATTGCCTTCTCCCCATCACCACCATCATTGTCTTCTCCCCATCACCCCATCATTGCCCTCTCCTTCACCTACACACACACAGCACCATTCACTGCTCTGCACATTTCCCCGCAGCGCTAAGCATGCATGCACACACACCACCACTCATCTCTGCACACACACACAACATACGTACATAAAAAAACACACACAGCACTTCTCACCTGTCCGAACGCTCTCCCGCAGCCACAGTATCACCGTTGCCGGCTGCTTCCTCTCTGTGGCACAGCCAGCCACTGAATGATGACGTCATCCAGTGGCACTGCTTTCTGTGCGAGAGGAAGTGTGGGCGCCAGGTAGGAAGCAGGATGGATCCCTACAGCTCCACTCCACTGCTATTTTCTCTTGTAGGCAGCAGAGCTGCAGGGATCGCTCCTTGCCCACCGCACATGAAGGCAATCTGGCCATGGGCCCCCCAGAGCCTCGAGACTGGATGCACAGGCCATATTGCCCTCATTATTAGGCACCCTGCAGGGGCCCCCCTCCACCTCCGGGCCCCGATGCAGACGCACAGGCTGCACATGCAGTATGTCCGCACATGATGGTCATATCAGACATTAAGATTTAGAGGCAGTGGATTGAAGATTTAGATGCAGAGAACAGTGATTCAGAGGTATGTTTCTATTCAAAGGACAATTATCTACAAATTAATAATCTGTGTATTACAGTAAATGTAAAGCTATAGATTCCAGATTCTAGATCGGAAAGAAACTGAAATAAGGAATAAGATTAAGGTTAAAAAAAAGGATTATTTGCTGTACAAAGTTAGACATCAATTAAATGAAGAAAATGTTCTTAGTCATTAGGACCCCCATAGGGTATTTTAAAAGAATAACCCATTTCAATGTAAAATTGATAAGCCTTTGCAAAATTATTTTTGGTAAATTCTCCATCACTTTATTTTACTTCAGTCTCTCAAACACTATTTTGAAAGTGGTATTTTAAGTGCCTAGTTCATTCTTTTTTCCAAACTGCATGAACTTGCAGCTCTAGCAAGAATCCGTATTGAAACACTATTTACAACACTCCCGTGTGAGCTTCTCTGCTTCACTCCTCCATGCTCATGCAGTGGAAGCATTTGTAGAGCTGCAGTTCAAGGCTGCTTGTAAAAGAGCATTAACTACGTTGTTAAATAACAGCACTTTCAGCATGATATTTGAGAGAGAAGTATAATAGAGTATATTGCAAAGTTAATAGGCATGAAAACCAGTTAGGATAAAAGATTAGTTACTCTTTAGCTACTGATAAAGGTTACTTCTTTTTGTTAATTGTACAACCATCACATTGCTCTAATTCTGATGACTGAAGATATTATATGTATATCCATAGAAGGAAATGAAAAATGAAAAGTGTCTTGAAGGCCTTAATAGGCCATAGACAACCCATTAAACTTCATGATAGGAAACTAAATATGACCATAATTATGCTGGACAAAAATAAATGTGTCCCCTCTTTTTGAGTAATGTGCATTCTTTCTTGTTAGGCCACATTCACACGTTCAGTATTTGGTCAGTATTTTACTTCAGCATTTGTCAGAAAAAAAACAGGAGTGGAACAAACAGAGGAAAAGAATAATAAAAGCACGTCACTTCTTTGTTTTTTTTACCCACGCCTGGCTTTAGCTTACAAATACTGAGGTAAAAACTCAGCAAAGGTTCACATGGCCTTAAAGATATGTCTATAAGTCTAATGGAAAACCTCACCTTAGAACAGAGGTTGTTAATAGAAATGAGCAAACTAATTCAAGACTAATTGAATTCACTTCAAACTTTAGAAAATCAATCTGATTTTCTATAATCCAAACTTTTTATGATTTCGTTAACTTAATGTGAATTCTTCAAAATGACAGCCAGAAAAGGGTATGAAAAAATCTTCAGCTCTCTTTTTATTTGCCCTCCTGCTTTAGACCTTCGCTAGTACTCAGCGCAGCTCAATCTGCTACCAAGCGTGCATACTCCTCTTCACTCAGAAAATTTGTAGAGAAAGCTACTGACCAAAAAAGCAGGGATCACCACAATAATATAAATTTTATTGGATACAGATACACCACACCGTATAAAAACATTTAAAAAGTCAAAAAATGACACATACAAAGCACACAAGGCTCATAATAGAGCCAACAAGGCAAACCCCATTTTGTGAGAGCAAATAACGTGGCTCAAAAATAAATAACATGACAAAAAAATGCAAAGTAGCTGAACAATCATATGCGACACTCTAAACAGAAAAAAGAATCAAATGACCTGCAATTGTATTGTATCGCAAAACACCCCCATCAGACTCCTGTTGATATGTTGTCAAATGCCCATAGTGGTAAACGGGCCACAATAGCCAGAAAGAGAAAACTTATACGTGTCTTGGAATAAACCAGCATTTAAGAAAATGTAACACAATATAAGGAAACATTTGAATGCCCACAGACAACACCACGGGGTTAATGAAAATACTCACAGTAACTCAATTATCAAAATATGCCCATACAATCATTTAGAGAGAGCCACATGCATAATCCAGGACACAGTGCGAACGGTAATACAGACTGGTTCAGAAACATATGGAATAGGTAGAAACCATAATAAAGCTTAAAAAGTCTAGAAACTCATGAAAGAATTACAAAGTCTGAATCCTGCCCACACAGTATGATATCGCTCACATGGGGGAGCTTGTGGAGTGCCCGACGCGTGTCGCCACCGCAAGGTGGCTTCGTCAGGGGCCCCTTATTGGTTACATTTTCTTAAATGCTAGTTTATTCCAAGACACGTATAACTTTTCTCTTTCTGGCTATTGTGGCCCGTTTACCACTATGGGCATTTGACAACATATCAACAGGAGTCTGATGGGGGTCTTTTGCGATACAATACAATTGCAGGTCATTTGACTCCTTTTTTTCTGTTTAGAGTGTCTCATATGTTTGTTCAGCTATTTTGCATTTTTTGTCATATTATTTATATTTGAGCCACGTTATTTGCTCTCACAAAATGGGGTTTGCCTTGTTGGCTCTATTATGAGCCTTGTGTGCTTTGTATGTGTCATTTTATGACTTTTTAAATGTTTTTATACGGTGTGGGCTATCTGTATCCAATAAAATTTATATTATTGTGGTGATCCCTGCTTTTTTGGTCAGTAGCTTTCTCTACAAATTTTCTCAGTTTATGTTCATACTGATTGCAGGAGTATCCCTATCCCCTATTCAGTGGTGCCCTCCTGGGTTCTATTTTTACTCCTCTTCACTCAGCACCAGAGTCCCGATGCCAAATAGGCCTCTCACGTCACAACACGTATCTATCGCCTGAGGTGTTGACGCACACCGTCTGAGACCTTCTCAACGCCAATTGAAGTTGCCTGAGCAACCAAAGAGGATATCACAGATGCAATGCTAGAATTTAAGGCCTCATTAACCTAATGGTGTCCTAGAAATTATTGCACCATTTGCTACAGTCTAAAAGTGAAACTGTGCTCCTTATTGTACCATTAGCAATTTGAGATTTGGAAAGAGGTATGTTTGGTCGGCATAAAGTGCAATATGAATATTGATATTTTATTATATTTTATTTGTAAGGTGCCAGGATTAATAACTTATCTGCCTGAATGCTGCCTTCCTAAAATCATAAATAGGCACTGTGTGTCAGTAATTTTGCAGAATTATCTGTCACCTATTGATTACGTCAAGAGTTGGTAACTATAATTTGTACACATCTGGTTATCATAGCATGTACTTAGTCAGGATGAAACTTGGTCAGGATGAAACTTAGTCAAGGTCAAAGTTAGACAGCAAAGCCTAGGGATTTGTCTAATACCATTGTAATGAGCTATGTGCCTATGTGAGTTAAATCGTCCAAACAGACCTGTTTTTACTGCACCCTGATGCATCAAGCAAGATTGCATTTGACTGTTTGCTGTCAGGTTAAATGGTTCGTCCATTAAATTGATACATGGAACTCTACCTGCATATTCTAGACTAAATATGTAATTGATAAGATCATCACGCATACAATAAGAAACAAAAAAATGAATAATCAAACAGCAGCTTATAGCCAAAGATGAATGAGTCATGAAAGCCAGACAAGTATAGATGAGAGAGGGAAGGTGGCAAGTTTAAAATGCGCAAGTAAATGCAAAAGCTTAATTAATCAATAGACCAATTTGTAAAATGGGACAGGGAAGTAATCCATCCATGGAGCGGAATCAAGATAGCTCCCATGAGGAAACTAAACAATTTGGTATAAAAATCTCTGTTACTACTTACAGATATTCAGTATCCACATTGCTAATGTTATTTTCTTAGACAAGTTTCAAAGTTGTAGCTGACCTTGAACTCTATTCAGCAAATTAGTTCTTCAAGGAAGAATCAAATATATGACAAAGATAAGCAAATAGAAAGGACTGAATCAATTCAATGTGAATCAAATTTGTGACAAATTTTTCTGAATCTTCCGAACCCAGAAAATTCAAACAATACGCAATATTCTTTTTTGTAAATCACCTAAAATGGCGATTTGATAAATTGTAGATGATTGCATCAGTCATAAAAGCATTGCATGACCTAGGGTATAGCCAGGCAGGCTTCCCCGTAATGCTTTCCAGTTATCAATTCATTTGTTATAGCATAGCCAATCAGAATTGACTATCAAGGCCTGCAAAAAAGCAAAAGTAGGGAATGCAGCAGCAATTTTGATGAATCCAGGCAGTCAGAGAGTGTCATAGCTTATATCTTAGCCTTATAGATGGAAAAAGAATGCCATACAATACTGAACAAATTGTAGAGATAAATGTGACAGCACAGCAGGTAAGGAATATTAGCATATGAGGAAAAGAGAATCATATAGACTTTTTGTTATAGAGAGAAAGGGGAGCAAATCAAATGTCTAAGGCAGGACCATTTATTGGCTTCTGCTACTACAGCAATCAATGTCGTTATAGTGCTGCATCAGTATAATTACATTTTTTGTTTGCATTTTCAAAGCAATCCACCATTGGTAAAAGAAAAAAAACTCTGCCTCACAAATGCTGCCTGTCACAAACATTGCTACAGATTTTTTTGCAAACATGTTTTGTTAGTCTAATTTGACATATGTTCAGGCCACACCAATACTATGCTTTTTGTCACTTACCTTATCTCCTGGTTGCTTGATTTTGGGATGAGGACTAGAGTTGAGCGATACCGTCCGATACTTCAAAGTATCGTATCGGATGGTATCGGCCGATCTTTAAAAAAAGTATCGGTATCGCCGATTCCGATACCGGAAGTCCCATTCAAGTCTATGGGACTTCCGGTATCGAAATAAGAAAAACCCTTTCCTGCCCTTGTACAGCCTCTCTGGGGTCTGTACGGGCCTTTCGGGGGGCTGTGCCGGCCTGCCAGGGGGTCTGTGCAGGCTCCGGTGGTCTGTGCCGGCCTGCCGGTGGTCTGTGCAGGCTCCGGGGGGCTGTGCCGGCCTGCCGGGGGGCTGTGCCGGCCTGCCGGGGGGCTGTGCCGGCCTGCCGGGGGCTGTGCAGGCTCCGGGGGGCTGTGCCGGCCTGCCGGGGGGCTGTGCCGGCCTGCCGGGGGGCTGTGCCGGCCTGCCGGTGGTCTGTGCAGGCTCCGGAGGTCTGTGCAGGCATCGTCCGATGGGACTACAAGTCCCATCGGGCGATGCCTGCTACCATGACAGTGATTGACACATTAGCCAATGATGGGACAGTAGTAGTCCCATCATCCGGCTAATGTGTTAAATGTAAAAAAAAAAAAAAAAAAAAAAAAAAATTACATGCTACATACATACAACATGCATACTACATACATGCTACATTCATACTACATACTACATACATGCTACATTCATACTACATAAATACTACATGCAACATACATACTACATATATACTACATGCATGCTACATACATACTGCATGCTACATACATACCACATATATACTACATACATACTACATGCATGCTACATGCATGCTACATGCTACATACATAACACATATATACTACATGCATGCTACATACATACTACATGCTACATACTACATATATACTACATGCATGCTACATACTACATGCTACATACATACTACATATATACTACATGCATGCTACATACATACTGCATGCTACATACATACTACATACATACTACATGCTACATACATACTACATATATACTACATACATACTACATACTACATGCATGCTACATGCATGCTACATACATACCACATACATAACACATATATACTACATGCATGCTACATACATACTACATGCTACATACATACCATATACATACTACATGCATGCTACATACATACTACATGCATGCTACATACATACTACATGCTACATACATACTACATATATACTACATGCATGCTACATACATACTACATGCTACATACATACTACATATATACTACATGCATGCTACATACTACATGCTACATACATACTACATATATACTACATGCATGCTACATACATACTACATGCATGCTACATACATACTACATGCTACATACATACCACATACATACTACATATATACTACATGCATGCTACATACATACTGCATGCTACATGCATGCTACATACATACTACATACATACTACATGCTACATACATACCACATATATACTACATACATACAATACATTCTTACAATACATACATAGACATACAGTACATATAACATAGAGTAACATACTTACCAATACTTGTCACATTGTTCCCCGAAGCCATTGTCTTTTCCGGAATAAATATTAACATAACAAACCACAAAAATACTCACCCACGATCCGAAGCAGTCCACGAGTGTGTCCCACGACGATCTTGGGTAGAGAACTGCAGCATCAGCTGTTGCTGCCGTTCTCTACGGGCTGCAGGAATCCAATGACGGAAGGTAGGTATCCTTCCGCACTGTATTCCTCCGCCACTTAAAAAAAAAAAAAGTCCCTAGTCTCACTTTATGCCATTGCTGTGTGGGAAATTCCCACGCAGCAATGGCATAAAGTGAGACTAGGGACTTTTTTTTTTTTAAGTGGCGGAGGAATACAGTGCGGAAGGATACCTACCTTCCGTCATTGGATTCCTGCAGCCCGTAGAGAACGGCAGCATCATCTGATGCTGCAGTTCTCTACCCAAGATCGTCGTGGGACACACTCGTGGACTGCTTCGGATCGTGGGTGAGTATTTTTGTGGTTTGTTATGTTAATATTTATTCCGGAAAAGACAATGGCTTCGGGGAACAATGTGACAAGTATTGGTAAGTATGTTACTCTATGTTATATGTACTGTATGTCTATGTATGTATTGTATGAATGTATTGTATGTATGTAGTATATATGTGGTATGTATGTAGCATGTAGTATGTATGTAGTATGTATGTAGCATGCATGTAGCATGTAGTATGTATGTAGCATGCATGTAGTATATATGTAGTATGTATGTAGCATGCATGTAGTATATATGTAGCATGTATGTAGTATGTATGTGGTATGTATGTAGCATGTAGTATGTATGTAGCATGCATGTAGTATATATGTAGTATGTATGTAGCATGTAGTATGTATGTAGTATGTATGTAGCATGTAGTATGTATGTAGCATGCATGTAGTATATATGTAGTATGTATGTAGCATGTAGTATGTATGTAGTATGTATGTAGTATGTATGTGGTATGTATGTAGCATGTAGTATGTATGTAGCATGCATGTAGTATATATGTAGTATGTATGTAGCATGTAGTATGTATGTAGTATGTATGTAGTATGTATGTGGTATGTATGTAGCATGTAGTATGTATGTAGCATGCATGTAGTATATATGTAGTATGTAGTATGTATGTAGTATGTATGTGGTATGTATGTAGCATGTAGTATGTATGTAGCATGCATGTAGCATGCATGTAGTATGTATGTAGCATGCATGTAGTATGTATGTAGCATGCATGTAGTATGTATGTAGTATGTATGTAGTATGTATGTAGCATGCAGTATGTATGTAGCATGTATGTAGTATGTATGTAGTATATATGTAGTATGTATGTAGCATGTAGTATGTATGTAGCATGCATGTAGTATATATGTAGTATGTATGTAGCATGCATGTAGTATGTATGTAGTATGTATGTAGCATGCAGTATGTATGTAGCATGTATGTAGTATGTATGTAGTATATATGTAGTATGTATGTAGCATGTAGTATGTATGTAGCATGCATGTAGTATGTATGTAGCATGTATGTAGTATGTATGTAGCATGTATGTAGTATGTATGTAGCATGTATGTAGTATGTATGTAGCATGTAGTATGTATGTAGCATGCATGTAGTATGTATGTAGTATTTTTTTTTTTTTAACATTTAACACATTAGCCGGATGATGGGACTACTACTGTCCCATCATTGGCTAATGTGTCAATCACTGTCATGGTAGCAGGCATCGCCCGATGGGACTTGTAGTCCCATCGGACGATGCTTGCACAGACCCCCGGACATCAGCACAGCCCCCCGGCAGGCCAGCACAGACCCCCACAGGGTGCACAGACCACCGGCAGGCCGGCACAGCCCCCCGGCAGGCCGGTACAGACCCCGGGCAGTCCACACAGCCCCCCGGCAGGCCGGCAGAGACCCCCGGAAGGCCCGAAATGACGGCGCATCATGATGCGCACACACCGCGCATCATGATGACGTCAGGCCGTCAATCAACTGAACTTCCGATTCCGATGCCGAATTCCGATATTGAAAAAATATCGGAAGTCGGTATCGGAATTCCGATACAGCAAGTATCGGCCGATACCCGATACTTGCGGTATCGGAATGCTCAACACTAATGAGGACATGTCATCATTATCATTAGGTCAAAAACGGCCAGTTTTTTCTCTTATTTTATTTCTACTGCTTCATTGAGTGTTCAATTTTCTTTATTCGTCATACAATTCTGTAGATTTGGTTAATTTTATTTAGTACACCTAGTGTGCAAATATTTATGGTGTTTTTACAGTACAATTATGCAGAGCAACCTAAAGACATGCAACAAAGAATCCTGTGAGCAATTTCCCTTGGAAAAGACCATAGAAATTAGCTAAATGAAAATGCCAGCTACTCTCGAACCATAAAGCGTATTTAAAAAGAAACAAAATGGAAACTGTTAAAACAAAATAGGAGAAAAATGGCCACTGTTGACAGGCTCTTTTTGAAAAGCTAAAAATTATAAAAAAATACTGTCATTTTTCTCTGTGACTGCTTGCCTCACAATGTGTACATGACACAAACAGTACCACTGATTTATTAACAGACCTTTTTTGTTAGCCCAATTTGATTTACATGCATTCTACATACTAGAAATTATACACTAAATGTCATCTGTTTAACCAGCAGGAAGCGTGGTGCCACCTTAGAATCACTGAAGTAGAAAAATTCCTCAGCTATGATGGTGTTAGGGACGGTGGAACGCACTAAATATTAAATAATAGAAAGTGCGTTCGCCGCCCGGGGTCCAACGTGCAGTAGGTGTTAAAACCGCTGCTAGACAATGGCAGACGCACTATATGGCGGTATAATGCGCACGGGTTCTACGTCACCCGATGTGCGCAGAGCGGACTCTGTTAACTCACAGAGGCGCTGTAACATAAACATAAACACCGAGCCTGTTAGACTCACAGGTCTCAGCGAAATTGCACGCGCGGTATCAGGTCACAGAACACGGCTCCAAGACAGGGGACGGTGTCCATCTAGACCTACCGTGCGTGCGGCGTCGGTACTGCGGACGCCTGTAAATGCTGCTGAATGCACCACAGCGACAGACACAGCCGCTATGCGATGGTGCCGTGAGAGACGTGACACCACCGGATGCTAGTGTAGAGGTGCGGTGTGCACAGTGGCCTAAGGTTTGCCACTGACTGGTGCTGACTCTTTCTATAGTTCCCTATCCACATGCGTAATATCAAAGGGAGGGGAATCTTAATAAGTCAGTCACCAGAATCATACATCCATCACCATTCACACATCTAGCAAGAAGAGTCTATACTAGCGCATGGCCGAGTGGCCATGCGGGCCTTTTAAAGCCGTGCGCTACCGGGACCTTCCAGATCTCTGAGATGGACCAATCGGATCAGGAGAAGGACCTGAGCACGTGACTCCCGATCTCCAATGGGAGGTCATCTCGTGAGCATGCCCAGTAGCGGGACGAGAGGACTTAGCCTCTGGAATGGCTTGCTGTAGGACAGCCTGCGCTGCTATTGCTGACCCAGAGGTAGCAGCAACAACCAGTCCTACAGAGCTGGTCTGAACAGAGCGTCTGGGACGCTGAGATTGCTGTGCAGGCTCCTGAGCGGTCGGTGGAGAATGGGAGACCACTGGATGCAAGGCTCTGGATTCCCGCTGTGCAGCTGCAGGAACCTGACGCCTAACAGATGGCATACACACCAGAGTACTGCAGGAATTAAGTAACGTGATAGACAGACTGTTATTTTTAATATTGACAGAATCCATAACAGGGTCTGTAGCACAAGACTGGTACATAGCAAATATGGAACCAATATTAACAAAGGGGATTAAATCTGAGCCTGGAAATTATAGGCCTGTAAGTTTAACCTCGGCTGTGGGTAAAATCCTTGAGGCTTTCCTAATAGATGCAATCCTGGAGTATTTCAAAAAGAATAACATCATGACCCAGCATCAGCATGGTTTTATGAGGATTTTATGTCAAACTAATGTGATTAACTTCTATAAGGAGGTAAATTCCAAACAGGACCAGGGCAACACAGTGGAAATTGTGTATATAGACAGATACCACAGCTTATAAACACTTTTTGTAGCCATCCAAGAGTCTGTGAATTCTTATTTGAGGTATTTTCATCCTTTCTTACCAGAAGAATATCGGATCAGAGAAAAGGGGTTGAAGAGATGGATGGTCAGAACAAGGTCCAAGGTCAGGCAACGATACATCAAAAAGCTAAATACAAGGCATAGAGAAAACCAACCACACTTAGCTGAAGCTACGGCTGACAGTTATCTGTGACTGCCAACCTCAGCATTGAGGGTTGGCATCATTACACTAGCAAACACAAATTAAATGATCCACTCTCTAGTGATAACTTTGTTTTGAAGAACTCTTCATAAATTGTATAATTTATCACATCACATTTGAGAAGTCTAAAGGAAGTGTTACATTGTTTTCTTAATATTTAAAAAATATGTCTGAAACTTGTGAAGTGAATTTGAACTCAACCCCTATTGTCAGATACCTCTAAGCAAAATCATGAGTAACTAATTGCATCCAGAAGACATATAATTAGTAAATTGAGTTCAACTGTCTTTAATGTATAATGACTATACCTTCAGCAGTTCTGAGAAGGCCTCAGAAGTTTGTTTGAAAACATTAGGGATCAAACAGCATAATGAAAACCAAGGAACACACCAGACATATCAAGGATAAGGGTATGTGTACACAGAGTTTTTTGGATGTGCGGATTTTGTAGTAAAATCTGCAGATAAATCCACAGGACTAAAGTCCTGCGGTTTATCTGCGGATTTGCCTGCGGTTTTGCCATGCGGTTTTACACCTCATAATGGATATGGTGTGAAACTGCAGCGGTTCTGCACAAAAGAATTGACATGCTGCGGATTGTAAACCGCAGCAAAACCGCGCGGAAAAATCTGCAGCATGTGCACAGGGCTTTTTTTTTTACATAGGAAATAAAGGTACTGTACAACGCAGCAGAATCTGCTGCGGACCCGCAGAGCCAAAACCGCTGCGGATCCGCAGCAGAATCCGCAGCATGTGCACATACCCTAAAGGTGTGGAGAAAAGTAATTTAGGGTTAGTTTATACAAAATAGCCCAAACTCCGAACTTCTCACAAAGCACTGTTAAATCCATAATCCAAAAATGGAAAGAGTATGGCACAAATACAAGCCTATCAAGACATGGATATTCACCTAAACTGAAATCCCAAGTGAGGAGAGCACAAATTAGAAAAGCAGCAAAGAGGCTCTTGGTCACTCTGGAGGAGCGGCAGAGGTTCACAGCTCAGGCGGGAAAATCTGTCCATAGGACAACTATAAGGGCTTGCTCACACTAGTGTAGATTTATGTGAGAGAATTGATCCAAATTTGCTAATGACACTCAAACTCTGAAAGACTTTAAGCTGAATGTCATCTTACTATGATTCGATTTTCTCGCATGAGAGAATAGAAGCACAGATATGGAGAAGACAGAGATCTTAATTTCACCATCTTCTCCATTATTTCTGTGAATGGACTGAACCCAAGTAGTGGGAAAACAGCAGAGGGAGACCAAATAAAAAATCCTCAGTTCAAGAGAAAGGCAGGACACACCCTTATATGCACATGATGCAAACAGACAGAAAAAACCTCAAAGGTATGAACTGGGTTCAGTCCATCTCAGCCCTTATCTACATGCATCTCAGTTGACAAATGGTAAGGTTTTGATATAAGAGTTAGGACTGTCCCAATTATGGTTGCCGTGACGAGGTGGATGGCTTTCGCATTTTTTTAATCAGAAAACATGTTAACTAAATACCGTATATTATTGTCATGCACTTTGCTATTTATTTATTTTTTTACTGCTTGTTATGTGAAAGTGTGAGTGATCCCTATTTCGCATAGACCAAAAATCTAATCTGTATGGAACAGTGGCAAAAAAAAGCCATATTTGAAAGCAAATTATAAGAAGTCCCCTTTGCAGTTTGCAAAATAGCATGTAGGGGACACAACTAGCATGTGGAAAAATGGGCTCTGGTCAGATGAGACCAAAGTAGAACTTGTGGGGCTAAAGGCAAAACACTATTTGTGGCAGAAAATTAACAATACTTGACCCTGAAAACACCTTTGCCACCGTCACACGTGGTTATGGCAATATCATGCTGTGGGGAGGTTTTTCTTCAGCAAGGAAAATGAAGGTGGTCAGAGTTGATGGGAAGATGGATAAAACTAAATACAGTACATCACTGAGGAAAATATGTTAGAGACTGCAAAGGATTTGAGACTGGGCATAGGTTCACCTTCAAGCAAGATCTATATCAAATTGAGAATCTGTGGCAAGAATTGAAAATTGCTATTCATGGATGCTCTTCTTCCAATCTCTCTAATCTACAGTGGGTGTTAAAGGAAGAATAGCCAAAAATGTCAGTCTCTAGATGTGCAAAGCTGGTAAAGACATATCCCAAAAGACATGAAACAGTAATTGCAGCAAAAGGTGGTCTTACAAAGTATTGACTCATGGGGGCTGGATACAAACACATGTCACAATGTTCAGATTTATATTTTTAAACTATTTAGAAAACCATGTATCCTTTCCTTGACACTTTATAAATATTTGATACATTGTGTTGGTATATCACATGAAAGCTCAATAAAAAAACATTTAAAATTTGTATGTGAAACATGAAAAAATGTGAAAAAATTTGCGGGAAATGCATACTTTTTCAAGGCACTGTATTTCCATCTATTTATATATCTATCTACCGCGTGTATGGAAATTATTCAGACCCCTTTAAATTTTTCACTCTTTGTTTCATTGCAGCCATATGGTAAATTCAAAAAAGTTCATTTTTCTTCTCATTAATGTACACTCTGCACCCCATCTTGACTGAAAAAAAAAACAGAAATGTAGAAATGTTTGCAAATTTATTAAAAAAGAAAAACTGAAATATCACATGGTCCAACAAGACAATGACCCTAAGCACACAGCTAAAATAACAAAGGAGTGGCTTCAGAACAACTCTGTGACCATTCTTGACTGGCCCAGCCAGAGCCCTGACTGAAACCCAATTGAGCATATCTGGAGAGACCTTAAATGGCTGTCAAACAACGTGCACCATCCAACCTGATGGAACTGGGGAGAATCTGCAAGGAAAAATGGCCGAGGATCCCCAAATCCAAGTGTGAAAAACTTGATGCATCATTCCCAATAAGACACACGGCTGTGTAACATATTTTATTCTTTCCATCTAGAAATTAATATAGACTTTAAAAGCAAATTAAAATTAATACTGTGTCGTAGATTTAGGGCTTAATGAATGCTTTCATATTCCACAATTTGCTCTTCCTTTAATGTAAGTAGTAATGCTTATCAGTATGCTGTTATTCCGCACAGCAAATCGAAGAGTAATACATAATCATTTACATAAAATATATATGTTCCACAAAGTTTTCCACTTTTCAAATAGATGGGTGCCATGTCCTGATCCATCTGCTTTCATCCACAGGTATGTCTGCTGAACCCGTATCTTAATTCAGAATACTCACTGAACCCCTGAACCCTCATGCATTGTTCACCCTCTGTTTTTACTTCTGATGTCTATACTCTGATTTTTCCCCTGACTTTAATTCCATGTATCATAATTCAAATTGACTGTATACATATTGTTATGTCCCTACTCCTCACACCTAAGGCCCCGTCACACATAGCGACTCACCAGCGATCCCGACAACGATATCAGCGTGTCAGGATCGCTGGTGAGTCGCTACATGATCGCTGATGAGTTGTCAAACAGACAGCTTCACCAGCGATCAGCACCAGCGACGCCGAGCGCGCGGCGTCGCTGTGTACTTTAGTTACCAGCGCGCTGATGCAGGGAGCTGGTAACTAAGGTACACATCAGGTTTCTAAGGGACGTGCATCACTTAGAAACCCGATGTGTACCTTAGTTACCAGCTCCCTGCATCGGCGTGCTGGTAACTAAGGTACACATCGGGTTTCTAAGTGACGCACGTCCCTTAGATACCCGATGTGTACCTTAGTTACCAGCGACCAAAGAAATGTTCAGGGCTTTCCAAGAGCGATCAGCGATACCGGCAGCGGGGGCGGTCGCTGATCGCTGTCACACACAGTGATCTTGCTGGTGAGATCACTGTTGTGTCACAAAACTTGTGACTCAGCAGCGATCTCACTAGCGAGATCGCTATGTGTGACGGGGCCCCTAGTCTTATCTGTCCATCCTGTCCTACCTCTTTCTTCAACTTTGATGCTAGTCAAATGTCCCATTAACTGCAATCTGTTAATTGCCCCCTGCTGTGAACCTTCCTCCAGTCCCCGTCTCCTCCTCCCTCCCTCACTCACCTTGCTTCATTTCATGGACATTTGAATGGTATAAGTTGAAGAGAGCAGGTCAGATATGACCTTGGTCAGATGTGACATCATTTGAAGTGATAGATGAGAAATATACCAGAAATAGTCCAGAAATCGGTCAGACGGTAAGACTAACCACTGCTTTCTTACTTTACTTGCTTTTTTTTTAATCCTGCTCTTCAACCATGCTCACATTTGCCATCACCGTTTTTTCTCCACTAATCTCCCCAAACCCCTTCAACCTTGAACCAAATAGCAATCTCCCCCTCACTTTTACTCCCTCACCTCGCTTCATCTGCAGACATACTCCTTAAACTCAGACCTCTCCTACTAAAATACAATACAAGACGATCACTCTCCTTCACGCACCTGCTTTCCCTTTCTCTGCGTCTTCTCACTGCTGGTGAGGTGACATATCCCCCAATCCTGGCCCCACCTGCCTCAGACATCCCACTAATCCTCACCCCTATCATTCTCACACTAAGAGAAACTACCGCAATCCCTCACACTTAAAACCTGTGGCACTGACCCCCTCCCTCCCACATCCTCTTTCTGGAGCACTTTGGAATGCTCGCTCCATCTGCAAAAAGCTCCACGTGATCGACGACCTCTTTACCTCCCGCAAACTTTCCTTCCTGGCCCTCACTGAGACCTGGCTGACACCCCCTGACACGGCCTCCCCGGCCACACTGAGTTATGGTGGCCTCCACTTTACCCAGGAGTGGGTTTCCTCCGTTCTAAACACTGGTCCTTCAACCCTACCCAACCCCCACCCTCCCGTATCCTCCCTTCTTTTGAGGTTCACTCTGTCCATAATTACTCTCCCTCTAATCTCCAAATGGCTGTCATATATCGACCACCGGGCTCAGCCACTGCCTTCATCGACCAATTCTCCACCTGGCTCCTCCACGTTCTCTCTGCTGACATCCCCACCATCAACATGGGGGACTTCAACATCCCCATTGACACCCACCAGCCAGCAGCTTCCAAACTCCTGTCACTTACCTCATTCTTTGGACTTACTCAGTGGTCCTCCACAGCCACCCACACAGATGGACATACATTAGACCTCATCTGTTAGGGACGGCGGAATGCACCAAATATAAATAATAGGAGGTGCGTTCGCCGCCCGGGGTCCACCGTGCGGTAGGTGACTAGACCGCTGCTGGACAATGGCAGATGCACCAGAAGGTGAAGTAGTGCGCACGGGTTAATGTCACCCGAACGCTAGGAGCGGCTCTGTTCAGACACAGAGTCGCTGGGCATACATAAATGTAACGACGCTAGCCCTGTTAGCGTCACAGAAGCCGGCGTGTGGCATCGCAGCTGCGAACACCAATAGCTGCTGTTAATGCAGCGTAGCGGCAACTATAGCCGCAAGTGTCGGCACCAAGAACCAGGCACCGACGGACGCTAGTGTAGGCGTGGAAAGCACAGTGGCGTGTAGCTTGCCACAATCTGGAGCTGACTAACCCAACACACAGTCACCATACATAGTATCCAAGGGAAGGGATTTCATAATAAGTCAGACACCAGTCCATGCATCCATCACCATACACACACAGCATAATATGCTACACAAGCGCATGGCCGAGCCGCCATGCGGGCTTTTTATAGCCATGCGCTTACGGGACCTTCCAGTACCCTGGAAAGGACCAATCAGATCCGACACAGGACCTGAACATGTGACCCCTGCTCTCCAGTGAGAGGTCACCTTGCGGGCATGCCCAGTAGCACGGCATGAGGACTTAGCCTCTGGAGCGGTTCCCTGCAGAGCAGGTTGCGCTACCATTGCTGCACCAGAGGTGGTAGCAACATCCAGGCTGTCAGAGTGAGTCTGAGCAGCACGCCTGGCTCGCCGTGATTGCTGAGCAGCACCTGGAGCAGTCGGAGGAGAATGGGAGACCGCAGGATGTCTGGCTCTGGATTCCCGCTGTGCAGCGTCAGGAATCCGACGCCTAACATCATCTTCACTCGCCTCTGTTCCCTATCTAATCTCACAACCTCTCCCTTCCCCCTGACCATAATCTACTCACCTTCTCATCCTTGTCTTTCTCACCTGCCCCCCATGTCCAGCCACTAGCACATCCTCGCAGAAACCTCGCACACCTAGACATTCACAGACTCTCTACTACCTCTGTCCTCCATATCTTCACTCCACAACATGGACAGAGCCACCACTTTCTACAACGTCACCCTCACATCAGTCATAGACTCAGTCGCTCCTCTCATGCATGGCAAAGTGCGACAAACCAATAGGCAACTCTGGCGCAACATCCTCACCAAAAAACTCCGACAAGCATACAGGGTCACGGAGCGGCGTTGGAAGAAAATACACCTGTCAGATGACTTCACTGCTTTCAAACCAGCAACACTTGCCTTTACATCAGCCCTCACCTCTGCTAAACAGAACTATTTCACAAACCTTGCATCTTCATTATCCCACAACCCAAAACAACTGTTCAGCACATTTAACTCTCTCCTCTGCCCACCACTGCCACCTCCAACTCCCCTCATCTCTGCTGAGGACTTTGCCACCTACTTCAAAAACAAGATCGACCAAGCAAGGCAAACATTTACTGTTCCACCACCCCAACCACTCCACATACCAGACCTCTGCCCTTCCCTAATAACCTCCCTCTCCAACATCACTGAAGGAGAGCTTACTCATCTCCTTTCCAAATCACGCCTCACCACCTGTGCACTTGACCCCATCCCTTCCCACCTGCTTCCCAACCTCACTAACATGATCATTCCAGCCCTAACCTATCTCTTCAACCTATCGCTAACTTCTGGTACCTTCCCCTCTGCCTTCAAACATGCCACCATAACACCCATCCTCAAAAAATCAAACCTTGACCCAACTGCTATGCCCAGCTATCGCCCCATATCACTGCTCCCGTTTGCTTCCAATCTCCTCGAACAGCATGTCCATGCTCAACTTTCCTCCCACCTCTCATCTAACTCCCTCCTTAACATCCTGCAATCTGGCTTCTGCCCCCACCACTCCACTGAAACTGCCCTGACCAAAATTGCTAATGACTTACTCACAGCCAAAGCTAACAGACAGTCTCCATCCTCCTCCTTCTTGACCTGTCCTCTGCCTTTGACACAGTTGACCACTGCCTACTGCTACAGATTCTTTCTTCCCTTGGCATAAAAGACCTTGCCCTCTCCTGGATTTCCTCATACCTTTCTGACCGCACATTCAGCGTTTCCCACTCCCACACTACCTCCTCATCCCGCCTCCTCTCTGTTGGAGTCCCCCAAGGCACTGTCCTGGGGCCCCTATTTTTTTCCATCTATACTCTTGGCCTAGGACAACTCATAAAGTCCCATGGCTTCCAGTACCACCTGTATGCAGATGACACTCAGATCTACCTCTCTGGCCCAGATGTCACCTCTCTGCTATCCAGAACCCCGGAGTGTCTATCAGCCATATCCTCCTTTTTCACCTCTTGCTTCCTAAAACTCAATGTAGACAAAACTGAGCTCATTATCTTTCCTCCATCTCACATATCTTCCCTACCCGATCTATCTATTATGGTAAATGGCATCACGCTCTCTCCCGCACCTGAAATCCGCTGCCTCGGAGTAACTCTCGACTCCGCCCTGTCCTTCAAACCACACGTCCAAACTCTTGCCACCTCCTGTCGCCTCCAACTCAAAAATATTTACAGAATCCGTCCCTTCCTCAGTCCTCAATCTACTAAAACTCTTGCACATGCCCTCATCATCTCCCGCCTTGACTACTGCAACACTCTCCTCTGTGGCCTCCCTGCCAACTCTCTTGCACCAATCCAGTCTGTCCTCAATTCTGCTGCCTGACTAATCCACCTCTCTCCTCGCTACTCCCCTGTCTCTCCCCTCTGCAAATCCCTCCATTGGCTCCCAATTCCCCAACGAATCCAGTTCAAAATACTAACACTGACCTACAAAGCCATCCACAACCTTTCCCCTCCCTATATCTCTGAACTAATCTCCCAATATCTTTCCTCACGTAATCTTCGATCCTCCCAAGACCTCCTACTCTCCTCCACACTTATTCGTTCCTCACACAATCGCCTCCAAGATTTCTCCCAAATATCCCCTATCCTCTGGAATACCATGCCTCAACACGTCCGGTTATCCACCACCCTCGGATCCTTCATACGGAACCTGAACACCGATCTTTTCAGGAAAGCTTACAGCCTGCAATGACCATTCTGCCGCCTCACCACCACCTGAGCTGCTTCAACCCCAACCTTCTGTCTCTTCCCCACTATCCCATAGAATGTAAGTCCGCAAGGACAGGGTGCCCTCCCCTCTGTACCAGTCCGTCATTGTAAATTTGTTTACTTTGTATGTAATGATATCTAAAACTTTGTATGTAACCCCCTTCCCATGTACAGCACCATGGAATTAATGGTGCTATATAAATAAATAATAATAATAATAATTAAAAATAATAATGGGTACACAATCTATACTATGATCTAATTAAATATAAGATCCAAATCTGATTTTAAGAAAAGCACATCTAAACTTAGTAGATTTTGCACTTTATAGGAAATGTGCATCCTTCACAAATAATAAATAATAATAAAGGAACATGATCCAAGGTATTTTAGACTTTGCAAGACTCATAGTATATCTGTAAAGATTGGGTTTTAAAAGAAAATTGCTGTAATGCAGTCTCAATGGATTATTCCCATGTTCGGAGATGGATATTGCTGGATAGTGCTTACATAAGAAGCACTTTTGGAAATGTACTGCTAAAATTGTTCTTGTGCTAGTAACACTTCTCACTTGCTTACTGCTTGCTAACGAGTAGACCCGCCACCATGGCTGTCTAGTTTGCAAGTAAAGCTCTGAATCAAAGTAACAGCACTCTCTTGCAATCTTGAAGAAAAGGTGGAAAATAAAGGGAGAAGATGCAGATTAGATATTATAGAAAACTTTTTGTCAGTGAAAATGATCAATGAGTGGAACAGGCTGTCATGAGAGGTGGGGAGTTCTCCTTCAATGGAAGCCTTCAAACAGAGGCTGGACAGACATCTGTCTGAGATGGTTTAGTGAATCCTGCATTGAGCAAAGGGTTGGAGACGATGCCTTTGAGGTCCCATCAAACATTCTATGATTCTTTACAGCGTTTCCAAGCTCAACATAGAAGTGCTTGTACACACTGCAAATATTTCGATGTCTTGTTTCAGTTGTCTTCAAGGCGACAAAGGCAACAATCGGTAAATATTTAAAAAAAGTTTTATTATCTCAAGAAATATTTCAGCTGAAAATTTGAATAAGCAGTAAATTGCAAACTTTTGTTTACAAGCACTATTCAAGAATACAGTATCAATTTATGAAAATGGAAATAACTCTTCAAGGGAACATACAGGGCCATGAAAATATCTGAGTAGTGATGAGCGAGTATACTTGTTGCTCAGGTTTTCGTGAGCATGCTCGGGTGATCTCCGAGTACTTTGGCGTGCTCAGAGATTTAGTTTTCGTCATCTTAACTGCATGATTTGCAACTTGCAGACAGGCTGAATACATGTGGGAATTCCCTAACAAACAGGCATTCCTCACATGTATTCAAGTTGTCTAGCATTAGCAAATCATGCAGCTAAGATGACGAAAACTAAATCTCCGAGCACGCCAAAATACTCTGAGGACACCCGAGCATGCTCGGGAAAACCCAAGCAACGAGTATACTCGCTCACCACTAAATCTGAGCGTTCAGTTTCTATTGTTTTAAGGAAACCTCATCATTTGAAAAGGAGGCGTTTAAGCGCTATATGCCCTGGGAGGGGGAGAGGATTATTAATTGCTATAATGAGGTACATAAGGAAGTGATGAGAGAGATGGTATGAGTCAGTAAGTGCTTCCCTCACCAATTCCAGCTCATGATGACTTATGAAAAGGCAGCCAATAGAGATCAGCAGATCTTCAAATTTCATGACTTCAATGGATTTCCTAAAAAAAATGGATCTGTCGCTAGTAAATTTGCATGAATCTCAATACTGAAAATCATACAATTGCTTGGAAAATACATGTAGTGGAGAGAAGAGAAAGAAACCACCTGACCACAAGAAACTACACTTTACACATGAGGTATAGTGAGAGAAAGGAGCTCACTGACCATTAGAGCTTGCACTCTAAAGGAGAGAGAGAGAAAGGACACACTACTGGAGAGAGTACCACACTGACCATAAGAACTTACCATCTACAAAATGATAGACTTACTCATTGACTCTGGAGATAGAAAATTATATTGTAGCTGAAATTGTGCTCCACTGAATATAACTGATCTGGGATGGCTAAGGTACTAACTCTCTTATGAAAGGTATGATAATCCATATTACAGTGCATTTAAAAGTTTGGGCACCCCTGGTCAAAAATATTTTTATCGTCAACAGTTAAGCAAGTTGAAGATGAAATATTCCTTAAGAGGCCTAAATTTGCTTTATATTTTAGACAATTTTTATATACAGGTGCTTCTCACTAAATTAGACTATTCTCAAAAAGTTAATTTATTTCAGTTCTTCAATACATAAAGGTAAACTCATATATTAGATAGTCATTACAAATAGAGAGATCTATTTTTAGTGTTTATTTCTGTTAATGTTGATGATTATGGCTTACAGCATATAAAAACCCAAAAATTCATTATCTCAGTAAATTACAATAATTAACCAAAAACACCTGCAAAGACTTCCTATGCATAAAAAAAGGTTCCTTAGTCTGTTTCAGTAGGCTCCCCAATCATTGAGCGCCTACTGAAACACTGCAGATTTTGTGACTAATCGGGTCACAAAATCAGGAATCTGTGGCTCATAGTTTTCAGGAGGCGAACTCCAAATGAGGTCAGGAATGGTGGGGCTGTTTCATTTTCTTTTCTGGGGATTACATGTGGCGGTTCAGTATCACTTGAGGAAGAGGATGAGTCAGAAAAATTAAAGGAAGGCCGGATCTTCTTCCTCTCTATCAGTGTCAGAGGATAGAAAAGTGTATGCTTCCTCTGCTAAAAACAAGCAGAGGAAGCATAAATGGGATGACATTTTTTCATGTATATGGTGTTTGTATGGATGCACAGATGACACTAAACCTAACTCAACTCAGTAAAAAATATTGCATTAGATGATGATTACTATGATATACTTTTACAGTTCTTAATAAAAAAAACAACCAGAGGTTGATCACTCATGTGCGTCAGTGATCAATGTTGGGCGACTGTAGGATGCACGCATGGATGATTCTTTTTTCCACACTGACACCAACAACCGGAGGTAGATCACTGATCAGAACTCAACGGCTGTATGATGCATGGATGATTCTTTTTTCCATGCTGAAACTAACCCTACTCAATTCAGTAGAAAATACTGTAGTAGATGATGATTACTGTATATACGATATATATTACTTTTTTTAAGCTTTACGCTGCACATGGGAGTGGTGCAAAGGGGGAAGAAAAATACTTAGTGAAAAAAGTTGTGGAAAAGACAGAGTACAAGTACCGATCAGTGATTTGAGTGACTGATCAACACTCGTTAACTGCAGGAAGCACGCACTGAGGTGATGCAAAGGGTTGGAAATAGTCAGGGACAAGAAAAGTCTTGGAAAACAGTGAGCACAGATTTTGATCAGTGGTTTGCATCACTGATCAATGCTTGGTGGCTGCAGGACGCACAAAAAAACAACCAAAATATCAGCGATCAAGTACTGATCAACACTCAGTAGCAGAAGAGGGAATGGGGAGGGGGCTAGAAGAGGCAAAAGTGCCTGTTCTGTAACATACCCAAGCAGAAATGAAGAAGTTCGGAGCAGTCACTGTGGGATCAGATTGAATCTGTGCACTCTGATCGCACTGGTCCTGGTGACTCTGTGGTTGCTAGGCTCCAGCCTATGATCAGTGCTCTTAAACTCTTACAGCACCGATCCTAGGCTCAACATCAGTGTTTCAGGCAATCTGATTGTCTTAAAGACTGAAAGCGCTGTGATTGGCTGATCAATTCTGAACAGCCAATCACACCGATTGTAGTTGCGGGGGAGCGGCAAAACCCCTGCGACGATGATGCCATATGCACTGCTTCAAGATAGGACAGGAACCTGGAAGCGATCACCTACACAGTGGTCGTGGTGCAGCATTTTAGCTAAGACATACCCAGTATATGTAAGGTCAGTAAGTACTTGCCGACCTAGACATACTGGGTACGTTTAGGATGGGGAATAGGTTAAAAGGATAATTTTTTTACTTTTTGTTAAATACGGTAAATATTGTGTCTCTATTTTCATAATAACAAACCTGTTGCTGCTCCTAAAAAAGGGATAATGTTTGAAAGTCTTGTTAAAAAAGGCCTTGTTACCTCACTATGAAAACAACAAGTGTGTTATTCATCCAAAAAAACTTTTGGAATGTTTTGTTAAGGCCATTGCTTTTTCAAAGGCTTAACAGTAGAGTTGAGCAAAACGGGTGGGTCAAATTAAAAAATAGCCGACTTTAGCTAAAATCGGGTTTCGCCGACTGAAACCAGACCATAGCGGGAGGTCGGCCATGAGGTCGCCGATCAGAGCGCCAAAGTCAGATCAGCCAATGATGGAGGACGCACACTGTGGGCAACGCGAAGACATGGGTAGCGGCCACGACCATCTTAGAGAAGAGCATTGAAGTGATTGGCTGGCTTTGTGTGGCGTCACAGTGGGTATAAAAGGCTATGACTGCTGACCGCCATCTTACTTCTGCTGATCTTACAATAGGAGCTGCTGATTCTGAAAAGGGAGAGCGTTAGGCTGTGAAGAAGAAAAAAAAACTGCTTCTGCTGATAGCGCTTTTCACTGAACAGTTAGTGTGCAGTGAAAGGGGAGGATTTTTGTTGTGTGCAGCAGCGCTGGTGGTGATAAGGCTGCCTTTTAAGGCTACCTGCTAGCTGCATTGCTGTGTGAACACTGCTGTTCAAACTGCTTTTTTCAAAGCACTCCAACTTTTATTATTTTGTTCTGGTGAGTTACTGAGCGTTAATTTTTTCACAAGCCGTCTAGCGGTGTATGCTCCTCACACACTACCGTGTACCGGCTGGTATCACGGACAAATAGAAGCTATCTGGGTCTAACTCTGGAAGAACAAGCTGAGGAGTTTTTCCATTTTTCCAGACCTACACCTTAGAGAGCTGTCCATTTTTCAAACAGTTTCGTATATCTGCTGTTTGATGACGGTCAAAACTAGACAGAGACAGCGTGTGTCAGTCCCTATACAAATAGATGGAGATTGACAGTTTTCCATACAAACACTGTATAGCGGTGTATGCTCCTCACACACTACCGTATACCGCCTTGTATCATGGACAAATAGAAGCTATCTGTGTGTGACTCTGGAAAAACAAGCCTACACCTACACCTTAGAGTGCTGTCTGCTTTTCAAACAGTTTTGTATATCTGCTGTTTGATTATGGTCAAAACTAGACAGAGACAGCATGTGTCAGTCCCTATACAAATAGACGGACACTGAAAATTTTCCATACAGTCACCGTATAGCCGTGTATGCTCCTCACACACTACCGTGTACCGCCTTGTATCATGGACAAAAAGCAGCTATCTGTGTGTGACTCTGGGAAAAAAAAGCCGAGGAGTTTTTCCATCTTTCCAGACCTACACCTTAGAGTGCTGTCCGCTTTTCTATACAGAGTCAGTGTGTGTGACACTCCGTAAATACATATACGGAGATTGTTAGCTACACAAAAAACGTATACAGCTGTACACTTCTGATACAGTTCCGTATAATTGCTTTTTGGATTACGGTCAAATACATACTGTGAGAGCGTCTGTGACTAACAAAGTATATACGTAGATTTAATTTTTTTAATACACCTTACACAGCTGGACGCACCTCATACAGTACCATCTTTCTGCTCGTATTTTTGGTACATTTTACCAAACATGAGGAAGTATGGTGGAAGAGGCCGCGGACGTGGGCAGGGGGGCGCAGCTGGTACTGATGGTGGTGGTGCATCGGCTGGTTCTGGCAAAAGCACAATAGCAGCTAAGGCAGGAGGTGTTGAGCCTGCATCATCATCTGGCCCAAGAAGGCCTGTAAGGTTGTCTTTTCTTGGAGTAGGAAAACCGTTTTTAAAGCCGGAGCATCAGGAACAGGTTTTGGCGTACATTGCCAAAACAGCCACCAGCTATATTGCCTCCTCTTCTGAACGTTCGAAACCTGCAAGCATGGAGTCGTCAGTGCAGGGTTCTGTACAGGAAAATCACCTTTCCTTGTGTCATTCACCCCCACCAAAAGTTAAGGATGCGGCAGCGCACACTTCAGATTACTCTACAGTATGGAGCTCTTTTCACATACCATGCCTGGGATATCCAGTCAAATCCGGAATTCCCCAGTCCAAGATGAATCTGACATGGAGTACACTAATGCACAGCCACTGCTAAATGATTCTACTGGTACATCGACCCAGAGCACTTCATTGCCCTTGCAGTCTATTAAGCCAGAATCTGACCCTGATGAAACTGAGTTGCTCCTTCCCGCAAACTATACCACCTTACACTGTGACACAGAGGAAGGTAAAGAGGAAGGTGCAGATGACTTTGAAGAGGAGGTGATGGATGACCCAGTTCTTGACCCGCATTGGCATCCATTGGGGAAGGTGGGTGGCACAGGCAATAGTTCAGATAAGGAGAAGGATCCGCAGCAGGCATTGACATCGCAGCAGCGGTTATCTACCAGGCCCGTAGCTGTCCAAAAACGTGGAACAAAAACTAAAAGAGTTGCAGGACAGCTTGACCAGATGGTCAACTTAGCACAGCGTGCAAGGCCAGAAAATGTATACCATAGTAGGAAGAGTGCAGCGTGGCACTTCTTTGTCCAAAATCCTGCTAATGAGGCAAAGGTTACCTGTAAGAAGAGCGGAAGGACCATTAGCCGAGGTAAGCAACTCAGAAATTTGAATACCAGTTGCATGCTTAGTCATTTAATCAACATGCACTTGCAATCGTGGACGGACTACAAAACCTCAGGTAGCACATGTGCACCTGCACCGACTGAAGGTAGCCAGCAACGCTCCATCGCTTCCCCCACTGTAAGACCACTGCCATCGTTAAGCACACCACCAGCACTAAATGTGGAGGTGTCGTCGCAAGGCCAAAGCACTCAGGGAATCACAATGGTTTTGCACCACAACACTGAATCTAGGCCATCACCACCAATACCATCACCAAACCCCTCTCACTCCATCCGGTCCACCGCTACTTCCCCCATATGCAGCTTTCCAGTCCAGCTCACCCTACCAGACACTCTGAGTAGGACAAGAAAGTACTCATCCTCTCATCCGCGCACACTTTGTTTGAACGCCTACATTGCCAAACTAATCTCATTAGAGATGTTGCCCTACCGTTTGGTTGAAAGCGAATCTTTCTGCCACTTCATGGCCTACGCTGTCCCACGCTATGACCTACCCAGTCAGCACTTCTTTTCTCAAAAAGCTATCCCTGCCCTCCACCAGCATGTGAAAGACTGCATTGTCCATGCACTAAAACAGTCAGTGAGTGGAAAGGTGCAGCTCACAACAGATGCATGGACCAGTAGGCATGGCCAGGGCCGTTACGTGTCCATCACTGTGCACTGGGTTAATGTGGTGGATGTAGGCTCCACTGGGGACAGCGGTGGTGGAAAAGTGCTGCCTAGCCCACGGTATAGGAAACAGTTGGCTGTAGGCTTTCCATCCTGCTCCATCAGCGAAAGCTCGTCCACAGAGCGCAGTCGCATGAGCACTCCATCCGCAGCTGGCAGTGTTGCACATGAGGTGTCCCACTATCGAACAGCTAGTGGTAAGAATCAGCAGGCTGTGTTAAAGATGATGTCTTTGGGCGACAACAGACACACCGCGAAGGTACTGGCCGACTACTTGCAGTGACAAATTGAGTCATGGCTGGGCTGTCTACATCTTGAGGCAGGCAAGGTAGTCAGTGATAACGGCAATAATTTTGTGGCAGCCATAGCCCGTGCAAAACTCACACACATACCTTGCCTGGCTCACACTTTGAACCTGGTGGTGCAGTGCTTCCTTAATAATTATCCGGAGTTAACATCCCTGCTCCATAAGGTGCGAAGACTGTGCTCGCACATCCGTTGCTCAAGCGTCCACTCCAGTCATTTGCAGAAGCTGCAGCAATAACTCCACCTCCCCAAGCACTCTCCTAATCATAGACGTTGCAACAAGGTGGAACTCCACCCTGCACATGGTTGAGAGGCTGTGCGAACAGAGGCAGGCTGTAATGCATTTGTGGGAGGATACACGGGCAGGCAGTTTGAGGGAAGACATGGAATTGCCAGGTGTGCAGTGGTCAAAGCTGAAAGACCTCTGTAAAGTCCTTCAGTGTTTTGAGGAATGCACATGGCTGGTAAGCGCAGACGACGCCATCATAAGCTTGAGCATCCCACTTATGCATCTGCTCATGCAAAATTTGACGCACATTAAGGATCGGGCGTCTGCAGCGGAGGAGGAGGAGGGAAGACTTGATAACAGTCAGCCATTGTCTGGTCAGGGAACTGTCCTGGACGAGGTGGAGGAAGAAGAATAAGAGGAGGAGGAGGATGAGGGGGATGATTATTTTGGGCAGCAGGATGCTTCTCAGGGGGCAAGAGAAAATTTTGGCGTTCTAAGGTCAGGTACAGTGTTTGTGCATGACTGTGGGGATGTGGATTTGTCAGAAATGCTCCTCCACCCACCACTGGCAGTGCAGCATTGACACCTGGAACATTGGCCCACATGTGTAACTATGCCTTGCAGATCCTAAAAAGGGAACCCCGCATTGCCATAATGATGAGGGATGATGACTACTGGCTGGCCAGCATCCTCGATCCACGCTACAAAGGCAAATTACACAACATCATGCCACAGGAGAACCAAGAGATATTTTTTGGCTAGCAAACAAGCAATTCTAGTAAACCGTAAACCGTTTGTTTGAGGCTTTCCCAGCATATATCAGCGGTGTTCGTTCTCCCACGAGCCGTAGTGGGCACAATGGAAGAGGTGTTCGTGATGCACACAGCTGAAGTGGCGTTGGAGACAGGAGTTTAATGACCATTTTGTGGAATGATTTCTCAAGTACCGCTCACACGACTGCTAATACTGCATCAATTAAAAGTGACACGAGACAGTTATCAACTATGGTTACAAACTACTTCTCCTCCCATATCGATGTTCTTCCTCACAGGTCATTCCCCTTTGACTATTGGGGCTCTAAACTGGACACCTGGCCTGAATTGGCACAATATGCCTCACAGGAGCTCGCTTGCCCAGCTGCTAGTGTGTTATTTGAAAGAGTCTTCAGTGCTGCTGGATCAATCCTGACAGAAAAAGGACCTGTCTGTCGACCCAAAATGTTGATGATCTAAACTTCATTAAAATGAACCATGCATGGGTTTCAAAGGATTTTGTCCCACCTTCCCCTGATGACACATAGGTTGCCAGAAAACTGCCTCGCTTTTGTCCTCCTCTTCCTCGGACTTGCCCAATTCCGCCATTTGCAGCAGCTGAATGTCCAGCCAACACATCAACATATGCCATTTTTTAAACCTCCCTAAGTGGGCTGCCCCCCTCTAATGGCTGGGGTCAACAAGTGCCATTGCTCTGAACAGGTGGATGGGCCCACAGATGGCCGACGGTACTGGCACAGGGCCCCTCATAGTACAAAACAGTGTCTCTGATGGTGGGGGGCCCACTCGCCGTCAGACACATCAACGTAATATGAGGGGCCCTGTGCCAGTACCATCGACCACGAGTGTGCCCCCCCTGCTTGGTCATGGCCACAGCACTTGCAAGTTGCAATACTTACCTCTCCCTGCTCCACTGCTGTGTAGTCTGAGCAGTTAAATCCTTCACAGGGACGGACACTAGAAATTTGGTGCATTGATTGATGATGGTTAAGATGTAGCTATGCCCTGTCCTGCTGGCCTCTACCTTCAGATGATCAATGGCTACCATTTGTAATGGACGTCAACTTACAAGCGGACGCAGTGGTGCTTTATGATCACCTTTCACAGTTGTGATAGTCACAGACGTGTGACATTCCTGCCACCATTTTTCAATGTCTCCTCTCATGCCAATCCAATAGAATCGCCTACGGTCTGTGGCTTCTGTCTTTTGCACTCCAAAATGACCAGACACATCATGATAGGCAGTGAGGACCATGTCTACATCTCTCCCTGTGATCACAATTTGATGGAGATGAGTAACGGTGATGTGATCCACGCTACTGTGATAAAGCAATCCTTTCTTCAGCAAAGAACCATTTTCACTGTCTCCACAGACACAGTAATTGAGGGTCTGCATCGCCTCTGCAACATCTGCCGGGAGGTTTTCCCGCGATGAGTAATTCCCAAATTTCTGCTAACACTCGACTTTCCGTCTGTACTTGTATCCATTTAGTTTCCAGTAGTGGAGAGTCTGGACTGTCTTACTGAGATTGAAATATATACGAAGATTTAAAAGTACCTCAACAATGTATACTGTTGTACGCTTCGACTACCTTTCCCTTTTTCTACTTGTTAAATTTTGGTGTAATACATACTGAGCCTGTGAGTGTCTGTGTCTGACTCCGGAAGTATAGACAGAAATTTACAATTACCCCTAGACTGGATACACCTGGTATGTGCTGATACAGTACCTTTGTTCAAAATTTTGTATTACGGTATCATCCATAGTGAGTGAGCGTGTGTGGTTTACGCCTTCTATATATAGGGTGAATCGGAGATACCAATTTTTACCCTATACTCGATGCAGCTTTTATCTTGTTATACAGTACTTTTGTTCGACATTTAGTATTACGGTCAAATCCATACTAAGTAAGCGTCTGAGAGTGACTACGTGAATATGTATACGGAGATTTCAATTGTACCAAATAATATATATACTTGCTATCTTGTTATCCAGTACCTTTTTTACAACATTTTTTATTATGGTCAAACTCAGACTGAGTGAGCATCTGAGGGTGACTCCGGAAATATATACCGAGATTTCAAATTTGGCCAACAATGTATACAGCTGTATGCTTGTGTTACATTACCCATTTACAGCTTTTCATATTCTTGTGTAATCCATACTGGACCTGAGAGCGTTTGTGTCTGCCTCCTGAAATGTATACAGAGATTCAGAATGGTTACACTATACTATATATACCTTGTATCTGGTGATACTGTACCCTTTTTCACCTTTTTGTTTTATTGGGTAATCCATACTGAGCCTGTGAGCGTCTGTGTATGACTCATGAAATATATACGGAGATTTACTGTTATCCTTAGACTGTATAGAGCTGTACTCTTCTGATACAGAGCCATATACCTGCTGTTATTTGAGATCAATTTTCTAAAACATGAGGAAGTATGGTGGAAGAGGACACGGACGTGGGCGTGGGGGGCCACCTGGTACTGATGGTGGTGGTGGTGCATCTGCTGATAGTGCCAAAAACAAAACAGCAGCTAAGGCAGGAGGTGTTGAGCCTGCGTCATGGTGTAGCTCTGGAAGGCCTGTAAGGCTCCCTTTTCTGGGAGTAGGTAGACTGCTTTTAAAGCCAGAGCATCAGGAACTGTTTTTGGCTTACATTGCTGAAACAGCCTCCAGCTCTATCGCCTCCTCTTCTGACGTTTAAAAAAATGCAAGCACTGAGTCGTAAGTGCAGGCTTCTGGTCAGGAGCAACCACTTTCCTTGTGTCCTTCACCCACACCAAAAGTGAAGGATGCGGCAGCACACACTTCAGATTTCTCCATGTAGCTCTTATCATATACCATGCCTGGGTTAATTAAAAATGGGGCCCATCATATACTGGAGCATTCAAAATGGGGGACATCATACACTGGAGCATCATCCATGAGGCCCATCATATACTTGAGCATTCTAAATGGGGCAGATCAGACACTGGAGCAGCATCTATAGGGCACATGATACACTGGAGCATTAGAAATGGGGCCCATTATATATGGAGCACTATTAGGGCCCATAAGACACTGGAGCATCATCCATGAGGCCCATCATACACTAGAGCATCATCCATGAGGCCCATCATATACTGGAGCATTACAAATGGGGCAGATCAGACACTGGAGCAGCATCTATGGGGCACATGACACATTGGAGCATTAGAAATGGGGCCCATTATATATGGAGCATTATTAGGGCCCATAAGACACTGGAGCATCATTATTGAGGCCCATCATATACTGGAGCATTCCAAATGAGGGACATCAGACACTGGAGCAGCATTTATGGGGCCCATTAGACATTGGAACATTAGAAATGGAGCCCATTATATATGGAGCATTATTAGGGCCCATCATACACTGGAGCATCATCCATGAGGCCCATCATATACTGGAGCATTCCAAATGGGGGACATCAGACACTGGAGCAGCAATTATGGGGCCCATTATACACTGGAGCATTAGAAATGGAGCCCATTATATGTGGAGCATTATTTTGGCCCATAACACACTGGAGCATCGTCCATGGGGACCATCATATACTGTAGCATTATGTGGAGCTCATCATATACTGTATGGAACATTATATGTGGCCAATTATTCAGTATGGATAAATTTATGGGGCTCATAATTCTGTATGGTGCACAATATGGTGACCATAATACTGTATGGAGCAATATACTGTCTTTTTTTTGAGCTATTGTACAATTTAAAATAGATCAGTCATGTCATGTAAGCAGTGAAGTATGTGTCATCGTACTATACCTATATTTCTGTGCCATATCGGAGCATCATAAGATGTGGTATGTGTTAAAGGGGCGCACTGACACTCTTTGGCCCAGGGCACACGAAAACCTGGAGCCAGCCCTACCCCACCACAACTTTAGCCAAATATCCCCGTTTTCAATGCGTAACTATTATTATGAAGTAAATTAAGGTTGACAAGCTTCAGTAATAAGAATTGAAGAATTGATGTTTTTGGGATTGAAATGGGCACTGTAGGTGTGTTTACTGTCCTCCACTCCCTGCCGACTTTGCTTCCCCATTGACTTCCATTGGGTTTCGTGTTTCAGTCGGCCTCCGACTTTTCCCTATAGTCGGCCGATTTCGTTCGACCCGACTTTTGAGAAAGTCGGGTTTCATGAAACCCGACTCGACCCTAAAAAAGGCAAAGTCACTCATCTCTACTTAACAGTCTTAACAGGCTTTGATGTCAAAAAAATGTTCAAGTTTGCTGCCATGTCTTCATCAACTTGTTTCACCCATCAAAATTGAATAGCAAGTTTTCTTTCACTATTCCTCATGAACCGAACTGCTTGAACAAAACAGTTATCAAGAGCTTGCTAAAATGAGCTTTTTGCTGTATGGAAATGTAATGTGCTATAAAATGAAATTTTAGCTAATAATACTTTTATCCAAAGATGTAACAATATAAGAGAACTGAAAGTTAAGGTTGACTATTTTTTATTTCTTTTATCAAATATGTTTTAATAGAATTTATATTTTCTTTACATGACTGTTGTTTTATAAGTGTCATTCTTGGCAAACCAAATAAAATATTTTCAATTGTCTAGATAGACATATGATAACCTTGAGCCTTCAGAGAGAATCATGCCAATAAAAATGCTGAACAGATTTCATAAGGTTAGTTATGTTAATGGCAGGAACATGTTCTTTGGCAGGTAATGAAATATTTTTTAAATGCACATTAAATTAAATGTTAGAGAATCATTAAAATTGGCCTGAACTTCTAATGGTTTTTAAAGTAACGTTTTATGAGTTGTACCAAAGATGGCATGGACTCTCAAAAAACAGCAGTATGAATAATTTCTCATAGACTATGGTCCCAAGGTGACACTAGAATTATAACACTGCCAAACTTGTACCCTTTAAAAGTGAAGTAAAATGACAATTAATATAAATAAGTTTTCTGATAAAATGTAGGATATAAATTTGACATGATTACTTGACTCTGTCATTTTCTAAGAAAAAAACATATGGTAAATCAACTATAAATATATAATAGTTAAAAAAAATACATTGAAAATAATTTTTTTCTTCTGAGAGGCAAATACAGTATCTACCTGTATCAACCAGGATAATGAGAAGACACTATTTAAAGCTAAATTCAAAGCCGATTATGATATACTAGATAGAGGCCCGATGCTACCGCATCGGGAGGGCAGTAGTGTCATTATGGGGGCAGGCTTTGCAGCTTTGAGAATCACCCCCCCATGTCCTCACCCACCTGTCCACTCTTTCTTTCCCCATGTGCTGTCTTCTCCTGTCTGTGCTCTCTTCTTTGACCTGTCTACCCCATGTGCTATCCCCCCTGTCTGCTGTCTCTCTCCTTCCTGCGCTGTGTTCTCCCCTCTGCGCCTGCACGGAATTCACACAGGCACAGTAAATCACACTGCCGCCATCTTTGTGCAGACAGACAGCAGAGGTCACATTAATACCGCTCATGCGCTCCTCCTGTACAAAGATGGCAGTGGTCAGGGGATTATTCGGCTGATCCCGGAGGCGGCGTGTTCGCGATGGTGTTCCGCTGATGGTACAGTGCAAGAGGCTGCATACGGCATATACTGTGTGTGTGTTTGTGTGTGATGCGTACGGCATACACAGAGTTTGTGGTGCGTACAGCGTATACAGTGTGTGTTTGTGGTGCATACGGCATATACAGTGTGTGCTTGTGTGTGGTGCATACGGCATATACAGTGTGTGTGTGTGTGGTGCGACGGTGTTCCGCTGGTGGTACCGTGCAAGAGGCTGGTACCACCAGCAGTTTCCATATTGAGACACCCATCACTTGGGTGTCCCAATATGGTGGTCAGTGATCTTCCACCACTGGGAATTCTGGGATCTGAACACATCTGGAACAGGATGTGAAGACCTTACAAAGTAAGTATATATTAGACTTACTGTACCTGCTGCCCTCTCTAAAAGGCACCTCTACTTTGTACCCACTGTAAGGTTGCTGCCAGACACATGGTGGATAGGAGATATGTATCACAGAGGTGAATGTCCTCTGTGATGAAAAACCTGGAATAATGCTCTAGTATACATAGTACTAATAAGAGGGGTTAATCTGTCATGATATGGCCAATTCTTAATGTGAGCAGCTGAAGAGGCCTGTTTATCTCACACATGGTTCTGTGTATAAAGGTTTGTAGACCTCATAGGTAGTGTGGCTTTTCTAAAGGACTGAGAAGCTGGACTCTAAACTAAGAGGGCAAATCAGCACCATTGTATGAAATTTTTATTTATATTTCACAATGGCTATATTTAAGATTTCCTGTGATATGATTTATGAGGACTAGTGTTGAGCATTCCGATACCGCAAGTATCGGGTATCGGCCGATATCAGCGGTATCGGAATTCCGATACTTAATTCCGATACTTTTTTCATATCGGATTCCGGGATCGGAATCGGAATAGGAAGTTCCCATCATGCTATGAGCCTGCTTGCTTTGATTAAGCCAATGGGAATCCTCCGAAGTGTGGGCACATCCTGTTAGGCATGTAGGCATGTTAACTATTGGCATGGCTGTGATTGGCTGCCGAAATGATGTCATGATGCACTATAAAAGCCACCGCAGCCGCCATTTCTGGTCACTCTGCTGTGAATTCAGTTAGGGACAGGCTGCTGTAGAAGACTGTGAGGGACAGTTAGAAATAGCGATTCTAAAAACAATATTGTGCTTTATCCAGGCTACATAAACCACCACTGTAGCTTGCTTTTCCCTAGCAGCGCTGTTTTCACAGCTGTCTGCAAGGGCTGTGTGAGTGCAGCTCACGCTGTGGAGTGGGTCCTGCAGCCACGTCAGGCTGTAGGCCACCCAGTGTGATCACTGCTGCCTCATACATCTTTTATTTTTTGAGCTGCATTTTTTAAATAATTTCAATCTAGTGTGCTTCCATCCGTATCCATATACGTTGGTTGCAAACACTAGTAGTAGACAGCGGAGCCTTTCTGCAGCCTTTCAGTGCTAGTGTCCACTTTGCTGCACTGTTCACGGCTGTCTGAGAGGTCTCTGACTGTGTGTGAGTGCAGCTCACGCTGAGTAGTGTGTCCTGCAGCTACGTCTGGCTGTAGGACGCTCAGCGTGCGTCACTGCCTCACACATATTTTTATTTGAGTGCAGCTCATTTTTTCTTCTATTAGTGTGCATCCATCCGTCTCCATCTACGGTGGTTGCAAACACTATATAGGAGTACACAGCGGAGCCTTTCTGCAGCCTGTCAGTGCCAGTGCCCACTTAGCTGCACTGTTGACGGCTGTCTGAGAGGTCTCTGACTGTGTGTGAGTGCAGCTCACGCTGAGTAGAGTGTCCTGCAGCTACGTCTGGTTGTAGGACGCTCAACGTGCGTCACTGCCTCACACATATTTGTCTCTGAGTGCAGCTCATTTTTTCTTCTCCTATTAGTGTGCATCCATCCGTATCCATCAACATTGGTTGGTTGCAAACACTATATAGGAGTAGATAGAGGAGCCTTTTTTTCTGGCTTGTGCCCTGCCGGCGCAGCCAGATTAGTATTACCCAATTTTTTTGGAGCCTCATCTTTTGCATTGTAGGTTACCTGCCTGCATTGTAATAGCTCCAAAAAGTTGGTGATACTACCAGTTTCAATTCTTTGTTCTCATACTTTGAGTTTGTTTCAAACAAAGAAACCACATAAAAAGTTCACCAAACACTACATTTTGAACTTGTGTAGGCCACATCAGCTCCTATTAAAGTCTAGTCCACACACACACACTTCATAAAATTAGTGTTTCTTGTACCTGTAACCAGCTGTTCAGGAATAAGCACACTAAGGCCCCCCTTTGTCCTTTTTTGCCTATCTTAAGCAGTCTTGCAAGATGAAGAAGGCAGGGAGTAAGGCGCGGGGGCGTGGGCGTGGAGTTTCAGCAGGGAGAGGACGTGGGGATTCTGCAGGGAGAGGACGTGGGGATTCTACAGGTAGAGGACGTGGGGATTCTGGGCCTGCTGCGGGCACCAGTGGATCAGCATCCCCCAGTTTTAGCAGGCAACAGTCCTTTATGTGCAGCTTTGTAGGACCTCAACGTACCCCACTGCTGCGGGAGGAACAAATTGAAGCCGTTGTCGGATGGATGGCAGCTAACGCATCGACTTCAATTACTTCCGCATCCTCTCAGGGTCAGAGCACCGAAGAGCAACCATCTGTCTCTTCACCACCTGCCAAAGTGCCCAGGCAGTCAGAGAGACATGGACAGGAGCCATCACAATCTCTACTTCTGTTCTCGGAATCTGTTGGCTTGGAAAGAGGGGGCCAGCCAAGCAGCATTCCTGAATGTGAAGAAGAGGGAGTATGCAGTGATGCGCAACTTCTTTGTCCCTCTGAATCTGAAGAGGCGAGTGGGCCAGTGCCTATGGTCAGCACACCTCAGTACGCATCAGATGATGACGAGACTCAGTTGCCACTTTCTGGTGCGTACGGTGCTGGCGAGACAACCCCGGAGAAGCAGCTGTTTGAAGAGGGGAGGGAAGATGATGAGGTCCTTGACCCATCATGGCGTGAGCAACAGGAAGGTGGTGGGAGCAGCTCGGAGGAAGAGATTCCCCTACCGGCCAAAACAGGAGGCAGAGGGAGGGGGAAGACTTGGTTGCCTGTACCCTCCACTTCGGCACCCGTTAGGAGCATTCCTCCTTCCAAAGGCAAACCGGGCGCTCACAAGAGTTGCAGTGCGTGGTCCTTTTTTGACACAGTTGCAGATGACATTTGCTTTGTCAAATGCAAGCTGTGTCATCAGAGAGTCAAAAGAGGGAGAAATGTCAGCAACCTCAATACCACAAATATGTGGAAACATGTGCGCACCAAGCACGAGTTGGAGTTGCATAGACACCCTCAAGACGTAGGCCAACGTACAGCACCACCTACCACCTCTTCAGTTCGTGTTGGGCCCTCTTCCTCCAGCTCACACACTGCTGGTTCGGCTTCCTCACAGGATCGCCAAGGAAGAACCTCTGCCACTGTTGTCCGGAGACCCTGTCAGATTCCACCCATAACAGCACGTTCCCATCCATCACAGCCATCGGTAGCACAGGCATGGGATAAAAGGCGCCCTTACTCGGCAAACCATCCCCGAGCACAGTCTCTGAATGCTGGCATTGCCAAACTTCTGGCAGTTGAAATGCTGTCATTCAGGCTGGTGGACACTGACACCTTCCGGGACTTAATGGCATTGGCAGTCCCCCAATACAACGTGCCCAGCCGCTTTTATTTCAGCAGGCGAGCCGTCCCTGCCCTGCAGAAACATGTTGAGGGCAAAATAAAACATGCGCTACTAAACGCCGTTAGTAGCAAGGTCCACCTGACCACCGATGCGTGGACCAGTAACCATGGACAGGGACGATACCTTTCCCTCACTGCCCACTGGGTCAATGTTGTGGAGCCGGGTACGGATCTGGAGAGTGGCGCTGTACGTGTTCTTCCAACGCCACGGATTGCAGGACTCCAGTCTGTACACATAGACTCCTCCTCCTACTCAAGTTCCTCAGAAACAGCAGAGCAGGAGCCTGTTACGACCGATATGAGCACAGCCGTGGCCAAACGTCAACAGGCTGTACTCAAATTAATTTCTTTGGGGAATCGAAGCCACACAGCGCAGGAGCTCTGGAATGCTATCAAGCTGGAGAGCGATGTGTGGTTTGGGCCAGCGAATCTCCAGCCGGGCTTGGTAGTGTGTGACAATGGCCGAAATCTGGTGGCAGCTCTTGGCCTAGGCAACCTCACACACATCCCATGTCTGGCACATGTTCTTAACTTGGTCGTGCAGAGCTTTCTGAGGGACTATCCGGATCTTGATGCACTGTTGCACAAGGTCCGCATAGAGTGCGCTCACTTGCGACGTTCCAGCACGGCAAGATCGCGCCTCGCTGCTCTGCAGCGACGATTTGGCCTTCCAGAACATCGCATCATATGTGACCTACCCACCCGGTGGAATTCAACGTTACATATGTTGGAGCGGTTGTGTGAGCAGCAGGCAGCAGTCATGGAGTACCAGCTGCATCAGGCGCAAACAAGTCGCACTGTGCGCCGTTCACACTTCAGCACCATTGAGTGGGCCTCTATGAAGGACATCTGCCTCGTTTTGCGTGCCTTCGATGAATCCACGCGGATGGCGAGTGCAGATGATGCACTAGTCAGCATGACTGTCCCCCTTATCTGCCTGCTTCAACAAACACTGCAAGCACTAAGGGATGAGGTTTCAGAAGAGGTGGAGGATGAGGAGTCCCAAATGCCATCTGCTTCTGGACAGTCTGCGCTACGTGTTTCCTCACAAAGGGCTAGGCAGGGGACACTTTGTGAGGAGGATGAGGAGGAGTCGATGGAGGAGGAAGACATCTCTCCAGAGGAGGGAGGTACACAAACCTCTACTCAGTATGTACAGCGAGGGTGGGGTGATGCAGAGCAGGTCGAGGTCACGCCTCAAACAGGGGACAGCGGTTCTTTGGCAGTTGGGAGTCTGCAGCACATGGTTGATTTCATGCTGCAGTGCCTGAGAAACGACCGCCGCATCGCCCACATTCTCGTCTCGGCTGATTATTGGGTGTACACCCTCCTAGATCCTCGCTACCGGGACAGCGTACAAAGGCTCATACCAACGTTGAACCGGGAGCGTAAAATGCGGGAGTACGAAGAGTCACTGGTGCAGTCCATAATGTTTTCCATTCCACCCGACAGCATTGTTGCAAGTGCTTTACAAAGCAGCTCTGTGCGTCGAGGCAGTGGAGGAAACTCTGCACAAAGAGGGAGCAGAGGCAGTGCCGCAGCACAAGGCAAGACCACTATGGCCCAAATGTGGCAAAGTTTTGTGTGTCCACCACAATTGTCTACACCATCAGCGACGCCTCGAGTCAGCAGGAGGCAACGCTTCCGTCAGATGGTGTCAGACTACATGTCTTGCCCTGTCGCTGTACTCCCAGATGGCTCTTCCCCCTTCAAGTTTTGGGTCTCTAAGCTGGATACATGGCCAGAGCTTAGCCAGTATGCATTGGAGGTGCTGGCTTGCCCTGCTGCCAGTGTATTATCGGAACGTGTCTTTAGTGCCGCAGGTGGTGTACTAACAGACCGTCGCACGCGACTATCTTCCGATAATGTTGACCGGCTGACTTTTCTGAAAATGAACAAGGCCTGGATCTCCAAAGACTTTGCCATTCCTCTTACAGACTAAATTAGTGGTTGGCAACTGTATCCAGGTCTGCTGGTGTGTTCATTTTTCTACCACCTGAACTATAATCCCTGTGCTTCAACACAGCCAGTTGTCGCTCAGATGTGTCGTCTGCACAGAGAAACACACTAGCTCCTGTGTTACTGGGGTTCAGTAATGCCAGCTGATCCCCTGCTGTGTGGACGGCAGAGTCACCAGCTCCATCAACATTCAAACCACTACTGATTTTTAACCGTGCCCAACTTAGGTCTCTGGCTCCACTGTCTCTACTATTTCCCCTGACCTCCAACCCCGCCATCTACATCTCTGAAGTGGCGTCAGCACAATCTACACTTGTTCCTGTGTTCCTGTGGCTCAGTCCCATCAGTTTATCCCCTGATGTGTGTCCGGCAAGGTCTCCTGCTCTGTCCACATTCCCATATCCAGTAGTGGGAATGAGGACAGAGCTGGCGAACTTGCCGGACAAACATCAGGGGATCAACTGATGGGACTGAGCACCAGTAACACAGGAACAAGTGTAGATTGTGCTGACGCCACTTCAGAGATGTAGCTGGCGGGGTTGGAGGCCAGGGTAAATAGTAGAGACAGTGGAGCCAGAGGCCTAAGTGGAGCATGGTTAGAATCAGTAGTAGTCCACAACCTCCATAAAAACCGCTGCCCATTGGCCTCTGCATGCGGCATGCGTAATCCTGGGCACCAACAGCGTCAGTTGGTGTTCAGAAGTGTCGTCTCCACAGAGCCAAACACATTCGTTCAAGTGTTAGTGGGGTTCAGCACTGCCAGCTGTTCCCCTGCTGTGGAGATGGCAAGTCTCCTGCTGCCTTCACCTGCCAAAATCCAGTAGGCCCCAGCCTGCTCCTCGCCTAATCCTGGGCTCCAACAGCGTCAGTTGGTGTTCAGAAGTGTCGTCTCCACAGAGCCAAACACATTCGTTCAAGTGTTAGTGGGGTTCAGCACTGCCAGCTGTTCCCCTGCTGTGGAGATGGCAAGTCTCCTGCTGCCTTCACCTGCCAAAATCCAGTAGGCCCCAGCCTGCTCCTCGCCTAATCCTGGGCTCCAACAGCGTCAGTTGGTGTTCAGAAGTGTCGTCTCCACAGAGCCAAACACATTCGTTCAAGTGTTAGTGGGGTTCAGCACTGCCAGCTGTTCCCCTGCTGTGGAGATGGCAAGTCTCCTGCTGCCTTCACCTGCCAAAATCCAGTAGGCCCCAGCCTGCTCCTCGCCTAATCCTGGGCTCCAACAGCGTCAGTTGGTGTTCAGAAGTGTCGTCTCCACAGAGCCAAACACGTTCGTTCAAGTGTTAGTGGGGTTCAGCACTGCCAGCTGTTCCCCTGCTGTGGAGATGGCAAGTCTCCTGCTGCATTCACCTGCCAAAATCCAGTAGGCCCCAGCCTGCTCCTCGCCTAATCCTGGGCTCCAACAGCGTCAGTTGGTGTTCAGAAGTGTCGTCTCCACAGAGCCAAACACGTTCGTTCAAGTGTTAGTGGGGTTCAGCACTGCCAGCTGTTCCCCTGCTGTGGAGATGGCAAGTCTCCTGCTGCATTCACCTGCCAAAATCCAGTAGGCCCCAGCCTGCTCCTCGCCTAATCCTGGGCTCCAACAGCGTCAGTTGGTGTTCAGAAGTGTCGTCTCCACAGAACCAAACACATTCGTTCAAGTGTTAGTGGGGTTCAGCACTGCCAGCTGTTCCCCTGCTGTGGAGATGGCAAGTCTCCTGCTGCCTTCACCTGCCAAAATCCAGTAGGCCCCAGCCTGCTCCTCGCCTAATCCTGGGCTCCAACAGCATCAGTTGGTGTTCAGAAGTGTTGTCTCCACAGAGCCAAACACGTTCGTTCAAGTGTTAGTGGGGTTCAGCACTGCCAGCTGTTCCCCTGCTGTGGAGATGGCAAGTCTCCTGCTGCATTCACCTGCCAAAATCCAGTAGGCCCCAGCCTGCTCCTCGCCTAATCCTGGGCTCCAACAGCGTCAGTTGGTGTTCAGAAGTGTCGTCTCCACAGAACCAAACACATTCGTTCAAGTGTTAGTGGGGTTCAGCACTGCCAGCTGTTCCCCTGCTGTGGAGATGGCAAGTCTCCTGCTGCCTTCACCTGCCAAAATCCAGTAGGCCCCAGCCTGCTCCTCGCCTAATCCTGGGCTCCAACAGCGTCAGTTGGTGTTCAGAAGTGTCGTCTCCACAGAACCAAACACATTCGTTCAAGTGTTAGTGGGGTTCAGCACTGCCAGCTGTTCCCCTGCTGTGGAGATGGCAAGTCTCCTGCTGCCTTCACCTGCCAAAATCCAGTAGGCCCCAGCCTGCTCCTCGCCTAATCCTGGGCTCCAACAGCGTCAGTTGGTGTTCAGAAGTGTTGTCTCCACAGAGCCAAACACGTTCGTTCAAGTGTTAGTGGGGTTCAGCACTGCCAGCTGTTCCCCTGCTGTGGAGATGGCAAGTCTCCTGCTGCATTCACCTGCCAAAATCCAGTAGGCCCCAGCCTGCTCCTCGCCTAATCCTGGGCTCCAACAGCGTCAGTTGGTGTTCAGAAGTGTCGTCTCCACAGAACCAAACACATTCGTTCAAGTGTTAGTGGGGTTCAGCACTGCCAGCTGTTCCCCTGCTGTGGAGATGGCAAGTCTCCTGCTGCCTTCACCTGCCAAAATCCAGTAGGCCCCAGCCTGCTCCTCGCCTAATCCTGGGCTCCAACAGCGTCAGTTGGTGTTCAGAAGTGTTGTCTCCACAGAGCCAAACACGTTCGTTCAAGTGTTAGTGTGGTTCAGCACTGCCAGCTGTTCCCCTGCTGTGGAGATGGCAAGTCTCCTGCTGCATTCACCTGCCAAAATCCAGTAGGCCCCAGCCTGCTCCTCGCCTAATCCTGGGCTCCAACAGCGTCAGTTGGTGTTCAGAAGTGTCGTCTCCACAGAACCAAACACATTCGTTCAAGTGTTAGTGGGGTTCAGCACTGCCAGCTGTTCCCCTGCTGTGGAGATGGCAAGTCTCCTGCTGCCTTCACCTGCCAAAATCCAGTAGGCCCCAGCCTGCTCCTCGCCTAATCCTGGGCTCCAACAGCGTCAGTTGGTGTTCAGAAGTGTCGTCTCCACAGAACCAAACACATTCGTTCAAGTGTTAGTGGGGTTCAGCACTGCCAGCTGTTCCCCTGCTGTGGAGATGGCAAGTCTCCTGCTGCCTTCACCTGCCAAAATCCAGTAGGCCCCAGCCTGCTCCTCGCCTAATCCTGGGCTCCAACAGCGTCAGTTGGTGTTCAGAAGTGTTGTCTCCACAGAGCCAAACACGTTCGTTCAAGTGTTAGTGGGGTTCAGCACTGCCAGCTGTTCCCCTGCTGTGGAGATGGCAAGTCTCCTGCTGCATTCACCTGCCAAAATCCAGTAGGCCCCAGCCTGCTCCTCGCCTAATCCTGGGCTCCAACAGCGTCAGTTGGTGTTCAGAAGTGTCGTCTCCACAGAACCAAACACATTCGTTCAAGTGTTAGTGGGGTTCAGCACTGCCAGCTGTTCCCCTGCTGTGGAGATGGCAAGTCTCCTGCTGCCTTCACCTGCCAAAATCCAGTAGGCCCCAGCCTGCTCCTCGCCTAATCCTGGGCTCCAACAGCGTCAGTTGGTGTTCAGAAGTGTCGTCTCCACAGAACCAAACACATTCGTTCAAGTGTTAGTGGGGTTCAGCACTGCCAGCTGTTCCCCTGCTGTGGAGATGGCAAGTCTCCTGCTGCCTTCACCTGCCAAAATCCAGTAGGCCCCAGCCTGCTCCTCGCCTAATCCTGGGCTCCAACAGCGTCAGTTGGTGTTCAGAAGTGTCGTCTCCACAGAGCCAAACACATTCGTTCAAGTGTTAGTGGGGTTCAGCACTGCCAGCTGTTCCCCTGCTGTGGAGATGGCAGTCTCTCCTGCTGTCTCCGCATTACAAAGACAGTAGGCCTCTGCCTACACCCTCCTATTTCCTGGGCTTCAACACAGCCAGTTGTAGTTCGGAAGTGCCGTCCACACGGAAAGAGATACTTGCTCCCGTGTCTCAGTGGGGTTCAGTAACGTCAGCTGATCCCCTGCTGTGTGGATGGCAGTCTCTCCTGCTGTAAACTCATTCAAAATACAGTAGGCCTCTGCCTACACCCTCCTATTTCCTGGGCTTCAACACAGCCAGTTGTAGTTCGGAAGTGCCGTCCACACGGAAAGAGACACTTGCTCCCGTGTCTCAGTGGGGTTCAGTAACGTCAGCTGATCCCCTGCTGTGTGGATGGCAGTCTCTCCTGCTGTCACCTCATTCAAAATTCAGTAGGCCTCTGCCTACACCCTCCTATTTCCTGGGCTTCAACACAGCCAGTTGTAGTTCGGAAGTGCCGTCCACACGGAAAGAGATACTTGCTCCCGTGTCTCAGTGGGGTTCAGTAACGTCAGCTGATCCCCTGCTGTGTGGATGGCAGTCTCTCCTGCTGTCACCTCATTCAAAATTCAGTAGGCCTCTGCCTACACCCTCCTATTTCCTGGGCTTCAACACAGCCAGTTGTAGTTCGGAAGTGCCGTCCACACGGAAAGAGACACTTGCTCCCGTGTCTCAGTGGGGTTCAGTAACGTCAGCTGATCCCCTGCTGTGTGGATGGCAGTCTCTCCTGCTGTAAACTCATTCAAAATA
This sequence comes from Dendrobates tinctorius, assembly GCF_039654945.1. Lineage (NCBI taxonomy): Eukaryota > Metazoa > Chordata > Amphibia > Anura > Dendrobatidae > Dendrobates > Dendrobates tinctorius. Next base: position 34,833,004 of record NW_027361766.1, read on the forward strand.
CAGTAGGCCTCTGCCTACACCCTCCTATTTCCTGGGCTTCAACACAGCCAGTTGTAGTTCGGAAGTGCCGTCCACACGGAAAGAGACACTTGCTCCCGTGTCTCAGTGGGGTTCAGTAACGTCAGCTGATCCCCTGCTGTGTGGATGGCAGTCTCTCCTGCTGTCACCTCATTCAAAATTCAGTAGGCCTCTGCCTACACCCTCCTATTTCCTGGGCTTCAACACAGCCAGTTGTAGTTCGGAAGTGCCGTCCACACGGAAAGAGACACTTGCTCCCGTGTCTCAGTGGGGTTCAGTAACGTCAGCTGATCCCCTGCTGTGTGGATGGCAGTCTCTCCTGCTGTCACCTCATTCAAAATTCAGTAGGCCTCTGCCTACACCCTCCTATTTCCTGGGCTTCAACACAGCCAGTTGTAGTTCGGAAGTGCCGTCCACACGGAAAGAGATACTTGCTCCCGTGTCTCAGTGGGGTTCAGTAACGTCAGCTGATCCCCTGCTGTGTGGATGGCAGTCTCTCCTGCTGTCACCTCATTCAAAATTCAGTAGGCCTCTGCCTACACCCTCCTATTTCCTGGGCTTCAACACAGCCAGTTGTAGTTCGGAAGTGCCGTCCACACGGAAAGAGACACTTGCTCCCGTGTCTCAGTGGGGTTCAGTAACGTCAGCTGATCCCCTGCTGTGTGGATGGCAGTCTCTCCTGCTGTAAACTCATTCAAAATACAGTAGGCCTCTGCCTACACCCTCCTATTTCCTGGGCTTCAACACAGCCAGTTGTAGTTCGGAAGTGCCGTCCACACGGAAAGAGATACTTGCTCCCGTGTCTCAGTGGGGTTCAGTAACGTCAGCTGATCCCCTGCTGTGTGGATGGCAGTCTCTCCTGCTGTCACCTCATTCAAAATTCAGTAGGCCTCTGCCTACACCCTCCTATTTCCTGGGCTTCAACACAGCCAGTTGTAGTTCGGAAGTGCCGTCCACACGGAAAGAGACACTTGCTCCCGTGTCTCAGTGGGGTTCAGTAACGTCAGCTGATCCCCTGCTGTGTGGATGGCAGTCTCTCCTGCTGTCACCTCATTCAAAATTCAGTAGGCCTCTGCCTACACCCTCCTATTTCCTGGGCTTCAACACAGCCAGTTGTAGTTCGGAAGTGCCGTCCACACGGAAAGAGACACTTGCTCCCGTGTCTCAGTGGGGTTCAGTAACGTCAGCTGATCCCCTGCTGTGTGGATGGCAGTCTCTCCTGCTGTCACCTCATTCAAAATTCAGTAGGCCTCTGCCTACACCCTCCTATTTCCTGGGCTTCAACACAGCCAGTTGTAGTTCGGAAGTGCCGTCCACACGGAAAGAGATACTTGCTCCCGTGTCTCAGTGGGGTTCAGTAACGTCAGCTGATCCCCTGCTGTGTGGATGGCAGTCTCTCCTGCTGTAAACTCATTCAAAATACAGTAGGCCTCTGCCTACACCCTCCTATTTCCTGGGCTTCAACACAGCCAGTTGTAGTTCGGAAGTGCCGTCCACACGGAAAGAGACACTTGCTCCCGTGTCTCAGTGGGGTTCAGTAACGTCAGCTGATCCCCTGCTGTGTGGATGGCAGTCTCTCCTGCTGTCACCTCATTCAAAATTCAGTAGGCCTCTGCCTACACCCTCCTATTTCCTGGGCTTCAACACAGCCAGTTGTAGTTCGGAAGTGCCGTCCACACGGAAAGAGATACTTGCTCCCGTGTCTCAGTGGGGTTCAGTAACGTCAGCTGATCCCCTGCTGTGTGGATGGCAGTCTCTCCTGCTGTAAACTCATTCAAAATACAGTAGGCCTCTGCCTACACCCTCCTATTTCCTGGGCTTCAACACAGCCAGTTGTAGTTCGGAAGTGCCGTCCACACGGAAAGAGATACTTGCTCCCGTGTCTCAGTGGGGTTCAGTAACGTCAGCTGATCCCCTGCTGTGTGGATGGCAGTCTCTCCTGCTGTAAACTCATTCAAAATACAGTAGGCCTCTGCCTACACCCTCCTATTTCCTGGGCTTCAACACAGCCAGTTGTAGTTCGGAAGTGCCGTCCACACGGAAAGAGATACTTGCTCCCGTGTCTCAGTGGGGTTCAGTAACGTCAGCTGATCCCCTGCTTTGTGGATGGCAGTCTCTCCTGCTGTAAACTCATTCAAAATACAGTAGGCCTCTGCCTACACCCTCCTATTTCCTGGGCTTCAACACAGCCAGTTGTAGTTCGGAAGTGCCGTCCACACGGAAAGAGATACTTGCTCCCGTGTCTCAGTGGGGTTCAGTAACGTCAGCTGATCCCCTGCTTTGTGGATGGCAGTCTCTCCTGCTGTAAACTCATTCAAAATACAGTAGGCCTCTGCCTACACCCTCCTATTTCCTGGGCTTCAACACAGCCAGTTGTAGTTCGGAAGTGCCGTCCACACGGAAAGAGATACTTGCTCCCGTGTCTCAGTGGGGTTCAGTAATGTCAGCTGATCCCCTGCTGTGTGGATGGCAAAGTCTCCTGCTGCCTACACAGTCGTACCACTACTGATTTTTAACCGTGCTCCAATTAGGCCTGTGGCTCCACTGTCTCTCGTATTTCCCCTGTCCTCCAACCCTGCCAGTTACAGCTCCGAAGTGGCGTCTGCACAATCCACACTTGTTCCTGTGTTACAGGTGTTCAGTCCGATCAGTTAATCCCCTGATGTGTGTCCGGCAATGTCGCCTGCTCTGTCCACATTCCCATTATCGGAATGTGGACAGAGCAGGCGACATTGCCGGACACACATCAGGGGATTAACTGACCGGACTGAACACCTGTAACACAGGAACAAGTGTGGATTGTGCAGACGCCACTTCGGAGCTGTAACTGGCGGGGTTGGAGGACAGGGGAAATACGAAAATCAGTGAATCCACAGGCCTAAGTGGAGCTTGGTTCAAATTAGTAGTCTACAACCGATCTTAAAATTTCTTCAATGCAGCCTAAGCCTGCTCCGTGCTTGTCCCTGGGCTTCAACACAGCCAGTTGTTGCTCGGAAGTGCCGTCTTCACAGAGTAAAACACTAGCTCCTGTGTTTGTGGGGTTCAGTAACGTCAGCTGTTCCCCTGCTGTTTTGATGGCAATCTGTCCTGCTGCCTCCCAATTGACAGCACATCAGGCCTCAGCCTGCTAAGTGCTTGTCCTGGGCTCCAACATCGCCAGTTGCTGCTCATAACTGACTTTGGCACGGGTACTCCCTCCTGCCCAGCTTGGTTCCAGCCCTGCCTGCTGTTTCCGGGAAGTGTCAATGTCAGTTTGCCACCCCAAGTTGCCATGTCGTGTTGCGGTTGGGTTAGCCGAGGCTAGGGTGCCAGCAGTTTAGGTGCTTCCTATGTGGACTGCGGGTTCTGGTAAGAAAGGTTTGTTCCATAGTGCCAGTAGGACAAGCACCCCCTGTAGGACTGTGTGATTCGGTAACTGCGGCCAGCTTGCGGCATGCCAACTTTGCTTTTCAGGGGTAACTTCTGATACCCCTCCGGGTTCCAGCACCGTCAGCTGGTTCTCATCAGAGCCTTTGGCCTAGGTGCCTCCATCTCGGTATCCGAGTTCCAGCAACGTCTGCTGGTCCTTGGTAGTGCTTTGTAGCACAGGTACCTCCTGCTTAGTAACCGGGTTCCAGCACCGTCAGCTGGTCCTCGGTTGTGCCATTGGCTCTTATTCCTTCTGCTGCCCCTCCGGGTGCCAGCACTGTCAGCTGGTCCTCGCTATTTCCATTTGCTCTTGCAGCTTATGCTACCCCTCCGGGTTCCAGCACCGTCAGCTGGTTCTCGTCAGAGCCTTTGGCCTAGGTGCCTCCATCTCGGTATCCGAGTTCCGGCAACGTCTGCTGGTCCTTGGTAGTGCTTTGTAGCACAGGTACCTCCTGCTTAGTAACCGGGTTCCAGCACCGTCAGCTGGTCCTCGGTTGTGCCATTGGCTCTTATTCCTTCTGCTGCCCCTCCGGGTGCCAGCACTGTCAGCTGGTCCTCGCTATTTCCATTTGCTCTTGCAGCTTATGCTACCCCTCCGGGTTCCAGCACCGTCAGCTGGTTCTCGTCAGAGCCTTTGGCCTAGGTGCCTCCATCTCGGTATCCGAGTTCCGGCAACGTCTGCTGGTCCTTGGTAGTGCTTTGTAGCACAGGTACCTCCTGCTTAGTAACCGGGTTCCAGCACCGTCAGCTGGTCCTCGGTAGTGCCATTGGCTCTTGTTCCTTCTGCTGCCCCTCCGGGTGCCAGTACCGTCAGCTGGTTCAAGAGGACAAAGAACAGGAAGACAACCACCAAGATGCAGAACAACAAGAGAGAGAAGACAAAGAAGCATAAAAAAAACAAAGCAGAAGAACATTAAGCATAAGACTAATACTCTGAGCAAATGATATTATCTTATTTATAAGCAGAAGAAGACTAAGCAGTGTATGGGGGTGAGTCCGTTCCTCCTCGTGGTGCCCCTGGAAAAGGCCTGCTTCTGCAGGCCAAACTGAACGCGGACAAATCCTGTTGTAAATCTTTTGTGACAGGCAGAACGGAAGGTGTAAACTTCTAACTTTTCTAGATAACAACTACAGGAATGCCTGACACAAACAAGAATATGATGAAGAAGAATAGGAAGAAGATGAAGAAGCTGAATATGTAGAATAATAATTGTTGAATAAGAAGAATATGAAGAATGTAAGAAAAGGAAGAAGAAGAAGAAGAAGAAGAAGAAGAAGAAGAAGAAGAAGAAGAAGAAGAAGAAGAATGTAAAAAAAGGAAGTAGAAGAAGAAGAAGAAGAATGTAAAAAAAGGAATAAGAAGAAGAATGTAAAAAAAGGAAGTAGAAGAAGAAGAAGAAGAATGTAAAAAAAGGAAGTAGAAGAAGAAGAAGAAGAATGTAAAAAAAGGAAGTAGAAGAAGAAGACATACATGTCTGGCAAAATATAAATGAGGCTAACATAGTCAATATCTTTGTAACTCCTAACATCTTTAAAAAAAAAAGTTTAATTCCTGCTATTCCATTTGATTGGGCTAAACCTCTATGGCTTTAATGTCTCCTCCACCTCCCACAATACATTCTACATTATTCTTAGTTGTTTTTCTTCATGTAGAATTAACCTACAAGGAAAGAAAGGTTTTTTTTTAATTCCGATATTTTGGCCCCATTGACTTGCATTGGTTCCCGGTATCGGAATCGGCGATACCGATACTTTTTTTTAAGATCGGCCGATCCATTCCGATCCGATATTTTCAAGTATCGGCTGGTATCGCTCAACTCTAATGAGGACTAAAATAAACCAACTGGACTTATAGATAGAAACAGTTACTCTGATACGTTACATCGCTCTCAAGTAGAGTTGAGCGATACCAGCCGATACTTGAAAATATCGGATCGGAATGGATCGGCCGATCTTAAAAAAAAGTATCGGTATCGCCGATTCCGATACCGGGAACCAATGCAAGTCAATGGGGCCAAAATATCGGAATTAAAAAAAAACCTTTCTTTCCTTGTAGGTTAATTCTACATGAAGAAAAACAACTAAGAATAATGTAGAATGTATTGTGGGAGGTGGAGGAGACATTAAAGCCATAGAGGTTTAGCCCAATCAAATGGAATAGCAGGAATTAAACTTTTTTTTTTAAAGATGTTAGGAGTTACAAAGATATTGACTATGTTAGCCTCATTTATATTTTGCCAGACATGTATGTCTTCTTCTTCTACTTCCTTTTTTTACATTCTTCTTCTTCTTCTTCTACTTCCTTTTTTTACATTCTTCTTCTTCTTCTTCTACTTCCTTTTTTTACATTCTTCTTCTTATTCCTTTTTTTACATTCTTCTTCTTCTTCTTCTACTTCCTTTTTTTACATTCTTCTTCTTCTTCTTCTTCTTCTTCTTCTTCTTCTTCTTCTTCTTCTTCTTCTTCTTCTTCTTCTTCTTCTTCTTCTTCTTCCTTTTCTTACATTCTTCATATTCTTCTTATTCAACAATTATTATTCTACATATTCAGCTTCTTCATCTTCTTCCTATTCTTCTTCATCATATTCTTGTTTGTGTCAGGCATTCCTGTAGTTGTTATCTAGAAAAGTTAGAAGTTTACACCTTCCGTTCTGCCTGTCACAAAAGATTTACAACAGGATTTGTCCGCGTTCAGTTTGGCCTGCAGAAGCAGGCCTTTTCCAGGGGCACCACGAGGAGGAACGGACTCACCCCCATACACTGCTTAGTCTTCTTCTGCTTATAAATAAGATAATATCATTTGCTCAGAGTATTAGTCTTATGCTTAATGTTCTTCTGCTTTGTTTTTTTTATGCTTCTTTGTCTTCTCTCTCTTGTTGTTCTGCATCTTGGTGGTTGTCTTCCTGTTCTTTGTCCTCTTGAACCAGCTGACGGTACTGGCACCCGGAGGGGCAGCAGAAGGAACAAGAGCCAATGGCACTACCGAGGACCAGCTGACGGTGCTGGAACCCGGTTACTAAGCAGGAGGTACCTGTGCTACAAAGCACTACCAAGGACCAGCAGACGTTGCCGGAACTCGGATACCGAGATGGAGGCACCTAGGCCAAAGGCTCTGACGAGAACCAGCTGACGGTGCTGGAACCCGGAGGGGTAGCATAAGCTGCAAGAGCAAATGGAAATAGCGAGGACCAGCTGACAGTGCTGGCACCCGGAGGGGCAGCAGAAGGAATAAGAGCCAATGGCACAACCGAGGACCAGCTGACGGTGCTGGAACCCGGTTACTAAGCAGGAGGTACCTGTGCTACAAAGCACTACCAAGGACCAGCAGACGTTGCCGGAACTCGGATACCGAGATGGAGGCACCTAGGCCAAAGGCTCTGACGAGAACCAGCTGACGGTGCTGGAACCCGGAGGGGTAGCATAAGCTGCAAGAGCAAATGGAAATAGCGAGGACCAGCTGACAGTGCTGGCACCCGGAGGGGCAGCAGAAGGAATAAGAGCCAATGGCACAACCGAGGACCAGCTGACGGTGCTGGAACCCGGTTACTAAGCAGGAGGTACCTGTGCTACAAAGCACTACCAAGGACCAGCAGACGTTGCTGGAACTCGGATACCGAGATGGAGGCACCTAGGCCAAAGGCTCTGATGAGAACCAGCTGACGGTGCTGGAACCCGGAGGGGTATCAGAAGTTACCCCTGAAAAGCAAAGTTGGCATGCCGCAAGCTGGCCGCAGTTACCGAATCACACAGTCCTACAGGGGGTGCTTGTCCTACTGGCACTATGGAACAAACCTTTCTTACCAGAACCCGCAGTCCACATAGGAAGCACCTAAACTGCTGGCACCCTAGCCTCGGCTAACCCAACCGCAACACGACATGGCAACTTGGGGTGGCAAACTGACATTGACACTTCCCGGAAACAGCAGGCAGGGCTGGAACCAAGCTGGGCAGGAGGGAGTACCCGTGCCAAAGTCAGTTATGAGCAGCAACTGGCGATGTTGGAGCCCAGGACAAGCACTTAGCAGGCTGAGGCCTGATGTGCTGTCAATTGGGAGGCAGCAGGACAGATTGCCATCAAAACAGCAGGGGAACAGCTGACGTTACTGAACCCCACAAACACAGGAGCTAGTGTTTTACTCTGTGAAGACGGCACTTCCGAGCAACAACTGGCTGTGTTGAAGCCCAGGGACAAGCACGGAGCAGGCTTAGGCTGCATTGAAGAAATTTTAAGATCGGTTGTAGACTACTAATTTGAACCAAGCTCCACTTAGGCCTGTGGATTCACTGATTTTCGTATTTCCCCTGTCCTCCAACCCCGCCAGTTACAGCTCCGAAGTGGCGTCTGCACAATCCACACTTGTTCCTGTGTTACAGGTGTTCAGTCCGGTCAGTTAATCCCCTGATGTGTGTCCGGCAATGTCGCCTGCTCTGTCCACATTCCGATAATGGGAATGTGGACAGAGCAGGCGACATTGCCGGACACACATCAGGGGATTAACTGATCGGACTGAACACCTGTAACACAGGAACAAGTGTGGATTGTGCAGACGCCACTTCGGAGCTGTAACTGGCAGGGTTGGAGGACAGGGGAAATACGAGAGACAGTGGAGCCACAGGCCTAATTGGAGCACGGTTAAAAATCAGTAGTGGTACGACTGTGTAGGCAGCAGGAGACTTTGCCATCCACACAGCAGGGGATCAGCTGACATTACTGAACCCCACTGAGACACGGGAGCAAGTATCTCTTTCCGTGTGGACGGCACTTCCGAACTACAACTGGCTGTGTTGAAGCCCAGGAAATAGGAGGGTGTAGGCAGAGGCCTACTGTATTTTGAATGAGTTTACAGCAGGAGAGACTGCCATCCACAAAGCAGGGGATCAGCTGACGTTACTGAACCCCACTGAGACACGGGAGCAAGTATCTCTTTCCGTGTGGACGGCACTTCCGAACTACAACTGGCTGTGTTGAAGCCCAGGAAATAGGAGGGTGTAGGCAGAGGCCTACTGTATTTTGAATGAGTTTACAGCAGGAGAGACTGCCATCCACAAAGCAGGGGATCAGCTGACGTTACTGAACCCCACTGAGACACGGGAGCAAGTATCTCTTTCCGTGTGGACGGCACTTCCGAACTACAACTGGCTGTGTTGAAGCCCAGGAAATAGGAGGGTGTAGGCAGAGGCCTACTGTATTTTGAATGAGTTTACAGCAGGAGAGACTGCCATCCACACAGCAGGGGATCAGCTGACGTTACTGAACCCCACTGAGACACGGGAGCAAGTATCTCTTTCCGTGTGGACGGCACTTCCGAACTACAACTGGCTGTGTTGAAGCCCAGGAAATAGGAGGGTGTAGGCAGAGGCCTACTGTATTTTGAATGAGTTTACAGCAGGAGAGACTGCCATCCACACAGCAGGGGATCAGCTGACGTTACTGAACCCCACTGAGACACGGGAGCAAGTATCTCTTTCCGTGTGGACGGCACTTCCGAACTACAACTGGCTGTGTTGAAGCCCAGGAAATAGGAGGGTGTAGGCAGAGACCTACTGAATTTTGAATGAGGTGACAGCAGGAGAGACTGCCATCCACACAGCAGGGGATCAGCTGACGTTACTGAACCCCACTGAGACACGGGAGCAAGTGTCTCTTTCCGTGTGGACGGCACTTCCGAACTACAACTGGCTGTGTTGAAGCCCAGGAAATAGGAGGGTGTAGGCAGAGGCCTACTGAATTTTGAATGAGGTGACAGCAGGAGAGACTGCCATCCACACAGCAGGGGATCAGCTGACGTTACTGAACCCCACTGAGACACGGGAGCAAGTGTCTCTTTCCGTGTGGACGGCACTTCCGAACTACAACTGGCTGTGTTGAAGCCCAGGAAATAGGAGGGTGTAGGCAGAGGCCTACTGAATTTTGAATGAGGTGACAGCAGGAGAGACTGCCATCCACACAGCAGGGGATCAGCTGACGTTACTGAACCCCACTGAGACACGGGAGCAAGTATCTCTTTCCGTGTGGACGGCACTTCCGAACTACAACTGGCTGTGTTGAAGCCCAGGAAATAGGAGGGTGTAGGCAGAGGCCTACTGTATTTTGAATGAGTTTACAGCAGGAGAGACTGCCATCCACACAGCAGGGGATCAGCTGACGTTACTGAACCCCACTGAGACACGGGAGCAAGTGTCTCTTTCCGTGTGGACGGCACTTCCGAACTACAACTGGCTGTGTTGAAGCCCAGGAAATAGGAGGGTGTAGGCAGAGGCCTACTGAATTTTGAATGAGGTGACAGCAGGAGAGACTGCCATCCACACAGCAGGGGATCAGCTGACGTTACTGAACCCCACTGAGACACGGGAGCAAGTATCTCTTTCCGTGTGGACGGCACTTCCGAACTACAACTGGCTGTGTTGAAGCCCAGGAAATAGGAGGGTGTAGGCAGAGGCCTACTGAATTTTGAATGAGGTGACAGCAGGAGAGACTGCCATCCACACAGCAGGGGATCAGCTGACGTTACTGAACCCCACTGAGACACGGGAGCAAGTATCTCTTTCCGTGTGGACGGCACTTCCGAACTACAACTGGCTGTGTTGAAGCCCAGGAAATAGGAGGGTGTAGGCAGAGGCCTACTGTATTTTGAATGAGTTTACAGCAGGAGAGACTGCCATCCACACAGCAGGGGATCAGCTGACGTTACTGAACCCCACTGAGACACGGGAGCAAGTGTCTCTTTCCGTGTGGACGGCACTTCCGAACTACAACTGGCTGTGTTGAAGCCCAGGAAATAGGAGGGTGTAGGCAGAGGCCTACTGTATTTTGAATGAGTTTACAGCAGGAGAGACTGCCATCCACACAGCAGGGGATCAGCTGACGTTACTGAACCCCACTGAGACACGGGAGCAAGTGTCTCTTTCCGTGTGGACGGCACTTCCGAACTACAACTGGCTGTGTTGAAGCCCAGGAAATAGGAGGGTGTAGGCAGAGGCCTACTGAATTTTGAATGAGGTGACAGCAGGAGAGACTGCCATCCACACAGCAGGGGATCAGCTGACGTTACTGAACCCCACTGAGACACGGGAGCAAGTGTCTCTTTCCGTGTGGACGGCACTTCCGAACTACAACTGGCTGTGTTGAAGCCCAGGAAATAGGAGGGTGTAGGCAGAGGCCTACTGAATTTTGAATGAGGTGACAGCAGGAGAGACTGCCATCCACACAGCAGGGGATCAGCTGACGTTACTGAACCCCACTGAGACACGGGAGCAAGTATCTCTTTCCGTGTGGACGGCACTTCCGAACTACAACTGGCTGTGTTGAAGCCCAGGAAATAGGAGGGTGTAGGCAGAGGCCTACTGTATTTTGAATGAGTTTACAGCAGGAGAGACTGCCATCCACACAGCAGGGGATCAGCTGACGTTACTGAACCCCACTGAGACACGGGAGCAAGTGTCTCTTTCCGTGTGGACGGCACTTCCGAACTACAACTGGCTGTGTTGAAGCCCAGGAAATAGGAGGGTGTAGGCAGAGGCCTACTGAATTTTGAATGAGGTGACAGCAGGAGAGACTGCCATCCACACAGCAGGGGATCAGCTGACGTTACTGAACCCCACTGAGACACGGGAGCAAGTATCTCTTTCCGTGTGGACGGCACTTCCGAACTACAACTGGCTGTGTTGAAGCCCAGGAAATAGGAGGGTGTAGGCAGAGGCCTACTGAATTTTGAATGAGGTGACAGCAGGAGAGACTGCCATCCACACAGCAGGGGATCAGCTGACGTTACTGAACCCCACTGAGACACGGGAGCAAGTATCTCTTTCCGTGTGGACGGCACTTCCGAACTACAACTGGCTGTGTTGAAGCCCAGGAAATAGGAGGGTGTAGGCAGAGGCCTACTGTATTTTGAATGAGTTTACAGCAGGAGAGACTGCCATCCACACAGCAGGGGATCAGCTGACGTTACTGAACCCCACTGAGACACGGGAGCAAGTGTCTCTTTCCGTGTGGACGGCACTTCCGAACTACAACTGGCTGTGTTGAAGCCCAGGAAATAGGAGGGTGTAGGCAGAGGCCTACTGTATTTTGAATGAGTTTACAGCAGGAGAGACTGCCATCCACACAGCAGGGGATCAGCTGACGTTACTGAACCCCACTGAGACACGGGAGCAAGTGTCTCTTTCCGTGTGGACGGCACTTCCGAACTACAACTGGCTGTGTTGAAGCCCAGGAAATAGGAGGGTGTAGGCAGAGGCCTACTGAATTTTGAATGAGGTGACAGCAGGAGAGACTGCCATCCACACAGCAGGGGATCAGCTGACGTTACTGAACCCCACTGAGACACGGGAGCAAGTATCTCTTTCCGTGTGGACGGCACTTCCGAACTACAACTGGCTGTGTTGAAGCCCAGGAAATAGGAGGGTGTAGGCAGAGGCCTACTGAATTTTGAATGAGGTGACAGCAGGAGAGACTGCCATCCACACAGCAGGGGATCAGCTGACGTTACTGAACCCCACTGAGACACGGGAGCAAGTGTCTCTTTCCGTGTGGACGGCACTTCCGAACTACAACTGGCTGTGTTGAAGCCCAGGAAATAGGAGGGTGTAGGCAGAGGCCTACTGTATTTTGAATGAGTTTACAGCAGGAGAGACTGCCATCCACACAGCAGGGGATCAGCTGACGTTACTGAACCCCACTGAGACACGGGAGCAAGTATCTCTTTCCGTGTGGACGGCACTTCCGAACTACAACTGGCTGTGTTGAAGCCCAGGAAATAGGAGGGTGTAGGCAGAGGCCTACTGTCTTTGTAATGCGGAGACAGCAGGAGAGACTGCCATCTCCACAGCAGGGGAACAGCTGGCAGTGCTGAACCCCACTAACACTTGAACGAATGTGTTTGGCTCTGTGGAGACGACACTTCTGAACACCAACTGACGCTGTTGGAGCCCAGGATTAGGCGAGGAGCAGGCTGGGGCCTACTGGATTTTGGCAGGTGAAGGCAGCAGGAGACTTGCCATCTCCACAGCAGGGGAACAGCTGGCAGTGCTGAACCCCACTAACACTTGAACGAATGTGTTTGGTTCTGTGGAGACGACACTTCTGAACACCAACTGACGCTGTTGGAGCCCAGGATTAGGCGAGGAGCAGGCTGGGGCCTACTGGATTTTGGCAGGTGAAGGCAGCAGGAGACTTGCCATCTCCACAGCAGGGGAACAGCTGGCAGTGCTGAACCCCACTAACACTTGAACGAATGTGTTTGGTTCTGTGGAGACGACACTTCTGAACACCAACTGACGCTGTTGGAGCCCAGGATTAGGCGAGGAGCAGGCTGGGGCCTACTGGATTTTGGCAGGTGAATGCAGCAGGAGACTTGCCATCTCCACAGCAGGGGAACAGCTGGCAGTGCTGAACCCCACTAACACTTGAACGAACGTGTTTGGCTCTGTGGAGACAACACTTCTGAACACCAACTGACGCTGTTGGAGCCCAGGATTAGGCGAGGAGCAGGCTGGGGCCTACTGGATTTTGGCAGGTGAAGGCAGCAGGAGACTTGCCATCTCCACAGCAGGGGAACAGCTGGCAGTGCTGAACCCCACTAACACTTGAACGAATGTGTTTGGTTCTGTGGAGACGACACTTCTGAACACCAACTGACGCTGTTGGAGCCCAGGATTAGGCGAGGAGCAGGCTGGGGCCTACTGGATTTTGGCAGGTGAAGGCAGCAGGAGACTTGCCATCTCCACAGCAGGGGAACAGCTGGCAGTGCTGAACCCCACTAACACTTGAACGAATGTGTTTGGTTCTGTGGAGACGACACTTCTGAACACCAACTGACGCTGTTGGAGCCCAGGATTAGGCGAGGAGCAGGCTGGGGCCTACTGGATTTTGGCAGGTGAATGCAGCAGGAGACTTGCCATCTCCACAGCAGGGGAACAGCTGGCAGTGCTGAACCCCACTAACACTTGAACGAACGTGTTTGGCTCTGTGGAGACAACACTTCTGAACACCAACTGACGCTGTTGGAGCCCAGGATTAGGCGAGGAGCAGGCTGGGGCCTACTGGATTTTGGCAGGTGAAGGCAGCAGGAGACTTGCCATCTCCACAGCAGGGGAACAGCTGGCAGTGCTGAACCCCACTAACACTTGAACGAATGTGTTTGGTTCTGTGGAGACGACACTTCTGAACACCAACTGACGCTGTTGGAGCCCAGGATTAGGCGAGGAGCAGGCTGGGGCCTACTGGATTTTGGCAGGTGAATGCAGCAGGAGACTTGCCATCTCCACAGCAGGGGAACAGCTGGCAGTGCTGAACCCCACTAACACTTGAACGAACGTGTTTGGCTCTGTGGAGACAACACTTCTGAACACCAACTGACGCTGTTGGAGCCCAGGATTAGGCGAGGAGCAGGCTGGGGCCTACTGGATTTTGGCAGGTGAAGGCAGCAGGAGACTTGCCATCTCCACAGCAGGGGAACAGCTGGCAGTGCTGAACCCCACTAACACTTGAACGAATGTGTTTGGTTCTGTGGAGACGACACTTCTGAACACCAACTGACGCTGTTGGAGCCCAGGATTAGGCGAGGAGCAGGCTGGGGCCTACTGGATTTTGGCAGGTGAAGGCAGCAGGAGACTTGCCATCTCCACAGCAGGGGAACAGCTGGCAGTGCTGAACCCCACTAACACTTGAACGAATGTGTTTGGTTCTGTGGAGACGACACTTCTGAACACCAACTGACGCTGTTGGAGCCCAGGATTAGGCGAGGAGCAGGCTGGGGCCTACTGGATTTTGGCAGGTGAATGCAGCAGGAGACTTGCCATCTCCACAGCAGGGGAACAGCTGGCAGTGCTGAACCCCACTAACACTTGAACGAACGTGTTTGGCTCTGTGGAGACAACACTTCTGAACACCAACTGACGCTGTTGGAGCCCAGGATTAGGCGAGGAGCAGGCTGGGGCCTACTGGATTTTGGCAGGTGAAGGCAGCAGGAGACTTGCCATCTCCACAGCAGGGGAACAGCTGGCAGTGCTGAACCCCACTAACACTTGAACGAATGTGTTTGGTTCTGTGGAGACGACACTTCTGAACACCAACTGACGCTGTTGGAGCCCAGGATTAGGCGAGGAGCAGGCTGGGGCCTACTGGATTTTGGCAGGTGAATGCAGCAGGAGACTTGCCATCTCCACAGCAGGGGAACAGCTGGCAGTGCTGAACCCCACTAACACTTGAACGAACGTGTTTGGCTCTGTGGAGACGACACTTCTGAACACCAACTGACGCTGTTGGAGCCCAGGATTAGGCGAGGAGCAGGCTGGGGCCTACTGGATTTTGGCAGGTGAATGCAGCAGGAGACTTGCCATCTCCACAGCAGGGGAACAGCTGGCAGTGCTGAACCCCACTAACACTTGAACGAACGTGTTTGGCTCTGTGGAGACGACACTTCTGAACACCAACTGACGCTGTTGGAGCCCAGGATTAGGCGAGGAGCAGGCTGGGGCCTACTGGATTTTGGCAGGTGAAGGCAGCAGGAGACTTGCCATCTCCACAGCAGGGGAACAGCTGGCAGTGCTGAACCCCACTAACACTTGAACGAATGTGTTTGGCTCTGTGGAGACGACACTTCTGAACACCAACTGACGCTGTTGGAGCCCAGGATTAGGCGAGGAGCAGGCTGGGGCCTACTGGATTTTGGCAGGTGAAGGCAGCAGGAGACTTGCCATCTCCACAGCAGGGGAACAGCTGGCAGTGCTGAACCCCACTAACACTTGAACGAATGTGTTTGGCTCTGTGGAGACGACACTTCTGAACACCAACTGACGCTGTTGGAGCCCAGGATTAGGCGAGGAGCAGGCTGGGGCCTACTGGATTTTGGCAGGTGAAGGCAGCAGGAGACTTGCCATCTCCACAGCAGGGGAACAGCTGGCAGTGCTGAACCCCACTAACACTTGAACGAATGTGTTTGGCTCTGTGGAGACGACACTTCTGAACACCAACTGACGCTGTTGGTGCCCAGGATTACGCATGCCGCATGCAGAGGCCAATGGGCAGCGGTTTTTATGGAGGTTGTGGACTACTACTGATTCTAACCATGCTCCACTTAGGCCTCTGGCTCCACTGTCTCTACTATTTACCCTGGCCTCCAACCCCGCCAGCTACATCTCTGAAGTGGCGTCAGCACAATCTACACTTGTTCCTGTGTTACTGGTGCTCAGTCCCATCAGTTGATCCCCTGATGTTTGTCCGGCAAGTTCGCCAGCTCTGTCCTCATTCCCACTACTGGTTATGGGAATGTGGACAGAGCAGGAGACCTTGCCGGACACACATCAGGGGATAAACTGATGGGACTGAGCCACAGGAACACAGGAACAAGTGTAGATTGTGCTGACGCCACTTCAGAGATGTAGATGGCGGGGTTGGAGGTCAGGGGAAATAGTAGAGACAGTGGAGCCAGAGACCTAAGTTGGGCACGGTTAAAAATCAGTAGTGGTTTGAATGTTGATGGAGCTGGTGACTCTGCCGTCCACACAGCAGGGGATCAGCTGGCATTACTGAACCCCAGTAACACAGGAGCTAGTGTGTTTCTCTGTGCAGACGACACATCTGAGCGACAACTGGCTGTGTTGAAGCACAGGGATTATAGTTCAGGTGGTAGAAAAATGAACACACCAGCAGACCTGGATACAGTTGCCAACCACTAATTTAGTCTGTAAGAGGAATGGCAAAGTCTTTGGAGATCCAGGCCTTGTTCATTTTCAGAAAAGTCAGCCGGTCAACATTATCGGAAGATAGTCGCGTGCGACGGTCTGTTAGTACACCACCTGCGGCACTAAAGACACGTTCCGATAATACACTGGCAGCAGGGCAAGCCAGCACCTCCAATGCATACTGGCTAAGCTCTGGCCATGTATCCAGCTTAGAGACCCAAAACTTGAAGGGGGAAGAGCCATCTGGGAGTACAGCGACAGGGCAAGACATGTAGTCTGACACCATCTGACGGAAGCGTTGCCTCCTGCTGACTCGAGGCGTCGCTGATGGTGTAGACAATTGTGGTGGACACACAAAACTTTGCCACATTTGGGCCATAGTGGTCTTGCCTTGTGCTGCGGCACTGCCTCTGCTCCCTCTTTGTGCAGAGTTTCCTCCACTGCCTCGACGCACAGAGCTGCTTTGTAAAGCACTTGCAACAATGCTGTCGGGTGGAATGGAAAACATTATGGACTGCACCAGTGACTCTTCGTACTCCCGCATTTTACGCTCCCGGTTCAACGTTGGTATGAGCCTTTGTACGCTGTCCCGGTAGCGAGGATCTAGGAGGGTGTACACCCAATAATCAGCCGAGACGAGAATGTGGGCGATGCGGCGGTCGTTTCTCAGGCACTGCAGCATGAAATCAACCATGTGCTGCAGACTCCCAACTGCCAAAGAACCGCTGTCCCCTGTTTGAGGCGTGACCTCGACCTGCTCTGCATCACCCCACCCTCGCTGTACATACTGAGTAGAGGTTTGTGTACCTCCCTCCTCTGGAGAGATGTCTTCCTCCTCCATCGACTCCTCCTCATCCTCCTCACAAAGTGTCCCCTGCCTAGCCCTTTGTGAGGAAACACGTAGCGCAGACTGTCCAGAAGCAGATGGCATTTGGGACTCCTCATCCTCCACCTCTTCTGAAACCTCATCCCTTAGTGCTTGCAGTGTTTGTTGAAGCAGGCAGATAAGGGGGACAGTCATGCTGACTAGTGCATCATCTGCACTCGCCATCCGCGTGGATTCATCGAAGGCACGCAAAACGAGGCAGATGTCCTTCATAGAGGCCCACTCAATGGTGCTGAAGTGTGAACGGCGCACAGTGCGACTTGTTTGCGCCTGATGCAGCTGGTACTCCATGACTGCTGCCTGCTGCTCACACAACCGCTCCAACATATGTAACGTTGAATTCCACCGGGTGGGTAGGTCACATATGATGCGATGTTCTGGAAGGCCAAATCGTCGCTGCAGAGCAGCGAGGCGCGATCTTGCCGTGCTGGAACGTCGCAAGTGAGCGCACTCTATGCGGACCTTGTGCAACAGTGCATCAAGATCCGGATAGTCCCTCAGAAAGCTCTGCACGACCAAGTTAAGAACATGTGCCAGACATGGGATGTGTGTGAGGTTGCCTAGGCCAAGAGCTGCCACCAGATTTCGGCCATTGTCACACACTACCAAGCCCGGCTGGAGATTCGCTGGCCCAAACCACACATCGCTCTCCAGCTTGATAGCATTCCAGAGCTCCTGCGCTGTGTGGCTTCGATTCCCCAAAGAAATTAATTTGAGTACAGCCTGTTGACGTTTGGCCACGGCTGTGCTCATATCGGTCGTAACAGGCTCCTGCTCTGCTGTTTCTGAGGAACTTGAGTAGGAGGAGGAGTCTATGTGTACAGACTGGAGTCCTGCAATCCGTGGCGTTGGAAGAACACGTACAGCGCCACTCTCCAGATCCGTACCCGGCTCCACAACATTGACCCAGTGGGCAGTGAGGGAAAGGTATCGTCCCTGTCCATGGTTACTGGTCCACGCATCGGTGGTCAGGTGGACCTTGCTACTAACGGCGTTTAGTAGCGCATGTTTTATTTTGCCCTCAACATGTTTCTGCAGGGCAGGGACGGCTCGCCTGCTGAAATAAAAGCGGCTGGGCACGTTGTATTGGGGGACTGCCAATGCCATTAAGTCCCGGAAGGTGTCAGTGTCCACCAGCCTGAATGACAGCATTTCAACTGCCAGAAGTTTGGCAATGCCAGCATTCAGAGACTGTGCTCGGGGATGGTTTGCCGAGTAAGGGCGCCTTTTATCCCATGCCTGTGCTACCGATGGCTGTGATGGATGGGAACGTGCTGTTATGGGTGGAATCTGACAGGGTCTCCGGACAACAGTGGCAGAGGTTCTTCCTTGGCGATCCTGTGAGGAAGCCGAACCAGCAGTGTGTGAGCTGGAGGAAGAGGGCCCAACACGAACTGAAGAGGTGGTAGGTGGTGCTGTACGTTGGCCTACGTCTTGAGGGTGTCTATGCAACTCCAACTCGTGCTTGGTGCGCACATGTTTCCACATATTTGTGGTATTGAGGTTGCTGACATTTCTCCCTCTTTTGACTCTCTGATGACACAGCTTGCATTTGACAAAGCAAATGTCATCTGCAACTGTGTCAAAAAAGGACCACGCACTGCAACTCTTGTGAGCGCCCGGTTTGCCTTTGGAAGGAGGAATGCTCCTAACGGGTGCCGAAGTGGAGGGTACAGGCAACCAAGTCTTCCCCCTCCCTCTGCCTCCTGTTTTGGCCGGTAGGGGAATCTCTTCCTCCGAGCTGCTCCCACCACCTTCCTGTTGCTCACGCCATGATGGGTCAAGGACCTCATCATCTTCCCTCCCCTCTTCAAACAGCTGCTTCTCCGGGGTTGTCTCGCCAGCACCGTACGCACCAGAAAGTGGCAACTGAGTCTCGTCATCATCTGATGCGTACTGAGGTGTGCTGACCATAGGCACTGGCCCACTCGCCTCTTCAGATTCAGAGGGACAAAGAAGTTGCGCATCACTGCATACTCCCTCTTCTTCACATTCAGGAATGCTGCTTGGCTGGCCCCCTCTTTCCAAGCCAACAGATTCCGAGAACAGAAGTAGAGATTGTGATGGCTCCTGTCCATGTCTCTCTGACTGCCTGGGCACTTTGGCAGGTGGTGAAGAGACAGATGGTTGCTCTTCGGTGCTCTGACCCTGAGAGGATGCGGAAGTAATTGAAGTCGATGCGTTAGCTGCCATCCATCCGACAACGGCTTCAATTTGTTCCTCCCGCAGCAGTGGGGTACGTTGAGGTCCTACAAAGCTGCGCATAAAGGACTGTTGCCTGCTAAAACTGGGGGATGCTGATCCACTGGTGCCCGCAGCAGGCCCAGAATCCCCACGTCCTCTACCTGTAGAATCCCCACGTCCTCTCCCTGCAGAATCCCCACGTCCTCTCCCTGCTGAAACTCCACGCCCACGCCCACGCCCCCGCGCCTTACTCCCTGCCTTCTTCATCTTGCAAGACTGCTTAAGATAGGCAAAAAAGGACAAAGGGGGGCCTTAGTGTGCTTATTCCTGAACAGCTGGTTACAGGTACAAGAAACACTAATTTTATGAAGTGTGTGTGTGTGGACTAGACTTTAATAGGAGCTGATGTGGCCTACACAAGTTCAAAATGTAGTGTTTGGTGAACTTTTTATGTGGTTTCTTTGTTTGAAACAAACTCAAAGTATGAGAACAAAGAATTGAAACTGATAGTATCACCAACTTTTTGGAGCTATTACAATGCAGGCAGGTAACCTACAATGCAAAAGATGAGGCTCCAAAAAAATTGGGTAATACTAATCTGGCTGCGCCGGCAGGGCACAAGCCAGAAAAAAAGGCTCCTCTATCTACTCCTATATAGTGTTTGCAACCAACCAATGTTGATGGATACGGATGGATGCACACTAATAGGAGAAGAAAAAATGAGCTGCACTCAGAGACAAATATGTGTGAGGCAGTGACGCACGTTGAGCGTCCTACAACCAGACGTAGCTGCAGGACACTCTACTCAGCGTGAGCTGCACTCACACACAGTCAGAGACCTCTCAGACAGCCGTCAACAGTGCAGCTAAGTGGGCACTGGCACTGACAGGCTGCAGAAAGGCTCCGCTGTGTACTCCTATATAGTGTTTGCAACCACCGTAGATGGAGACGGATGGATGCACACTAATAGAAGAAAAAATGAGCTGCACTCAAATAAAAATATGTGTGAGGCAGTGACGCACGCTGAGCGTCCTACAGCCAGACGTAGCTGCAGGACACACTACTCAGCGTGAGCTGCACTCACACACAGTCAGAGACCTCTCAGACAGCCGTGAACAGTGCAGCAAAGTGGACACTAGCACTGAAAGGCTGCAGAAAGGCTCCGCTGTCTACTACTAGTGTTTGCAACCAACGTATATGGATACGGATGGAAGCACACTAGATTGAAATTATTTAAAAAATGCAGCTCAAAAAATAAAAGATGTATGAGGCAGCAGTGATCACACTGGGTGGCCTACAGCCTGACGTGGCTGCAGGACCCACTCCACAGCGTGAGCTGCACTCACACAGCCCTTGCAGACAGCTGTGAAAACAGCGCTGCTAGGGAAAAGCAAGCTACAGTGGTGGTTTATGTAGCCTGGATAAAGCACAATATTGTTTTTAGAATCGCTATTTCTAACTGTCCCTCACAGTCTTCTACAGCAGCCTGTCCCTAACTGAATTCACAGCAGAGTGACCAGAAATGGCGGCTGCGGTGGCTTTTATAGTGCATCATGACATCATTTCGGCAGCCAATCACAGCCATGCCAATAGTTAACATGCCTACATGCCTAACAGGATGTGCCCACACTTCGGAGGATTCCCATTGGCTTAATCAAAGCAAGCAGGCTCATAGCATGATGGGAACTTCCTATTCCGATTCCGATCCCGGAATCCGATATGAAAAAAGTATCGGAATTAAGTATCGGAATTCCGATACCGCTGATATCGGCCGATACCCGATACTTGCGGTATCGGAATGCTCAACACTACTCTCAAGTGATTAGCATTGCTATACCACTTACAATTCTAAAAGAAATGTTGAGAGATGAAAATGTTGCCCAACATTGCTAGTATGATGGACAGTTCAAAAAACAATTCATGTGGTCGGGGTGACCTGTAAATAGCTCCTTTAATCCTGGGAGATTTTCCGGGTTTCATTTCTTTCTTCTTCTTCCTCCAAGAGCCATAATTTTTCACTTTTCCAGCCATATAGCTTTATGATGGCCTGTTTTTTGAGGATCAAGTTGTATTATTGAATAACATCATTCATTCTGCCACATAGTGTATTGGAAACCGTGAAAAAATTCCAAGTGAGGTGAAATTGCAAAAAAATTGCAATTCCACAATTGTTTTTTGGGCTTTTTATTTACCATGTTCAATATATAGTAAAACTGACATGGCAATATGATTCCCCAGGTCATTATGAGTACGCAGATACCAATAATGTAGAAAAAAACGGAAGTGTGAAAGTAGCCTAAGTGGTGAAAAAAAATCAGAAAATTGTCAAAAAAAATTTTTTCACTTTCTTTTGTCTCCGTTTTCCGAGACTCGGAATTTTGTGATCTGGGGCTGGATGAGGGCTTATTTTTTGCACCCTGAGATGACGTTTTTACTGCTAAGATTTTTGGGTAGATGCGATGTTTTCATCGCCTCTTCTTGCATTTGATTGCAATGATGCGGCAACCAAAAGAGCAAAAGATGGATGAGTAGAACTTGTTTCTTTTATTTTTTTTAAAACTTTTTTTAGTTCTAACTGTATTCAACAGTTCCCTTAGGAGACTTGAAGCTTTGATTGTCTTTATCGCCTGTGCTAAGCATAGGAGTGCTTCAGCACTACTAGGCATAGCAGAAATCACAATCTCCCATGATTGCTACCCATTTGGGCCCCGTGACCATGTGACAGTTGCGCCAATGGGAAGGATAAATGATGCGTTTCTGTTTGTGATTGTTAGGCAGTGTGCCCACGTTGCGTTTTTTTAAGCGTTTCCACAGCGTTTGTGCCGGCTCAGACGCTGCAGAAACGCTTAAAAGAAGCTTCAAATTAATTTGCATGCATTTTTGGCTTTTTGTGCCTATGCATGCGTTTTTAAACTCTCAGGAATCGCTTCGCGGCTAAAAATGCAGCATGCTCGTTAATTTCCGCATTGCTGTGCGTTTTTAGCCTTCCCCAATGTTTCCAGAAAACGCGTCAAAAAACGCGCAAGAAATGTGCGGAAAAAAGACCTTTTCTGGGAAGGGGATCAGTTTCCTGAGCGTTTAAAAACACTAACGTGGGCACATAGCCTTAAATTCCGCTGTCAGAGATTTCCAGTGGCATTTAACTGGTGAACAGCCAAGGGGGATCTCCCATTCATCGGTGGCTGTTGGAAACACTTAATGACTGATTAAAAAAGCCATTAAGTGCGGGGAAAGATGTGCTCTTAGCATGTGAGCCCATATTAAAGATAGGAACACTGCCAATGACGTATATGTAGATGAACAGTTGTGAAGGGTTAACAAAGTGATCAGAGAATTAATCAAAAGATATGTTTGATGAAATATATGCTTGGTATACATTTCAATACTACATTGGTATTCTGATTCTCTGACTTCTTGACCATTTTCCTATTTAACCATTGGATGCTCTCACTAGATTGACATTATGAATGCAGTATGTATATACAGTTATCCATCTTCCACCCATAAAACTCTCTTGTTTCCTTATAAATCATTATTTATTGATATATACTAAAAATAGAATTAGTTGAAAACAAAGGGAAATTGTGATGCTGAGTCACATCTCACAGACAAGTGGATGGGATAGTCAAGGAGTCTGAGGTCAGAAGCCAGGAGGGTACGTCATGAGTAGAAGGAAGAAACAAAGGCATAGTCTCCACTCCATTCAATGTCAGCAAGCAGTTAATCCTGAATGCTACATATGCGTTTTCATCTTAGCAAATATATATGTTAACCAGCTTTTTCAATCTCTGCTCTGAATCAACTCCTGTGTGTCTCCACTCCATTCAATGTCAGCAAGCAGTTAATCCTGAATGCTACATATGTGTTTTCATCTTAGCAAATACAGTGGGGCAAAAAAGTATTTAGTCAGTCAGCAATAGTGCAAGTTCCACCACTTAAAAAGATGAGAGGCGTCTGTAATTTACATCATAGGTAGACCTCAACTATGGGAGACAAACTGAGAAAAAAAAATCCAGAAAATCACATTGTCTGTTTTTTTTTCATTTTATTTGCATATTATGGTGGAAAATAAGTATTTGGTCAGAAACAAGCAATCAAGATTTCTGGCTCTCACAGACCTGTAACTTCTTCTTTAAGAGTCTCCTCTTTCCTCCACTCATTACCTGTAGTAATGGCACCTGTTTAAACTTGTTATCAGTATAAAAAGACACCTGTGCACACTCTCAAACAGTCTGACTCCAAACTCCACTATGGTGAAGACCAAAGAGCTGTCAAAGGACACCAGAAACAAAATTGTAGCCCTGCACCAGGCTGGGAAGACTGAATCTGCAATAGCCAACCAGCTTGGAGTGAAGAAATCAACTGTGGGAGCAATATTTAGAAAATGGAAGACATACAAGACCACTGATAATCTCCCTCGATCTGGTGCTCCACGCAAAATCCCACCCCGTGGGGTCAGAATGATCACAAGAACGGTGAGCAAAAATCCCAGAACCACGCGGGGGGACCTAGTGAATGAACTGCAGAGAGCTGGGACCAATGTAACAAGGCCTACCATAAGTAACACACTACGCCACCATGGACTCAGATCCTGCAGTGCCAGACGTGTCCCACTGCTTAAGCCTGTACATGTCCGGGCCCGTCTGAAGTTTGCTAGAGAGCATTTGGATGATCCAGAGGAGTTTTGGGAGAATGTCCTATGGTCTGATGAAACCAAACTGGAACTGTTTGGTAGAAACACAACTTGTCGTGTTTGGAGGAAAAAGAATACTGAGTTGCATCCATCAAACACCATACCTACTGTAAAGCATGGTGGTGGAAACATCATGCTTTGGGGCTGTTTCTCTGCAAAGGGGCCAGGACGACTGATCCGGGTACATGAAAGAATGAATGGGGCCATGTATCGTGAGATTTTGAGGGCAAACCTCCTTCCATCAGCAAGGGCATTGAAGATGAAACGTGGCTGGGTCTTTCAACATGACAATGATCCAAAGCACACCGCCAGGGCAACGAAGGAGTGGCTTCGTAAGAAGCATTTCAAGGTCCTGGAGTGGCCTAGCAAGTCTCCAGATCTCAACCCTATAGAAAACCTTTAGAGGGAGTTGAAAGACCCTGTTGCCAAGCGACAAGCCAAAAACATCACTGCTCTAGAGGAGATCTCCATGGAGAACAGTGTGTGGCAACCTTGTGAAGACTTACAGAAAACGTTTGACCTCTGTCATTGCCAACAAAGGATATATCACAAAGTATTGAGATGAAATTTTGTTTCTGACCAAATACTTATTTTCCACCATAATATGCAAATAAAATGAAAAAAAACAGACAATGTGATTTTCTGGATTTTTTTTTCTCAGTTTGTCTCCCATAGTTGAGGTCTACCTATGATGTAAAGACGCCTCTCATCTTTTTAAGTGGTGGAACTTGCACTATTGCTGACTGACTAAATACTTTTTTGCCCCACTGTATATATGTTAACCAGCTTTTTCAATGTCTGCTCTGAATCAACTCCTGTGTGTCTCCACTTCATTCAATGTCAGCAAGCAGTTAATCCTGAATGCTACATATGTGTTTTCATCTTAGAAAGTATATATCTGGTAACCAGCTTTTTCAATCTCTGCTCTGAATCAACTCTTGTGTGTCTCCACTCCATTCAATGTCAGCAAGCAGTTAATCCTGAATGCTACATATGTGTTTTCATCTTAGCCAGTATATATATGGTATATAGTTATTTCAACTTACTCTGCTTGTTCCCTTATGTTGTGAGTTCAAGTAACTTTTCAAAGTGCTTTATGATCCATGTAGTGCTGGACATTTGTTTATCTGGCCACAACATTTATTTTAGGTCCTGCTTTCTCAGTTTTAGTTTGATTGATTGGTAACGAGGAAAAAAAAGAAAAAAAAAGACAAGATCTGAGAACTAGCCTGCTATATATTCAGACCTAGCTTGGGGGAGCATTTATGCAGGGGGGCATTTATGCACATTTAATCGAAGTACATTTGATCAAAGAATGAGGCAGTTTTAACATGGCTGTTAGACAGGGCAGGAGACAGGTAAGACTTTTATATTCATCTACTCCCTGTACATTTGGATTGCAACAAATATATACCATATGCATTTGTGTAATTTATATCCTGGACACTGCATTCACACACATCCACCGCCCTGACATTAATTCTCTACACTCCATCCATATTGGCCCCTCACTCCTTTCCTCTCCTATGTATAGCACTCATGCTCTTTTCACATTGTTAAATTGCACAGATCCAGTCAGTCCCACCATCCAAAATAAGAGACGCTCCCACAAATCACTTAACCATCTACTCACTCTTTCTATCCTCCTCCTAGTCACAGGAGACATTGCTCCCAACCCTGGTCCCCCATGTTATAAAAAGTCAAACGCCCCAACTGCTACACTCAGAAACCTCTCTAATCTTATTAATATTCCCTGCATGCCTTCTGTCTCTCTTAATTGTGCCCTTTGGAATTCTCGCTCAGTGTGTAATAAACTCTCCTTCATCCATGACTTCTTCATTTCAAATTCGCTTAACCTCCTGGCTCTTACTGAAACCTTGATCCAGCAGTCAGACACTACCGCTGATGCTGCTCTTTCATATGGGGGATTACACTTTTCTCATGCCCCAAGATCCGACAAAAGAGCAGGTGGAGGTGTTGGTCTGTTCCTATCACGCAAATGTACCTTTCAGGTTATCCCTTAAGTACCCTCACTTGTTTTCCCTTCTTTTGAGGTCCATGCTGTCAAACTCTACACCCCCTTCTCCATGCAAGTGGTGGTGGTGTATCGTCCTCCCAGCCCCTCCCATCATTTTCTAGATAATTTTGCCACTTGGCTTCCACATTTTCTCTCCTGTGACACCCCTACCCTCATCATGGGCGATTTCAACATCCCCATTGCTCTTCCCCTCTCCCCATCTGCTACCCACCTTTTACCCTCCTCGTTTGGCCTTTTGCAGCTTACTAATTCTCCAACGCATGAAGATGGAGACTCCCTCGACTTAGTCTTCTCCAGGCTTTGTGCAGTGGATGATTTTGCAAACTCCCCTCTCCCACTCTCTGACCACAACCTTCTTTCATTCTCTATCAAGAACTGCCAGGCTGCTCAAGTCACCCTCACTGTCCATACTTCTAGAATCATACAGGACATTAGCACCCATAAACTTATGAAGAACTTGCAGTCATCATTGGTCCCTATCTCCTCCCTCTCATGTCCTGATTCTGCACTGAAGCAATACAATGAAACACTTCAAAGTGCCCTGGATGAATTTGCACCTTCTATACATAGAACAACACGACACAGACAGCGACACCCCCTGGCACACCTTGCAAACACGTTTCCTGCAGCGGTGCTCCTGGTGTGCCAAACATCTGTGGAGAAAATCCAATCTACACGAAGATTTCATCCATTATAAGTTTATGCTTAGAACATACAACACTGCCCTTCACCTCTTCAAACAAACCTATTTCAACACCCTCATCACCTCACTGTCCAATAATCCTAAACGTCTCTTTGACACTTTTCATTCCCTGCTCAACCCAAGAGTGCAGGCTGTTGTGAATTCTCTTTGTGGCCTACCTCTGGTCACTGCTGAAGGTGGTGGAGCTGATCAGGTTGACAGAGGGGTTGCGAGTTCTCTTTCTGGGTTCCCTCTGGTGGTTACTGGAGGTAATGGAGCTGATCTGATTAACAGAGGCTTGCCACCTGATAATGAGGACGACGATTGGAGATCTGGGGTTTCAGACTGGATTTAAGACAGCCGACTCCCTCTATCCCTGCTGATTTTTTCCTGCCTCCTGAGGTCTTAGTTTCCAGTTCAGTCCCTGCATGCTCAGCTAAGTGTTCTTTTGCTATTCTGTTCACATATGATCTGGTTTTGTCTATTTCAGTTTTGTGTGGGTCAGCCAGCTCTGACTGGGCCTGTGTTGAATCACCATCCATATGTTACTGCTTGTGCCAGTTTGTTTTTGCCCCTTATTAGATTTGCCTCTTTTTGCTCAGCTTTCAGAATATACCAGAGTGCTGGTATAGTGGGCGAAGTCGTGCGACTTCAGTATTTTTGCATCAGACATGTTGGACCTTTTTGCAGGGTTTTTTGCATGATTGCAGTGTCTTTCCTTTCCTGTCCTGTCTAGTCAGTGTGGGCCCCATCGTTTACTCAGTCTATTTTCCTACCTGCATTTGTGTTTTCATCTTGACTCACCGACAATATATGCTTGGGAGCTATCTATTCCTTTGGGGTCTGCTCTGGGGCAGTTTAGTTATCCCCTTTCATGCTTTAGGCTTAGTTAGCTCTCCGGCTGTGCCGAGGCATCTAGGATCATCGTAGGCACGCTCCAGAGCTACTGCTAGTTGTGTGGATAGGATCAGGAGTCTGCAATCTGCTTAGTTACCAACCTCTCTGGTTTTCTGTGGCTTAGCTTGGGCTTGCTCTCCTCCTCGGTGACACAATCATAACAGAATCACCAGCCAAACCACAGCCTCTAGGGTACGCAAAAGAAGGAAAGAATTGTAATAAAAAAAAAAGAAAAGATGTCAGAATTTTTTTATTTATTTTTTCCTCTTTTTCTCTGGGGCCGTAGGAGGATTTTTTTTTTCTTTAACGGAGATTAAGCAATTGTCTGGTCGTGTTGAGCAGCTCGCTGCTGAAGTGCGGGGAATTGCTGCCTATCTCGCGCATTCATCTGCTGTTGAACCAAAAATTCCTACTCCTGATATGTTTTCTGGGGATCGGTCTAAATTTTTGAATTTTAAGAATAATTGTAAACTATTTCTTGCCTTGAAGCCTAACTCATCAGGGAGCTCTGTGCAGCAGGTTAAAATTGTCATCTCCTTGCTGTGCAGCGATCCCCCAGATTGGGCTTTTTCTCTGACACCTGGAGATCCTATTCTGACTAATGTGGATGCATTTTTTCAAGCCTTGGGGTTGTTGTATGATGAACCTAATGCTATTGATCAAGCTGAGAAAACTTTGTTAGTATTGAACCAGTGGAGGATTCTGCAGAGTTATATTGTCAAAAATTCCAAAAGTGGGCGGTCCTTACTAAATGCAATGACGATGCCCTAGCAGCTCTCTTTCGGAAGGGTTTGGCAGAAACCGTAAAAGATGTTATGGTGGGATTTCCTGTTCCCTCTGGTCTTGATGATTCTATGTCATTGGCCATTCAAGTTGATTGGCATTTACTTGAACGTAAAACTACATGAGAGGCGTTGCCGCCTTTTGAACGAACATCTGAACCCATTCAATGTGATAGGATTTTGTCTAGGGCAAAACGTCAGGAGGTTAGAAGGTGTAATAAGCTGTGTTTTTTCTGTGGAGATGCCTCTCATACTATTTCTGTCTGCCCTAAACGAGAAAAACGTTTTGCTCACACTTTTGCCATGTGCAGTGTACAGCCTAAGTTACTTTTAGCAATTACTCTGATCTGTTCTTGTCTACATTTTCTGCTAAGGCTTTTGTAGATTCAGGAGCAGCTTTGAATCTGATGGATTTAGACTTTGCTAAACGTTGTGGTTTTCCCATGACACCCCTGTGGACTCCTTTCCCTTTGAGGGGTATTGATGCTACTCCTTTGGCGGAGAATAAACCCCAATTTTGGACCCAGGTGATAATGCGGGTCGCCCCGGACCACCAAGAAAATTGAAAATTTTTGGTGTTGCACAATTTGCATGATACTATTGTTCTGGGTTTTCCCTGGTTGCAAACTCATAATCCAGTTTTGGATTGGAAATCTGTGTCTGTGGTGAGTTGGGGTTGTCAGTGTGTTCTTAGTGACACTTCTGTTTTTTCTCCTCTCCTCAGTCTCATGATATTCCTAATTATTTGGCTGATTTTTCTGATGTATTTAGTGAGAGTAAGTATGCATCTTTGCCTCCTCATAGTAGTTATGACTGTGCAATTGAGTTAATGCCCGGGTTTAATTTTCCAAGGGTCGGCTTTTCAACTTATCGGTACCCGAACATGAGGCTATGCGATCTAATATCAAGGAGTCATTGGAGAAGAGTCATATTAGACCATCCTTCACCTTTAGGTGCTGGATTTTTTTGTGGCCAAGAAATATGGTTCATTAAGGCCTTTTATTGACTATCGTTCCCTTTACAAAATCACTGTTAAATATCAGTACCCGTTACCAGAGTTGAGCGAAACAGGTCGGTCAGATTCAAAAATCGCCGACTTTCGCCAAAGTCGGGTTACGCCGATCAAAACCAGACCCTAGCGTGAGGTTGGCCATGAGGTCGCCGATCAGCGCGCCAAAGTCACGTTTCAAATTATGCTTTCAGCACCTTTTCTCACCCAATGATGGAGGACGCACACTGTGGGCAACGCGATGACATGCGCAGCGGCCAGCACCATCTTAGAGAAGGGCATTGAAGTGATTGACTGGCTTTATGTGGCGTCACAGTGGGTATAAAAGGCTGTGAACGCCGACCGCCATCTTACTTCTGCCGATCTTACATATAGGGAGAGGTGCTGCTGCTGATTCTGAACAGGGAGAGTGTTAGGAAGGGAAGAAGAATAAAAACTGCTTCTGCTAACAGCGCTTTTCACTGCACAGTTAGTGTGCAGTGAAATGGGAGGATTTATGTTGTGTGCAGCAGCGCTGGTGGTGATTAGGCTGCCTTTTATGGCTACCTGCAAGCTGCATTGCTGTGTGCACACTACTGTTCAAACTGCTTTTTTCAAAGCACTCCAAATTTTATTATTTTGTCCTGGTGAGTAGTGTTGAGTAGAGTTGAGCGAAACGGGTCGAAAAAATTCAAAAGTCACCGACTTTTGGCAAAGTCGGGTTTCATGAAACGAAACCCGACCCTAGGATGAGGTCGGCCACGAGGTCGGCGACTTACGCGCCAAAGTCGCGTTTCAAAAGTTTGTTTTGCGCTCTTTTTCAGCCAATCAGGATCCACGGACACTGTGGGCAACGTGATGACATAGGCACGGGTCACCACCATCTTTCAGAAGGGCATGCAAGTGATTGGCTTGCTTTGGTGGGCGTCACAGGGGGTATAAAAGGGCGTGCACGCCGACCGCCATCTTACTTCTGCCGATCTTAGCATAGGGAGAGGTTGCTGCTGATTCTGTAGGGAGAGCATTAGGCAGGGAAGAAGACAAAAAAACTGCTTCTGCTGCTAGCGATTTGGCCTGCACAACACACCAGTCACTGTGTGTGCAGTGCAAGGGGAGGCTATATAGTGGTGTATCAGTGGTGTTGGTTGTTGGGCTGCCTTCTAAGGCTTCCTGACAGGCTGGCATTGCTGTTTACCCACAGCTCCACAAACTGCTTTTTTAAAAGCAATCCAATCTCCCTTATCCTCTAGTCACTTTGGTCACAGCTGTGCCATCGAGCCTGTCACATAGCGCTCAGATATTCATTGGGCCTCACACAATCCAAAAGTGTCCAGTGTCCAAAAGTGTGTGCAGATATTCAAAATCTCCCTTATCCTCTAGTCACTTTTGTCACAGCAGTGCCATCGAGCCTGTCACATAGCGCTGAGATATCAGTGGGCCTCACACAATCCAAAAGTGTCCAGTGTCCAAAAGTGTGTGCAGATATTCAAAATCTCCCTTATCCTCTAGTCACTTAGGTCACAGCAGTGCCATCGAGCCTGTCACATAGCGCTGAGATAACAGTGGGCCTCACACAATCCAAAAGTGTCCACTGTCCAAAAGTGTGTGCAGATATTCAAAATCTCCCTTATCCTCTAGTCACTTTTGTCACAGCAGTGCCATCGAGCCTGTCACATAGCGCTGAGATATCAGTGGGCCTCACACAATCCAAATGTGTCCAGTGTCCAAAAGTGTGTGCAGATATTCAAAATCTCCCTTATCCTCTAGTCACTTTTGTCACAGCAGTGCCATCGAGCCTGTCACATAGCGCTGAGATATCAGTGGGCCTCACACAATCCAAAAGTGTCCACTGTCCAAAAGTGTGTGCAGATATTCAAAATCTCCCTTATCCTCTAGTCACTTTTGTCACAGCAGTGCCATCGAGCCTGTCACATAGCGCTGAGATAACAGTGGGCCTCACACAATCCAAAAGTGTCCAGTGTCCAAAAGTGTGTGCAGATATTCAAAATCTCCCTTATCCTCTAGTCACTTTTGTCACAGCAGTGCCATCGAGCCTGTCACATAGCGCTGAGATATCAGTGGGCCTCACACAATCCAAAAGTGTCCAGTGTCCAAAAGTGTGTGCAGATATTCAAAATCTCCCTTATCCTCTAGTCACTTAGGTCACAGCAGTGCCATCGAGCCTGTCACATAGCGCTGAGATAACAGTGGGCCTCACACAATCCAAAAGTGTCCAGTGTCCAAAAGTGTGTGCAGATATTCAAAATCTCCCTTATCCTCTAGTCACTTTTGTCACAGCAGTGCCATCGAGCCTGTCACATAGCGCTGAGATATCAGTGGGCCTCACACAATCCAAATGTGTCCAGTGTCCAAAAGTGTGTGCAGATATTCAAAATCTCCCTTATCCTCTAGTCACTTAGGTCACAGCAGTGCCATCGAGCCTGTCACATAGCGCTGAGATAACAGTGGGCCTCACACAATCCAAAAGTGTCCACTGTCAAAAAGTGTGTGCAGATATTCAAAATCTCCCTTATCCTCTAGTCACTTTTGTCACAGCAGTGCCATCGAGCCTGTCACATAGCGCTGAGATATCAGTGGGCCTCACACAATCCAAAAGTGTCCAGTGTCCAAAAGTGTGTGCAGATATTCAAAATCTCCCTTATCCTCTAGTCACTTTTGTCACAGCAGTGCCATCGAGCCTGTCACATAGCGCTGAGATATCAGTGGGCCTCACACAATCCAAAAGTGTCCAGTGTCCAAAAGTGTGTGCAGATATTCAAAATCTCCCTTATCCTCTAGTCACTTTTGTCACAGCAGTGCCATCGAGCCTGTCACATAGCGCTGAGATATCAGTGGGCCTCACACAATCCAAATGTGTCCAGTGTCCAAAAGTGTGTGCAGATATTCAAAATCTCCCTTATCCTCTAGTCACTTAGGTCACAGCAGTGCCATCGAGCCTGTCACATAGCGCTGAGATAACAGTGGGCCTCACACAATCCAAAAGTGTCCACTGTCCAAAAGTGTGTGCAGATATTCAAAATCTCCCTTATCCTCTAGTCACTTTTGTCACAGCAGTGCCATCGAGCCTGTCACATAGCGCTGAGATATCAGTGGGCCTCACACAATCCAAAAGTGTCCAGTGTCCAAAAGTGTGTGCAGATATTCAAAATCTCCCTTATCCTCTAGTCACTTTTGTCACAGCAGTGCCATCGAGCCTGTCACATAGCGCTGAGATATCAGTGGGCCTCACACAATCCAAAAGTGTCCAGTGTCCAAAAGTGTGTGCAGATATTCAAAATCTCCCTTATCCTCTAGTCACTTTTGTCACAGCAGTGCCATCGAGCCTGTCACATAGCGCTCAGATATCAGTGGGCCTCACACAATCCAAAAGTGTCCAGTGTCCAAAAGTGTGTGCAGATAATCAAAATCTCCCCTGTCCTATAGACACCTTGTACCTTGTTTTACATTACTATATAGTTTGTTGGATTTTGTCTACATTTCTACCAAAAATGAGGAAGGCTGGTGGAAGAGGCCGTGGAATTGGGCGGGGGTTGGCAGCTGGTAATGATGGTGTTGGTGGTGGATCTGATGGTAGTGGCAAGAGCAAAATAGGACCGAATGCAGGAGGTGCTGACCCTGCGTCATCGTCTGGCTACATAAGGCCTCGAATGCTTAGTTTTCTAGGAGTTGGCAAACCGCTTTTAAAGCCAGAGCATCAGGAAAAAGTTTTGTCTTACATTGCTGACTCAGCCTCCAGCTCTATCGCCTCCTCTTCTTCAGTTGTAAAAAGTAAAAGCACTGAGTCGTCATTGGAGGCTCATGTTCATGAACCACACCTTTCCTTGTGTCCTTCACCCCAACCAAGATTGAAGGATGACGCAGGCCATACTACTGATTACTCCATGGAGCTGTTTTCACATACCATGCCTGGATTATCAAGTGAAATGGTGAATTACCCAGGCCAAGATGAATCTGACATGGAGTGCACTGATGCACAGCCGCTGATGGATGATTCTGCTGGTACATTCACTCAGAGCACTACATTGTCCTCGCAGTGTACAGAGCCAGATTCTGACCCTGATGAGACTCAGGTGCCCCTTCCCGCACACTATACCACCATACACGGTGACACAGAGGAAGGTGCACATGACATAGAAGAGGAGGTGATGGATGACCCAGTTGTTGACCCAGATTGGCATCCATTGGGGGAAGAGGGTGCTGCTTCCAATAGCTCAGATGAGGAGCATCCACAGCAGACATCGACATCACAACAGCTGTTATCTGGCAGGCCCGGAGCACTCCAAAGACAGGTTCCAAACATCAAAAGAGTTGCTGGACAGCTTGTCCAGAGGGTCAAAAGATCACAGCGTGCTAAGCCGCAAAATGTCTGCCAAAGTAGGAAGAGTGCAGTGTGGCACTTTTTTGAACAAAATCCTCATGATCAGGCCAAGGTTATCTGTAAGAAGTGCGCAAAGACCTTTAGCCGAGGGAAAAATCTGAAAAATTTGAATACCAGTTGCATGCTTAGACATTTAACCAGCATGCACTTGCAAGTGTGGACACAACACCAAACCTCAAGTGCCACATGTGCAACTGATCACAACGAAGGTAGTCAGCAACGCTACATTGTTTCCCCCACTGGAAGCCCACCGGTTAGCACAGCAGCAAATGTTGAGGTGTCATTGCAAGACCACAGCAGTCAGGGAATCCCACTGTTATATCAACGAAAGACTGATTCTAGGCCATCAGAAAGAACACCAACTCCATCACCATCATCAACCCTCTCTCAGTCCGCCCTGTCCACCGCTACTTCCACCATATGCAGCTCTCAAGTCCAGCTCACCCTCCCAGACACTATGAGTAGGTCAAGAAAGTACTCAGTCTCTCATCCGCGTACACTGGGTTTGAACGCCCACATTGCCAAACTAATCTCGTTTGAGATGATGCCCTTTCGGTTGGTGGAAAGCACAGCTTTCCGCAAACTCATGGCCTATGCAGTACCACGCTATGACCTACCCAGTCGCCACTTCTTCTCTCGCAAAGCCATCCCAGCCCTCCACCATCATGTGAAAGACCGCATTGTCCATGCACTCAAGCAGTCAGTGAGCGGAAAGGTGCACCTCACAACTGATGCATGGTCCAGTCGGCATGGCCAGGGCCGTTACGTGTCCATCACTGCACACTGGGTTAATGTGGTGGATGCAGGGTCCACAGGGGACAGCGGTGGTGGGACAGTGCTGCCTAGCCCACGGTATAGGAAACAGTTGGCTGTAGGCATTCGACCCTCCTCCTCCTCCTCCTCCTCCTCCAGAAGCGAAAGCTCGTCCACAGAGCGCAGTCGTACGAGCACTCCATCTGCAGCTGCCACTGTTGCACACGATGTGTCCCCCTATCGAGCAGCTAGTGGAAAGCGTCAGCAGGCTGTGTTGCAGATGATGTGTTTGGGCGACAGACACACCGCCGAGGTGCTGGCCGAGTACTTGAAGCGACAAACTGAGTCATGGCTGGGCAGTGTACATCTTGAGGCAGGCAAGGTAGTTAGTGATAACGGCCGTAATTTTGTGGCAGCCATAGCCCTTTCAAAACTCAGCCACATACCTTGCTTGGCTCACACCTTGAACCTGGTGGTGCAGTGCTTCCTCAAAAATTATCCGGAGTTAACAGCCCTGCTCCATAAGGTGCGAAGACTGTGCGCGCATATCCGCCGGTCGCCTGTACACTCCGTAAGTATGCAGAAGCTGCAGCGATTGCTCCACCTTCCCAACCACCGCCTCATTATCGACATTGCAACAAGGTGGAACTCCACCCTGCACATGGTGAAGCGGCTGTGCGAGCAGAGGCAGGCCATAATGCATTTGTGGGAGGATACACGGCCAGGCACTTTGAGAGCAAACATGGAGTTGACAGGTGTGCAGTGGTCGAAGCTGAAAGACCTTTGTAAAGTCCTTCAGTGTTTTGAGGAATGCACACGGCTGGTAAGCGCAGACGACGCCATCCTAAGCATGAGCATCCCACTTATGCGTCTGCTCATGCAAACTTTGATGCACCTTAAGGAGCAGGCGTCTGCAGCCAATGTTGATGAGGAGGAAGAGGAGGAGGGAATCCTTGATGACATTCAGCCATTGTCTGCTCAGGGACCTCTCCTGGACGAGGTGGAGGAAGAAGAGGAGGAGGAGGATGATGATGGGGATGATTACTTAGGGGAGGAGGATGCATCTCGTGGGGCAAGTGAAAATGTTGGCGTGGCAAGGTCTGGTACAGGGTTTGTGCGTGACTGGAGGGATGTGGATTTGCCAGAAAGTGCTCCTCCACCCAGCACTCGCAGTGCATCATTGACACCGGGAACATTGGCCCACATGTCAGATTATGCCTTGCGGATCCTAAAAAGGGACCCCCGCATTGCCAAAATAATGAACGATGACGACTACTGGTTGGCCAGCATCCTGGATCCACGCTATAAAGGCAAATTACAAAACATCATGCCACAGGAGAACCTTGACCTAATATTGGCTAATAAACAAGCAACTCTGGTAAATCGTTTGCTTGAGGCATTCCCAGCACACAGCAGCGGTGATGGTTCTCACACGAGCCGTACGGGCCAGGGGCAGCTTGGCAGTGGTGTTCGTGGTGCACACAGCAGAAGTGGCGTTGGAGACAGGGGTTTCATGACAATGTTGTGGACTGATTTTTCAAATACCGCTCACACTACTGGTAATACTGCATCGATGGAAAGTGACAGGAGACAGCAGTTGTCAACTATGGTTACAAACTACTTTTCCTCCCATATCGATGTTCTCCCACACAGGTCATTCCCCTTTGACTATTGGGCCGCTAAACTGGACACCTGGCCTGAATTGGCCCAATATGCCTTACAGGTGCTCGCTTGCCCAGCTGCAAGTGTGCTATCGGAAAGAGTCTTCAGTGCAGCTGGATCAATCCTGACAGAAAAAAGGACCCGTCTGTCAACCTAAAATGTGGATGATCTAACCTTCATTAAAATGAACCATGCATGGGTTTCCAAGGATTTTGTCCCACCTTCCCCTGATGACACATAGGGTGACAGAAAAATGGCTTGCTTTGGTCCACCTCTTCCTGGTACTTCACCTATTTCGCCTTTTGCATCAGCTGAATGTCCAACATCAACATATGCCACTTTCTAAAACTCCCTAACTGTGCTGCCTCCCCCCCCATGGCCGGGGTCACCACCTAGCGCACGACACCGTGCGAGTGCCGTTGCCCTGGACAGGTGGGTAGGCCGACTCTTGGGCGCGGGCACTGGCACAGGGTCCCTCATAGTGCAATCAAGTGTCTCTGATGGTGGTGGTGCACACCCGCCGTCAGACACACCGCTGTACTATGAGGGGCCCAGTGCCAGTACCGACGCCCACGAGTGGGCCCCCCTTGCTTGGGCAGGGCCCCAGCATTTGCAATCTTTACCTCTCCCTGCTCCTCCGCTGTGTAATCTGGGCCGTCAAATCCATACTGTGCCTGACACCGTCTGAGCCTGCCTCCTGATGTATAGACATATATTTTGAATGTGTACGCTATCCATACATGTTATCCGGGGATACGGTACCCTTTCTAACCTTTGTGCAATCACGTGCAATCCATACTGGGCCTAACACCGTCTGAGCCTGCCTCATGCTGTATAGACATATATTTTGAATGTGTACGCTATCCATACATGTTATCCGGTGATACGGTACCCTTTCTAACCTTTGTGCAATCACGTGCAATCCATACTGGGCCTAACACCGCCTGAGCCTGCCTCATGCTGTATAGACATATATTTTGAATGTGTACGCTATCCATACATGTTATCCGGTGATACGGTACCCTTTCTAACCTTTGTGCAATCACGTGCAATCCATACTGGGCCTAACACCGTCTGAGCCTGCCTCATGCTGTATAGACATATATTTTGAATGTGTACGCTATCCATACATGTTATTCGGGGATACGGTACCCTTTCTAACCTTTGTGCAATCACGTGCAATCCATACTGGGCCTAACACCGTCTGAGCCTGCCTCATGCTGTATAGACATATATTTTGAATGTGTACGCTATCCATACATGTTATCCGGTGATACGGTACCCTTTCTAACCTTTGTGCAATCACGTGCAATCCATACTCGGCCTAACACCGTCTGAGCCTGCCTCATGCTGTATAGACATATATTTTGAATGTGTACGCTATCCATACATGTTATCCGGGGATACGGTACCCTTTCTAACCTTTGTGCAATCACGTGCAATCCATACTGGGCCTAACACCGTCTGAGCCTGCCTCCTGAGACATATATTTTGAATGTGTACGCTATCCATACATGTTATCTGGGGATACGGTACCCTTTCTAACCTTTGTGCAATCACGTGCAATCCATACTGGGCCTAACACCGTCTGAGCCTGCCTCATGCTGTATAGACATATATTTTGAATGTGTACGCTATCCATACATGTTATCCGGTGATACGGTACCCTTTCTAACCTTTGTGCAATCACGTGCAATCCATACTGGGCCTAATACCGTCTGAGCCTGCCTCCTGAGACATATATTTTGAATGTGTATGCTATCCATACATGTTATCCAGGGATACGGTACCCTTTCTAACCTTTGTGCAATGACGTGCAATCCATACTGGGCCTAACACCGTCTGAGCCTGCCTCATGCTGTATAGACATATATTTTGAATGTGTACGCTATCCATACATATTATCCGGGGATACGGTACCCTTTCTAACCTTTGTGCAATCACGTGCAATCCATACTGGGCCTAACACCGTCTGAGCCTGCCTCCTGAGACATATATTTTGAATGTGTACGCTATCCATACATGTTATCTGGGGATACGGTACCCTTTCTAACCTTTGTGCAATCACGTGCAATCCATACTGGGCCTAACACCGTCTGAGCCTGCCTCATGCTGTATAGACATATATTTTGAATGTGTACGCTATCCATACATGTTATCCGGTGATACGGTACCCTTTCTAACCTTTGTGCAATCACGTGCAATCCATACTGGGCCTAACTCCATCTGAGCCTGCCTCCTGAGACATATATTTTGAATGTGTACGCTATCCATACATGTTATCTGGGGATACGGTACCCTTTCTCACCTTTGTGCAATCACGTGTAATCCATACTGGGCGTGAGAACGGCTGGCGAGCTGTTAAGCAAGCTACAGCACCTGTCCAGACAAGTACAGGGATTCCCTAGCGAGGATACTTATTTGATTGTTTTCAATGTTGGGACAGCAATTTTTGGGGAGCACTATACTCTGGAGAATGATAGATGGGGCCCACCATACACTGGAACATTCCAAAGGTGGACATCAGACACTGGAGCAGCATTTACAGGGCCCATTATACACTAGAGCACTAGAAATGGGGCCCATTATGTTTGGAGCATTATTTGGGCCCATAAGACAGTGGAGCTTCATCCATGGGGACCAACATATACTGTAGCATTATGTGGAGCTCATCATATACTGTTTCAAACATTATATGGGACCAATGATTCTGTATGGAGAAATAGATGGGCCTCGTCATGAGATGTAAAAAGTGAGGTATTTTTCATTGGACTATACTGCTATTTCTCTGCCGTATCAGAGCATGATGAGTTGTGGTATGTGTTAAAGGGGCGCTCTTTCGCCCAGGGCACATGAAAACCTGGAGCCAGCCCTCCCCCCCACAGATTGTAGCCAAATAACCCCCATTTTTCAGTGCGTAACTTGTATTATGAAGTTAATTAAGGTTGACAAGCTTAAGAAAGAAGAATTGATGCTTTTGGCATTCAAATGGGCACTGTAGGTGTGTTTCCTGTCCTCCTCTCACTGCCGACTTTTATTCCCCATTGACTTACATTGGGTTTCGTGTTTCGGGACGACCCCGACTTTTCCCTATAATCGGACGATCTTGCTCGACCCGACTTTTGGAAAAGTCGGGTTTCACGAAACGAAACGCGACCCTAAAAAACCAAAAGTCGCTCAACTCTAGTGTTGAGCAATACCACCCGATACTGAAAAATATCGTATCGGAATGGATCGGCCGATCTAAAAAAAAGTATCGGGTATCGCCGATTCCGATCCCGGAAGTCCCATTCAAGTCAATGGAACAGAAATATCGGAATTAAAAAAAACCCTTTCTTTCCCTGTTGGTTAATTCTACATGGAGAAAAACAACTAATAATAATGAAGAATGTATTGTGGGAGGTGTAGGAGACATCAAAGCCATAGAGCTTTAGCCCAATCAAATGGAATCGCAGTATTTTTTTTTTTAAAGACGTTCGTAGTTACAAAGATATTGACTATGTTAAAGTCTTTAATTTTTTGTCAGATATGTATGTTTCACTACTTCCATGCTCTTCACCTTCTTTTTTTACTCCTCCCACACTTTCTCCTTCATCATCTTCAGCAGCAGCAGTATCTTCTTCTTCTTCTTTTATTCTTCTTCTTTTATTCTTCTTCTTTAATTCTTCTTCTTTTATTCTTCTTCATATTCTACTTCTTCATCTTCTACTTCTTCATCTTCCTCCTATTCTTCTTCATCATATTCTTATTTGTGTCAGGCATTCCTGTAGTTGCTATCTAGAAAAGTTTGAAGATGACACCTTCCGTTCAGCCTGTCACAAAAGATTTACAACAGGATTTGTCCGCGTTCAGTTTGGCCTGCAGCAGCAGGCCTTTTCCAGGGGCACCACGAGGAGGAACGGACTCACCCCCATACACTGCTTTGTCTTCTTCTGCTTATAAACTAACTAATATCATTTGCTCTGATTGTTAGTCTTATGCTTCATGTTCTTCTGCTTTTGGTTTTTATGCTTCTTGGTCTTCTGTCTACTGTTGTTCTGCATCTTGGTGGTTGTCTTCCTGTTCTTTGTCCTCTTGGTCATCTTCTTCAGGGCATTTTTTAGGTATTCTTCTGTGTGGTCTTCAGGGTCGTCGTCTTCAGGGTTATTGTCAGGGAGATGCAGAGTGAGAATCAAAACCCATTTCCACAAGCTTGAACTTGGAAAAGTAGCAGAAGGTACAATAAGGCTGAGGAACTGCCGAGAACCAACTGATGGTACTGGAACCCGGAGGGGCAGCAGAAGTAACAAGAGCAAATGGCACAACCGTGGACCAGCTGACGTTGCTGGAACACGGTTACTAAGCAGGAGGTACCTGTTCTCCAAAGCACTACCAAGGACCAGCAGACGTTGCTGGAACTCGGATACCAAGAAGGAGGCACCTAGGCCAAAGGCACTGCCGAGAACCAGCTGACGGTGCTGGAACGCGGTGGGGCAGCAGAACAAACAAGAGCCAATGGGAGAACCGTGGAGCAGCTGACGGTGCTGTAACACGGTTTCTAAGCAGGAGGTACCTGTGCTACAAAGCACTACCAAGGACCAGCTGACGTTGATGGAACTCGGATACCATGAAGGAGGCACCTAGGCCAAAGGCTCTGCCGAGAACCAGCTGACAGTGCTGGAACCCGGATGGGTAGCAGAAGGTACCCAGGAAAAAAACAAAGTTGCAAGGCCGTGAGCTGGCCGCAGTTACCGAAACCCACAGTCCTAAAGGGGGTGCTTGTCCTATTGGCACTACGGAACCAGCCTTTATTACCAGAACCCGCAGCCCACATAGGAAGCACCGAAACTGCAGGCATCATAGACTCGGCTAACCAAACCGCAACACGACAGGACAACGTATCGGTGGCAAAGTGACGTTGAGACTACCCGGAAACAGCA
The DNA here is from genome assembly GCF_039654945.1 of Dendrobates tinctorius. Taxonomy (NCBI): domain Eukaryota; kingdom Metazoa; phylum Chordata; class Amphibia; order Anura; family Dendrobatidae; genus Dendrobates; species Dendrobates tinctorius. Next base: position 34,873,999 of record NW_027361766.1, read on the forward strand.
GGCGTGCTGGAACCAGGCTGGGCAGGAGGGAGTGCCCATGCCAAAGACACTTCCGAGAACCAGCTGACGGTGCTGGAACACGGATGGGTAGCAGAAGCTGCAAGAGCAAATAACACTAGCGAGGACTAGCTGACGGTGCTGGAACCCGGAGGGGCAGCAGAAGGAACAAGAGCCAATGGGACAACCGTGGACCAGCTGATGGTGCTGGAACACGGTTACTAAGCAGGAGGTACCTGTGCTCCAAAGCACTACCAAAGACCAGCAGACGTTGCTGGAACTCGGATACCGAGAAGGAGGCACCCAGGCCCAAGGCTCTGCCGAGAACCAGCTGACGGTGCTGGAACATGGAGGGGCAGCAGAAGGAACAAGAGCCAATGGGACAACCGTGGACAAGCTGACGGTGCTGGAACACGGTTACTAAGCAGGAGGTACCTGTGCTCCAAAGCACTACCAAGGACCAGCAGACGTTGCTGGAACTCGGATACCGAGAAGGAGGCACCTAGGCCAAAGGCACTGCCGAGAACCAGCTGACGGTGCTGGAACCCGGATGGGTAGCAGAAGCTGCAAGAGCAAATGACACAAGCGAGGACCAGCTGACAGTGCTGGAACCCGGTGGGGCAGCAGAAGGAACAAGAGCTGATGGGAGAACCGTGGAGCAGCTGACGGTGCTGAAATATGGCTTCTAAGCAGGAGGTACCTGTGCTGCAAAGCACTACCAAGGACTAGCTGACGTTGATGGAACTCGGATACCATGAAGGAGGCTCCTAGGCCAAAGGCTCTGCCGAGAACCAGCTGACGGTACTGGAACCCGGATGGGTAGCAGAAGGTACCCAGGAAAAAAACAAAGTTGCAAGGCCGTGAGCCGGCCACAGTTACCGAAACCCACAGTCCTACAGGGGGTGCTTGTCCTATTGGCACTACGGAACCAGCCTTTATTACCAGAACCCGCAGCCCACATAGGAAGCACCGAAACTGCAGGCACCATAGACTCGGCTAACCCAACCGCAACACGACAGGACAACGTATCGGTGGCAAAGTGACGTTGACACTACCCGGAAACAGCAGGCGTCCTGGAATCAGGCTGGGCAAGAGGGAGTGCCCGTGCCAAAGATACTTCCGAGAACTGACAGTGCTGGAACCTGGATGGGTAGCAGAAGCGGCAAGAGCAAATGACACTAGCGAGGACCAGCTGACGGTGCTGGAACCCGGAAGGGCAGCAGAAGGAACAAGAGCCAATGGCACAACCGTGGACCAGCTGACGGTGCTGGAACACGGTTACTAAGCAGGAGGTACCTGTGCTCCAAAGCACTACCAAGGACCAGCAGACGTTGCTGGAACTCAGATACCGAGAAGGAGGCACCTAGGCCAAAGGCTCTGCCGAGAACCAGCTGACGGTGCTGGAACCCGGAGGGGCAGCAGAAGGAACAAGAGCCAATGGCACAACCGTGGACCAGATGACAGTGCTGGAACACGGTTACTAAGCAGGAGGTACCTGTGCTCCAAAGCACTACCAAGGACCAGCAGACGTTGCTGGAACTCGGATACCGAGAAGGAGGCACCTAGGCCAAAGGCACTGCCGAGAACCAGCTGACGGTGCTGGAACCCGGATGGGTAGCAGAAGCTGCAAGAGCAATTGACACTAGCGAGAACCAGCTGATGGTGCTGGAACCCGGAGGGGCAGCAGAAGGAACAAGAGCCAATGGGACAACCGCGGACCAGCTGACGGTGCTGGAACACGGATACTAAGCAGGAGGTACCTGTGCTCCAAAGCACTACCAAGGACCAGCAGACGTTGCTGGAACTCGGATACCGAGAAGGAGGCTCCTAGGCCCAAGGCTCTGCCGAGAACTAGCTGACGGTGCTGGAACCCGGAGGGGCAGCAGAAGGAACAAGAGCCAATGGGACAACCGTGGACCAGCTAACGGTGCTGGAACACGGTTACTTAGCAGGAGGTACCTGTGCTCCAAAGCACTACCAAGGACCAGCAGACGTTGCTGGAACTCGGATACTGAGAAGGAGGCACCTAGGCCAAAGGCACTGCCGAGAACGAGCTGACGGTGCTGGAACCCGGATGGGTAGCAGAAGCTGCAAGAGCAAATGACACTAGCGAGGACCAGCTGACGGTGCTGGAACCCGGTGGGGCAGCAGAAGGAACAAGAGCCGATGGGAGAACCGTGGAGCAGCTGACGATGCTGAAACATGGCTTCTAAGCAGGAGGTACCTGTGCTACAAAGCACTACCAAGGACTAGCTGACGTTGATGGAACTCGGATACCATGAAGGAGGCACCTAGGCCAAAGGCTCTGCCGAGAACCAGTTGATGGTGCTGGAACCCGGATGGGTAGCAGAAGGTACCCAGGAAAAAAACAAAGTTGCAAGGCCGTGAGCCGGCCACAGTTACCGAAACCCACAGTCCTACAGGGGGTGCTTGTCCTATTGGCACTATGGAACCAGCCTTTATTACCAGAACCGCAGCCCACATAGGAAGCACCGAAACTGCAGGCACCATAGACTCGGCTAACCCAACCGCAACATGACAGGACAACGTATCGGTGGCAAAGTGACGTTGACACTACCCGGAAACAGCAGGCGTTCTGGAACCAGGCTGGGCAGGAGGGAGTGCCCGTGCCAAAGACACTTCCGAGAACCAACTGACAGTGCTGGAACCCGGATGGGTAGCAGAAGCTGCAAGAGCAAATGACACCAGCGATGACCAGCTGACGGTGCTGGAACCCGGAGGGGCAGCACAAGGAACAAGAGCCAATGGCACAACCGTGGACCAGCTGACGGTGCTGGAACACGGTTACTAAACAGGAGGTACCTGTGCTCCAAAGCACTACCAAGGACCAGCAGACGTTGCTGGAACTCGGATACCGAGAAGGAGGCACCTAGGCCAAAGGCACTGCCGAGAACCAGCTGACGGTGCTGGAACCCGTTTGGGTAGCAGAAGCTGCAAGAGCAAATGACACTAGCGAGGACAAGATGACGGTGCTGGAACCCGGAGGGGCAGCAGAAGGAACAAGAGCCAATGGGACAACCGCGGACCAGCTGACGGTGCTGGAACACGGTTACTAAGCAGGAGGTACCTGTGCTCCAAAGCACTACCAAGGACCAGCAGACGTTGCTGGAACTCGGATACTGAGAAGGAGGCACCTAGGCCAAAGGCTCTGCCGAGAACCAGCTGACGGTGCTGGAACCCGGAGGGGCAGCAGAAGGAACAAGAGCCAATGGCACAACCGTGGACCAGCTGACGGTGCTGGAACACAGTTACTAAGCAGGAGGTACCTGTGCTCCAAAGCACTACCAAGGACCAGCAGACGTTTCTGGATCTCGCATTCCGAGAAGGAGGCACCTAGGCCAAAGGCACTGCCGAAAAGCAGCTGATGGTGCTGGAACCCGGATGGGTAGCAGAGCTGCAAGAGCAAATGACACTAGCGAGGACCAGCTGAAGGTGCTGGAACCCGGTGGGGCAGCAGAAGGAACAAGAGCCAATGGGAGAACCATGGAGCAGCTGACGGTGCTGTAACACGGTTTCTAAGCAGGAGGTACCTGTGCTACAAAGCACTACCAAGGACCAGCTGACGTTGATGGAACTCGGATACTGAGAAGGAGGCACCTAGGCCAAAGGCTCTGCCAAGAACCAGCTGACGGTGCTGGAACCCGGATGGGTAGCAGAAGGTACCCAGGAAAAAAACAAAGTTGAAAGGTCGTGAGCCGGCCGCAGTTACCGAAACCCACAGTCCAACAGGGGGTGCTTGTCCTATTGGCACTACGGAACCAGCCTTTATTACCAGAACCCGCAGCCCACATAGGAAGCACCGAAACTGCAGGCACCATAGACACGGCTAACCCAACCGCAACACGACAGGACAACGTATCGGTGGCAAAGTGACGTTGACATTATCGGAAGCAGCAGGCGTGCTGGAACCAGGCTGGGCAGGAGGGAGTGCCCATGCCAAAGACACTTCCGAGAACAGCTGACGGTGCTGGAACCCGGATGGGTAGTATTAGCTACAAGAGTCTATGGAACTACCGAGAACCAGCTGACGGTGCTGGAACCCGGAGGGGCAGCAGAAGGAAAAAGAGCCAATGGGACAACCGTGGACCAGCTGACGGTGCTAGAACACGGTTTCTAAGCAGGAGGTACCTGTGCTAAAAAGCACTAACAAGGACCAGCAGACGTTGCTGGAACTCGGATACCATGAAGGAGGCACCTAGGCCAAAGGCTCTGCCGAGAACCAGCTGACGGTGCTGGAACCCGGATGGGTAGCAGAAGGTACCCAGGAAAAAACAAAGTTGCAAGGCCGTGAGCCGGCCGCAGTTACCGAAACCCACAGTCCTACAGGGGATGCTTGTCCTATTGGCACTACGGAACCAGCCTTTACTACCAGAACCCGCAGCCCACCTAGGAAGCACCGAAACTGCAGGCACCATAGACTCGGCTAACCCAACCGCAACACGACAGGACAACGTATCGGTGGCAAAGTGACGTTGACACTACTGGGAAACAGCAGGCGTGCTGGAACCAGGCTGGGCAGGAGGGAGTGCTCGTGCCAAAGACACTTCCGAGAACCAGCTGACGGTGCTGGAACCCGGATGGGTAGCAGAAGCTGCAAGAGCAAATGACACTAGCGAGGACCAGCTGACGGTGCTGGAACCCGGTGGGGCAGCAGAAGGAACAAGAGCCAATGGGAGAACCGTGGAGCAGCTGATGGTGCTGTAACATAGTTTCTAAGCAGGAGGTACCTGTGCTAAAAAGCACTACCAAGGACCAGCTGACGCTGCTGGAACTCGGATACCGAGATGGAGGCACCTAGGCCAAAGGCTCTGCCGAGAACCAGCTGACGGTGCTGGAACCCGGATGGGTAGCAGAAGGTACCCAGGAAAAAAACAAAGTTGAAAGGCCGTGAGCCGGCCGCAGTTACCGAAACCCACAGTCCTACAGGGGGTGCTTGTCCTATTGGCACTACGGAACCAGCCTTTATTACCAGAACCCGCAGCCCACATAGGAAGCACCGAAACTGCAGGCACCACAGACTCGGCTAACCCAACTGCAACACGACAGGACAACGTATTGGTGGCAAAGTGACGTTGACATTACCGGAAACAGCAGGTGTGCTGGAACCAGGCTGGGCAGGAGGGAGTGCCCGTGCCAAAGACACTTCCGAGAAACAGCTGACGGTGCTGGAACCCGGAGGGCAGCAGAAGGAACAACAGCCAATGGCACAACCGTGGACCAGCTGACGGTGCTAGAACACGGTTTCTAAGCAGGAGGTACCTGTGCTAAAAAGCACTACCAAGGACCAGCAGACGTTGCTGGAACTCGGATACCGAGATGGCGGCACCTAGGCCAAAGGCACTGCCGAGAACCAGCTGAAGGTGCTGGAACCGTGATGGGTAGCAGAAGCTGCAAGAGCAAATGACACTAGCGAGGGCCAGCTGAAGGTGCTAGAACCCGGTGGGGCAGCAGAAGGAACAAGAGCCAATGGGAGAACCGTGGAGCAGCTGACGGTGCTGTAACATGGTTTCTAAGCAGGAGGTAACTGTGCTAAAAAGCACTGCCAAGGACCAGCTGACGTTGATGGAACTCGGATACCATGAAGGAGGCACCTAGGCCAAAGGCTCTGCCGAGAATCAGCTGACCGTGCTGGAACCTGGATGGGTAGCAGAAGGTACCCAGGGAAAAAACAAAGTTGAAAGGCCATGAGCCGGCCACAGTTACCGAAACCCACAGTCCTACAGGGGGTGCTTGTCCTATTGGCACTACGGAACCAGCCTTTATTACCAGAACCCGCAGCCCACATAGGAAGCACCGAAACTGCAGGCACCATAGACTCGGCTAACCAAACCGCAACACGACTGGACAATGTATCGGTGGCAAAGTGACGTTGACAATACCGGAAACAGCAGGCGTGCTGGAACCAGGCTGGGCAGGAGGGAGTGTCCGTGCCAAAGACACTTCCGAGAACCAGCTGACGGTGCTGGAACCCGGATGGGTAGCAGAAGCTGCAAGAGCAAATGACACTAGCAAGGACCAGCTGACGGTGCTGGAACCCGGTGGGGCAGCAGAAGGAACAAGAGCCAATGGGAGAACCGTGGAGCAGCTGACGGTGCTGTAACATGGTTTCTAAGCAGGAGGTACCTGTGCTAAAAAGCACTACCAAGGACCAGCTGACGTTGATGGAACTCGGATACCATGAAGGAGGCACCTAGGCCAAAGGCTCTGCCGAGAAACAGCTGACGGTGCTGGAACCCGGATGGGTAGCAGAAGGTACCCAGGAAAAAAAAAAGTTGAAAGGCCGTGAGCCGGCCACAGTTACCGAAACCCACAGTCCTACAGGGGGTGCTTGTCCTATTGGCACTACGGAACCAGCCTTTATTACCAGAACCCGCAGCCCACATAGGAAGCACCGAAACTGCAGGCACCATAGACTCGGCTAACACAACCGCAACACGACTGGATAACGTATCGGTGGCAAAGTGACGTTGACATTACCGGAAACAGCAGGTGTACTGGAACCAGGCTGGGCAGGAGGGAGTGCCCGTGCCAAAGACACTTCCGGGAACGAGCTGACGGTGCTGCAACCCGGATGGGTAGCAGAAGCTGCAAGAGCAAATGACACTAGCGAGGACCAGCTGATGGTGCTGGAACCCGGTGGGGCAGCAGAAGGAACAAGAGCCAATGGGAGAACCGTGGAGCAGCTGACGGTGCTGTAACATGGTTTCTAAGCAGGAGGTACCTGTGCTAAAAAGCACTACCAAGGACCAGCTGACGTTGATGGAACTCGGATACCATGAAGGAGGCACCTAGGCCAAAGGCTCTGCCGAGAAACAGCTGACGGTGCTGGAACCCGGATGGGTAGCAGAAGGTACCCAGGAAAAAAAAAAGTTGAAAGGCCGTGAGCCGGCCACAGTTACCGAAACCCACAGTCCTACAGGGGGTGCTTGTCCTATTGGCACTACGGAACCAGCCTTTATTACCAGAACCCGCAGCCCACATAGGAAGCACCGAAACTGCAGGCACCATAGACTCGGCTAACACAACCGCAACACGACTGGACAACGTATCGGTGGCAAAGTGACGTTGACATTACCGGAAACAGCAGGTGTGCTGGAACCAGGCTGGGCAGGAGGGAGTGCCCGTGCCAAAGACACTTCCGGGAACGAGCTGACGGTGCTGCAACCCGGATGGGTAGCAGAAGCTGCAAGAGCAAATGACACTAGCGAGGACCAGCTGACGGTGCTGGAACCCGGTGGGGCAGCAGAAGGAACAAGAGCCAATGGGAGAACCGTGGAGCAGGTGACGGTGCTGTAAAATGGTTTCTAAGCAGGAGGTACCTGTGCTAAAAAGCACTACCAAGGACCAGCTGACGTTGATGGAACTCGGATACCATGAAGGAGGCACCTAGGCCAAAGGCTCTGCCGAGAACCAGCTGATTGTGCTGGAACCCGGATGGGTAGCAAAAGGTACCCAGGAAAAAAACAAAGTTGAAAGGCCGTGAGCCGGCCACAGTTACCGAAACCCACAGTCCTACAGGGGGTGCTTGTCCTATTGGCACTACGGAACCAGCCTTTATTACCAGAACCCGCAGCCCACATAGGAAGCACCGAAACTGTAGGCACCATAGACTCGGCTAACCCAACCGCAACACGACTGGACAACGTATCGGTGGCAAAGTGACGTTGACATTACCGGAAACAGCAGGCGTGCTGGAACCAGGCTGGGCAGGAGGGAGTGCCCGTGCCAAAGACACTTCCGAGAACCAGCTGACGGTGCTGGAACCCGGAGGGGCAGCAGAAGAAACAACAGCCAATGGCACAACCGTGGACCAGCTGACGGTGCTAGAACACGGTTTCTAAGCAGGAGGTACCTGTGCTAAAAAGCACTACCAAGGACCAGCAGACGTTGCTGGAACTCGGATACCGAGATGGAGGCACCTAGGCCAAAGGCACTGCCGAGAACCAGCTGAAGGTGCTGGAACCCTGATGGGTAGCAGAAGCTGCAAGAGCAAATGACACTAGCGAGGACCAGGTGATGGTGCTGGAACCCGGAGGGGCAGCAGAAGGAACAAGAGCCAATGCGACAACCGTGGACCAGCTTACGGTGCTGGAACCCGGATGGGTAGCAGAAGCTGCAAGAGCAAATGACACTAGCGAGGACCAGCTGACGGTGCTGGAACCCGGTGGGGCAGCAGAAGGAACAAGAGCCAATGGGAGAACCGTGGAGCAGCTGACGGTGCTGTAAAATGGTTTCTAAGCAGGATGTACCTGTGCTAAAAAGCACTACCAAGGACCAGCTGACGTTGATGGAACTCGGATACCATGAAGGAGGCACCTAGGCCAAAGGCTCTGTCGAGAACCAGCTGACGGTGCTGGAACCCGGATGGGTAGCAGAAAGTACCCAGGAAAAAAACAAAATTGAAAGGCCGTGAGCCGGCCACAGTTACCGAAACCCACAGTCCTACATGGGATGCTTGTCCTATTGGCACTACGGAACTAGCCTTTATTACCAGAACCCGCAGCCCACATAGGAAGCACCAAAACTGCAGGCACCATAGACACGGCTAACCCAACCGCAACACGACTGGACAACGTATCGGTGGCAAAGTGACGTTGACATTACCGGAAAGAGCAGGCGTGCTGGAACCAGGCTGGGCAGGAGGGAGTGCCCGTGCCAAAGACACTTCGGAGAACCAGCTGACGGTGCTGGAACCCGGATGGGTAGCAGAAGCTGCAAGAGCAAATTACACTAGCGAGGACCAGCTGATGGTGCTGGAACCCGGTGGGGCAGCAGAAGGAACAAGAGCCAATGGGAGAACCGTGGAGCAGCTGACGGTGCTGTAACATGGTTTCTAAGCAGGAGGTACCTGTGCTAAAAAGCACTACCAAGGACCAGCTGACGTTGATGGAACTCGGATACCATGAAGGAGGCACCTAGGCCAAAGGCTCTGCCGAGAACCAGCTGACGGTGCTGGAACCCGGATGGGTAGCAGAAGGTACCCAGGAAAAAAAAAAGTTAAAAGGCCGTGAGCCGGCCACAGTTACCGAAACCCACAGTCCTACAGGGGGTGCTTGTCCTATTGGCAGTATGGAACCAGCCTTTATTACCAGAACCCGCAGCCCACATAGGAAGCACCGAAACTGCAGGCACCATAGACTCGGCTAACCCAGCCGCAACACGACTGGACAACGTGTCGGTGGCAAAGTGACGTTGACATTACCGGAAACAGCAGGTGTGCTGGAACCAGGCTGGGCAGGAGGGAGTGCCCGTGCCAAAGACACTTCCGGGAACCAGCTGACGGTGCTGCAACCCGGATGGGTAGCAGAAGCTGCAAGAGCAAATGACACTAGCGAGGACCAGCTGACGGTGCTGGAACCCGGTGGGGCAGCAGAAGGAACAAGAGCCAATGGGAGAACCGTGGAGCAGCTGACGGTGCTGTAACATGGTTTCTAAGCAGGAGGTACCTGTGCTAAAAAGCACTACCAAGGACCAGCTGACGTTGATGGAACTCGGATATCATGAAGGAGGCACCTAGGCCAAAGGCTCTGCCGAGAACCAGCTGACGGTGCTGGAACCCGGATGGGTAGCAGAAGGTACCCAGGAAAAAAACAGAGTTGAAAGGCCGTGAGCCGGCGGCAGTTACCGAAACCCACAGTCCTACAGGGGGTGCTTGTCCTATTGGCACTACGGAACCAGCCTTTATTACCAGAACCCGCAGCCCACACAGGAAGCACCGAAACTGCAGGCACCATAGACTCGGCTAACCCAACTGCAACACGACAGGACAACGTATCGGTGGCAAAGTGACGTTGACATTACCGGAAACAGCAGTCGTGCTGGAATCAGGCTGGGCAGGAGGGAGTGCCCGTGCCAAAGACACTTCCGAGAACCAGCTGACGGTGCTGGAACCCGGAGGGGCAGCAGAAGAAACAACAGCCAATGGCACAACCGTGGACCAGCTGACGGTGCTAGAACACGGTTTCTAACCAGGAGTTACCTGTGCTAAAAAGCACTACCAAGGACCAGCAGACGTTGCTGGAACTCGGATACCGAGATGGAGGCACCTAGGCCAAAGGCACTGCCGAGAACCAGCTGAAGGTGCTGGAACCCTGATGGGTAGCAGAAGCTGCAAGAGCAAATGACACTAGCGAGGACCAGCTGATGGTGCTGGAACCCGGAGGGGCAGCAGAAGGAACAAGAGCCAATGCGACAACCGTGGACCAGCTTACGGTGCTGGAACCCGGATGGGTAGCAGAAGTTGCAAGAGCAAATGACACTAGCGAGGACCAGCTGACGGTGCTGGAACCCGGTGGGGCAGCAGAAGGAACAAGAGCCAATGGGAGAACCGTGGAGCAGCTGACGGTGCTGTAAAATGGTTTCTAAGCAGGAGGTACCTGTGCTAAAAAGCACTACCAAGGACCAGCTGACGTTGATGGAACTCGGATACCATGAAGGAGGCACCTAGGCCAAAGGCTCTGCCGAGAACCAGCTGACGGTGCTGGAACCCGGATGGGTAGCAGAAAGTACCCAGGAAAAAAACAAAGTTGAAAGGCCGTGAGCCGGCCACAGTTACCGAAACCCACAGTCCTACAGGGGATGCTTGTCCTATTGGCACTACGGAACTAGCCTTTATTACCAGAACCCGCAGCCCACATAGGAAGCACCGAAACTGCAGGCACCATAGACACGGCTAACCCAACCGCAACACGACTGGACAACGTATCGGTGGCAAAGTGACGTTGACATTACCGGAAACAGCAGGCGTGCTGGAACCAGGCTGGGCAGGAGGGAGTGCCCGTGCCAAAGACACTTCCGAGAACCAGCTGACGGTGCTGGAACCCGGATGGGTAGCAGAAGCTGCAAGAGCAAATGACACTAGCGAGGACCAGCTGATGGTGCTGGAACCCGGTGGGGCAGCAGAAGGAACAAGAGCCAATGGGAGAACCGTGGAGCAGCTGACGGTGCTGTAACATGGTTTCTAAGCAGGAGGTACCTGTGCTAAAAAGCACTACCAAGGACCAGCTGACGTTGATGGAACTCGGATACCATGAAGGAGGCACCTAGGCCAAAGGCTCTGCCGAGAACCAGCTGACGGTGCTGGAACCCGGATGGGTAGCAGAAGGTACCCAGGAAAAAAAAAAGTTGAAAGGCCGTGAGCCGGCCACAGTTACCGAAACCCACAGTCCTACAGGGGGTGCTTGTCCTATTGGCACTACGGAACCAGCCTTTATTACCAGAACCCGCAGCCCACATAGGAAGCACCGAAACTGCAGGCACCATAGACTCGGCTAACACAACCGCAACACGACTGGACAACGTATCGGTGGCAAAGTGACGTTGACATTACCGGAAACAGCAGGTGTGCTGGAACCAGGCTGGGCAGGAGGGAGTGCCCGTGCCAAAGACACTTCCGGGAACGAGCTGACGGTGCTGCAACCCGGATGGGTAGCAGAAGCTGCAAGAGCAAATGACACTAGCGAGGACCAGCTGACGGTGCTGGAACCCGGTGGGGCAGCAGAAGGAACAAGAGCCAATGGGAGAACCGTGGAGCAGGTGACGGTGCTGTAAAATGGTTTCTAAGCAGGAGGTACCTGTGCTAAAAAGCTCTACCAAGGACCAGCTGACGTTGATGGAACTCGGATACCATGAAGGAGGCACCTAGGCCAAAGGCTCTGCCGAGAACCAGCTGATGGTGCTGGAACCCGGATGGGTAGCAAAAGGTACCCAGGAAAAAAACAAAGTTGAAAGGCCGTGAGCCGGCCACAGTTACCGAAACCCACAGTCCTACAGGGGGTGCTTGTCCTATTGGCACTACGGAACCAGCCTTTATTACCAGAACCCGCAGCCCACATAGGAAGCACCGAAACTGCAGGCACCATAGACTCGGCTAACCCAACCGCAACACGACTGGACAACGTATCGGTGGCAAAGTGACGTTGACATTACCGGAAACAGGAGGCGTGCTGGAACCAGGCTGGGCAGGAGGGAGTGCCCGTGCCAAAGACACTTCCGAGAACCAGCTGACGGTGCTGGAACCCGGAGGGGCAGCAGAAGAAACAACAGCCAATGGCACAACCGTGGACCAGCTGACGGTGCTAGAACACGGTTTCTAAGCAGGAGGTACCTGTGCTAAAAAGCACTACCAAGGACCAGCAGACGTTGCTGGAACTCGGATACCGAGATGGAGGCACCTAGGCCAAAGGCACTGCCGAGAACCAGCTGAAGGTGCTGGAACCCTGATGGGTAGCAGAAGCTGCAAGAGCAAATGACACTAGCGAGGACCAGCTGACGGTGCTGGAACCCGGTGGGGCAGCAGAAGGAACAAGAGCCAATGGGAGAACCGTGGAGCAGCTGACGGTGCTGTAAAATGGTTTCTAAGCAGAATGTACCTGTGCTAAAAAGCACTACCAAGGACCAGCTGACGTTGATGGAACTCGGATACCATGAAGGAGGCACCTAGGCCAAAGGCTCTGTCGAGAACCAGCTGACGGTGCTGGAACCCGGATGGGTAGCAGAAAGTACCCAGGAAAAAAACAAAATTGAAAGGCCGTGAGCCGGCCACAGTTACCGAAACCCACAGTCCTACATGGGATGCTTGTCCTATTGGCACTACGGAACTAGCCTTTATTACCAGAACCCGCAGCCCACATAGGAAGCACCAAAACTGCAGGCACCATAGACACGGCTAACCCAACCGCAACACGACTGGACAACGTATCGGTGGCAAAGTGACGTTGACATTACCGGAAAGAGCAGGCGTGCTGGAACCAGGCTGGGCAGGAGGGAGTGCCCGTGCCATAGACACTTCCGAGAACCAGCTGACGGTGCTGGAACCCGGATGGGTAGCAGAAGCTGCAAGAGCAAATGACACTAGCGAGGACCAGCTGATGGTGCTGGAACCCGGTGGGGCAGCAGAAGGAACAAGAGCCAATGGGAGAACCGTGGAGCAGCTGACGGTGCTGTAACATGGTTTCTAAGCAGGAGGTACCTGTGCTAAAAAGCACTACCAAGGACCAGCTGACGTTGATGGAACTCGGATACCATGAAGGAGGCACCTAGGCCAAAGGCTCTGCCGAGAACCAGCTGACGGTGCGGGAACCCGGATGGGTAGCAGAAGGTACCCAGGAAAAAAAAAAGTTAAAAGGCCGTGACCCGGCCACAGTTACCGAAACCCACAGTCCTACAGGGGGTGCTTGTCCTATTGGCAGTATGGAACCAGCCTTTATTACCAGAACCCGCAGCCCACATAGGAAGCACCGAAACTGCAGGCACCATAGACTCGGCTAACCCAGCCGCAACACGACTGGACAACGTGTCGGTGGCAAAGTGACGTTGACATTACCGGAAACAGCAGGTGTGCTGGAACCAGGCTGGGCAGGAGGGAGTGCCCGTGCCAAAGACACTTCCGGGAACCAGCTGACGGTGCTGCAACCCGGATGGGTAGCAGAAGCTGCAAGAGCAAATGACACTAGCGAGGACCAGCTGACGGTGCTGGAACCCGGTGGGGCAGCAGAAGGAACAAGAGCCAATGGGAGAACCGTGGAGCAGCTGACGGTGCTGTAACATGGTTTCTAAGCAGGAGGTACCTGTGCTAAAAAGCACTACCAAGGACCAGCTGACGTTGATGGAACTCGGATATCATGAAGGAGGCACCTAGGCCAAAGGCTCTGCCGAGAACCAGCTGACGGTGCTGGAACCCGGATGGGTAGCAGAAGGTACCCAGGAAAAAAACAGAGTTGAAAGGCCGTGAGCCGGCGGCAGTTACCGAAACCCACAGTCCTACAGGGGGTGCTTGTCCTATTGGCACTACGGAACCAGCCTTTATTACCAGAACCCGCAGCCCACACAGGAAGCACCGAAACTGCAGGCACCATAGACTCGGCTAACCCAACTGCAACACGACAGGACAACGTATCGGTGGCAAAGTGACGTTGACATTACCGGAAACAGCAGTCGTGCTGGAATCAGGCTGGGCAGGAGGGAGTGCCCGTGCCAAAGACACTTCCGAGAACCAGCTGACGGTGCTGGAACCCGGAGGGGCAGCAGAAGAAACAACAGCCAATGGCACAACCGTGGACCAGCTGACGGTGCTAGAACACGGTTTCTAACCAGGAGGTACCTGTGCTAAAAAGCACTACCAAGGACCAGCAGACGTTGCTGGAACTCGGATACCGAGATGGAGGCACCTAGGCTAAGGCACTGCCGATAACCAGCTGAAGGTGCTGGAACCCTGATGGGTAGCAGAAGCTGCAAGAGCAAATGACACTAGCGAGGACCAGCTGATGGTGCTGGAACCCGGAGGGGCAGCAGAAGGAACAAGAGCCAATGCGACAACCGTGGACCAGCTTACGGTGCTGGAACCCGGATGGGTAGCAGAAGCTGCAAGAGCAAATGACACTAGCGAGGACCAGCTGACGGTGCTGGAACCAGGAGGGGCAGCAGAAGGAACAAGAGCCAATGGGAGAACCGTGGAGCAGCTGACGGTGCTGTAAAATGGTTTCTAAGCAGGAGGTACCTGTGCTAAAAAGCACTACCAAGCACCAGCTGACGTTGATGGAACTCGGATACCATGAAGGAGGCACCTAGGCCAAAGGCTCTGCCGAGAACCAGCTGACGGTGCTGGAACCCGGATGGGTAGCAGAAAGTACCCAGGAAAAAAACAAAGTTGAAAGGCCGTGAGCCGGCCACAGTTACCGAAACCCACAGTCCTACAGGGGATGCTTGTCCTATTGGCACTACGGAACTAGCCTTTATTACCAGAACCCGCAGCCCACATAGGAAGCACCGAAACTGCAGGCACCATAGACACGGCTAACCCAACCGCAACACGACTGGACAACGTATCGGTGGCAAAGTGACGTTGACATTACCGGAAACAGCAGGCGTGCTGGAACCAGGCTGGGCAGGAGGGAGTGCCCGTGCCAAAGACACTTCCGAGAACCAGCTGACGGTGCTGGAACCCGGATGGGTAGCAGAAGCTGCAAGAGCAAATGACACTAGCGAGGACCAGCTGATGGTGCTGGAACCCGGTGGGGCAGCAGAAGGAACAAGAGCCAATGGGAGAACCGTGGAGCAGCTGACGGTGCTGTAACATGGTTTCTAAGCAGGAGGTACCTGTGCTAAAAAGCACTACCAAGGACCAGCTGACGTTGATGGAACTCGGATACCATGAAGGAGGCACCTAGGCCAAAGGCTCTGCCGAGAACCAGCTGACGGTGCTGGAACCCGGATGGGTAGCAGAAGGTACCCAGGAAAAAAAAAAGTTGAAAGGCCGTGAGCCGGCCACAGTTACCGAAACCCACAGTCCTACAGGGGGTGCTTGTCCTATTGGCACTACGGAACCAGCCTTTATTACCAGAACCCGCAGCCCACATAGGAAGCACCGAAACTGCAGGCACCATAGACTCGGCTAACACAACCGCAACACGACTGGACAACGTATCGGTGGCAAAGTGACGTTGACATTACCGGAAACAGCAGGTGTGCTGGAACCAGGCTGGGCAGGAGGGAGTGCCCGTGCCAAAGACACTTCCGGGAACGAGCTGACGGTGCTGCAACCCGGATGGGTAGCAGAAGCTGCAAGAGCAAATGACACTAGCGAGGACCAGCTGACGGTGCTGGAACCCGGTGGGGCAGCAGAAGGAACAAGAGCCAATGGGAGAACCGTGGAGCAGCTGACGGTGCTGTATAATGGTTTCTAAGCAGGAGGTACCTGTGCTAAAAAGCACTACCAAGGACCAGCTGACGTTGATGGAACTCGGATACCATGAAGGAGGCACCTAGGCCAAAGGCTCTGCCGAGAACCAGCTGATGGTGCTGGAACCCGGATGGGTAGCAAAAGGTACCCAGGAAAAAAACAAAGTTGAAAGGCCGTGAGCCGGCCACAGTTACCGAAACCCACAGTCCTACAGGGGGTGCTTGTCCTATTGGCACTACGGAACCAGCCTTTATTACCAGAACCCGCAGCCCACATAGGAAGCACCGAAACTGCAGGCACCATAGACTCGGCTAACCCAACCGCAACACGACTGGACAACGTATCGGTGGCAAAGTGACGTTGACATTACCGGAAACAGCAGGCGTGCTGGAACCAGGCTGGGCAGGAGGGAGTGCCCGTGCCAAAGACACTTCCGAGAACCAGCTGACGGTGCTGGAACCCGGAGGGGCAGCAGAAGAAACAACAGCCAATGGCACAACCGTGGACCAGCTGACGGTGCTAGAACATGGTTTCTAAGCAGGAGGTACCTGTGCTAAAAAGCACTACCAAGGACCAGCAGACGTTGCTGGAACTCGGATACCGAGATGGAGGCACCTAGGCCAAAGGCACTGCCGAGAACCAGCTGAAGGTGCTGGAACCCTGATGGGTAGCAGAAGCTGCAAGAGCAAATGACACTAGCGAGGACCAGCTGATGGTGCTGGAACCCGGATGGGTAGCAGAAGCTGCAATAGCAAATGACACTAGCGAGGACCAGCTGACGGTGCTGGAACCCGGTGGGGCAGCAGAAGGAACAAGAGCCAATGGGAGAACCGTGGAGCAGCTGACGGTGCTGTAACATGGTTTCTATGCAGGAGGTACCTGTGCTAAAAAGCACTACCAAGGACCAGCTGACGTTGATGGAACTCTGATACCATGAAGGAGGCACCTAGGCCAAAGGCTCTGCCGAGAATCAGCTGACCGTGCTGGAACCCGGATGGGTTGCAGAAGGTACCCAGGAAAAAACAAAGTTGCAAGGCCGTGAGCAGGCCGCAGTTACCGAAACCCACAGTCCTACAGGGGATGCTTGTCCTATTGGCACTACGGAACTAGCCTTTATTACCAGAACCCGCAGTCCACATAGGAAGCACCGAAACTGCAGGCACCATAGACACGGCTAACCCAACCGCAACACGACTGGACAACGTATCGGTGGCAAAGTGACGTTGACATTACCGGAAACAGCAGGCGTGCTGGAACCAGGCTGGGCAGGAGGGAGTGCCCGTGCCAAAGACACTTCGGAGAACCAGCTGACGGTGCTGGAACCCGGATGGGTAGCAGAAGCTGCAAGAGCAAATGACACTAGCGAGGACCAGCTGATGGTGCTGGAACCCGGTGGGGCAGCAGAAGGAACAAGAGCCAATGGGAGAACCGTGGAGCAGCTGACGGTGCTGTAACATGGTTTCTAAGCAGGAGGTACCTGTGCTAAAAAGCACTACCAAGGACCAGCTGACGTTGATGGAACTCGGATACCATGAAGGAGGCACCTAGGCCAAAGGCTCTGCCGAGAACCAGCTGACGGTGCTGGAACCCGGATGGGTAGCAGAAGGTACCCAGGAAAAAAAAAAGTTAAAAGGCCGTGAGCCGGCCACAGTTACCGAAACCCACAGTCCTACAGGGGGTGCTTGTCCTATTGGCAGTATGGAACCAGCCTTTATTACCAGAACCCGCAGCCCACATAGGAAGCACCGAAACTGCAGGCACCATAGACTCGGCTAACCCAGCCGCAACACGACTGGACAACGTGTCGGTGGCAAAGTGACGTTGACATTACCAGAAACAGCAGGTGTGCTGGAACCAGGCTGGGCAGGAGGGAGTGCCGTGCCAAAGACACTTCCGGGAACCAGCTGACGGTGCTGCAACCCGGATGGGTAGCAGAAGCTGCAAGAGCAAATGACACTAGCGAGGACCAGCTGACGGTGCTGGAACCCGGTGGGGCAGCAGAAGGAACAAGAGCCAATGGGAGAACCGTGGAGCAGCTGACGGTGCTGTAACATGGTTTCTAAGCAGGAGGTACCTGTGCTAAAAAGCACTACCAAGGACCAGCTGACGTTGATGGAACTCGGATATCATGAAGGAGGCACCTAGGCCAAAGGCTCTGCCGAGAACCAGCTGATGGTGCTGGAACCCGGATGGGTAGCAGAAGGTACCCAGGAAAAAAACAGAGTTGAAAGGCCGTGAGCCGGCGGCAGTTACCGAAACCCACAGTCCTACAGGGGGTGCTTGTCCTATTGGCACTACGGAACCAGCCTTTATTACCAGAACCCGCAGCCCACACAGGAAGCACCGAAACTGCAGGCACCATAGACTCGGCTAACCCAACTGCAACACGACAGGACAACGTATCGGTGGCAAAGTGACGTTGACATTACCGGAAACAGCAGTCGTGCTGGAATCAGGCTGGGCAGGAGGGAGTGCCCGTGCCAAAGACACTTCCGAGAACCAGCTGACGGTGCTGGAACCCGGAGGGGCAGCAGAAGAAACAACAGCCAATGGCACAACCGTGGACCAGCTGACGGTGCTAGAACACGGTTTCTAACCAGGAGGTACCTGTGCTAAAAAGCACTACCAAGGACCAGCAGACGTTGCTGGAACTCGGATACCGAGATGGAGGCACCTAGGCCAAAGGCACTGCCGAGAACCAGCTGAAGGTGCTGGAACCCTGATGGGTAGCAGAAGCTGCAAGAGCAAATGACACTAGCGAGGACCAGCTGATGGTGCTGGAACCCGGTGGGGCAGCAGAAGGAACAAGAGCCAATGCGACAACCGTGGACCAGCTTACGGTGCTGGAACCCGGATGGGTAGCAGAAGCTGCAAGAGCAAATGACACTAGCGAGGACCAGCTGACGGTGCTGGAACCCGGTGGGGCAGCAGAAGGAACAAGAGCCAATGGGAGAACCGTGGAGCAGCTGACGGTGCTGTAAAATGGTTTCTAAGCAGGAGGTACCTGTGCTAAAAAGCACTACCAAGGACCAGCTGACGTTGATGGAACTCGGATACCATGAAGGAGGCACCTAGGCCAAAGGCTCTGCCGAGAACCAGCTGACGGTGCTGGAACCCGGATGGGTAGCAGAAAGTACCCAGGAAAAAAACAAAGTTGAAAGGCCGTGAGCCGGCCACAGTTACCGAAACCCACAGTCCTACAGGGGATGCTTGTCCTATTGGCACTACGGAACTAGCCTTTATTACCAGAACCCAAAGCCCACATAGGAAGCACCAAAACTGCAGGCACCATAGACACGGCTAACCCAACCGCAACACGACTGGACAACGTATCGGTGGCAAAGTGACGTTGACATTACCGGAAACAGCAGGCGTGCTGGAACCAGGCTGGGCAGGAGGGAGTGCCCGTGCCAAAGACACGTCCGAGAACCAGCTGACGGTGCTGCAACCCGGATGGGTAGCAGAAGCTGCAAGAGCAAATGACACTAGCGAGGACCAGCTGACGGTGCTGGAACCCGGTGGGGCAGCAGAAGGAACAAGAGCCAATGGGAGAACCGTGGAGCAGCTGACGGTGCTGTAAAATGGTTTCTAAGCAGGAGGTACCTGTGCTAAAAAGCACTACCAAGGACCAGCTGACGTTGATGGAACTCGGATACCATGAAGGAGGCACCTAGGCCAAAGGCTCTGCCGAGAACCAGCTGATGGTGCTGGAACCCGGATGGGTAGCAAAAGGTACCCAGGAAAAAAAAAAGTTGAAAGGCCGTGAGCCGGCCACAGTTACCGAAACCCACAGTCCTACAGGGGGTGCTTGTCCTATTGGCACTACGGAACCAGCCTTTATTACCAGAACCCGCAGCCCACATAGGAAGCACCGAAACTGCAGGCACCATAGACTCGGCTAACACAACCGCAACACGACTGGACAACGTATCGGTGGCAAAGTGACGTTGACATTACCGGAAACAGCAGGTGTGCTGGAACCAGGCTGGGCAGGAGGGAGTGCCCGTGCCAAAGACACTTCCGGGAACGAGCTGACGGTGCTGCAACCCGGATGGGTAGCAGAAGCTGCAAGAGCAAATGACACTAGCGAGGACCAGCTGACGGTGCTGGAACCCGGTGGGGCAGCAGAAGGAACAAGAGCCAATGGGAGAACCGTGGAGCAGGTGACGGTGCTGTAAAATGGTTTCTAAGCAGGAGGTACCTGTGCTAAAAAGCACTACCAAGGACCAGCTGACGTTGATGGAACTCGGATACCATGAAGGAGGCACCTAGGCCAAAGGCTCTGCCGAGAACCAGCTGATGGTGCTGGAACCCGGATGGGTAGCAAAAGGTACCCAGGAAAAAAAAAAGTTGAAAGGCCGTGAGCCGGCCACAGTTACCCAAACCCACAGTCCTACAGGGGGTGCTTGTCCTATTGGCACTACGGAACCAGCCTTTATTACCAGAACCCGCAGCCCACATAGGAAGCACCGAAACTGCAGGCACCATAGACTCGGCTAACACAACCGCAACACGACTGGACAACGTATCGGTGGCAAAGTGACGTTGACATTACCGGAAACAGCAGGTGTGCTGGAACCAGGCTGGGCAGGAGGGAGTGCCCGTGCCAAAGACACTTCCGGGAACGAGCTGACGGTGCTGCAACCCGGATGGGTAGCAGAAGCTGCAAGAGCAAATGACACTAGCGAGGACCAGCTGACGGTGCTGGAACCCGGTGGGGCAGCAGAAGGAACAAGAGCCAATGGGAGAACCGTGGAGCAGGTGACGGTGCTGTAAAATGGTTTCTAAGCAGGAGGTACCTGTGCTAAAAAGCACTACCAAGGACCAGCTGACGTTGATGGAACTCGGATACCATGAAGGAGGCACCTAGGCCAAAGGCTCTGCCGAGAACCAGCTGATGGTGCTGGAACCCGGATGGGTAGCAAAAGGTACCCAGGAAAAAAACAAAGTTGAAAGGCCGTGAGCCGGCCACAGTTACCGAAACCCACAGTCCTACAGGGGGTGCTTGTCCTATTGGCACTACGGAACCAGCCTTTATTACCAGAACCCGCAGCCCACATAGGAAGCACCGAAACTGCAGGCACCATAGACTCGGCTAACCCAACCGCAACACGACTGGACAACGTATCGGTGGCAAAGTGACGTTGACATTACCGGAAACAGCAGGCGTGCTGGAACCAGGCTGGGCAGGAGGGAGTGCCCGTGCCAAAGACACTTCCGAGAACCAGCTGACGGTGCTGGAACCCGGAGGGGCAGCAGAAGAAACAACAGCCAATGGCACAACCGTGGACCAGCTGACGGTGCTAGAACACGGTTTCTAAGCAGGAGGTACCTGTGCTAAAAAGCACTACCAAGGACCAGCAGACGTTGCTGGAACTCGGATACCGAGATGGAGGCACCTAGGCCAAAGGCACTGCCGAGAACCAGCTGAAGGTGCTGGAACCCTGATGGGTAGCAGAAGCTGCAAGAGCAAATGACACTAGCGAGGACCAGCTGATGGTGCTGGAACCCGGAGGGGCAGCAGAAGGAACAAGAGCCAATGCGACAACCGTGGACCAGCTTACGATGCTGGAACCCGGATGGGTAGCAGAAGCTGCAAGAGCAAATGACACTAGCGAGGACCAGCTGACGGTGCTGGAACCCGGTGGGGCAGCAGAAGGAACAAGAGCCAATGGGAGAACCGTGGAGCAGCCGACGGTGCTGTAAAATGGTTTCTAAGCAGGATGTACATGTGCTAAAAAGCACTACCAAGGACCAGCTGACGTTGATGGAACTCGGATACCATGAAGGAGGCACCTAGGCCAAAGGCTCTGTCGAGAACCAGCTGACGGTGCTGGAACCCGGATGGGTAGCAGAAAGTACCCAGGAAAAAAACAAAATTGAAAGGCCGTGAGCCGGCCACAGTTACCGAAACCCACAGTCCTACATGGGATGCTTGTCCTATTGGCACTACGGAACTAGCCTTTATTACCAGAACCCGCAGCCCACATAGGAAGCACCAAAACTGCAGGCACCATAGACACGGCTAACCCAACCGCAACACGACTGGACAACGTATCGGTGGCAAAGTGACGTTGACATTACCGGAAAGAGCAGGCGTGCTGGAACCAGGCTGGGCAGGAGGGAGTGCCCGTGCCAAAGACACTTCCGAGAACCAGCTGACGGTGCTGGAACCCGGATGGGTAGCAGAAGCTGCAAGAGCAAATGACACTAGCGAGGACCAGCTGATGGTGCTGGAACCCGGTGGGGCAGCAGAAGGAACAAGAGCCAATGGGAGAACCGTGGAGCAGCTGACGGTGCTGTAACATGGTTTCTAAGCAGGAGGTACCTGTGCTAAAAAGCACTACCAAGGACCAGCTGACGTTGATGGAACTCGGATACCATGAAGGAGGCACCTAGGCCAAAGGCTCTACCGAGAACCAGCTGACGGTGCTGGAACCCGGATGGGTAGCAGAAGGTACCCAGGAAAAAAAAAAGTTAAAAGGCCGTGAGCCGGCCACAGTTACCGAAACCCACAGTCCTACAGGGGGTGCTTGTCCTATTGGCAGTATGGAACCAGCCTTTATTACCAGAACCCGCAGCCCACATAGGAAGCACCGAAACTGCAGGCACCATAGACTCGGCTAACCCAGCCGCAACACGACTGGACAACGTGTCGGTGGCAAAGTGACGTTGACATTACCGGAAACAGCAGGTGTGCTGGAACCAGGCTGGGCAGGAGGGAGTGCCCGTGCCAAAGACACTTCCTGGAACCAGCTGACGGTGCTGCAACCCGGATGGGTAGCAGAAGCTGCAAGAGCAAATGACACTAGCGAGGACCAGCTGACGGTGCTGGAACCCGGTGGGGCAGCAGAAGGAACAAGAGCCAATGGGAGAACCGTGGAGCAGCTGACGGTGCTGTAACATGGTTTCTAAGCAGGAGGTACCTGTGCTAAAAAGCACTACCAAGGACCAGCTGACGTTGATGGAACTCGGATATCATGAAGGAGGCACCTAGGCCAAAGGCTCTGCCGAGAACCAGCTGACGGTGCTGGAACCCGGATGGGTAGCAGAAGGTACCCAGGAAAAAAACAGAGTTGAAAGGCCGTGAGCCGGCGGCAGTTACCGAAACCCACAGTCCTACAGGGGGTGCTTGTCCTATTGGCACTACGGAACCAGCCTTTATTACCAGAACCCGCAGCCCACACAGGAAGCACCGAAACTGCTGGCACCATAGACTCGGCTAACCCAACTGCAACACGACAGGACAACGTATCGGTGGCAAAGTGACGTTGACATTACCGGAAACAGCAGTCGTGCTGGAATCAGGCTGGGCAGGAGGGAGTGCCCGTGCCAAAGACACTTCCGAGAACCAGCTGACGGTGCTGGAACCCGGAGGGGCAGCAGAAGAAACAACAGCCAATGGCACAACCTTGGACCAGCTGACGGTGCTAGAACACGGTTTCTAACCAGGAGGTACCTGTGCTAAAAAGCACTACCAAGGACCAGCAGACGTTGCTGGAACTCGGATACCGAGATGGAGGCACCTAGGCCGAAGGCACTGCCGATAACCAGCTGAAGGTGCTGGAACCCTGATGGGTAGCAGAAGCTGCAAGAGCAAATGACACTAGCGAGGACCAGCTGATGGTGCTGGAACCCGGAGGGGCAGCAGAAGGAACAAGAGCCAATGCGACAACCGTGGACCAGCTTACGGTGCTGGAACCCGGATGGGTAGCAGAAGCTGCAAGAGCAAATGACACTAGCGAGGACCAGCTGACGGTGCTGGAACCCGGTGGGGCAGCAGAAGGAACAAGAGCCAATGGGAGAACCGTGGAGCAGCTGACGGTGCTGTAAAATGGTTTCTAAGCAGGAGGTACCTGTGCTAAAAAGCACTACCAAGGACCAGCTGACGTTGATGGAACTCGGATACCATGAAGGAGGCACCTAGGCCAAAGGCTCTGCCGAGAACCAGCTGACGGTGCTGGTACCCGGATGGGTAGCAGAAAGTACCCAGGAAAAAAACAAAGTTGAAAGGCCGTGAGCCGGCCACAGTAACCGAAACCCACATTCCTACAGGGGATGCTTGTCCTATTGGCACTACGGAACTAGCCTTTATTACCAGAAGCCGCAGCCCACATAGGAAGCACCGAAACTGCAGGCACCATAGACACGGCTAACCCAACCGCAACACGACTGGACAACGTATCGGTGGCAAAGTGACGTTGACATTACCGGAAACAGCAGGCGTGCTGGAACCAGGCTGGGCAGGACGGAGTGCCCGTGCCAAAGACACTTCCGAGAACCAGCTGACGGTGCTGGAACCCGGATGGGTAGCAGAAGCTGCAAGAGCAAATGACACTAGCGAGGACCAGCTGATGGTGCTGGAACCCAGTGGGGCAGCAGAAGGAACAAGAGCCAATGGGAGAACCGTGGAGCAGCTGACGGTGCTGTAACATGGTTTCTAAGCAGGAGGTACCTGTGCTAAAAAGCACTACCAAGGACCAGCTGACGTTGATGGAACTCGGATACCATGAAGGAGGCACCTAGGCCAAAAGCGCTGCCGAGAAACAGCTGACGGTGCTGGAACCCGGATGGGTAGCAGAAGGTACCCAGGAAAAAAAAAAGTTGAAAGGCCGTGAGCCGGCCACAGTTACCGAAACCCACAGTCCTACAGGGGGTGCTTGTCCTATTGGCACTACGGAACCAGCCTTTATTACCAGAACCCGCAGCCCACATAGGAAGCACCGAAACTGCAGGCACCATAGACTCGGCTAACACAACCGCAACACGACTGGACAACGTATCGGTGGCAAAGTGACGTTGACATTACCGGAAACAGCAGGTGTGCTGGAACCAGGCTGGGCAGGAGGGAGTGCCCGTGCCAAAGACACTTCCGGGAACGAGCTGACGGTGCTGCAACCCGGATGGGTAGCAGAAGCTGCAAGAGCAAATGACACTAGCGAGGACCAGCTGACGGTGCTGGAACCCGGTGGGGCAGCAGAAGGAACAAGAGCCAATGGGAGAACCGTGGAGCAGCTGACGGTGCTGTAAAATGGTTTCTAAGCAGGAGGTACCTGTGCTAAAAAGCACTACCAAGGACCAGCTGACGTTGATGGAACTCGGATACCATGAAGGAGGCACCTAGGCCAAAGGCTCTGCCGAGAACCAGCTGATGGTGCTGGAACCCGGATGGGTAGCAAAAGGTACCCAGGAAAAAAACAAAGTTGAAAGGCCGTGAGCCGGCCACAGTTACCGAAACCCACAGTCCTACAGGGGGTGCTTGTCCTATTGGCACTACGGAACCAGCCTTTATTACCAGAACCCGCAGCCCACATAGGAAGCACCGAAACTGCAGGCACCATAGACTCGGCTAACCCAACCGCAACACGACTGGACAACGTATCGGTGGCAAAGTGACGTTGACATTACCGGAAACAGCAGGCGTGCTGGAACCAGGCTGGGCAGGAGGGAGTGCCCGTGCCAAAGACACTTCCGAGAACCAGCTGACGGTGCTGGAACCCGGAGGGGCAGCAGAAGAAACAACAGCCAATGGCACAACCGTGGACCAGCTGACGGTGCTAGAACACGGTTTCTAAGCAGGAGGTACCTGTGCTAAAAAGCACTACCAAGGACCAGCAGACGTTGCTGGAACTCGGATACCGAGATGGAGGCACCTAGGCCAAAGGCACTGCCGAGAACCAGCTGAAGGTGCTGGAACCCTGATGGGTAGCAGAAGCTGCAAGAGCAAATGACACTAGCGAGGACCAGCTGATGGTGCTGGAACCCGGAGGGGCAGCAGAAGGAACAAGAGCCAATGCGACAACCGTGGACCAGCTTACGGTGCTGGAACCCGGATGGGTAGCAGAAGCTGCAAGAGCAAATGACACTAGCGAGGACCAGCTGACGGTGCTGGAACCCGGTGGGGCAGCAGAAGGAACAAGAGCCAATGGGAGAACCGTGGAGCAGCTGACGGTGCTGTAAAATGGTTTCTAAGCAGGAGGTACCTGTGCTAAAAAGCACTACCAAGGACCAGCTGACGTTGATGGAACTCGGATACCATGAAGGAGGCACCTAGGCCAAAGGCTCTGTCGAGAACCAGCTGACGGTGCTGGAACCCGGATGGGTAGCAGAAAGTACCCAGGAAAAAAACAAAGTTGAAAGGCCGTGAGCCGGCCACATTTACCGAAACCCACAGTCCTACATGGGATGCTTGTCCTATTGGCACTACGGAACTAGCCTTTATTACCAGAACCCGCAGCCCACATAGGAAGCACCAAAACTGCAGGCACCATAGACACGGCTAACCCAACCGCAACACGACTGGACAACGTATCGGTGGCAAAGTGACGTTGACATTACCGGAAACAGCAGGCGTGCTGGAACCAGGCTGGGCAGGAGGGAGTGCCCGTGCCAAAGACACTTCCGAGAACCAGCTGACGGTGCTGGAACCCGGAGGGGCAGCAGAAGAAACAACAGCCAATGGCACAACCGTGGACCAGCTGACGGTGCTAGAACACGGTTTCTAAGCAGGAGGTACCTGTGCTAAAAAGCACTACCAAGGACCAGCAGACGTTGCTGGAACTCGGATACCGAGATGGAGGCACCTAGGCCAAAGGCACTGCCGAGAACCAGCTGAAGGTGCTGGAACCCTGATGGGTAGCAGAAGCTGCAAGAACAAATGACACTAGCGAGGACCAGCTGATGGTGCTGGAACCCGGAGGGGCAGCAGAAGGAACAAGAGCCAAAGCGACAACCGTGGACCAGCTTACAGTGCTGGAACCCGGATGGGTAGCAGAAGCTGCAAGAGCAAATGACACTAGCGAGGACCAGCTGACGGTGCTGGAACCCGGTGGGGCAGCAGAAGGAACAAGAGCCAATGGGAGAACCGTGGAGCAGCTGACGGTGCTGTAAAATGGTTTCTAAGCAGGAGGTACCTGTGCTAAAAAGCACTACCAAGGACCAGCTGACGTTGATGGAACTCGGATACCATGAAGGAGGCACCTAGGCCAAAGGCTCTGTCGAGAACCAGCTGACGGTGCTGGAACCCGGATGGGTAGCAGAAAGTACCCAGGAAAAAAACAAAGTTGAAAGGCCGTGAGCCGGCCACAGTTACCGAAACCCACAGTCCTACATGGGATGCTTGTCCTATTGGCACTACGGAACTAGCCTTTATTACCAGAACCCGCAGCCCACATAGGAAGCACCAAAACTGCAGGCACCATAGACACGGCTAACCCAACCGCAACACGACTGGACAACGTATCGGTGGCAAAGTGACGTTGACATTACCGGAAAGAGCAGGCGTGCTGGAACCAGGCTGGGCAGGAGGGAGTGCCCGTGCCAAAGACACTTCCGAGAACCAGCTGACGGTGCTGGAACCCGGATGGGTAGCAGAAGCTGCAAGAGCAAATGACACTAGCGAGGACCAGCTGATGGTGCTGGAACCCGGTGGGGCAGCAGAAGGAACAAGAGCCAATGGGAGAACCGTGGAGCAGCTGACGGTGCTGTAACATGGTTTCTAAGCAGGAGGTACCTGTGCTAAAAAGCACTACCAAGGACCAGCTGATGTTGATGGAACTCGGATACCATGAAGGAGGCACCTAGGCCAAAGGCTCTGCCGAGAAACAGCTGACGGTGCTGGAACCCGGATGGGTAGCAGAAGGTACCCAGGAAAAAAAAAAGTTGAAAGGCCGTGAGCCGGCCACAGTTACCGAAACCCACAGTCCTACAGGGGGTGCTTGTCCTATTGGCACTACGGAACCAGCCTTTATTACCAGAACCCGCAGCCCACATAGGAAGCACCGAAACTGCAGGCACCATAGACTCGGCTAACACAACCGCAACACGACTGGACAACGTATCGGTGGCAAAGTGACGTTGACATTACCGGAAACAGCAGGTGTGCTGGAACCAGGCTGGGCAGGAGGGAGTGCCCGTGCCAAAGACACTTCCGGGAACGAGCTGACGATGCTGCAACCCGGATGGGTAGCAGAAGCTGCAAGAGCAAATGACACTAGCGAGGACCAGCTGACGGTGCTGGAACCCGGTGGGGCAGCAGAAGGAACAAGAGCCAATGGGAGAACCGTGGAGCAGCTGACGGTGCTGTAAAATGGTTTCTAAGCAGGAGGTTCCTGTGCTAAAAAGCACTACCAAGGACCAGCTGACGTTGATGGAACTCGGATACCATGAAGGAGGCACCTAGGCCAAAGGCTCTGCCGAGAACCAGCTGATGGTGCTGGAACCCGGATGGGTAGCAGAAGGTACCCAGGAAAAAAACAAAGTTGAAAGGCCGTGAGCCGGCCACAGTTACCGAAACCCACAGTCCTACAGGGGGTGCTTGTCCTATTGGCACTACGGAACCAGCCTTTATTACCAGAACCCGCAGCCCACATAGGAAGCACCGAAACTGCAGGCACCATAGACTCGGCTAACCCAACCGCAACACGACTGGACAACGTATCGGTGGCAAAGTGACGTTGACATTACCGGAAACAGCAGGCGTGCTGGAACCAGGCTGGGCAGGAGGGAGTGCCCGTGCCAAAGACACTTCCGAGAACCAGCTGACGGTGCTGGAACCCAGATGGGTAGCAGAAGCTGCAAGAGCAAATGACACTAGCGAGGACCAGCTGACGGTGCTGGAACCCGGTGGGGCAGCAGAAGGAACAAGAGCAATGGGAGAACCGTGGAGCAGCTGATGGTGCTGTAACATGGTTTCTAAGCAGGAGGTACCTGTGCTAAAAAGCACTACCAAGGACCAGCTGACGTTGATGGAACTCGGATACCATGAAGGAGGCACCTAGGCCAAAGGCTCTGCCGAGAACCAGCTGACGGTGCTGGAACCTGGATGGGTAGCAGAAGGTACCCAGGAAAAAAACAAAGTTGAAAGGCCGTGAGCCGGCCGCAGTTACCGACACCCACAATCCTACAGGGGGTGCTTGTCCTATTGGCACTACGGAACCAGCCTTTATTACCAGAACCCGCAGCCCACATAGGAAGCACCGAAACTGCAGGCACCATAGACTCGGCTAACCCAACCGCAACACGACAGGACAACGTATCGGTGGCAAAGTGACGTTGACATTACCGGAAACAGCAGGCGTGCTGGAACCAGGCTGGGCAGGAGGGAGTGCCCGTGCCAAAGACACTTCCGAGAACCAGCTGACGGTGCTGGAACCCAGAGGGGCAGCAGAAGAAACAACAGCCAATGGCACAACCGTGGACCAGCTGACGGTGCTAGAACACGGTTTCTAAGCAGGAGGTACCTGTGCTAAAAAGCACTACCAAGGACCAGCAGACGTTGCTGGATCTCGGATACCGAGATGGAGGCACCTAGGCCAAAGGCACTGCCAAGAACCAGCTGAAGGTGCTGAAACCCTGATGGGTAGCAGAAGCTGCAAGAGCAAATGACACTAGCGAGGACCAGCTGATGGTGCTGGAACCCGGAGGGGCAGCAGAAGGAGCAAGAGCCAATGGGACAACCGTGGACCAGCTGACGGTGCTAGAACACGGCTTCTAAGCAGGAGGTACCTGTGTTAAAAAGCACTACCAAGGACCAGCAGACGTTGCTGGAACTCGGATACCATGAAGGAGGCACCTAGGCCAAAGGCTCTGCCGAGAACCAGCTGACGGTGCTGGAACCCGGATGGGTAGCAGAAGGTACCCATGAAAAACAAAGCTGCAAGGCCGCGAGCCGGCCGCAGTTACTGAAACCCACAGTCCTACAGGGAGTGCTTGTCCTATTGGCACTATGGAACCAGCCTTTGTTACCAGAACCCACAGCCGGCAGGCACCATAGACTCGGCTAACCCGACCGCAACACGACATGACAATGTATCAGTGGCAAAGTGACGTCGACACTACCCGGAAACAGCAGGCGGGTTGTAACCAGGCTAGGCAGGAGGGAGTACCCGTGCCAAAGACACTGCCGAGAACCAGCTAACGGTGCTGGAACCCGGAGGGGCAGCAAAAGGAACAAGAGCCAATGGGACAACCGTGGACCAGCTGACGTTGCTGGAACACGGTTACTAAGCAGGAGGTACCTGTGGTAAATAGCACTAACATGGACCAGCAGACGTTGCTGAAACTCGGATACCATGAAGGAGGCACCTAGGCCAAAGGCTCTGCCGAGAAACAGCTGACGTTGCTGGAACCCGGCTGGCCAGGAGGGAGTACCCGTGGCACACACACTTCTGAGCAGCAACATGCGATGTTGAAGCCCAGGGGTCAATCAGGCAGCAGGCTGAGGCCAACTTGGAGCGAGTTTTATATTGTTTGTACACAACTACTGATTGTAACCGTGATCCACATTTAGCCTCTGGCTCTACTGTCTTTAGTATTTCCCCTGGCCTCCAACTACGGCAGTTGCTGCTCTGCAGAGTTGTCTGCACAATCCACACTTGTTCCTGAGTTACTGGGGCTCAGTCACGTCAGTTGATCCCCTGATGTGTGTCCGGCAAGGTGTCCTGCTCTGTCCACATTCCCACAGCTATTAATGGGAATGGGGACAGAGCAGGAGACATTGCCAGACACACCACCGGGGATCAACTGACGTGACTGAGCCCCAGTAACACAGGAACAAGTGTGGATTGTGCAGACGGCACATCAGAGCCAGAGCAGCGACTGGCGGGGTTGGAGGCCAGGGGAAATAGTAGAGACAGTACAGCCAGAGGCCTTAGTGGACCATGGTTAAAAGTCAGTAGTAGTGTGATGTTGGAGGCAGCAGGAGACTTTGCCATCCGTACAGCAGGGGAACAGCTGGCGTTACTGAACCCCACAGACACAGGAGCGAGTGTTTCTATCTGTGCGGACAGGACTTCCAAGCTACAACTGGCTGTGTTGAAGCCCAGGATCAATGCTCCGTGCAGGCTGAGGCCTACTTGGAGCAAGTGGAAAATAACATGTAGTGTGATGTTGGAGGCAGCAGGAGACTTTGCCATCCGCACAGCAGGGGAACAGCTGGCGTTACTGAACCCCACAGACACAGGAGCGAGTGTTTCTATCTGTGCGGACGGCACTTCCAAGCTACACCTGGCTGTGTTGATGCCCAGGATCAATGCTCCGAGCAGGCTGAGGCCTACTTGGAGCAAGTGGAAAATAACATGTAGTGTGATGTTGGAGGCAGCAGGAGACTTTGCCATCCGCACAGCAGGGGAACAGCTGGCATTACTGAACCCCACTAACACAGGAGCTAGTGTGTATTTCTCTGTTACGACGGCACTTCTGAACACCAACTGGCATTGTTGGAGCCCAGGATAAGGCAAGGAGCAGGCTGAGGCCTGCTGTTTTTTCGCATGTAGAGGCAGCAGGAGACTTTGCCATCTACACAGCAGGGGAACAGCTGGCATTAGTGAACCCCACTAACACAGGAGCTAGTGTGTTTTTCTCTGTGAAGACGGCACTTCTGAACACCAACTGACATTGTTGGAGCCCAGGATGAGGCATGGAGCTGGCTGAGGCCAACTTGCAGCACGTTTTATAGAGGTAGTAGACTACAACTGATTGTAACCTATGGCCTCCGGCTCCACTGTCTCTAGTATTTCCCCTGGCCTCCAACCCCGCCAGTGACAGCTCTGAAGTGGCATCAGCACAATCCACACTTGTTCCTGTATTACTTGGGCTCAGTCCCGTCAGTTGATCCAATGATGTGTGTCTGGCAAGGTCTCCTGCTCTGTCCTCATTCACACTACTAGTAATGGGAATGTGGACAGAGCAGGAGACCTTGCCGGACACACATCAGGGGATCAACTGACGTGACTGAGGCCAAGTAACACTGGAACAAGTGTGGATTATGCAGACGCCACTTAAGAGCTGTCACTGGCGGGGTTGGAGGCCAGGGGAAATACTAGAGACAGTGGAGCCAGAGGCCTAAGTGAAGCAGGGTTAAAAATCAGTAGTAGTTTGAGTGTGGATGGAGCAGGAGACTTTGCCGTCCACACAGCAGGGGAGCAGCTGGCGTTACTGAACCCCAGTAACACAGGAGCTAGTGTTTTTCACTGTGCAGACGACACATCTGAGCAACAACTGGCTGTGTTGAAGCCCAGGGATTATAGTATAGGTGGTAGAAACATGAACACAACAGGAGACCCGGATACAGTTGCCAAACAATTATTTAGTCTGGAAGAGGACTGGCAAATTCTGGGGAGATCCAGGCCTTGTTCATTTTTAGAAAAGTAAGCCGGTCGACGTTATCGGAAGAAAGTCGCGTGCGACGGTCTGTTAGTACACCACCTGCGACACTAAAGACGCGTTCTGATAATACACTGGCAGCAGGACAAGCCAGCACCTCCAATGCATACTGGCTAAGCTCTGGCCATGTATCCTGCTTAGAGACCAAAAACTTGAAGGGGGAAGAGCCATCTGGGAGTACACTCACAGGGCAAGACATGTAGTCTGTCACCATCTGACGGAAACTTTGCCTCCTGCTGACTGGAGCCGTCAGTGATGGTGTAGACAATTGTGGGGGACACACAAAACTTTGCCACATTTGGGCCATAGTGGTCTTGCCTTGTGCTGAGGCGCTGCCTCTGCTCCCTCTTTGTGCCGAGTTTCCTCCACTGGCTCGACGCACAGAGGTGCTTTGTAAAGCACTAGCACCAATGCTGTCTGGTGGAATGGAAAACATGATGGCCTGCACCAGTGTGTCTTGGTACTCCCGCAGTTTACGCTCCCGGTTCAACGTTGGTATGAGGGTTTGCAAGTTGTCCCGGTAGCGAGGATCTAGGAGGGTGTACACCCAATAATCAGCCGTGTAGAGAATGTGGGCGATGCGGCGGTCGTTTATCAGGCACTGCAGCATGAAGTCAACCATGTGCTGCAGACTCCCAACTGCCAAAGAACCGCTGTCCCCTGCTTGAGGCGTGATCTCTGCCAGCTCTGCATCACCCCACCCTCGCTGTACATACTGACTAGAGCTTTGTGTACCTCCCTCCTGTGGAGAGATGTCTTCCTCCTCCATCGACTCCTCCTCATCCTCCTCACAAAGTGTCCCCTGCCTAGGCCTTTGTGAGGAAGCACGTAGCGCAGACTGTCCAGAAGCAGATGGCATTTGGGACTCCTCATCCTCCACCTCTTCCAAAACCTCCTCCCTTAGTGCTTGCAGTGTTTTTTGAAGCATGCAGATAAAGGGGACAGTCATGCTGACTAGTGCATCATCTGCACTCGCCATCCGCGTGGAATCATCGAAGGCACGCAAAACGAAGCAGATGTCCTTCATAGAGGCCCTCTCAGTGGTGCTGAAGTGTGACCGGCGCACATTGCGACTTGTTTGCGCCTGATGCAGCTGGTACTCCATGACTGCTGCCTGCTGCTCACACAACCTCTCCAACATATGTAATGTTGAATTCCACCTGGTGGGTAGGTCACATATGATGCGATGTTCCGGAAGGCGTAATCGGCGCTGCAGAGCAGCAAGGCGCAATCTTGCCGTGCTGGAACGCCGCAAGTGAGCGCACTCTATGGGGACCTTGTGCAGCAGTGCATCAAGATCCGGATAGTCCCTCAGAAAGCTCTGCACGACCATGTTGAGCACATGTGCCAGACATAGGATGTGAGTGAGGTTGCCAAGGCCAAGAGCTGCCACCAGATTTCGTCCATTGTCACACACTACCAAGCCCGGCTGGAGATTCGCTGGCAGAAACCACACGTCGCTCTCCTGCTTGATGGCATTCCAGAGCTCCTGCGCTGTGTGGCTTCGATTCCCCAATGAAATTAATTTCAGTATGGCCTGTTGACGTTTGGCCACGGCTGTGCTCATATCGGTCGTAACAGGTTCCTGCTGCGCTGTTTCAGAGGAACTGGAGTAGGAGGAGGAGTCAATGTGTACAGACTGGATTCCTGCAATCCGTGGAGTTGGCAGAACATGTACAGCGCCACTCTCCAGATCTGTACCTGGCTCCACAACATTGACCCAATGGGCAGTGAGGGAAAGGTATCGTCCCTGTCCATGGTTACTGGTCCACGCATCGGTGGTCAGGTGGACCTTGCTACTGACGGCGTTTAGTAGCGCATGTTTTATGTTTGCCTCCACATGTTTCTGCAGGGCAGGGACGGCTCGCCTGCTGAAATAAAAGCGGCTGGGCACAGTGTATTGTGGGACTGCCAATGCCATGAAGTCCCGGAAGGTGTCAGTCTCCACCAGCCTGAATGACAGCATTTCAAGCGCCAGTAGTTTGGCAATGCCAGCATTCAGAGCCTGTGCTCGGGGATGGTTTGCCGAGTATGGCCGCCTTTTCTCCCATGCCTGTGCTACCGATGGCTGCCGAGTGGCCTGGGAGTGTGAGGATGACTTGGAACGTGGTGCTGTGGGTGGAATGTCACAGGGTCTCCGGACAACAGTGCCAGAGGTTCTTCCTTGGCGATCCTGTGAGGAAGCCGAACCAGCTGTGTGTAAGCTGGAGGAAGAGGCCCCAACACGAGCTGAAGAGGTGGTAGGTGGTGCTGTACGTTGGCCTACGTCTTCAGTGTGTCTGTGTAACTCCAGCTCATGCTTGGTCCGCACATGTTTCCACATATTAGTGGTATTGAGGTTGCTGACATTTTTCCCTCTTTTGACTCTCAGATGACACAGCTTGCATTTGACAAAGCAAATGTCATCTGCAACTGTGTCAAAAAAGGACCATGCACTGCAAGTCTTGGGAGCGCCCTTTTTGCCTTTTGAAAGTGGAATGCTCCTAACGGGTGCCGAAGTGGAGGCTACAGGCAACCAAGTCTGCCCCCTCCCTCTCCCTCCGGTTTTGGCCATTCGGGGAATCTCTTCCTCAGAGCTGCTCCCACCACCTTCCTGTTCCTCACGCCATGATGGGTCAAGGACCTCATCATCTACACTCCCCTCTTCAAAAACCTGCTTCTCCTGGGTTGTCTCGCCAGCACCGAACGCACCAGAAAGTGGTAACTGAGTCTCGTCATCATCTGATGCGTACTGAGGTGTGCTGACCATAGGCACTGGCCCACCCGCCTCTTCTGATTTAGAGGGACAAAGAAGTTGCGCATCACTGCATACTCCCTCTTCTTCACATTCTGGAATGCTGCTTGGCTGGCCCCCTCTTTCCAAACCAACAGATTCTGAGAACAGAAGTAGATACTGTGATGGCTCCTGTCCAGGGGTCTCTGACTGCCTGGGCACTTTGGCAGGTGGTGAAGAGACAGATGGTTGCTCTTCGGTGCTCTGGCCCTGAGAGGATGTGGAAGTAATTGAAGTTGATGCGTTAGCTGCCATCCATCCGACAACAGCTTCAATTTGTTCCTCCTGCAGCAGTGGGGTACGGTGAGGTCCTACAAAGCTGCGCATAAAGGACTGTTGCCTGCTAAAACTGGGGGATGCTGACTCACTGGTGCCAACAGCAGGCACAGAATCCCCAGGTCCTCTCCCTGCAGAATCCCCACGTCCTCTCCCTGCAGAATCCCCACGTCCTCTCCCTGCTGAAACTCCACACCCACGGCCACGTGCCTTACTCCCTGCCTTCTTCATCTTGCTAGACTGAGAAAGATAGGCAGAAAAGTACAAAGGGGGGCCTTAGTGTGCTTATTCCTGAACAGCTGGTTACAGGTATAAGAAACACTAATTTTATGAAGTGTGTGTGTCGACTACACTTTAATAGGAGATAATGTGGCCTACACAACTTTCAAATGTAGTGTTTGGTGAACTTTGTTGTTTTCTTTTGGGGGAAAAAAAACTAAAAGGATGTGACCAAAGATTTGAAAGTCAGAGTATCACCAACTTTCTGGAGCTATTACAATGCACGCAGGTAACCTACAATGCAAAAGATGAGGCTCCAAAAAAATTGGGTAATACTAATCTGGCTGCAGCTGAAGGGCACAAGCCAGAAAAAAGGCTCCTCTATCTACTCCTATATAGTGTTTGCAACCAACCAACCAACGTAGATGGATATGGATGGATGCACACTAATAGGAGAAGAAAAAATGAGCTGCAATTAAAGAAATATTTGTGTGAGGCAGTGACGCACGCTGAGCAGTCTACAACCAGACGTAGCTGCAGGACACACTACTCAGCATGAGCTGCACTCACACACAGTCAGAGACCTCTCAGATAGCCGTGAACAGTGCAGCTAAGTGGGCACTAGCACTGACAGGCTGCAGAAAGGCTCCGCTGTCTACTGCTATTGCTTGCAACCAACGTACAGTGGGGCAAAAAAGTATTTAGTCAGTCAGCAATAGTGCAAGTTCCACCACTTAAAAAGATGAGAGGCGTCTGTAATTTACATCATAGGTAGACCTCAACTATGGGAGACAAACTGAGAAAAAAAATCCAGAAAATCACATTGTCTGTTTTTTTTTCATTTTATTTGCATATTATGGTGGAAAATAAGTATTTGGTCAGAAACAAAATTTCATCTCAATACTTTGTGATATATCCTTTGTTGGCAATGACAGAGGTCAAACGTTTTCTGTAAGTCTTCACAAGGTTGCCACACACTGTTGTTGGTATGTTGGCCCATTCCTCCATGCAGATCTCCTCTAGAGTAGTGATGTTTTTGGCTTTTCGCTTGGCAACACGGACTTTCAACTCCCTCCAACGGTTTTCTATAGGGTTGAGATCTGGAGACTGGCTAGGCCACTCCAGGACCTTGAAATGCTTCTTACGAAGCCACTCCTTCGTTGCCCTGGCGGTGTGCTTTGGATCATTGTCATGTTGAAAGACCCAGCCACGTTTCATCTTCAATGCCCTTGCTGATGGAAGGAGGTTTGCACTCAAAATCTCACGATACATGGCCCCATTCATTCTTTCATGTACCCGGATCAGTCGTCCTGGCCCCTTTGCAGAGAAACAGCCCCAAAGCATGATGTTTCCACCACCATGCTTTACAGTAGGTATGGTGTTTGATGGATGCAACTCAGTATTCTTTTTCCTCCAAACACAACAAGTTGTGTTTCTACCAAACAGTTCCAGTTTGGTTTCATCAGACCTTAGGACATTCTCCCAAAACTCCTCTGGATCATCCAAATGCTCTCTAGCAAACTTCAGACGGGCCCGGACATGTACAGGCTTAAGCAGTGGGACACGTCTGGCACTGCAGGATCTGAGTCCATGGTGGCATAGTGTGTTACTTATGGTAGGCCTTGTTACATTGGTCCCAGCTCTCTGCAGTTCATTCACTAGGTCCCCCGCGTGGTTCTGGGATTTTTGCTCACTGCTCTTGTGATCATTCTGACCCCACGGGGTGGGATTTTGCGTGGAGCACCAGATCGAGGGAGATTATCAGTGGTCTTGTATGTCTTCCATTTTCTAATTATTGCTCCCACAGTTGATTTCTTCACTCCAAGCTGGTTGGCTATTGCAGATTCAGTCTTCCCAGCCTGGTGCAGGGCTACAATTTTGTTTCTGGTGTCCTTTGACAGCTCTTTGGTCTTCACCATAGTGGAGTTTGGAGTCAGACTGTTTGAGGGTGTGCACAGGTGTCTTTTTATACTGATAACAAGTTTAAACAGGTGCCATTACTACAGGTAATGAGTGGAGGAAAGAGGAGACTCTTAAAGAAGAAGTTACAGGTCTGTGAGAGCCAGAAATCTTGATTTTTTGTTTCTGACCAAATACTTATTTTCCACCATAATATGCAAATAAAATGAAAAAAAAACAGACAATGTGATTTTCTGGATTTTTTTTTCTCAGTTTGTCTCCCATAGTTGAGGTCTACCTATAATGTAAATTACAGACGCCTCTCATCTTTTTAAGTGGTGGAATTTGCACTATTGCTGACTGACTAAATACTTTTTTGCCCCGCTGTATATGGATACGGATGGAAGCACACTAGATAGAATTTTTTTTAAATAAGCAGCTCAAAAAGAAAAATATGTATGAGGCAGCAGTGAGGCACGCTGGGCGGCCTACAACCAGACGTGGCTGCAGGACCCACTCCACAGCATGAGCTGCACTCACACAGCCCTTGCAGACAGCTGTGAACACTGCTGCTAGGGAAAAGCAAGCTACAGTAGTGGTTTATGTAGCCTGGGTAAAGCACAATATTGTTTTGAGAATCGTTATTTCTAACTGACCCTCACAGTCTTCAACAGCAGCCTGTCCCTAACTGAATTCACAGCAGAGTGACCAGAAATGGCGGCGGCAGTGGCTTTTATAGTGCATCATGACATCATTTCAGCAGCCAATCACAGCCATGCCAATAGTTAACATGCCTACATGCCTAACAGGATGTGCCCACACTTCTGAGGAATCCCATTGGCTGAATCAAAGTGAGCGGACTGATAGCATTATGGGAACTTCCGATTCCGGTATCCGATATGAAAAAAGTATCGGAAGTCAGTATCGGAATTACGATACAGCAAATATCGTCTGATACCCGATACTTGCGGTATCGGAAAGCTCAACACTACTGGTGAGTTATTGAGCGTTCATTTTTTCACACACCGTCCAGCGGTGTACGCTCCTCACACACTACTGTCTACCGACTGGTATCATGGACAAATAGAAGCTATCTGGATGTGACTCTGGAAGAAAAAGCAGAGGAGTTTGTCCATTTTTCCACACCTTCACCTTAGAGTCGAGTCCGTTTTTCAAACAGTTTTTATATCTGCTGTTTGATTATAGTCAAAACTGACAGCGTGTGTCAGTCCGTATACAAATACATGGAGCTTGACAATTTTACATAGACACACATTACAGCATTGTAAGCTCCTCACACACTACCATCTACCGCCTTCAAGCATGGACAAATAGAAGCTACCTGTGTGTGACTCTGGAAAAAAAAGCCGAGGAGTTTTTCCAGACCTACACCTTAGAGTCATGTCCGTTTTTCAAACAGTTTCGTAAATCTGCTGTTTGATAATGGTCAAAACTAGACAGAGACAGCGTGTGTCAGTCAGCATACAAATACACGGAGCTTGACAATTTTACATACACACACCGTACAGCGTTGTACACTCCTCACACACTACCGTGTACCACCTTTTAGCACGGACAAATAGAAGCTGCCTGTGTGACTCTGGAAAAAAAGCAGAGGAGTTTTTCCGTTTTTCCAGACCTATATCTTAGAGTCATGTCCGTTTTTCAAACAGTTTCGTATATCTGCTGTTTGATAACGGTCAAAACTAGACAGAGACAGCGTGTGTCAGTCAGTATACAAATAAACAGAGCTTGACAATTTTACATACACACACCGTACAGCGTTGTACGCTCCTCACAAACTACCGTGTACCACCTTTTAGCACGGACAAATAGAAGCTGCCTGTGTGACTCTGGAAACAGCAGAGGAGTTTTTCCATTTTTCCAGACCTATATCTTAGAGTCATGTCCGTTTTTCAAACAGTTTCGTATATCTGATGTTTGATAACGGTCAAAACTAGACAGAGACAGCGTCTGTCAGTCAGTATACAAATACACGGAGCTTGACAATTTTACATACACACACCGTACAGCATTGTACGCTGCTCACACACTACCATGTACCGACTTTTAGCATGGACAAATAGAAGCTACCTGTGTGTGACTCTGGAAAAAAAAAGCCGAGGAGTTTTTCCCTTTTTCCAGACCTACACCTTAGAGTCGTGTTCGTTTTTCAAACAGTTTTGTAAATCTGCTGTTTGATAACAGTCAAAACAAGGCAGAGACAGCGTGTGTCAGTCCGTATACAAATACACGCAGCTTGACAATTTTACATACACACACCGTACAGCGCTGTACGCTCCTCACACACTATTGTGTACCGCCTTCTTGCACAGACAAATACAAGCTACCTGTGTGTGTGACACTGGAAAAAAAAGCCGAGGAGTTTTTCCATTTTTCCTGATCTACACCTAAGAGTCGTGTCCGTTTTTCAAACAGTTTCGTATATCTGCTGTTTGATAATGGTCAAAACTAGACAGAGACAGCATGTGTCAGTCCGTATACAAATACACGCAGCTTGACAATTTTACATACACACACCGTACAGCGTTGTATGCTCCTCACACACTACCGTGTACCGCCTTCTAGCACGGACAAATAGAAGCTACCTGTGTGTGACTCTGGAAAAAAAAGCCGAGGAATTTTTCAGTTTTTCCAGACCTACACCTTAGAGTCCTGTCCGTTTTTCAAACAGTTTCGTATATCTGCTGTTTGATTAAGGTGAAAACTAGACAAAGACAGCATGTTTCAGTCCGTATACAAATACACAGAGCTTGACAATTTTACATACACACATCGTACAGCGTTGTACGCTCCTCACACACTACCCTGTACCGCCTTCTAGCATGGACAAATAGAAGCTACCTGTGTGTGACTCTGGAAAAAAAAGCCGAGGAGTTTTTCCGTTGTTCCAGACCTACACCTTAGAGTCCTGTCCGTTTTTCAAACAGTTTAGTTTATCTGCTGCTTGATCACGGTCAAAACTAGACAGAGACAGTGTGTGTCAGTCTGTATACAAATACAGAGAGCTTGACAATTTTACATACACACACCATACAGTGTTGTACGCTCCTCACACACTACCGTGTACCGCCTTCTAGCATGGACAAATAGAAGCTACCTGTGTGTGACTCTGGGAAAAAAAAGCTGAGGAGTTTTTCAGTTTTTCCAGACTTAAACCTTAGAGTCCTTTCTGTTTTTCAAACAGTTTCGTACATCTGCTGTTTGATCACGGTCAAAAGTAGACAGAGACAGCGTGTGTCAGTCCGTATACAAATACACAGAGCTTGACAATTTTACACACGCATCGTATAGAGCTGTCCGATTCTCCAACAGTATTGTATAAATGCCTTTCGCATTACAGTCATTTTTATACCTAGTCAGCATGTGTGTGTGACACTCCATAAACAAATATACGGAGATTGTTAGTTGCACAAAAATCGTATACATCTGTACACTTCTGATACAGTTCAGTATATCTGCTTGTTGAATTACGGTCCAATACATACTGCGAGAGCGTCTGTGACTAACATAATATATACGTTGATTTAATTTGTTTAATACACCTCACACAGTTGGATGTTCCTCATACAGTACCATCTCTCCGCTGGTGTTTTTGTTACATTTTCACAAGCATGAGGAAGTATGGTGGAAGAGGCCGCGGATGTGGGCAGGGGGGCGCAGCTGGTACTGATGGTGGGTGCATCAGCTGGTTCTGGCAAAAGCACAATAGCAGCTAAGGCAGGAGGTGTTGAGCCTGCGTCATCCTCTGGCCCAAGAAGGCCTGTAAGGTTGTCTTTTCTTGGAGTAGGAAAACCTCTTTTAAAGCCGGAGCATCAGGAACAGGTTTTGGCGAACATTGCAGAAACAGCCACCAGCTCTATTGCCTCCTCTTCTGAATGGTCGAAACCTGCAAGCAGGGAGTCGTCAGTGCAGGGTTCTGGTCATAAAAAACCCCTTTCCTTGTGTGCTTCACTGCCACCAAAAAGTTAAAGATGCCGCAGCCCACCCTCCAGATTACTCTATGGAGCTCTTTTCAGATACCATGCCTGGGTTTTCCAGTTAAATCCTGAATTCCCCAGTCCAAGATGAATCTTACACGGATTGCACTGATGCACAGTCACTGCTAGATGAATCTGCTGGTACATTAACCCACAGCACTACATTGCCCTCGCAGTCTATTGAGCCAGAATCTGACCCTGATGAAACCCACGTGCCCCTTCCCGCATGCTATACCACCTTACACAGTGACACAGAGGAAGGTAAAGAGGAAGGTGCAGATGACTTTGAAGAGGAGGTGATGGATGACCCAGTTCTGGACCCGGATTGGCATCCATTGGGGGAGGAGGGTGATGCTGGCAATGGTTCAGATAAGGAGAAAAGGAGAAGGATCTGCAGCAGGCATTGACATCGCAGCAGCGGTTATCTAGCAGGCCCGTACCTCTCCTAAAATGTGGAACAAAAAGTAAAAGAGTTGCATGACAGCTTGACCAGATGGACAACTTAGTACAGCGTGCAAGGCCAGAAAATGTTTACCATAGTAGGAAGAGTGCAGTGTGGCACTTCTGTGTCCAAAATCCTACTGATAAGGCAAAGGTTACCTGTAAGAAGTGTGGAAGGACCTTTAACTGAGGTAAACAACTCAGAAATTTGAATACCAGTTGCATGCTTAGACATTTAATCAACATGCACTTGCAAGCGTGGACGGACTACAAAACCTCAGGTAGCACATGCGCACCTGCTCCGACTAAAGGTAGCCAACAACGCTCCCTCGCTACCCCCACTGTAAGACCACTGCCACTATTAAGCACTCCACCAGCACTAAATGTGGAGGTGTCGTCGCAAGGCCAAAGCACTCAAGGAATCACAATGGTTTTGGAACACAACACTGAATCTAGGCCATCACCACCAATACCATCACCAACCCCCTCTCACTCCGTCCGGTCCATCGCTACTACCCCCATATGCAGCTCTCCAGTCCAGCTCACCCTACCAGACACTCTGAGTAGGACAAGAAAGTACTCATTCTCTCATCGGCGTACACTGTGTTTGAACGCCTACATTGCCAAACTAATCTCATTAGAGATGATGCCCTACCGATTGGTTGAAAGCGAAGCGAAGAACTCATGGCCTACGATGTCCCATGCTATGACCTACCCAGTCGGCACTTCTTTTCTCAAAAAGCCATCCCTACCCTCCACCGGCATATGAAATACCACATTGTCCATGCACTAAAACAGTCAGAGAGTGGAAAGGTGCACCTCACAACAGATGCATGGACCAGTAGGCATGGCCAGGGCCATTAGGTGTCCATCACTGCGCACTGGGTTAATGTGGTGGATGCAGGCTCCACTGGGGACAGCAGCGGTGGAACAGTGCTGCCTAGCCCACGGTATAGGAAACAGTTGGCTGTAGGCTTTCGCTCCTCCTCCTCCTCTATCAGCGTAAGCTCGTCCACAGAGAGCAGTTGCACGAGCACTACATCCACAGCTAGCAGTGTTGCACACGAGGTGTCCCACTATCACACAGCTAGTGGTAAGCGTCAGCAGGCTGTGTTAAAGATGATGTCTTTGGGCGACAGCAGACACACCGCGGAGGTACTCGCCGACTACTTGCAGCGACAAACAGAGTCATGGCAGGGCAGTCTACACCTTGAGGCAGGCAAGGTAGTCAGTGATAACAGCTGTAATTTTGTGACAGCCATAGCCTGTGCAAAACTCACACACATACCTTGCCTGGCTCACACTTTGAACCTGGTGATGCAGTGCTTCCTTAATAATTATCCGGAGTTACATCCCTGCCCCATGAGGTGCGAATACTGTGCTCGCACATCCGTCGCTCGGCCGTACACTCCAGTCGTATGCAGAACCTGCAGCGATTGCTCCACCTCTCCAAGCACCGCCTAATCATAGACGTTGCAACAAGGTGGAACTCCACCCTGCACATGGTTGAGAGACTGTGCGAACAGAGGCCGGCTGTAATGCATTTGTGCGAGGATACACGGGTAGGCAGTTTGAGGGAAGACATGGAATTGTCGGGTGTGCAGTTGTCAAAGCTGAAAGACCTCTGTAAAGTCGTTCAGTATTTTGAGGAATGCACACGGCTGGTAAGTGCAGACGACGCCATCATAAGCATGAGCATCCCACTTATGCGTCTGCTCATCCAAAGTTTGACGCACATTAAGGATCATGTGTCTGCAGCGGAGGAGGAGGAGGGGGGAAGCCTTGATGACAGTCAGCCATTGTCTAGTCAGGGAACTGTCCTGGACGAGGTGGAGGAAGAAGAGGAAGAGGAAGAGGATGAGGGGGATGATTATTTTGGGCAGGAGGAAGTTTCACAGGGGCAAGAGAAAATGTTGGCGTTCCAAGGTCAAGTACAGTGTTTGTGCGTGACTGTAGGGATGTGGATTTGCCAGAAACTGCTCCTCCACCCACCACGGGCAGTGCATCATTGACACCTGGAACATTAGCCCACATGTGCGATTATACCTTGAGGATCCTAAAAAGGGACCCCTGCATTGCCAAAATGATGAGGGATGACGACTACTGGCTGGCCAGCATCCTCGATCCACGCTACAAAGGCAAATTACACAACATCATGCCACAGGAGAACCTAGAGATAATATTGGCAAACAAACAAGTAACTCTGGTAAACCGTTTATTTGAGGCTTTCCCAGCACACAGCAGCGGTGCTGGTTCTCCCACGAGCCGTAGTGGGCACAATGGAAGAGGTGTTCATGGTGCACACAGCAGACGTGGTGTTGGAGACAGGGGTGTCATGACCATGTTGTGGAATGATTTATCAAGTACCGCTCTCACGACTGGTAATACTGCATCGATTAAAAGTGACAGGAGGCAGCAGTTGTCAACTATGGTTACAAACTACTTTTCCTCCCATATCGATGTTCTCCCTCACAGGTCATTCCCCTTTGACTATTGGGCCTCTATTGGACGCCTGGACTGAATTGGCACAATATGCCTTACAGGAGCCCGCTTGCCCTGCTGCTAGTGTGTTATCTGAAAGAGTCTTCAGTGCTGCTGGATCAATCCTGACAGAAAAAAGGACCCATCTATTGACCAAAAATGTTGGTGATCTTTCCTTCATTAAAATGAACCATGCATGGGTTTCAAAGGATTTTGTCCCACCTTCCCCTGATGACACATAGGTTACCAGAAAAGTGCCTCTGTTTTTTCCTCCTCTTGCTTGGACTTGCCCAATTACGCCCTTTGCAGCAGCTGAATGTCCAGCCAACACTTCAACATATGCCAATTTTTAAACCTCCCTAACTGGGCTTCCCACCCCTCCCCCAATGGCTGGGTTCAAGACCTGGCACACCCGGGCAAGTGCCGTTGCTCTGAACAGGTGGATGGGCCCTTGATGGCCGACGGCAATGGCACAGGGCCCCTCATAGTACAATACAGTGTCTCAGACGGTGGGCGGGCCCACTCGCCATCAGACACACCAGCGTACTAAGAGAGGCCGCGTGACAGTACCGTCGACCACGATTGTGCCCCCCCTGCTTGGTCATGGCCA
The DNA here is from genome assembly GCF_039654945.1 of Dendrobates tinctorius. NCBI lineage: Eukaryota > Metazoa > Chordata > Amphibia > Anura > Dendrobatidae > Dendrobates > Dendrobates tinctorius. The sequence goes on from NW_027361766.1 coordinate 34,918,560, forward strand.
CAGCGCTTGCAAGTTGCAATACTTACCTCTCCCTGCTCCACCGCTGTGTAGTCTGGGCAGTTAAATCCTTCACAGGGATGGCCACTAGAAATTTGGTGTATTGATCAATGATGGTTAAGATGTAGCTATGGCCTGTCCTGCTGGCCTCTACCTTCAGATGATCAATGGCTACCATTTGAAATGGACGTCAACTTACAAGCAGATGCAGTGGTGGTTTATGATCACCATTCACAGTTGTGATAGTCACAGACGTGTGACATTCCTGCCACCATTTTTCAATGTCTCCTCTCATGCCTATCCAATAGAATTGCCTACGGCCTGTGGCTTCTGTCTTTTGCACTTCAAAATGACCAGACACATCATGATAGGCAGTGAGGACCATGGGTACATCACTCCCTGTGATCACAATTTGATGGAGACGAGTAACGGTGATGTGATCCACGCTACTGCGATAAAGCAATCCTTTCTTCACAAAGAACTTTTTTCGCTTTCTCCACAAACACATTGATTGAGGGCCTGCATCGCCTCTGCAACATCTACCTGGAGCTTTTCCCGCTATGAGTAATTCCAAAATTTCTGCTAACACTCGACTTTGCGCCTATACTTGTATCCATTTAGTTTCCAGTAGCGTCGATTCTGGACTGGCTTACTGAGAGTGAAATATATACGAAGATTTAAAAGTACCACAACACTGTATACTGGTGTACGAGATAAATACCTTTCCCTTTTTCTACTTTTTTAATTCTGGTGTAATATATAGTGAGCCTGTGAGTGTCTGTGTCTGATTCCGGAAGTGTAGACGGAAATTTAACCCTAGACTGGACACACCTGGTATGTGCAGTACCTTGTTTCAAAATTTTGTATTACGGCATCATCTGTAGGCTAACCAACTGAACTGTGGGGGGGCCCTGTTCTTGCCGTAGACAAACACGAGACTGAGACAGAGTTTGTATTGAACAGGTCTGTTTTTAGTGCCCATCCTTCTGTCGACAGCAGCAATTCACCACAGCAGTTTCACATTTCTCTGTACACAGGCCCCGGTACCTTCGCTTCGTTTGTAACTATAATTGTGGCATCCTCTCTGCCTCTTCTACTGTGGCTGCCCTAGGCCCAACCACCACAGCACTGCACCAGTCTGAACACACCGTCCGTATGATAGCCCCAGGCCGTCTACTTCTGCGGCTACTGTCCTCTGGGCCACCCCCCTGTGACCGCCTCAACTGTCAGTCCTCTCTGGATCCTTTCCACTGTCTCCATTACCTCAGCAGAACTTCATCTTTACTGTGCTCCCTTCGCTGACTGACTCTTCCAGAACCTTCCCTCAGCCTTTTATACTTCCAGTTCTGGTAACTCCGCCCACCATCACCTTACAGTTTCTCTGACCAATGGCAGTTATTCAGTCCCACTCCTATACTCTCCACTGCCCTCCAATGGGCAAGCTAAAACACTGCACCTTTTCTCTTTATCTTAGCGGTTTCACACCTACACTGCGCTACACCTCTGCTTCTCACTACAGGCTGATTTGTCTGTCAGTCCACCTTCCCTAAATCATCCATAGTGAGTGAGCCTGTGTGGGTTACGCCTTCTATATATATGGTGAATCGGAGAAACAAATTTTTACACTATACTCGATACAACTTGTATCTTGATATACAGTACCTTTGTTCGACATTTAGCATTACGGTCAAATCCATACTATGTAAGCGTCTGAGAGTGACTACGGGACTATTTATATGGAGATTTCAATTATACCCTAAAAAATATATACTTGCTATCTTGTTATCCAGGACCTTTTTTACAACATTTTTTATTATGGTTAAAACCAAACTAAGGGAGCATCTGATGGTGACTACGGAAATATATACCGATATTTTCAATTTGGCCAACACTGTATACAGCAGAACGCTTCTGATGCAGTAACCTTTTTAGCTATTTAGATTCTGGTGTAATCCATAATGAGTCTGTAAACGTCTGTCTGTTACTCTGGCAATATATTTGGAACTTTAAGATTACCCCAACACTGTATACAGCTGTACGCTTGTGTTACATAACCCATTTACAGCTTTTCATAATTCTTGTGTAATCCATACTGGGCCTGAGAGCGTTTGTGTCTGCCTCCTGAAATGTATACGGAGAATCAGAATGTTTACACTATACTATATACAGTATACCTTGTATCTGGTGATACTGTATCCTTTCTCAACTTGTTATTTTATTGGGTTATCCATATTGAGCCTGTGAGCGTCTGTGTATGCCTCATGAAATATATACGGAGATTTACTGTTATCCATAGACTGTATAGAGCTGTACGCTTCTGATACAGTACAATATATCTGCTGGCATTTTGGGTCCATTTTCCAAAACATGAGTTAGTAAGGTGGAAGAGGACGCGGATGTGGGCATGGAGGGCCACCTGGTACTGATGGTGGTGGTGGTGCATCTGCTGGTAGTGCCAAAAACACAATAGCAGCTAAGGCTGGAGGTGTTGAGCCTGCATCATGGTGTAGCTCTGGAAGGCCTGGAAGGCTCCCTTTTCTGGGAGTAGGTAGACTGCTTTTAAAGCCGGAGTATCGGGAACTGTTTGTAGCTTACATTGCTGAAACAGCCTCCAGCTCTATCACCTCCTCTTCTGAAGTTGTAAAAAATGCAAGCACTGAGTCATAACTGCAGGCTTCTGGTCAGGAGCAACCCCTTTCCTTGTGTCCTTCACCCACACCAAAAGTGAAGGATGTGGAAGCACACACCTCAGATTACTCCATGGAGTTCTTTTCACATACCATGCCTGGGTTAATTAAAAATAGGGCCCATCATGTACTGGTGCAATGTAAATGGGGCAGATCAGGCACTGGAGCAGCATCTAAGGGACCCATTAAACACTGGAGCATTACAAATGGGGCCCATTATATATGGAGCATTATTAGGGCCCATGATACACTGGAGCATTATCCATGAGGCCCATCATGTACTGGAGCATTGTAAATGGGGCAGATCAGACACTGGAGCAGCATCTAAGGGGCACATTATACAATGGAGCATTACAAATGGAGCCCATTATATATGGAGCATTATTGGAGCCCATCATACACTGGAGCATCATCCATGAGGCCCATCATGTACTGGAGCAATGTAAATGGGGCAGATCAGACACTGGAGCAGCATCTAAGGGGCACATTATACACTGGAGCATTACAAATGGGGCACATAATGTATGGAACATTATTAGGGCCCATGATACACTGGAGCATCATCCATGAGGCCCATCATGTACTGGGGCATTGTAAATGGGGCAGATCAGACACTGGAGCAGCATCTAAGGGGCACATTATACACTGGAGCATTACAAATGGGGCCCATTATATATGGAGCATTATGTGGAGCTCATCATATACTGTATGGAACATTATATGTGACTAATTATTTGGTATGGAGAAATATATGGGGCTCATTATTCTGTATGGTGCACAATGTGGTGGCCTTAACACTGTATGGAGTAATATACTGTCCTGTTTTTGAGCTATTGTACAATTTAAAATAGATCAGTCATGTCATGTAAGCAGTGAAGTATGTGTCATCGTACTACACCAATATTTCTGTGGCGTATCGGAGCATCATGAGTTGTGGTATGTGTTAAAGGGGCGCACTGACACTCTTTGGCCCAGGGCACACGAAAACCTGGAGCCAGCCCAACCCCCCACAACTTTAGCCAAATAACCCCCAGTTTTCAATGCGTAACTATTATTAGGAAGTAAATTAAGGTTGACAAGCTTCAGTTATAAGAATTGATGTTTTTGGCATTGAAATGGGCACTGTAGGTGGGTTTACTGGCTTCCACTCCCTGCTGACCTTGCTTCCCCATTGACTTGCATTGGGTTTCGTGTTTCAGTCGGCCTCTGACTTTTCCCTTTAGTCGGCCGATTTCGTTTGACCCGATGTCATGATCCATGCTGGATCAGGACTGACAAAAAGCACAGGTAACCTTTTTTTGTTCTAAGCTGTGCTTAAGTTTTGTTTTTGCCCCCGGTGGCGATTAGGATTATTGCACTGTGGTGTCGTTTGTGCTAAGTTTTCCCCCAGTGGTGGTGAGCGTCGTTGAACTCTAGTTTCTTTAGTTAAGTGCACATGATTATAATGCAGGTCTGATTGCTGGCTCTGCTATTAAAGAGTCACAAGTGTTGCAATCAGTGTTGGTGATAGTGTTCATTTCAACCATCCTTGGTGGAGGAAAGAGCTGGAGAGCGTTCCTTGCAGCTCTGTCTTAGCCCTGGTGTGGAAGGAATCGTAGGAGATTTCCTTGTAGCTCTGACAGAGCTTGGTGGCAGGGATTCAGGTGGAGAGCTGCATTCTGGTGTGGTCTCTGTTGCCAGGAGCAAGTGCAACAGAGTAAAGCTAAGTTGTGTTTCCCTGTTTGTCTTTTTCCTTATTGTGTATTAGTACAGCGGTGGGGCCAGTGCCTGCGCCACCCAGCTCCCTAGCAAGGGATAGGAGTAGGGTGTGCTAGGGCGACAGGTTCCTGATCAGCGCCCTGTGCGGAACCGGCATAGGGAACGTTAGGAGCGTTAGGGACACTGACTCAGGGGAGTGCAGGAGGTCTCCACGTCCCCTTTCCCTATCGCAGGGCCCACTGTTGTAACTATTTCCCTACCCCTTGTCGTTTTAGTTACCGGCCTGCGAGCTGTGACACACATGTCAGTATCACGTGCCGCGTCTTGTTTCGGGCCTACTGGTCATGTCACACAGGACGGGTCCACGTGACACCTGACTTTTGCAAAAGTCGGGTTTCATGAAACCCGACTTGACCCGAAAAAAGGCAAAGTCACTCATCTCTACCCGTTTCCCCTGATTTATTTTCCAGAGTTAAAAGTGACTGCTGGCTTACCAAACTTGACCTCAGGTGGCGTATAATCTTATTCGCATCAAGCACGGGGATGAATGGAAGACGGTGTTTAATACTCCGGAGGTACTTTTTGAGTACCTGGTGATGCTTTTTGGCTCACTATTGCCCCTTCTGTCTTCCAATCTTTTATGAACGATATTTTCCGGGACTTTGTGGATACGTTTTTGATCATTTATCTGGATGATATTTTGATCTTTTCCAGTGATTGGGATTCTCATGTGGAACATGTCCGGACTGTGTTCCGAATTTTTAGAGAAAATTCCCTGTATGTTAAGGGATCGAAGTACCTCTTTGGTGTACAGAAGATTTCATTTTTGGGATTCATTTTTTCCCCGTCGGCTATTGAAATGGACCCGGCCAAGGTACAGGCCATTTATGATTGGGTGCAGCCAATTCTGTGAAGGCTCTCCAGAAGTTTTTGGGTTTTGCTAATTTCTACCGTAAATTTATAAGTAATTTTTCTGGTATTGTCAAACCACTGACTGATCTGACAAAAAAGGGCGCTGATGTGGTGAATTGGTCTCCAGAGACAGTCTCGGCATTTCAGGAGCTTAAGCGGAGACTCACTTCTGCTCCAGTTCTACGGCAACCTGATCTCTCACTTCCATTTCAGGTGGGGTTAGATGCTTCTGAGATTGGTGCAGGAGCCGTTTTGTCCCAAAAAGATCCGGTGACTTCTAAAATGAATCCCTGTGCCTTCTTTTCTCGAAAATTCTCCCCATCTGAACGTAACTATGACGTGGGGAATCGGGAATTGTTGGCCATGTAATGGGCATTTGAAGAGTGGAGACATTGGTTGGAGGGAGCTAGACATCAAGTTGTGGTCCTCACCGGCCACAAAAATTTGATTTATCTTGAATCAACCAAACACTTGAATCCTAGACAGGCTAGGTGGGCCTTGTTTTTCACGCGTTTTAATTTTGTGGTCTCTTTTCTTCCGGCCACTAAGAATGCTTAGGCGGACGCCCTTTCTAGGAGTTTCTTTGCGGATTCTCTTATTGTGACCGAGCCTACTATCATTTTAAATGAGGGTGTAGTTCTTTCCACCATCTCACCCTATTTGAAACGTGCCCTGGAGGAATTTCAGGAGGACAAACCTGAACGTTGCCCTATGGGAAAACTGTATGTCCCTGACCAGTGGAGAAAGAGAGTAATGTCTGAAATTCATTGCTCCGCGTTGGAGGTTATCCAGGTATTTTTGGTACCAGAGGCTTGGTGAGTGGGTCATTTTGTTGGCCTGCCTTATCTCGTGATGTCAGGAATTTTGTGCAGTCCTGTGGGACTTGTTCTCGGTCCAAACCCTGTTCTTGGCCGGTGCCCAAGATGCCATGGACCCATATCTCAATGGATTTTATTTCCTATCTTCCTGTCTCTCAGAGAATGACTGTTATATGAGTGATTTGTGATAGATTTTCTAAGATGAGGTATCTTGTACCACTCCCAAAGTTGCCATCTTCTTCAGAGTTGGTCCCTTGTTTTTACAACAGGTGGTTCGGTTGCATGGGATTCCTGAGAACATTGTGTCGGACACAGGATTCTAGTTTGTTTCCAGATTTTGGAGAGCTTTTTGTTCCAAACTGGGAATTCAGTTATCTTTCTCCTCTGCATTTCATTCTCAGACCAATGGGCAGACTGAGGGAATAAACCAGACTTTGGAGTTCTATTTGAGATGTTTTATATCTGCTGATCAGGATAACTGAGTCTCATTTTTGCCCCTGGCCGAATTCGCGCTAAACAATACAGCTAGTTCTGCCACTTTGATGTCGCCCTTTTTCTGTAACTTTGGGTTTCATCCTCGATTTTCTTCAGGGCAAGTGGAATCTTCGACCTGCCCAAGTGTGGACACTGTGGTAGAGAGAATGCAGCAGATTTGGGACCAAGTGGTGGATAAGTTGTCCCTCTCTCAGGAAAAAGCCCAACGGTTTTCCAACCGGCATAGGACCATTGGTCCCCGATTAAAAGTGGGTGATGTGGTTTGGTTGTCATCAAAGAATATTCCTATGAAGGTTACATCTCCAAAGTTCAAGCCAAGATTCATTGGACCTTGTAAGATTTTGGAGATTCTTAATCCTGTTTCTTTTCGATTGGCTCTTCTAGCTACGTTTAAGACCCATAAGGTGTTTCATAAATCTCTGTTGAAGAGGATTGTGGAGCCGGTAGTTCCTATGGTGGCGCCTCCTTACCCTGTATTGGTTAAAGGCAATGTGGAATATGAGGTAGAGAAAATATTGGACTCTCGTTTGGCTAGACGAAGACTCCAGTACTTGGTCAAATGGAAGGGTTATGGCCAGGAGGATAATTCTTGGGTCTCTGCTTCTGACATTCATGCCGATAGATTGGTTGGTGCTTTTCACCGGGCCCATCCTGATCGGCCTGGTGGCGTGGATGAGGGTTCGGTGACCCCTCCTCAAGGGGGGGTGCTGTTGTGAATTCGCTTTCTGGCCTACCTCTGGTTACTGCTGAAGGTGGTGGAGCTGGTCAGGTAGATGGAGGGGTTGCGAGTTCTCTTTCTGGGCTCCCTCTGGTGGTTACTGGAGGTAATGGAGCTGATCTGATTAACAGAGGCTTTCCACCTGATAATGAGGATGACGATTGGAGATCTGGGGTTTCAGATTGGATTTAAGACAGCCGACTTCCTCTATCCCTGCTGGTGATTTTTTTCCTGCCTCCTGAGGTCTTAGTTTCCAGCTCAGTCCCTGCATGCTCAGCTAAGTGTTCTTTTGCTATTCTGTTCACATTTGATCTGGTTTTGTCTATTTCAGTTTTGTGTGGGTCAGCCAGCTTCGGCTGGGGCTGTGCTGAATCACCATCCATATGTTACTGCTTGTGCCAGTTTGTTTTTGTCCCTTATTAGATTGGTCTCTTTTTGCTCTGCTTTCAGAATATACCAGAGTGCTGGTATAGTGGGTGAAGTCATGCGACTTCAGTATTTCAGACGTGTTGGACCTTTTTGCAGGGTTTTTTGCATGATTGCAGACAGTGTCTTTCCTTTCCTGTCCTGTCTAGTCAGTGTGGGCCCCATCGTTTGCTCAGTCTATTTTCCTACCTGCGTTTGTGTTTTCATCTTGTCTCACCGACAATATATGTTTGGGGGCTATCTATTCCTTTGGGGCCAACTCTGGGGAAGTTTAGATTTCCCCTTTCATGCTTTAGGCTTAGTTAGCTATCCGGCTGTGCCAAGGCGTCTAGGATCATCGTAGGCACACTGCACAGCTACTGCTAGTTGTGTGGATAGGATCAGGGGTCTTAGTTACCAACCTCTCTGGTTTTCTGTGGCTTAGCTTGGGCTTGCTCTCCTCCTCGGTGACCCAATCATAACAGCAGGCCCCAACCACGGAGCTTCAAGCTGACAATCTGGCCAATTACTTCAAAGAAAAAATTGACCATATGCGACAGGAAATTATCTCCCAATAACCTCATACCATGCACTGTCCTCCCTCCCCCACTGCATCTAGCTCACCCTCTGATTTTGAACCAGTCACAGAAGAAGAAGTAAGCAGGCTCCTTGCATCTTCTCGCCCAACCACTTGAACCAGTAACCCATTTCCGTCACATCTCCTCCAGTCCCTTTCCCCTGCTGTCACCACTCACCTAACTAAAATATTTAACCTCTCTCTCTCTTCTGGTATCTTTCCCTCCTCATTTAAGCATGCCATCATACATCCACTACTTAAAAAACCATCCCTCGACCAAAACTGTGCCGCTAACTATAGACCTGTCTCTAATCTTCCCTTCATCTCTAAACTCCTGAAACGCCTGGTCCACTCCCATCTGATCCGCTATCTCTCTGATAACTCCCTTCTCGACCCTCTCCAATCCGGTTTCTGCTCTTTACACTCTACTGAAACTGCCCTCACTAAAGTCTTTAATGATCTCCTAACAGCTAAATCTAATGGCCACTACTCCATGCTAATTCTCTTGGATCTCTCTGCAGCATTCGACACTGTGGATCATCAGCTCCTCCTCACTATGTTCCGCTCCATTGGCATCAAGGACACCGTTCTCTCCTGGTTTTCCTCCTATCTCTCTGACCGCTCTTTTACGGTATCTTTTGCTGGCTCCTCCTCCTCTCATCTTCTACTTACTGTTGGGGTTCCTCAAGGATCGGTTCAAGGTCCCCCCCTCTTTTCTTTGTACACTGCCCCTATTGGTCAAAAATCAGTTGATTTGGTTTCCAGTACCATCTCTATTCTGATGATACCCAATTATATGCTTTCTCTCCTGACATCACGCCTGCCTTTTTAGAAAACACCAGCGATTGTCTAAACGCTGTGTTTAACATCATGTCCTTACTATATCTGAAACTGAACCTGTCAAAGACTGAACTCCTTGTGTTTCCTCCTTCTCTGATGTACCTATACCTGACACTGCCATATCTGTGTGTGGTTCCACTATTACTACCCAGCAACATGCCCGCTGTCTTGGGGTCATACTTGACTCCGAGCTTTCCATTGCCCCCCACATCCGATCATTGGCTCACTCTTGTGAGCTGCATCTCAAATACATTTCTAGAATTTGACCTTTTCTTACCTTTGACTCCTCAAAAACTCTTATTGTTTCTCTTATTCATTCTCGTCTGGACTATCGTAACTCTCTCCTAATCTGTCTCCCTCTTACCAAACTTTCCCCCCTCCAATCTGTCTTGAATACTGCAGCCAGGATCATATTCCTCGCCAATCGTTGCACTGATGCCTCTACCTTTTGCCATTCCTTACATTGGCTACCCATCCACTCCAGAATCCAGTACAAACATTACCCTCACCCACAAAGCTCTCAATGGCTCAGCACCACCCTACATCTCCTCCCTCGATTCAGTCTACCACCCTACCCGTGTCCTCCGATCTGCTGATGACCTTAGGTTAGCATCCTCAATAATCAGAACCTCCCACTCCTGTCTCCAAGACTTTACACATGCTGCGCCAATTCTTTGGAATGCACTTCCCAGGTCAATATGATTAGTCCACAATCCCTACAATTTTAAGCGTGCCCTGAAAATGCATTTATTCAGATTGGCCTACTGCCTCAACACATTAACCTAACTATCCCTGTGTGGCACAGTCAAAAGTTTTACCATAACCAGGTTCCCCATATCATATTCCCACATGCTTTATGCATCTATCAACCCTCTGTGTCTGTACTGTTACACATTTAACATTATGGCTGATCCAAACAATCAGAGTAATTGTTACCACCCACCTTTTGTATCTACCTTTTTTTCCTCATAGATTGTAAGCTTGTGAGCAGGGCCCTCATTCCTCTAGGTATCTGTTATGATCTATCTGATTATTTTTATGCTATAATGTCTACAAGTCCCATCTGAAATGTAAAGTGCTGTGGAATATGTCGGCGCTATAGGAATAGTTTATTATTATTATTATTATTATTATTATTATTGTCAGATAACATTCCAAGGTCAGAATACCAGGAGAATAGGGGATCAGAGCAGAAGGAGTTATACAGACATATGGTCAGACCGAGGTTCAAGATCAGGCAACAAAAGATCAAAACACAGAACGCCAGTCACAGAGAGACAAACCGCAAAGAAGCTGAATGTACTTATGGCAGAAGTCTGGAAGGAGCAGCCCAGTTAAGCAGCCTGGCAATCAACTTGGACATCACCTGATGACAGCCAGTGCCTCCCAGTCTCAGAATGGATGGTCAAGTCGTCAATCAACACACTGACAGCTCAGAACCCCTCTGCACCAGACTGGGTGACTGAACTGTCATTCAAAGTACTGACAGCTTCAGCACGCCCCTGTGCCAGATTGGACGCTAAGCTGTCAGAAACTGAATCTCAGACACATTGACTGGTGGAACTCTGAAAAAATACTTGGCTTAGCTATTTCAAGCACTAAAAACTCTTAATCATGGCATTATATACAGCTAAATATAATCCTCATATACTTATAAAGATGATGACACACCTCAAGGTTCCCACCCGTAATTATTTCTGGTATAGTGCCATATATTTTACCCTATCATGGAAAATAACAATTATCTTCTTTATTTAGATTGACAGAAGAGCTACAAGAAACAGATATCAAGGTAAGTAAATATTAGTATTATTTTATCTTAATAATAGTTTAGTAAATCTGTTTTAAAATTCAAACCTAATAGTGCCCGGGTTTCCATACATAAAATTAAAATTGCCTCATGTGTCCGCAGGAGCACAGACCAATCTCTCTATGAAGTAGACCATCAGAACCGGTGTATTCCCATTGTGTCTCTCCAAAAATGTCATGCCACACTTAATAGGCAATATTTATATGTGTTAGGGGTCACTTTTTTCCTTATTCAAATGTTAGGAGATTCGCGTTTTTAAATTTGCTTGTTGTACACCCTAACCTATTAGTGACTTAAAGTGTGAATCAACACCTATACCAGTGTCTGACTCAATAGCACTTCTTAAATGTAAAAAGTAAACTTAATCCCACGTGCTACTCTACATATCAGGATGACGCAGCTCTAATGTAATCCATTGTGGTTCCTACGAAATCCAGCGATTATCTACTGCAACAAGGCTCCATAGCTCACTCCTGGTCATATCTCATGGGCGATGACATTATAGATGTCATCGATCGAGAGACATGGCCAGAACAAGGCTTCATAGAACAGTCCCAGTCACATCTCACAGGCAATAACTTTACAGACATCATTGCTTGTGAGACATGACTGGGAGTGAGCTATGGAGTGTTATTCTGAGAACAACACTCCACAGGTTGCAGTAGAGAATCACTGGACATCGTGGGAACTACAGTGGATTTCATAAGAGCTGGCGGATTCTTTTTTAATAATAAATGGGTGAAAAAAGGGAATGTGTTGGGGAGTCTTAATTCAAATATTTTTTTTATCTGTGTGTATTTTTTATCTTTTTGTTTTTAAATACAGGGTTAATAGTGGGGATGTCTGATAGACACCTCTTCATTGCTAATTCCTGGGCTTGATGCCAGGTGACATTATACAGCTGACAACAACCCCAAAAACTATTACCTTGATTGCCACCGCACAACAGCAATTGGGAAGAGCCAAGGCTAAGAGCCAGAATTGGTGCATCTAATGGATTCACCATTTCTAAGGTGGCTTAGGGCTGCTCTTGTTAGTCTGGGAATGGGACAATATCCATGGACCTTGCCAGCCTCTTCCTAGCATAATAAGCTCACATCTCACAGCTGTATTCATTCCCTTGGCTGGTTATTAAAAATAATGGGAACCCACAACAGTTTCAGTTATTTATTTATTTATTAACAAGTACAGTAAACTACACACTCAAGGCACTGCTTCACTTCTCCTATTGGTTCATGATTAATATTTTTTATTCTATGTTATTTTAAGTAATTTCCATATCCACATTTGTTTGCAAGACAATTGTCCTTGACTTTTCTCCATTTTGCTTCCTTTTGCAGTCCCCTAACCCGTATCATGACCATTTTACAGCCATTTTACACCACCAAAGTTTGAGTCACCATTGGCTTCTATTGGGTTCTGGTATCTGAACTGAACTTTGGACTAAAGTTCGGCCGAACATGACAAGCCTGAAAATCCATGGGTCCGCTCACCCTACTCTCTGCCGTTTCTTGGATATATTATATCAGATACCTAAAACTGCACCTGCAGTACCTGAGCCTGAAACTGCTGTGGTGGTACCTGAACCCAAAACCACTCCAGCGGCATGTGAACCTGAAGCAGCACATGCAGTACCTGAACCTAAAACCGCTCCGGTGATCTGCTGTGAAGACAATGACTTTGAACTGCAGTGACCTCATCACTGGCATTTTTCCACAGTCCAGAGGTCACTGCAGTTCAGGCCGGCTGGGAGCGCAGCCTCAGTATCGTCACCACTAGTCACTGAAGAAACTCTCCCAGCAGCTCATTCACCAGTGGTTTTCAGTCGGGCCGGTCGCATCTTGGCACCGTCCAGGTTAAAAACTGTTTATCCTCCCAGACATGGTATACAGCGTGGGACAGAACAACGGACAGGTATGGTATATTGTTGTTTTTTTATTTTCCTTTTATTACAGGAGATCAAGGGCTTTGTTGGAATTAGGCAATAGGCGAGGTTGTAAATATGATTAAATTGAGATTATTAAAAGAGTCTTTGTCTTTCTTTCAATTAAAGGACTTTTTTCTGGGTGCCTGTTTTTTCTTACAATGTGACTATTAGGTTAGTAATGGGGGCTTCTTATTAATGTCTCTCCATTATTAACCTCGGTGTTTGATGTCACCAGGAAATACAAAGGTGACATCAACCCCCCAACTATTACCCCACTCGCCACCGCTACAAGGCAAGTGGGAAGAGCGAGGCTAAGTGCCAGAATTGGCACATCTTAGTGATGCATCTTTTCTGGGGCAGCTGAGAGCTGATATTTTTATCTGGGGGGGCAGTATCCATGCCCCCTTCTTAGGCTATTAATATCAGCCTTCATCTGTCTGCAAAGCCTTTGCTCGTTATTAATTATAGGAGGGCCCACGTCATTTTTTGGGGTCCCTTATTTTAATAGCCAGTAAAGGCTAAGTATACAGTTGTGAACTGATATTAATAGCCTGGGAAGCTTCATGGGTATTACTCTTTTCCCAGACTATAAATATCTTCCCCCAGTCATCAGCTTTCTCTCTGCTGGTAATGAAAATTGTGTGGAAGCCCAAGCCATTTTTTTTCCAAAAAATAATCTTTTATTAATTAAATACATGTACAGTAATTTGCACACACACTGTACTAATTGTATTTGTCACTGAGATCTATATATCTACCTATTCTATTTGTATTTAGTGAATGTACAGTCATGGCCAAAAGTTTTGAGAATGGCACAAATATTAATTTTTACAAAGTCTACTGCTTCATTTTTTCTAATGGCAGTTTGCATATACTCCAGAATGTTATAAAGAGTGATCAGCTTAACAGCAATTACTTGCAAAGTCAATATTTGCCTAGAAAATGAACTTTATCCCCCAGAACACATTTCAACATCATTGCAGCCCTGCCTTAAAAGGACCAGCTAACATCGTTTCAGTGATTGCTCCATTAACACAGGTGTGGGTGTTGATGAGGACAGGGCAGGAGATCAATCTGTCATGATTAAGTAAGAATGACACCACTGGACACTTTAAAAGGAGGCTGGGCTTGGCATCATTGTTTCTCTTCTGTTAACCTTGGTTATCTCTAAAGAAACACGTGCAGTCATCATTGCACTGCACAAAAATGGCCTAACAGGGAAGAGTATCACAGCTAGAAAGATTGCACCTCAGTCAACAATCTATCGCATCATCAAGAACTTCAAGGAGAGAGGTTCCCTTGTTGCCAAAAAGGCTCCAGGGTGCCCAAGAAAGACCAGCAAGCGCCAGGACTGTCTCTTAAAGTGTTTCAGCTGCAGGATCGGGCTACCAGCAGTGCAGAGCTTGCTCAGGAATGGCAGCAGGCAGGTGTGAGTGCATCTGCATGCACTGTGAGGCGGAGACTCTTGGAGCAAGGCCTGGTCTCAAGGAGGGCAGCAAAGAAGCCACTTCTCTCCAGGAAAAACATCATGGACAGACTGATATACTGCAAGAGGTACAGGGAGTGGACTGCTGAGGACTGAGGTAAAGTCATTTTCTCTGATGAATCCCCTTTTCGATTGTTTGGGACATCTGGAAAACGGCTTATTCGGAGAAGACCAGGTGAGCGCTACCACCAGTCTTGTCTCATGCCAACTGTCAAGCATCCTGAAACCATTCATGTGTGGGGTTGCTTCTCAGCCAAGGGAATGGGCTCTCTCTCAGTCTTGCCTAAAAACACAGCCATGAATAAAGAATGGTACCAGAATGTCCTCCAAGAGCAACTTCTCCCAACCGTCCAAGAGCAGTTTGGCGATCAATAATGCCTTTTTCAACATGATGGAGCACCTTGCCATAAAGTAAAGGTGATAACTAAATGGCTCAGGGAACAAAACATAGAGATTTTGGGACCATGGCCTGGAAACTCCCCAGATCTTAATCCCATTGAGAACTTGTGGTCAATCATCAAGAGAAGGGTGGACAAACAAAAACCTTCAAATTCAGACAAAATAAAAGCATTGATTTTGCAAGAATGGACTGCTATCAGTCAGGATTTGATCCAGAAGTTGATTGAGAGCATGCCAGGGAGAATTGCTGAGGTCCTGAAGAAGAAGGGTCAACACTGCAAATATTGACTTGCTGCATTAACTCATTCTAACTGTCAATATAACCTTTTGCTACTCTTAATATGATTGCAATTTTATTTCTGTATGTGATAAAAACATCTGACAAACACCCATAAAAACCAGAGGCCAGCAGATCATGTGAAAATATAA
This sequence comes from Dendrobates tinctorius, assembly GCF_039654945.1. Classification (NCBI taxonomy): domain Eukaryota; kingdom Metazoa; phylum Chordata; class Amphibia; order Anura; family Dendrobatidae; genus Dendrobates; species Dendrobates tinctorius. Next base: position 34,933,758 of record NW_027361766.1, read on the forward strand.
TATTTGTGTCATTCTCAAAACTTTTGGCCATGACTGTAATCCATCTCTTCTATCCTGTCGACTCCTGCAGTGATTTTACAGAACCAGGCAGATGAATTACCAGCTTTTCTTCTATCTATCTCTCTATGCAATATAAATACACACACATATATATATATATATATATATATATATATATATATATATATATATATATATGTATGTGTGTGTGTGTGTGTGTCAAGGACATATATATATATACAGTGGGAGAAAAAAGTATTTAGTCAGCCAATTGTGCAAGTTCTCCCACTTAAAAAGTTGAGAGAGACCTGTAATTGACATCATATGTAGACCACAACTATGAGAGTCAAAATGAGAAAACAAATCTAGAATATCACCTTGTTTCATTTGGCAAGATTTATTTTGCAAATTATGGTGAAAACTAAGTATTTGGTCATTATCATTAACAAAAGGTCATTTCAATATTTTGTTGTATATCCTTTGTTGGCAATGACAGAGGTCAAACGTTTTCTATAAGTCTTCACAAGATTGGCACAAACTGTTGGTGGTATGTTGGCCCATTCCTCAATGCAGATCTCATCTAGAGCAGTGATGTTTTGGGCCTGTCGCTGGGAAAACAGACTTTCAAATCCCTCCAAAGGTTTTCCATAGGTTTGAGATCTGGAGACTGGCTAGGACACTCCAGGACCTTCATATGCTTCTTACAAAGCCACTCCTTTGCTGCCCTGGTGGTGTGCTTGGGATCATTATCATGCTGAAAGACCCATCCACATTTCATCTTCAATGCTCTTGCTGATGGAAGGAGGTTTGCACTCAAAACTCACAATACATGGCCCCATTCACTCTTTCATGTACACGGATCAGTCATCCTGGTCCTTTTGCAGAGAAACAGCCCCAAAGCATGATGTTACCACCCCCATTCTTCACAGTAGGTATGGTACTCTTTGGATCCAACTCAGCATTCTGTCTCCTCTAAACATGACGAGTTTTGTTTCTACCAAACGGTTCTATCTTGGTTTCATCAGACTATATGACATTCTCCCAATACTCTTCTGGATAATACAAATGCTCTATAGCAAACTTCAGATGGGCCTGGACATGTACTGGTTTAAGCAGGAGGACACGTCTGGCACTGCAGGATCTGAGTCCCTGGCAACGTAGTGTGTTACTGATGGTAGCATTTGTCACAGCGGTCCCAGCTCTATGCAGGTCATTCCTTAGGTCCCCCTGTATGGTTCTGGGATTTTTGCTCACCGTTCTTGTGATCATTTTGACCTCACGGGGTGAGATCTTGCGTAGAGCCCCAGATCGTGGGAGATTATCAGTGGTCTTGCATGTCTTCCATTTTCTTATTATTGTCCCCACAGTTGATTTCATCACATCAAGCTACTTGCCTATTGCAGATTCAGCCTTCTCAGCCTGATGCAGGGCTACAATTTTGTTTCTGGTGTCCTTTGACAGCTCTTTGGTCTTCACCACAGTGGAGTTTGGAGTGTGACTGTTTGAGGTTGTGGACAGGTGTTCTTTATACTGCTAACAAGTTCAAACAGTTGCCATTACTACATGTAATGAGTGGAGGACAGAGGAGCCTTTTAAAGAAGAGGTTACAGGTCTGTGAGAGCCAGAAATCTTGCATGTTTTAAGTTGACCAAATACTTATTTTCCACCATAAATCTTGCCAAATCAGACAAGGTGATTTTCTGGATTTGTTTTCTCATTTTGACTGTCATATTTGTGGTCTACCTATGATGTCAGTTACCAGCGTCTCTCATCTTTTTAAGTGGAGAACTTGCTGAATTGGTGGCTGACTAAATACTTTTTTCCCCACTGTATATACATCTATTCTATGTGTATATATCCATTCTATTCTAACCCATCACTCTGTGATTATACTGCATGCGGCAGATCATTTGCCGGCTTTTCTTTTATCTATCTATCTATGCAATATAAATACATATATATTTATTGTATGGTAGCGCCTCCTGTTCGTGTTGAGGGACACTCACTTGGCAGCAGATTAACCAGGTCCGGCATGGGTTATTCATATAAATCAGTCAATGTGGTTTATTATTAGATGGCATAAACCATAAACAACAACAGTCTTATATAAGACTTCGCTCTCTTATCCCTGTGGTCACATAGGCTGTGCTATGTCCAGCAACCATGCTCCATAGTCTAAACAAAGTTATTTCCCCCCTTTCCAGGGTTACCTCTTAGTTGCTTCTCACTCTGGACATCCAATTCTCCTGGGGACTGTCTGAAACACATAGGCCATTACACACAGGCCTCACCCGGTCAGCGGCCTCCGCATGTGTGCTTCAGGAAGGCAGCACACCTTCCAGCATGTCGGCTTTCCGGGACCTTCCACACGGACCAATCAGATCCAGGCACTCACTCTCATATGACCTACCCTGGTCACCTTAAATGGTACTTAGCCACGCCCACTGGATCACATGGCTATGACCTCATCGCAGGTCCTATTTCAGACACCCAGCCATGCACACACATATACAGGCTTACTATGGGCATTTAGACACATGCCCCTCGGTAGTTTTGTAGGTGACTGGTCTCACCCATCTCACCAAGCCATCTGAAAGCTTTCCCTGATACACTGTAAAAAAAACCTCAGCAGTACCTCTGCTGATTAACCCCTTTCTGCCATGAGACGTACTATCCCGTCCATGTGCCCTGGGACTTAATTCCCAGGGACGGGATAGAATGTCATAGCAATCAGCGGCGCCCACGTGATGAGCGCCGCTGATCGCGGCCAGGTGTCAGCTGATTATCACAGCTGACACCCGGCACAATGTGTCAGGGGTGGTCACGGACCGCTCCCGACACGTTAACCCCTTGTACACCGCGATCAAACACGATCGCGGTGTATCGGGGATTAAAGGGAAGCATCGGCAGGGAGGGGGCTCCCTACCGTGCTTCCCTGAGTCCCCCACGGCAACGCAATGTGCAGCGCTGCTGCGGGGGGCTCTTTCCCTACAGGCCCCCGGATCCAAGATGGCGACGGAGACCTTCGGGGGCCTGTAGGGTGCTGACTTCCTCACTGCCTGCAAATCGCAGGCATGAGGAAGTCTGCAGCAGTGCCTGTGACAGATCGCTGATCACAGTGATGTCCCACCTGGGACAATGTAATAAAGTTAAAAAAAGTGTAAAAATAATTTTAAAAAAATCGCTAAATAAATTAGTAAAAAAAAAAAAATATTTATCAATAAATTCATTTTTTGAAAAAAAAAAAAAAAAACAATAAAAGTACACATATTTGGTATCGCCGTGTCCATAACGACCCGCCCTATAAAACTTTCCCATTAGTTAACCCATTTAGCGAACCCCTTAAAAAATAAAAATAAAAAACGAAGCAAAAAATAATGATTTATTATCATACCACCGAACAAAAAGTGCAATAATGCGCGATCAAAAAGACGCATATAAATACCATGGTACTGCTGAAAACGTCAGCTTGTCCCGCAAAAAATGAGCTGCCATACAGCGTCATCCGCAAAAAAATAAAAAAGTTATAGCTCGCAGAATAAAGCGATGCAAAAATAATTATTTTTTATATAAAATAATTTTCATTGCATAAAACCGCCAAAACATAAAAAAAAGACGTAAATGAGGTATCGCTGTAACCGTACTGACCCGAAGAATAAAACCGCTTTATCAATTTTACCGCACGGGGAACGGTGTAAACGCACCCCCCTAAAAGAAATTCATGAAACGCTGGTTTTTGTTCATTCTGCGTCCCAAAAATCGTAATAAAAGCGATCAAAAAATGTCACGTGCCCAAAAATGGTACTAATAAAAACGTCAACTCGTCCCGCAAAGAATAAGACCTCACATGACTCAGTGGGTCAAAATATGGAAAAATTATAGTTCTCAATATGTGGTGATTAGTAGAGTTGAGCGAAACGGGTCGAAAAAATTCAAAAGTCGCCGACTTTTGGCAAAGTCGGGTTTCATGAAACGAAACCCGACCCTAGGATGAGGTCGGCCACGAGGTCGGCGACTTACGCGCCAAAGTCGCGTTTCAAAAGTTTGTTTTGCGCTCTTTTTCAGCCAATCAGGATCCACGGACACTGTGGGCAACGTGATGACATAGGCACGGGTCACCACCATCTTTCAGAAGGGCATGCAAGTGATTGGCTTGCTTTGGTGGGCGTCACAGGGGGTATAAAAGGGCGTGCACGCCGACCGCCATCTTACTTCTGCCGATCTCAGTATAGGGAGAGGTTGCTGCTGATTCTGTAGGGAGAGCGTTAGGCAGGGAAGAAGACCAAAAAACTGCTTCTGCTGCTAGCGATTTGGCCTGCACAACACACCAGTCACTGTGTGTGCAGTGCAAGGGGAGGCTATATAGTGGTGTATCAGTGGTGTTGGTTGTTGGGCTGCCTTCTAAGGCTTCCTGACAGGCTGGCATTGCTGTTTACCCACTGCTCCGCAAACTGCTTTTTTAAAAGCAATCCAATCTCCCTTATCCTCTAGTCACTGGTCACAGCTGTGCCATCGAGCCTGTCACATAGCGCTCAGATATTCATTGGGCCTCAAACTGCTTTTTTAAAAGCAATCCCAATTTTTTTTTTTTGTCCTGCTGAGAAGAAAAAAAAACTGCTTCTGCTGCTGATAGCAATTTGGCCTGCACAACACACCAGTCACTGTGTGCAGTGCAAGGGGAGGCTATATAGTGGTGTATCAGTGGTGTTGGTTGTTGGGCTGCCTTTTAAGGCTTCCTGACAGGCTGGCATTGCTGTTTACCCACTGCTCCGCAAACTGCTTTTTTAAAAGCAATCCAATCTCCCTTATCCTCTAGTCACTTAGGTCACAGCTGTGCCATCGAGCTTGTCACATAGCGCTCAGATATTCATTGGGCCTCACACAATCCAAAAGTGTCCAGTGTCCAAAAGTGTGTGCAGAGATTCAAACTCTCACTTATCCTCTAGTCACTTAGGTCACAGCTGTGCCATCGAGCTTGTCACATAGCGCTCAGATATTCATTGGGCCTCACACAATCCAAAAGTGTCCAGTGTCCAAAAGTGTGTGCAGAGATTCAAAATCTCACTTATTCTCTAGTCACTTAGGTCACAGCTGTGCCATCGAGCCTGTCACATAGCGATCAGATATTCATTGGGCCTCACACAATCCAAAGGTGTCCAGTGTCCAAAAGTGTGTGCAGAGATTCAAAATCTCACTTATTCTCTAGTCACTTAGGTCACAGATGTGCCATCGAGCTTGTCACATAGTGCTCAGATATTCATTGGGCTTCACACAATCCAAAAGTGTCCAGTGTCCAAAAGTGTGTGCAGAGATTCAAACTCTCACTTATCCTCTAGTCACTTAGGTCACAGCTGTGCCATCGAGCTTGTCACATAGCGCTCAGATATTCATTGGGCCTCACACAATCCAAAAGTGTCCAGTGTCCAAAAGTGTGTGCAGAGATTCAAACTCTCACTTATCCTCTAGTCACTTAGGTCACAGCTGTGCCATCGAGCTTGTCACATAGCGCTCAGATATTCATTGGGCCTCACACAATCCAAAAGTGTCCAGTGTCCAAAAGTGTGTGCAGAGATTCAAAATCTCACTTATTCTCTAGTCACTTAGGTCACAGCTGTGCCATCGAGCTTGTCACATAGCGCTCAGATATTCATTGGGCCTCACACAATCCAAAAGTGTCCAGTGTCCAAAAGTGTGTGCAGAGATTCAAACTCTCACTTATCCTCTAGTCACTTAGGTCACAGCTGTGCCATCGAGCTTGTCACATAGCGCTCAGATATTCATTGGGCCTCACACAATCCAAAAGTGTCCAGTGTCCAAAAGTGTGTGCAGAGATTCAAAATCTCACTTATTCTCTAGTCACTTAGGTCACAGCTGTGCCATCGAGCTTGTCACATAGCGCTCAGATATTCATTGGGCCTCACACAGTCCAAAAGTGTCCAGTGTCCAAAAGTGTGTGCAGAGATTCAAACTCTCACTTATCCTCTAGTCACTTAGGTCACAGCTGTGCCATCGAGCTTGTCACATAGCGCTTAGATATTCATTGGGCCTCACACAATCCAAAAGTGTCCAGTGTCCAAAAGTGTGTGCAGAGATTCAAACTCTCACTTATCCTCTAGTCACTTAGGTCACAGCTGTGCCATCGAGCTTGTCACATAGCGCTCAGATATTCATTGGGCCTCACACAATCCAAAAGTGTCCAGTGTCCAAAAGTGTGTGCAGAGATTCAAAATCTCACTTATTCTCTAGTCACTTAGGTCACAGCTGTGCCATCGAGCCTGTCACATAGCGCTCAGATATCAGTGGGCCTCACACAATCCAAAAGTGTCCAGTGTCCAAAAGTGTGTGCAGAAATTCAAAATCTCCCCTGTCCTATAGACACCTTGTTTTACATACGATATAGTTTGTTGGATTTTGTCTACATTTCTACCAAAAATGAGGAAGGCTGGTGGAAGAGGCCGTGGAATTGGGCGGGGGTTGGCAGCTGGTAATGATGGTGTTGGTGGTGGATCTGATGGTAGTGGCAAGAGCAAAATAGGACCGAATGCAGGAGGTGTTGAGCCTGCGTCATCGTCTGGCTACATAAGGCCTCGAACGCTTAGTTTTCTAGGAGTTGGCAAACCGCTTTTAAAGCCAGAGCATCAGGAAAAAGTTTTGTCTTACATTGCTGACTCAGCCTCCAGCTCTATCGCCTCCTCTTCTTCAGTTGTAAAAAGTAAAAGCACTGAGTCGTCATTGGAGGCTCATGTTCATGAACCACACCTTTCCTTGTGTCCTTCACCCCAACCAAGATTGAAGGATCACGCAGGCCATACTACTGATTACTCCATGGAGCTGTTTTCACATACCATGCCTGGATTATCAAGTGAAATGGTGAATTACCCAGGCCAAGATGAATCTGACATGGAGTGCACTGATGCACAGCCGCTGATGGATGATTCTGCTGGTACATTCACTCAGAGCACTACATTGTCCTCGCAGTGTACAGAGCCAGATTCTGACCCTGATGAGACTCAGGTGCCCCTTCCCGCACACTATACCACCATACACGGTGACACAGAGGAAGGTGCACATGACATAGAAGAGGAGGTGATGGATGACCCAGTTGTTGACCCAGATTGGCATCCATTGGGGGAAGAGGGTGCTGCTTCCAATAGCTCAGATGAGGAGCATCCACAGCAGACATCGACATCGCAACAGCTGTTATCTGGCAGGCCCGGAGCACTCCAAAGACAGGTTCCAAACATCAAAAGAGTTGCTGGACAGCTTGTCCAGAGGGTCAAAAGATCACAGCGTGCTAGGCCGCAAAATGTCTGCCAAAGTAGGAAGAGTGCAGTGTGGCACTTTTTTGAACAAAATCCTCATGATCAGGCCAAGGTTATCTGTAAGAAGTGCGCAAAGACCTTTAGCCGAGGGAAAAATCTGAAAAATTTGAATACCAGTTGCATGCTTAGACATTTAACCAGCATGCACTTGCAAGCGTGGACACAACACCAAACCTCAAGTGCCACATGTGCAACTGATCACAACGAAGGTAGTCAGCAACGCTACATTGTTTCCCCCACTGGAAGCCCACCGGTTAGCACAGCAGCAAATGTTGAGGTGTCGTTGCAAGGCCACAGCAGTCAGGGAATCCCACTGTTATATCAACGAAAGACTGATTCTAGGCCATCAGAAAGAACACCAACTCCATCACCATCATCAACCCTCTCTCAGTCCGCCCTGTCCACCGCTACTTCCACCATATGCAGCTCTCAAGTCCAGCTCACCCTCCCAGACACTATGAGTAGGTCAAGAAAGTACTCAGTCTCTCATCCGCGTACACTGGGTTTGAACGCCCACATTGCCAAACTAATCTCATTTGAGATGATGCCCTTTCGGTTGGTGGAAAGCACAGCTTTCCGCGAACTCATGGCCTATGCAGTACCATGCTATGACCTACCCAGTCGCCACTTCTCTCGCAAAGCCATCCCAGCCCTCCACCATCATGTGAAAGACCGCATTGTCCATGCACTCAAGCAGTCAGTGAGCAGAAAGGTGCACCTCACAACTGATGCATGGTCCAGTCGGCATGGCCAGGGCCGTTACGTGTCCATCACTGCGCACTGGGTTAATGTGGTGGATGCAGGGTCCACAGGGGACAGCGGTGGTGGGACAGTGCTGCCTAGCCCACGGTATAGGAAACAGTTGGCTGTAGGCGTTCGACCCTCCTCCTCCTCCACCTCCTCCAGAAGCGAAAGCTCGTCCACAGAGCGCAGTCATACGAGCACTCCATCTGCAGCTGCCACTGTTGCACACAATGTGTCCCCCTATCGAGCAGCTAGTGGAAAGCGTCAGCAGGCTGTGTTGCAGATGATGTGTTTGGGCGACAGACACACCGCCGAGGTGCTGGCCGAGTACTTGAAGCGACAAACTGAGTCATGGCTGGGCAGTGTACATCTTGAGGCAGGCAAGGTAGTTAGTGATAACGGCCGTAATTTTGTGGCAGCCATAGCCCTTTCAAAACTCAGCAACATACCTTGCTTGGCTCACACCTTGAACCTGGTGGTGCAGTGCTTCCTCAAAAATTATCCGGAGTTAACAGCCCTGCTCCAGAAGGTGCGAAGACTGTGCGCGCACATCCGCCGGTCGCCTATACACTCCGTTCGTATGCAGAAGCTGCAGCGATTGCTCCACCTTCCCAACCACCGCCTCATTATCGACATTGCAACAAGGTGGAACTCCACCCTGCACATGGTGGAGTGGCTGTGCGAGCAGAGGCAGGCCATAATGCATTTGTGGGAGGATACACGGCCAGGCACTTTGAGAGCAGACATGGAGTTGACAGGTGTGCAGTGGTCGAAGCTGAAAGACCTTTGTAAAGTCCTTCAGTGTTTTGAGGAATGCACACGGCTGGTAAGCGCAGACAACGCCATCCTAAGCATGAGCATCCCACTTATAGGTCTGCTCATGCAAACTTTGACGCAACCTTAAGGAGCAGGCGGCTGCAGCCAATGTTGATGAGGAGGAAGAGGAGGAGGGAATCCTTGATGACATTCAGCCATTGTCTGCTCAGGGACCTCTCCTGGACGAGGTGGAGGAAGAAGAGGAGGAGGAGGAGGATGATGGGGATGATTACTTAGGGGAGGAGGATGTATCTCGTGGGGCAAGTGAAAATGTTGGCGTGGCAAGGTCTGGTACAGGGTTTGTGCGTGACTGGAGGGATGTGGATTTGCCAGAAAGTGCTCCTCCACCCAGCACTCACAGTGCATCATTGACACCGGGAACATTGGCCCACATGTCAGATTATGCCTTGCAGATCCTAAAAAGGGACCCCCGCATTGCCAAAATGATGAACGATGACGACTACTGGTTGGCCAGCATCCTGGATCCACGCTATAAAGGCAAATTACAAAACATCATGCCACAGGAGAACCTTGACCTAATATTGGCTAATAAACAAGCAACTCTGGTAAATCGGTTGCTTGAGGCATTCCCAGCACACAGCAGCGGTGATGGTTCTCACACGAGCCGTACGGGCCGGGGGCAGCTTGGCAGAGGTGTTCGTGGTGCACACAGCAGAAGTGGCGTTGGAGACAGGGGTTTCATGACAATGTTGTGGACTGATTTTTCAAATACCGCTCACACAACTGGTAATACTGCATCGATGGAAAGTGACAGGAGACAGCAGTTGTCAACTATGGTAACAAACTACTTTTCCTCCCATATCGATGTTCTCCCACACAGGTCATTCCCCTTTGACTATTGGGCCGCTAAACTGGACACCTGGCCTGAATTGGCACAATATGCCTTACAGGAGCTCGCTTGCCCAGCTGCAAGTGTGCTATCGGAAAGAGTCTTCAGTGCAGCTGGATCAATCCTGACAGAAAAAAGGACCCGTCTGTCAACCCAAAATGTGGATGATCTAACCTTCATTAAAATGAACCACGCATGGGTTTCCAAGGATTTTGTCCCACCTTCCCCTGATGACACATAGGGTGACAGAAAAATGGCTTGCTTTGGTCCACCTCTTCCTGGTACTTCACCTATTTCGCCTTTTGCATCAGCTGAATGTCCAACATCAACATATGCCACTTTCTAAAACTCCCTAACTGTGCTGCCTCCCCCCCCATGGCCGGGGTCACCACCTACCGCACGACACCGTGCGAGTGCCGTTGCCCTGGACAGGTGGGTAGGCCGACTCTTGGGCGCGGGCACTGGCACAGGGTCCCTCATAGTGCAAACAAGTGCCTCTGACGGTGGTGGTGCACACCCGCCGTCAGAGACACCGCTGTACTATGAGGGGCCCAGTGCCAGTACCGACGCCCACGAGTGGGCCCCCCTTGCTTGGGCAGGGCCCCAGCATTTGCAATCTTTACCTCTCCCTGCTCCTCCGCTGTGTAATCTGGGCCGTCAAATCCATACTGTGCCTGACACCGTCTGAGCCTGCCTCCTGAGACATATATTTTGAATGTGTACGCTATCCATACATGTTATCCAGGGATACGGTACCCTTTCTAACCTTTGTGCAATCACGTGCAATCCATACTGGGCCTAACACCGTCTGAGCCTGCCTCATGCTGTATAGACATATATTTTGAATGTGTACGCTATCCATACATGTTATCCAGGGATACGGTACCCTTTCTAACCTTTGTGCAATCACGTGCAATCCATACTGGGCCTAACACCGTCTGAGCCTGCCTCATGCTGTATAGACATATATTTTGAATGTGTACGCTATCCATACATGTTATCCAGGGATACGGTACCCTTTCTAACCTTTGTGCAATCACGTGCAATCCATACTGGGCCTAACACCGTCTGAGCCTGCCTCCTGAGACATATATTTTGAATGTGTACGCTATCCATACATGTTATCCAGGGATACGGTACCCTTTCTAACCTTTGTGCAATAACGTGCAATCCATACTGGGCCTAACACCGTCTGAGCCTGCCTCCTGAGACATATATTTTGAATGTGTACGCTATCCATACTTGTTATCCAGGGATACGGTACCCTTTCTAACCTTTTTTGCAATCACGTGCGATCCATACTGGGCCTAACACCGTCTGAGCCTGCCTCCTGAGACATATATTTTGAATGTGTACGCTATCCATACATGTTATCCAGGGATACGGTACCCTTTCTAACCTTTGTGCAATCACGTGCAATCCATACTGGGCCTAACACCGTCTGAGCCTGCCTCATGCTGTATAGAAATATATTTTGAATGTGTACGCTATCCATACATGTTATCCAGGGATACGGTACCCTTTCTAACCTTTGTGCAATCACGTGCAATCCATACTGGGCCTAACACCGTCTGAGCCTGCCTCATGCTGTATAGACATATATTTTGAATGTGTACGCTATCCATACATGTTATCCGGGGATACGGTACCCTTTCTAACCTTTGTGCAATCACGTGCAATCCATACTGGGCCTAACACCGTCTGAGCCTGCCTCCTGAGACATATATTTTGAATGTGTACGCTATCCATACATGTTATCCAGGGATACGGTACCCTTTCTAACCTTTGTGCAATCACGTGCAATCCATACTGGGCCTAACACCGTCTGAGCCTGCCTCATGCTGTATAGACATATATTTTGAATGTGTACGCTATCCATACATGTTATCCAGGGATACGGTACCCTTTCTAACCTTTGTGCAATCACGTGCAATCCATACTGGGCCTAACACCGTCTGAGCCTGCCTCATGCTGTATAGACATATATTTTGAATGTGTACGCTATCCATACATGTTATCCGGGGATACGGTACCCTTTCTAACCTTTGTGCAATCACGTGCAATCCATACTGGGCCTAACACCGTCTGAGCCTGCCTCATGCTGTATAGACATATATTTTGAATTTGTACGCTATCCATACATGTTATCCGGGGATACGGTACCCTTTCTAACCTTTGTGCAATCACGTGCAATCCATACTGGGCCTAACACCATCTGAGCCTGCCTCCTGAGACATATATTTTGAATGTGTACGCTATCCATACATGTTATCTGGGGATACGGTACCCTTTTTTACCTTTGTGCAATCACGTGTAATCCATACTGGGCGTGAGAACGGCTGGCGAGCTGTTAAGCAAGCTACAGCACCTGTCCAGACAAGTACAGGGATTCCCTAGCGAGGAGACTTATTTGATTGTTTTCAATGTTGGGACAGCAATTTTTGGGGAGCACTATACTCTGGAGAATGATAGATGGGGCCCACCATACACTGGAACATTCCAAAGGTGGACATCAGACACTGGAGCAGCATTTACGGGGCCCATTATACACTAGAGCATTAGAAATGGGGCCCATTATGTTTGGAGCATTATTTGGGCCCATAAGACAGTGGAGCTTCATCCATGGGGACCAACATATACTGTAGCATTATGTGGAGCTCATCATATACTGTTTCAAACATTATATGGGACCAATGATTCTGTATGGAGAAATAGATGGGCCTCGTCATGAGATGTAAAAAGTGAGGTATTTTTCATTGTACTATACCGCTATTTCTCTGCCGTATCGGAGCATGATGAGTTGTGGTATGTGTTAAAGGGGCGCTCTTTCGCCCAGGGCACATGAAAACCTGGAGCCAGCCCTCCCCCCCACAGTTTGTAGCCAAATAACCCCCATTTTTCAGTGTGTAACTTGTATTATGAAGTTAATTAAGGTTGACAAGCTTAAGAAAGAAGAATTGATGCTTTTGGCATTCAAATGGGCACTGTAGGTGTGTTTCCTGTCCTCCTCTCACTGCCGACTTTTATTCCCCATTGACTTACATTGGGTTTCGTGTTTCGGGACGACCCCGACTTTTCCCTATAATCGGACGATCTTGCTCGACCCGACTTTTGGAAAAGTCGGGTTTCATGAAACGAAACGCGACCCTAAAAAACCAAAAGTCGCTCAACTCTAGTGATTAGTGTTGAGCATTCCGATACTGCAAATATCGTGTATCGGCCGAAAATCGCTGTATCGGAATTCCGATACCGAGTACCGATATTTTTTCAATATCGGATACCGGAATCGGAAGTTCCCATAATGCAAAGAGCCACTGCTGTGGCTCTGATTGGCTGCCAAAATGACATCATCATGATGCGCGGTCTGTGCGCATCATGATGCGCCGTCAGTTCGGGCCTTCCGGGGGGTCTATGCCCGACTGCCCGGGGGTCTGTGCCGACTGTCCGGGTGTCTGTGCGGACTGCCGGGGGGCTGTGCTGGCCTGCCGGTGGTCTGTACCAACTGTCCGGAGGTCTGTGCAGGCTGCGGAGGGTCTGTACCGGCCAGCTGGGGGTCTGTGCCGGCCTGCCGGTGGTCTGTACCGACTGCCCGGGGGTCTGTGCGGACTGCCGGGGGTCTGTACCGGCCTGCGGGTGGTCTGTACCGACTGTCCAGAGGTCTGTGCAGGCTGCGGGGGTCTGTACCGGCCTGCCGGGGGGGCTGTGCCGGCCTGCCGGTGGTCTGTACCGACTGCCCGGGGGTCTGTGCGGACTGCCAGGGGTCTGTACCGGCCTGCCGGGGGGCTGTGCTGGCCTGCCAGTGTCTGTACCGACTGTCCGGGGGTCTGTGCAGGCTGCGGGGGTCTGTGCAGGATCGTCCGATGCCTGCTACCATGACGGTGATTGACACATTAGCCAATGATGGGACAGTAGTAGTCCCATCATCCGGCTAATGTGTTGAATGTAAAAAAAAAGACATACATACTACATACTATATACATACTGCATACATGCTACATTCATACTACATATATACCACATGCATGCAACATACATACTACATATATACTACATGCAACATACATACAAACAACATATATACTACATGCAACATACATACTACATACTGTATATACTACATGCATGTAACATACATATATAAGTCCCTAGTCTCATTTTATGGCATTGCTGTGTGAGAAATTTCCCACACAGCTTTTGCCATAAAGTGAGACTAGTGACTTTTTTTTTTTTTTTTTTTTTACAGTGGCGTAGGAATACAGGGCGGAAGGATACCTACCTCCCGACACTGGTTTCCTGGAGCCCGTAGAGAACGGTAGCATCAGCTGATGCTGCTGTTCTCCACGCAAGATCATCGTGGGACACTCGTGGACTTCTGCGGATCAGGGGTGAGTATATTGGTGCTTTGTTATTTTAATATTTATTCCACATATGACAATGGCTTCGGGTATCAAAGTGACAATTGATGGTGAGTATGTACTCTATGTTATATGTACTGTATGTCTATATGTATGTATTGTATGAATGTATTGTATGTAGTATATATGTATATTGCACGCATGTAGTATATATGTGGTATATATGTAGTATGCATGTTGCATGCATGTGGTATATATGTAGTATGTATGTTGCATGCATGTAGTATATATGTAGTATGCATGTTGCATGTAGTATATATGTATGTTGCATGCATGTAGTATATATGTAGTATGTATGTTGCATGTAGTATATATGTAGTATATATGTATGTTGCATGCATGTGGTATATATGTAGTATATATGTGGTATATATGTAGTTTGCATGTTGCATGCATGTGGTATATATGTAGTATGTATGTTGCATGCATGTAGTATATGTGTGGTATATATGTAGTATGCATGTTGCATGCATGTGGTATATATGTAGTATGTATGTATGTTGCATGCATGTAGTATATATGTAGTATGCATGTTGCATGTAGTATATATGTATGCTGCATGCATGTACTATATATGTAGTATGTATGTTACATGTAGTATATATGTAGTATATATGTATGTTGCATGCATGTAGTATATATGTAGTATGTATGTTGCATGTAGTATATATGTTGTATATATGTATGTTGCATGCATGTGGTATATATGTAGTATATATGAGGTATATATGTAGTTTGCATGTTGCATGCATGTGGTATATATGTAGTATGTATGTTGCATGCATGTAGTATATATGTGGTATATATGTAGTATGCATGTTGCATGCATGTGGTATATATGTAGTATGTATGCATGTTGCACACATGTAGTATATATGTAGTATGCATGTTGCATGTAGTATATATGTATGTTGCATGCATGTAGTATATATGTAGTATGTATGTTGCATGTAGTATATATGTAGTATATATGTATGTTGCATGCATGTAGTATATATGTAGTATGTATGTTGCATGTAGTATATATGTTGTATATATGTATGTTGCATGCATGTGGTATATATGTAGTATATATGAGGTATATATGTAGTTTGCATGTTACATGCATGTGGTATATATGTAGTATGTATGTTGCATGCATGTAGTATATATGTGGTATATATGTAGTATGCATGTTGCATGCATGTGGTATATATGTAGTATGTATGTATGTTGCATGCATGTAGTATATAAGTAGTATGCATGTTGCATGTAGTATATATGTATGTTGCATGCATGTAGTATATATGTAGTATGTATGTTGCATGTAGTATATATGTTGTATATATGTATGTTGCATGCATGTGGTATATATGTAGTATATATGTAGTTTGCATGTTGCATGCATGTGGTATATATGTAGTATGTATGTTGCATGCATGTAGTATATATGTAGTATGCATGTTGCATGCATGTAGTATATATGTTGTATGTATGTTGCATGCATGTAGTATATATGTGGTATATATGTAGTATGCATGTTGCATGCATGTGGTATATATGTAGTATGTATGTTGCATGCATGTAGTATGCATGTTGCATGTAGTATATATGTATGTTGCATGCATGTAGTATATATGTAGTATGTATGTTGCATGTAGTATATATGTATGTTGCATGCATGTGGTATATATGTAGTATGTATGTATGTTGCATGCATGTAGTATATATGTAGTATGCATGTTGCATGCATGTAGTATATATGTTGTATGTTGCATGCATGTAGTATATATGTTGTATGTATGTTGCATGCATGTAGTATATATGTGGTATATATGTAGTATGCATGTTGCATGCATGTGGTATATATGTAGTATGTATGTTGCATGCATGTAGTATGCATGTTGCATTTAGTATATATGTATGTTGCATGCATGTAGTATATATGTAGTATGTATGTTGCATGTAGTATATATGTATGTTGCATGCATGTGGTATATATGTAGTATGTATGTATGTTGCATGCATGTAGTATATATGTAGTATGCATGTTGCATGCATGTAGTATATATGTTGTATGTTGCATGCATGTAGTATATATGTTGTATGTATGTTGCATGCATGTAGTATATATGTGGTATATATGTAGTATGTATGTTGCATGCATGTAGTATGTATGTAGTATGTATTTTTTTTTTTTTTTACATTCAACACATAGGCCGGATGATGGGACTAGTACTGTCCCATCATTGGCTAATGTGTCAATCACCGTCATGGTAGCAGGCATCGCCCGATGGGACTTGTAGTCCCATCGGACGATCCTGCACAGACCCCCGCAGCCTGCACAGACCCTCAGACAGTCGGCACAGACCACCGGCAGGCCGGCACAGCCCCCCGGCAGGCCGGTACAGACCCCCGCAGCCTGCGCAGACCCCCAGACAGTCGGTACAGACCACCGGCAGGCCGGCACAGCCCACCGCAGCCTGCACAGACCCCCGGATGATGGGACTACTACTGTCCCATCATTGGCTAAGGCCTCTTTCACACTTCAGTTTTTTACAATCAGTCACAATCCGCCAGGTTTTGAAAAAAAAATGAGGATCCGTTTTTTTCCCCCATTGACTTGCATTAATGGCGGATTGTGACGGATTGGCGTCTGTTGCATCCGTTTTTTTTGAGGATCCGCCAAAAGTTGCTGTCCGTCACCATCCTCAAAGATTTCAAAACGGAGCTTGTAACGTTTTTTTCTCTCTCTCTCTCTCTCTCTCTCTCTCTCTCCTCCCCAGCCAGCGTTTCCTTTAAATTTCCTCATTTTCAGGATCCGTCTGAAAACGGATCCTCTGCCATCCGTTCACATCAGTTAACAACGGATCCGCTTGTCAGCCTTTTTGTCGGATTTGAACTGATGAAAAAAACTGAAGTGTGAAAGAGGCCTAATGTGTTAATCACCGTCATGGTAGCAGGCATCGCCCGATGGGACTTGTAGTCCCATCGGACGATGCCTGCACAGACCCCCGCAGCCTGCACAGACCCCCAGACAGTCGGCACAGCCTCCCCGGCAGGCCGGCACAGCCCCCCGGCAGGCCGGTACAGACCCCTGGCAGTCCACTCAGACCCCCAGACAGTCGGTACAGACCACCGGCAGGCTGGCACAGGCCCCCGGTAGGCCGGCACATACCCCCGCAGCCTGCACAGACCCCCGGACAGTCGGTACAGACCACCGGCAGGCCGGCACAGCCCTCCAGGAGGCCGGTACAGACCACCGGGCAGTCCGCTCAGACCCCCGGACAGTTGGTACAGACCCCCGCAGCCTGCACAGAACCCCGGACAGTCGGCACATCCCCCCGGCAGGCCGGCACAGCCCCCCGGCAGGCCGGTACAGACCCCTGGCAGTCCGCTCAGACCCCCGGACAGTCGGTACTGACCATCGGCAGGCTGACACAGCCCCCCGGCAGGCCGGTACAGACCCCCGCAGCCTGCACAGACCCCCGGACAGTCGGTACAGACCACCAGCAGGCCGGCACAGCCCCCCGGCAGTCCGCTCAGACCCCCGGACAGTCGGTACAGACCACCGGCAGGCCGGCACAGCCCCTCAGCAGGCCGGTACAGACCCCCGCAGCCTGCACAGACCCCTGGACAGTCAGCACAGCCCCCCGGCAGGCCGGTACAGACCCTCGCAGCCTGCACAGACCCCCGGACAGTCGGTACAGACCACCAGCAGGCCGGCACAGCCCCCCGGCAGGCCGGTACAGACTCGCGGCAGTCCGCTCAGACCCCCGGACAGTCGGTACAGACCACCGGCAGGCCGGCACAGCCCCTTGGCAGGCCGGTACAGACCCCCGCAGCCTGTACAGACCCCCGGACAGTCGGCACAGCCCCCCGGCAGGCCGGCACAGCCCCCCGGCAGACCGGTACAGACCCCCGGCAGTCCGCTCAGACCCCCGGACAGTCGGTACAGACCACCGGGCAGTCAGCACAGACCCCCGCAGCCTGCACAGAACCCCGGACAGTCGGCACATCCCCCCGGCAGGCCGGCACAGCCCCCCGGCAGGCCGGTACAGACCCCTGGCAGTCCGCTCAGACCCCCGGACAGTCGGTACAGACCACCGGCAGGCTGGCACAGCCCCCCGGCAGGCCGGTACAGACCCCCGCAGCCTGCACAGACCCCCGGACAGTCGGTACAGACCACCGGCAGGCCGGCACAGCCCCCCGGCAGTCCGCTCAGACCCCCGGACAGTCGGTACAGACCACCGGCAGGCCGGCACAGCCCCTCAGCAGGCCGGTACAGACCCCCGCAGCCTGCACAGACCCCTGGACAGTCAGCACAGCCCCCCGGCAGGCCGGTACAGACCCTCGCAGCCTGCACAGACCCCCGGACAGTCGGTACAGACCACCAGCAGGCCGGCACAGCCCCCCGGCAGGCCGGTACAGACTCGCGGCAGTCCGGTACAGACTCGCGGCAGTCCGCTCAGACCCCCGGACAGTCGGTACAGACCACCGGCAGGCCGGCACAGCCCCTTGGCAGGCCGGTACAGACCCCCGCAGCCTGTACAGACCCCCGGACAGTCGGCACAGCCCCCCGGCAGGCCGGCACAGCCCCCCGGCAGACCGGTACAGACCCCCGGCAGTCCGCTCAGACCCCCGGACAGTCGGTACAGACCACCGGGCAGTCAGCACAGACCCCCGCAGCCTGCACAGAACCCCGGACAGTCGGCACATCCCCCCGGCAGGCCGGCACAGCCCCCCGGCAGGCCGGTACAGACCCCTGGCAGTCCGCTCAGACCCCCGGACAGTCGGTACAGACCACCGGCAGGCTGGCACAGCCCCCCGGCAGGCCGGTACAGACCCCCGCAGTCTGCACAGACCCCCGGACAGTCGGTACAGACCACCGGCAGGCCGGCACAGCCCCCCGGCAGTCCGCTCAGACCCCCGGACAGTCGGTACAGACCACCGGCAGGCCGGCACAGCCCCTCAGCAGGCCGGTACAGACCCCCGCAGCCTGCACAGACCCCTGGACAGTCAGCACAGCCCCCCGGCAGGCCGGTACAGACCCCCGCAGCCTGCACAGACCCCCGGACAGTCGGTACAGACCACCGGCAGGCTGGCACAGCCCCCCGGCAGGCCGGTACAGACTCGCGGCAGTCCGCTCAGACCCCCGGACAGTCTGTACAGACCACCGGCAGGCCAGCACAGCCCCTTGGCAGGCCGGTACAGACCCCCGCAACCTGCACAGACCCCCGGACAGTCGGCACAGCCCCCCGGCAGGCCGGCACAGCCCCCCGGCAGACCGGTACAGACCCCCGGCAGTCCGCTCAGACCCCCGGACAGTCGGTACAGACCACCGGGCAGTCAGCACAGACCCCCGGCAGGCCGGTACAGAGCCCCGGGCAGTCGGCAGAGACCCCCCAGAAGGCCCGAACTGATGGCGCATCATGATGCGCACAGACCGCGCATCATGATGACGTCATTTCGGCAGCCAATCAGAGCCACAGCAGTGGTTCTTTGCATTATGGGAACTTCCAATTCCGATATTGAAAAAATATTGGTACTCGGTATCGGAAATCCGATACAGCGAATATCGGCCGATACCTGATATTTGCAGTATCGGAATGCTCAACACTAGTAGTATGTATGTATGTTGCATGCATGTGGTATATATGTAGTATGCATGTAGTATATATGTTGTATATATGTAGTATGCATGTTGCATGCATGTGGTATATATGTAGTATGTTTGTATGTTGCATGCATGTAGTATATATATGTAGTATGCATGTTGCATGTAGTATATATGTATGTTGCATGCATGTAGTATATATATAGTATGCATGTTGCATGTAGTATATATGTATGTTGCATGCATGTAGTATATATGTGGTATATATGTAGTATGCATGCTGCATGCATGTGGTATATATGTAGTATGTATGTATGTTGCATGCGTGTAGTATATATGTAGTATGCATGTTGCATATAGTATATATGTATGTTGCATGCATGTAGTATATATGTGGTATATATGTAATATGCATGTAATATATATGTGGTATATATGTAGTATGCATGTTGCATGCATGTAGTATATATGTAGTATGTTGCATGTAGTATATATGTTGTATGCATGTTGCATGTAGTATATATGTAGTATGCATGTTGCATGCATGTGGTATATATGTAGTATGTATGTATGTTGCATGCATGTAGTATATATGTAGTATGTATGTATGTTGCATGCATGTAGTATGTATGTACCATGTATGTAGTATGTATGTTGCATGTATGTAGCATGTATGTAGTATGTATGTAGTATGTATGTAGCATGTAGTATGTATGTAGTATGCATTTTTTTTTTTTTGTACATTCAACACATTAGCCGGATGATGGGACTACTACTGTCCCATCATTGGCTAATGTGTCAATCACCGTCATGGTAGCAGTCCCATCGGACGATCCTGCACAGACCCCCGCAGCCTGCACAGACCCTCAGACAGTCGGCACAGACCACCGGCAGGCCGGCACAGCCCCCCGGCAGGCCGGTACAGACCCCGCAGCCTGCACAGACCCCCGGACAGTCGGTACAGGCCACCGGCAGGCCGGCACAGCCCACCGCAGCCTGCACAGACCCCCGGAGAGTGGGTACAGCCCCCCGGCAGTCCGCACAGACCCCCGGGCAGTCGGCACAGACCCCCGGAAGGTCCGTACACCCCCCCGAGAGGCTGTACAAGGACAGAAAAGGGTTTTTCTTATTCCAATACAGGAAGTCCCATAGACTTGAATGGGACTTCCGGTATCGGAATCTGCGATACCCGATACTTTTGTCGTATCGGGCCGATACCATCCGATCCGATATTTTAGGATATCGGATGGTATCGCTCAACACTAGTGGTGATGCAAAAAACTGTTTTTACAGTAAGAAGCGTCTTTTAGCGTGTGACAGCTGCCAAACATAAAAACCACCATAAATAGTAAATCAAACCCCCCCGTTATCACCCCCTTAGTTAGGGAAAAATAATAAAATAAAAAAATGTAATTATTTCCATTTTCCCATTAGGGTTAGGGCTAGGGCTAGGGTTAGGGCTGAGATTAGGGTTAGGGGTGTGTTTGGGTTAGTGTTGGAGTTATAATTGGGGGGTTTCCACTGTTTGGGCACATCAGGGGCTCTCCAAATGCAACATGGCGTCTGATCTCAATTCCAGCCAATTCTGCATTGAAAAAGTCAAATGGTGCTCCTTCCCTTCCAAGCTCTGCCATGCGCCCAAACAGTGCTTTACCCCCACATATAGGGTATCAGCATACTCAGGACAAATTGCAAAACAACTTTTGGGGTCCAATTTCTCCTGTTACCCTTAGGAAAATAAAAAATTGGCGGAAAAAATATAATTTTTGTTGAAAAAAAAAGATTTTTTTTTTTTCACGCCCAGGCGTTATAAACTTCTGTGAAGCACTTGGGGGTTCAAAGTGCTCACCACACATCTAGATAAGTTCAGTGGGGGGTCTAGTTTCCAAAATGGGGTCACTTGTGGGGAGTTTCAATAGTTTAGGTACATCAGGGGCTCTCCAAACGCACATGACACACGCAGACCAATCCATCAAAGTCTGCATTCCAAAACGTCACTACTTCCCTTCCGAGCCCCGACGTGTCCCCATACAGTAGTTTTCTCCCACATATGAGGTATCAGAATACTCAGGACAAATTGGACAACAACTTTTGGGGTCGAATTTCTCCTGTTACCCTTGGTTAAATAAAAAAAATTGGAGACTAATTGATCATGTTTGTGGAAAAAATACGATTTTTTTATTTTCATGCCTGGGCATTATAAACTTCTGTGAAGCCCTTGGGGGTTCAAAGTGCTCACCACACATCTAGATAAGTTCCTTGGGGGGTCTAGTTTCCAAAATGGGGTCATTTGTGGCGGGTTTACACTGTTTAGGTACATTAGGGGCTCTCCAAAGGCAACATGACACCTGCAGACCATTCCATCAAAGTCTGCATTCCAAAACGTCACTACTTCCCTTCCGAGCCCCGACGTGTGCCCATACAGTAGTCTTCTCCCAGATATGGGGTGTCAGTGTACTCAGGACAAATTGGACAACAACTTTTGGGGTCCAATTTTTCCTGTTACCCTTGGGAAAATAACAAAAATGGGGACTAAAAGATGATGTTTGTTGAAAAAATACGATATTTTTATTTTCACGCCCGGTCGTTATAAACTTCTGTGAAGCACTGGGGGGTTCAAAGTGCTCAACACATATCTAGATAAGTTCCTTTGGGGGTCTAGTTTCCAAAATGGGGTCACTTGTGGGGGGTTTCCACTGTTTAGGTACATCAGGAGCTCTCCAAAAGCAACATGACACCCACAGACCATTCCATCAAAGTCTGCATTCCAAAACGTCACTACTTCCCTTCCGAGCCCCGACGTGTGAACATACAGTAGTTTTCTCCCACATATGAGGTATCAGCGTACTCAGGACAAATTGGACAACAACTTTTGGGGTCCAATTTCTCCTTGTATCCTTGGGAAAATAAAAAAATGTTGACTAAAATATCATGTTTGTGGAAAAAATACGATTTTTTTATTTTCACGCCCTGGTGTTATAAACTTCTGTGAAGCACTGGGGGGTTCAAAGTGCTCACCACACATCTAGATAAGTTCCTTGGGGGGTCTGTTTTCCAAAATGGTGTCATTTTTGGGGGGTTTCTACTGTTTTGGTACATCAGGGGCTTTCCAAACGCAACATGGTGACCGATCTCAATTCCAGCCAAAAACGTCAAATGCCGCTGCTTCCCTTCCGAGCTCTGCCATGTGCCCAAATAGTGGTTTACCCCCACATGTGGGGTATCAGCGCACTCAGGACAAATTGCACAATATCGTTTAGGGTCTTGTTACCCTTGGAAAAATAAGAATTGAGGGTGAAAAGATCTTTTTTGTGGAAAAAATATGATTTTTTAATTGTACGGCTGTATGTTATAAACTTCTGTGAAGCCCTTGGGGGTTCAAGGCTCTCACCACACATCTAGATAAGTTCCTTGGGGGGTCTAGTTTCCAAAATGGTGTCATTTGTGGGGGGTTTCCACTGTTTTGGAATATCAGTGGTTTTCCAATCGCGACATGGTGTCAAATCTCAATTCCAGCCAAAAACGTCAAATGGCGCTGCTTCCCTTCCGAGCTCTGCCATGCGCCCAAATAGTCATTTACACCCACATATGGGGTATCAGCGTACTCAGGACAAATTGCACAATAACTTTTAGGGTCCTGTTACCCTTGGAAAAATAACAATTGGGGGTGAAAAGATCATTTTTGTGGAAAAAATATGATTTTTAATTGTACGGCTGTACGTTATAAACTTCTGTGAAGCCCTTGTGGGTTCAAAGTTCTCACCACATATCTAGATAAGTTCCTTGGGGGGGTCTAGTTTCCAAAATGGGGTCACTTGTGGGGGGTTTCCACTGTTTAGGTACATCAGGGGCTCTCCAAACGCGACATGGCGTCCGATCTGAATTCCAGCCAATTTTGCATTGAAAAAGTCTAATGGCGCTCGGGCACCCTATATCGACTTCTCAAAAAGTTTTTCCCTGACCCCGTTCAGCATACCACATGGTTTTCATGACCGTTACCTGACGGCCATGCAGGTTCTCAGATCCCTCTACCGCAGAGGTATTCTATAAATCTCTCTCACTGACCGCGTTCAGCATAACTCACGGTTTTCAAGACCGTCTGCTCTCCTGGTTCAGCGTCGCCTGCACTGCAACTAGAGTTGAGCGAAATGGGTCGAAAAAATTCAAAAGTCCCCGACTTTTGGCAAAGTCGGGTTTCATGAAACGAAACCCGACCCTAGGATGAGGTCGGCCACGAGGTCGGCGACTTACGCGCCAAAGTCGCGTTTCAAAAGTTTGTTTTGCGCTCTTTTTCAGCCAATCAGGATCCATGGACACTGTGGGCAACGTGATGACATAGGCACGGGTCACCACCATCTTTCAGAAGGGCATGCAAGTGATTGGCTTGCTTTGGTGGGCGTCACAGGGGGTATAAAAGGGCGTGCACGCCGACCGCCATCTTACTTCTGCCGATCTCAGTATAGGGAGAGGTTGCTGCTGATTCTGTAGGGAGAGCGTTAGGCAGGGAAGAAGACCAAAAAACTGCTTCTGCTGCTAGCGATTTGGCCTGCACAACACACCAGTCACTGTGTGTGCAGTGCAAGGGGAGGCTATATAGTGGTGTATCAGTGGTGTTGGTTGTTGGGCTGCCTTCTAAGGCTTCCTGACATTCCTGCATTGCTGTTTACCCACTGCTCCGCAAACTGCTTTTTTAAAAGCAATCCCAATTTTTTTTTTTGTCCTGCTGAGAAGAAAAAAAGACTGCTTCTGCTGCTAGCAATTTGGCCTGCACAACACACCAGTCACTGTGTGTGCAGTGCAAGGGGAGGCTATATAGTGGTGTATCAGTGGTGTTGGTTGTTGGGCTGCCTTCTAAGGCTTCCTGACATTCCTGCATTGCTGTTTACCCACTGCTCCACAAACTGCTTTTTTAAAAGCAATCCAATGTCCCTTATCCTCTAGTCACTTTTGTCACAGCTGTGCCATCGAGCCTGTCACATAGCGCTCAGATATCAGTGGGCCTCACACAATCCAAAAGTGTCCACTGTCCACAAGTGTGTGCAGAAATTCAAAATCTCCCTTATCCTCTAGTCACTTTGGTCACAGCTGTGCCATCGAGCCTGTCATATAGCGCTCAGATATCAGTGGGCCTCACACAATCCAAAAGTGTCCAGTGTCCAAAAGTGTGTGCAGAGATTCAAAATCACCCTTATCCTCTAGTCACTTTTGTCACAGCTGTGCCATCGAGCCTGTCACATAGCGTTCAGATATTCATTGGGCCTCACACAATCCAAAAGTGTCCACTGTCCAAAAGTGTGTGCAGAGATTCAAAATCTCCCTTATCCTCTAGTCACTTTTGTCACAGCTGTGCCATCGAGCCTGTCACATAGCGCTCAGATATTCATTGGGCCTCACACAATCCAAAAGTGTCCAGTGTCCAAAAGTGTGTGCAGAGATTCAAAATCTCCCTTATCATCTAGACACTTTTGTCACAGCTGTGCCATCGAGCCTGTCACATAGCGCTCAGATATCAGTGGGCCTCACACAATCCAAAAGTGTCCACTGTCCACAAGTGTGTGAAGAAATTCAAAATCTCCCTTATCCTCTAGTCACTTTTGTCACAGCTGTGCCATCGAGCCTGTCACATAGCGCTCAGATATCAGTGGGCCTCACACAATCCAAAAGTGTCCACTGTCCACAAGTGTGTGCAGAAATTCAAAATCTCCCTTATCCTCTAGTCACTTTTGTCACAGCTGTGCCATCGAGCCTGTCACATAGCGCTCAGATATCAGTGGGCCTCACACAATCCAAAAGTGTCCAGTGTCCAAAAGTGTGTGCAGAGATTCAAAATCTCCCTTATCCTCTAGTCACTTTTGTCACAGCTGTGCCATCGAGCCTGTCACATAGCGCTCAGATATCAGTGGGCCTCACACAATCCAAAAGTGTCCAGTGTCCAAAAGTGTGTGCAGAGATTCAAAATCTCCCTTATCCTCTAGTCACTTTTGTCACAGCTCTGCCATCGAGCCTGTCATATAGCGCTCAGATATCAGTGGGCCTCACACAATCCAAAAGTGTCCAGTGTCCAAAAGTGTGTGCAGAGATTCAAAATCTCCCTTATCCTCTAGTCACTTTTGTCACAGCTGTGCCATGGAGCCTGTCACATAGCGCTCAGATATTCATTGGGACTCACACAATCCAAAAGTGTCCAGTGTCCAAAAGTGTGTGCAGAGATTCAAAATCTCCCTTATCATCTAGACACTTTTGTCACAGCTGTGCCATCGAGCCTGTCACATAGCGCTCAGATATCAGTGGGCCTCACACAATCCAAAAGTGTCCACTGTCCACAAGTGTGTGAAGAAATTCAAAATCTCCATTATCCTCTAGTCACTTTTGTCACAGCTGTGCCATCGAGCCTGTCACATAGCGCTCAGATATCAGTGGGCCTCACACAATCCAAAAGTGTCCAGTGTCCAAAAGAGTGTGCAGAGATTCAAAATCTCCCTTATCCTCTAGTCACTTTTGTCACAGCTGTGCCATCGAGCCTGTCACATAGCGCTCAGATATCAGTGGGCCTCACACAATCCAAAAGTGTCCACTGTCCACAAGTGTGTGCAGAAATTCAAAATCTCCCTTATCCTCTAGTCACTTTGGTCACAGCTGTGCCATCGAGCCTGTCACATAGCGCTCAGATATCAGTGGGCCTCACACAATCCAAAAGTGTCCAGTGTCCAAAAGTGTGTGCAGAGATTCAAAATCACCCTTATCCTCTAGTCACTTTTGTCACAGCTGTGCCATCGAGCCTGTCACATAGCGCTCAGATATTCATTAGGCCTCACACAATCCAAAAGTGTCCAGTGTCCAAAAGTGTGTGCAGAGATTCAAAATCTCCCTTATCCTCTAGTCACTTTTGTCACAGCTGTGCCATCGAGCCTGTCACATAGCGCTCAGATATCAGTGGGCCTCACACAATCCAAAAGTGTCCACTGTCCACAAGTGTGTGAAGAAATTCAAAATCTCCCTTATCCTCTAGTCACTTTTGTCACAGCTGTGCCATCGAGCCTGTCACATAGCGCTCAGATATCAGTGGGCCTCACACAATCCAAAAGTGTCCAGTGTCCAAAAGAGTGTGCAGAGATTCAAAATCTCCCTTATCCTCTAGTCACTTTTGTCACAGCTGTGCCATCGAGCCTGTCACATAGCGCTCAGATATCAGTGGGCCTCACACAATCCAAAAGTGTCCACTGTCCACAAGTGTGTGCAGAAATTCAAAATCTCCCTTATCCTCTAGTCACTTTGGTCACAGCTGTGCCATCGAGCCTGTCATATAGCGCTCAGATATCAGTGGGCCTCACACAATCCAAAAGTGTCCAGTGTCCAAAAGTGTGTGCAGAGATTCAAAATCACCCTTATCCTCTAGTCACTTTTGTCACAGCTGTGCCATCGAGCCTGTCACATAGCGCTCAGATATTCATTGGGCCTCACACAATCCAAAAGTGTCCAGTGTCCAAAAGTGTGTGCAGAGATTCAAAATCTCCCTTATCCTCTAGTCACTTTTGTCACAGCTGTGCCATCGAGCCTGTCACATAGCGCTCAGATATCAGTGGGCCTCACACAATCCAAAAGTGTCCAGTGTCCAAAAGTGTGTGCAGAGATTCAAAATCTCCCTTATCCTCTAGTCACTTTTGTCACAGCTGTGCCATCGAGCCTGTCACATAGCGCTCAGATATCAGTGGGCCTCACACAATCCAAAAGTGTCCACTGTCCACAAGTGTGTGCAGAAATTCAAAATCTCCCTTATACTCTAGTCACTTTTGTCACAGCTGTGCCATCGAGCCTGTCACATAGCGCTCAGATATCAGTGGGCCTCACACAATCCAAAAGTGTCCAGTGTCCAAAAGTGTGTGCAGAGATTCAAAATCTCCCTTATCCTCTAGTCACTTTTGTCACAGCTGTGCCATCGAGCCTGTCACATAGCGCTCAGATATCAGTGGGCCTCACACAATCCAAAAGTGTCCAGTGTCCAAAAGTGTGTGCAGAGATTCAAAATCTCCCTTATCCTCTAGTCACTTTTGTCACAGCTGTGCCATCGAGCCTGTCACATAGCGCTCAGATATTCATTGGGCCTCACACAATCCAAAAGTGTCCAGTGTCCAAAAGTGTGTGCAGAGATTCAAAATCTCCCTTATCCTCTAGTCACTTTTGTCACAGCTGTGCCATCGAGCCTGTCACATAGCGCTCAGATATCAGTGGGCCTCACACAATCCAAAAGTGTCCACTGTCCACAAGTGTGTGCAGAAATTCAAAATCTCCCTTATCCTCTAGTCACTTTTGTCACAGCTGTGCCATCGAGCCTGTCATATAGCGCTCAGATATCAGTGGGCCTCACACAATCCAAAAGTGTCCAGTGTCCAAAAGTGTGTGCAGAGATTCAAAATCTCCCTTATCCTCTAGTCACTTTTGTCACAGCTGTGCCATCGAGCCTGTCACATAGCGCTCAGATATCAGTGGGCCTCACACAATCCAAAAGTGTCCAGTGTCCAAAAGTGTGTGCAGAGATTCAAAATCTCCCTTATCCTCTAGTCACTTTTGTCACAGCTGTGCCATCGAGCCTGTCACATAGCGCTCAGATATCAGTGGGCCTCACACAATCCAAAAGTGTCCAGTGTCCAAAAGTGTGTGCAGAGATTCAAAATCTCCCTTATCCTCTAGTCACTTTTGTCACAGCTGTGCCATCGAGCCTGTCACATAGCGCTCAGATATCAGTGGGCCTCACACAATCCAAAAGTGTCCAGTGTCCAAAAGTGTGTGCAGAGATTCAAAATCTCCCTTATCCTCTAGTCACTTTTGTCACAGCTGTGCCATCGAGCCTGTCACATAGCGCTCAGATATCAGTGGGCCTCACACAATCCAAAAGTGTCCACTGTCCACAAGGGTGTGCAGAATTTCAAAATCTCCCTTATCCTCTAGTCACTTTGGTCACAGCTGTGCCATCGAGCCTGTCACATAGCGCTCAGATATCAGTGGGCCTCACACAATCCAAAAGTGTCCAGTGTCCAAAAGTGTGTGCAGAGATTCAAAATCACCCTTATCCTCTAGTCACTTTTGTCACAGCTGTGCCATCGAGCCTGTCACATAGCGCTCAGATATTCATTGGGCCTCACACAATCCAAAAGTGTCCAGTGTCCAAAAGTGTGTGCAGAGATTCAAAATCTCCCTTATCCTCTAGTCACTTTTGTCACAGCTGTGCCATCGAGCCTGTCACATAGCGCTCAGATATCAGTGGGCCTCACACAATCCAAAAGTGTCCAGTGTCCAAAAGTGTGTGCAGAGATTCAAAATCTCCCTTATCCTCTAGTCACTTTTGTCACAGCTGTGCCATCGAGCCTGTCACATAGCGCTCAGATATCAGTGGGCCTCACACAATACAAAAGTGTCCACTGTCCACAAGTGTGTGCAGAAATTCAAAATCTCCCTTATACTCTAGTCACTTTTGTCACAGCTGTGCCATCGAGCCTGTCACATAGCGCTCAGATATCAGTGGGCCTCACACAATCCAAAAGTGTCCAGTGTCCAAAAGTGTGTGCAGAGATTCAAAATCTCCCTTATCCTCTAGTCACTTTTGTCACAGCTGTGCCATCGAGCCTGTCACATAGCGCTCAGATATCAGTGGGCCTCACACAATCCAAAAGTGTCCAGTGTCCAAAAGTGTGTGCAGAGATTCAAAATCTCCCTTATCCTCTAGTCACTTTTGTCACAGCTGTGCCATTGAGCCTGTCACATAGCGCTCAGATATTCATTGGGCCTCACACAATCCAAAAGTGTCCAGTGTCCAAAAGTGTGTGCAGAGATTCAAAATCTCCCTTATCCTCTAGTCACTTTTGTCACAGCTGTGCCATCGAGCCTGTCACATAGCGCTCAGATATCAGTGGGTCTCACACAATCCAAAAGTGTCCACTGTCCACAAGTGTGTGCAGAAATTCAAAATCTCCCTTATCCTCTAGTCACTTTTGTCACAGCTGTGCCATCGAGCCTGTCATATAGCGCTCAGATATCAGTGGGCCTCACACAATCCAAAAGTGTCCAGTGTCCAAAAGTGTGTGCAGAGATTCAAAATCTCCCTTATCCTCTAGTCACTTTTGTCACAGCTGTGCCATCGAGCCTGTCACATAGCGCTCAGATATCAGTGGGCCTCACACAATCCAAAAGTGTCCAGTGTCCAAAAGTGTGTGCAGAGATTCAAAATCTCCCTTATCCTCTAGTCACTTTTGTCACAGCTGTGCCATCGAGCCTGTCACATAGCGCTCAGATATCAGTGGGCCTCACACAATCCAAAAGTGTCCAGTGTCCAAAAGTGTGTGCAGAGATTCAAAATCTCCCTTATCCTCTAGTCACTTTTGTCACAGCTGTGCCATCGAGCCTGTCACATAGCGCTCAGATATCAGTGGGCCTCACACAATCCAAAAGTGTCCAGTGTCCAAAAGTGTGTGCAGAGATTCAAAATCTCCCTTATCTTCTAGTCACTTTTGTCACAGCTGTGCCATCGAGCCTGTCACATAGCGCTCAGATATCAGTGGGCCTCACACAATCCAAAAGTGTCCACTGTCCACAAGTGTGTGCAGAAATTCAAAATCTCCCTTATCCTCTAATCACTTTTGTCACAGCTGTGCCATCGAGCCTGTCACATAGCGCTCAGATATCAGTGGGCCTCACACAATCCAAAAGTGTCCAGTGTCCAAAAGTGTGTGCAGAGATTCAAAATCTCCCTTATCCTCTAGTCACTTTTGTCACAGCTGTGCCATCGAGCCTGTCACATGGCGCTCAGATATCAGTGGGCCTCACACAATCTAAAAGTGTCCAGTGTCCAAAAGTGTGTGCAGAGATTCAAAATCTCCCTTATCCTCTAGTCACTTTTGTCACAGCTGTGCCATCGAGCCTGTCACATAGCGCTCAGATATCAGTGGGCCTCACACAATCCAAAAGTGTCCACTGACCACAAGTGTGTGCAGAAATTCAAAATCTCCCTTATCCTCTAGTCACTTTTGTCACAGCTGTGCCATCGAGCCTGTCACATAGCGCTCAGATATCAGTGGGCCTCACACAATCCAAAAGTGTCCAGTGTCCAAAAGTGTGTGCAGAGATTCAAAATCTCCCTTATACTCTAGTCACTTTTGTCACAGCTGTGCCATCGAGCCTGTCACATAGCGCTCAGATATCAGTGGGCCTCACACAATCCAAAAGTGTCCAGTGTCCAAAAGTGTGTGCAGAGATTCAAAATCTCCCTTATCCTCTAGTCACTTTTGTCACAGCTGTGCCATCGAGCCTGTCACATAGCGCTCAGATATCAGTGGGCCTCACACAATCCAAAAGTGTCCACTGTCCACAAGTGTGTGCAGAAATTCAAAATCTCCCTTATCCTCTAGTCACTTTTGTCACAGCTGTGCCATCGAGCCTGTCACATAGCGCTCAGATATCAGTGGGCCTCACACAATCCAAAAGTGTCCAGTGTCCAAAAGTGTGTGCAGAGATTCAAAATCTCCCTTATCCTCTAGTCACTTTTGTCACAGCTGTGCCATCGAGCCTGTCACATAGCGCTCAGATATCAGTGGGCCTCACACAATCCAAAAGTGTCCAGTGTCCAAAAGTGTGTGCAGAGATTCAAAATCTCCCTTATCCTCTAGTCACTTTTGTCACAGCTGTGCCATCGAGCCTGTCACATAGCGCTCAGATATCAGTGGGCCTCACACAATCCAAAAGTGTCCAGTGTCCAAAAGTGTGTGCAGAGATTCAAAATCTCCCTTATCCTCTAGTCACTTTTGTCACAGCTGTGCCATCGAGCCTGTCACATAGCGCTCAGATATCAGTGGGCCTCACACAATCCAAAAGTGTCCACTGTCCACAAGTGTGTGCAGAATTTCAAAATCTCCCTTATCCTCTAGTCACTTTTGTCACAGCTGTGCCATCGAGCCTGTCACATAGCGCTCAGATATCAGTGGGCCTCACACAATCCAAAAGTGTCCAGTGTCCAAAAGTGTGTGCAGAGATTCAAAATCTCCCTTATCCTCTAGTCACTTTTGTCACAGCTGTGCCATCGAGCCTGTCACATAACGCTCAGATATCAGTGGGCCTCACACAATCCAAAAGTGTCCAGTGTCCAAAAGTGTGTGCAGAGATTCAAAATCTCCCTTATCCTCTAGTCACTTTTGTCACAGCTGTGCCATCGAGCCTGTCACATAGCGCTCAGATATCAGTGGGCCTCACACAATCCAAATGTGTCCAGTGTCCAAAAGTGTGTGCAGAGATTCAAAATCTCCCTTATCCTCTAGTGACTTTTGTCACAGCTGTGCAATCGAGCCTGTCACATAGCGCTCAGATATCAGTGGGCCTCACACAATCCAAAAGTGTCCAGTGTCCAAAAGTGTGTGCAGAGATTCAAAATCTCCCTTATCCTCTAGTCACTTTTGTCACAGCTGTGCCATCGAGCCTGTCACATAGCGCTCAGATATCAGTGGGCCTCACACAATCCAAAAGTGTCCAGTGTCCACAAGTGTCGGCAGAAATTCAAAATCTCCCTTGTCCTATAGACACCTTGTACCTTGTTTTACATTACTATATAGTTTGTTGGATTTTGTCTACATTTCTACCAAAAATGAGGAAGGCTGGTGGAAGAGGCCGTGGAATTGGGCGGGGGTTGGCAGCTGGTAATGATGGTGTTGGTGGTGGATCTGATTGTAGTGGCAAGAGCAAAATAGGACCGAATGCAGGAGGTGCTGACCCTGCGTCATCGTCTAGCTACATAAGGCCTCGAACGCTTAGTTTTCTAGGAGTTGGCAAACCGCTTTTAAAGCCAGAGCATCAGGAAAAAGTTTTGTCTTACATTGCTGACTCAGCCTCCAGCTCTATCGCCTCCTCTTCTTCAGTTGTAAAAAGTAAAAGCACTGAGTCGTCATTGGAGGCTCATGTTCATGAACCACACCTTTCCTTGTGTCCTTCACCCCAACCAAGATTGAAGGATGATGCAGGCCATACTACTGATTACTCCATGGAGCTGTTTTCACATACCATGCCTGGATTATCAAGTGAAATGGTGAATTACCCAGGCCAAGATGAATCTGACAAGGAGTGCACTGATGCACAGCCGCTGATGGATGATTCTGCTGGTACATTCACTCAGAGCACTACATTGTCCTCGCAGTGTACAGAGCCAGATTCTGACCCTGATGAGACTCAGGTGCCCCTTCCCGCACACTATACCACCATACACGGTGACACAGAGGAAGGTGCACATGACATAGAAGAGGAGGTGATGGATGACCCAGTTGTTGACCCAGATTGGCATCCATTGGGGGAAGAGGGTGCTGCATCCAATAGCTCAGATGAGGAGCATCCACAGCAGACATCGACATCGCAACAGCTGTTATCTGGCAGGCCCGGAGCACTCCAAAGACAGGTTCCAAACATCAAAAGAGTTGCTGGACAGCTTGTCCAGAGGGTCAAAAGATCACAGCGTGCTAGGCCGCAAAATGTCTGCCAAAGTAGGAAGAGTGCAGTGTGGCACTTTTTTGAACAAAATCCTCATGATCAGGCCAAGGTTATCTGTAAGAAGTGCGCAAAGACCTTTAGCCGAGGGAAAAATCTGAAAAATTTGAATACCAGTTGCATGCTTAGACATTTAACCAGCATGCACTTGCAAGCGTGGACACAACACCAAACCTCAAGTGCCACATGTGCAACTGATCACATCGAAGGTAGTCAGCAACGCTACATTGTTTCCCCCACTGTAAGCCCACCGGTTAGCACAGCAGCAAATGTTGAGGTGTCGTTGCAAGACCACAGCAGTCAGGGAATCCCACTGTTATATCAACGAAAGACTGATTCTAGGCCATCAGAAAGAACACCAACTCCATCACCATCATCAACCCTCTCTCAGTCCGCCCTGTCCACCGCTACTTCCACCATATGCAGCTCTCAAGTCCAGCTCACCCTCCCAGACACTATGAGTAGGTCAAGAAAGTACTCAGTCTCTCATCCGCGTACACTGGGTTTGAACGCCCACATTGCCAAACTAATCTCGTTTGAGATGATGCCCTTTCGGTTGGTGGAAAGCACAGCTTTCCGCGAACTCATGGCCTATGCAGTACCACGCTATGACCTACCCAGTCGCCACTTCTTCTCTCGCAAAGCCATCCCAGCCCTCCTCCATCATGTGAAAGACCGCATTGTCCATGCACTCAAGCAGTCAGTGAGCGGAAAGGTGCACCTCACAACTGATGCATGGTCCAGTCGGCATGGCCAGGGCCGTTACGTGTCCATCACTGCGCACTGGGTTAATGTGGTGGATGCAGGGTCCACAGGGGACAGCGGTGGTGGGACAGTGCTGCCTAGCCCACGGTATAGGAAACAGTTGGCTGTAGGCGTTCGACCCTCCTCCTCCTCCTCCTCCAGATGCGAAAGCTCGTCCACAGAGCGCAGTCGTACGAGCACTCCATCTGCAGCTGCCACTGTTGCACACGATGTGTCCCCCTATTGAGCAGCTAGTGGAAAGCGTCAGCAGTAGAGTTGAGCGACTTTTGTTTTTTTAGGGTCGCGTTTCGTTTCGTGAAACCCGACTTTTCCAAAAGTCGGGTCGAGCAAGATCGTCCGATTATAGGGAAAAGTCGGGGTCATCCCGAAACACGAAACCCAATGTAAGTCAATGGGGAATAAAAGTCGGCAGTGAGAGGAGGACAGGAAACACACCTACAGTGCCCATTTGAATGCCAAAAGCATCAATTCTTCTTTCTTAAGCTTGTCAACCTTAATTAACTTCATAATACAAGTTACGCACTGAAAAATGGGGGTTATTTGGCTACAAAATGTGGGGGGGGAGGGCTGGCTCCAGGTTTTCATGTGCCCCGGGGCGAACGAACGCCCCTTTAACACATACCACAACTCATCATGCTCCGATACGGCAGAGAAATAGCGGTATAGTACAATGAAAAATACCTCACTTTTTACATCTCATGACGAGGCCCATCTATTTCTCCATACAGAATCATTGGTCCCATATAATGTTTGAAACAGTATATGATGAGCTCCACATAATGCTACAGTATATGTTGGTCCCCATGGATGAAGCTCCACTGTCTTATGGGCCCAAATAATGCTCCAAACATAATGGGCCCCATTTCTAATGCTCTAGTGTATAATGGGCCCTGTAAATGCTGCTCCAGTGTCTGATGTCCACCTTTGGAATGTTCCAGTGTATGGTGGGCCCCATCTATCATTCTCCAGAGTATAGTGCTCCCCAAAAATTGCTGTCCCAACATTGAAAACAATCAAATAAGTCTCCTCGCTATGGAATCCCTGTACTTGTCTGGACAGGTGCTGTAGCTTGCTTAACAGCTCGCCAGCCGTTCTCACGCCCAGTATGGATTACACGTGATTGCACAAAGGTGAGAAAGGGTACCGTATCCCCAGATAACATGTATGGATAGCGTACACATTCAAAATATATGTCTCAGGACGCAGGCTCAGACGGTGTTAGGCCCAGTATGGATTGCACGTGATTGCACAAAGGTTAGAAAGGGTACCGTATCCCTGGATAACATGTATGGATAGCGTACACATTCAAAATATATGTCTCAGGAGGCAGGCTCAGACGGTGTTAGGCCCAGTATGGATTGCACGTGATTGCACAAAGGTTAGAAAGGGTACCGTATCCCCGGATAACATGTATGGATAGCGTACACATTCAAAATATATGTCTATACAGCATGAGGCAGGCTCAGACGGTGTAAGGCCCAGTATGGATTGCACGTGATTGAACAAAGGTTAGAAAGGGTACCGTATCCCTGGATAACATGTATGGATAGCGTACACATTCAAAATATATGTCTATACAGCATGAGGCAGGCTCAGACGGTGTTAGGCCCAGTATGGATTGCACGTGATTGCACAAAGGTTAGAAAGGGTACCGTATCCCCGGATAACATGTATGGATAGCGTACACATTCAAAATATATGTCTCAGGAGGCAGGCTCAGACGGTGTTAGGCCCAGTATGGATTGCACGTGATTGCACAAAGGTTAGAAAGGGTACCGTATCCCTGGATAACATGTATGGATAGCGTACACATTCAAAATATATGTCTCAGGAGGCAGGCTCAGATGGTGTCATGCACAGTATGGATTTGACGGCCCAGATTACACAGCGGAGGAGCAGGGAGAGGTAAAGATTGCAAATGCTGGGGCCCTGCCCAAGCAAGGGGGGCCCACTCGTGGGCGTCGGTACTGGCACTGGGCCCCTCATAGTACAGCGGAGTGTCTGACGGCGGGTGTGCACCACTACTGTCAGAGACACTTGATTGCACTATGAGGGACCCTGTGCCAGTGCCCGCGCCCAAAAGTCGGCCTACCCACCTGTCCAGGGCAACGGCACTCGCACGGTGTCGTGCGGTAGGTGGTGACCCCGGCCATGGGGGGGGAGGCAGCACAGTTAGGGAGTTTTAGAAAGTGGCATATGTTGATGTTGGACATTCAGCTGATGCAAAAGGCGAAATAGGTGAAGTACCAGGAAGAGGTGGACCAAAGCAAGCCATTTTTCTGTCACCCTATGTGTCATCAGGGGAAGGTGGGACAAAATCCTTGGAAACCCATGCGTGGTTCATTTTAATGAAGGTTAGATCATCCACATTTTGGGTTGACAGACGGGTCCTTTTTTCTGTCAGGATTGATCCAACTGCACTGAAGACTTTCCGATAGCACACTTGCAGCTGGGCAAGCGAGCTCCTGTAAGGCATATTGGGCCAATTCAGGCCAGGTGTCCAGTTTAGCGGCCCAATAGTCAAAGGGGAATGACCTGTGTGGGAGAACATCGATATGGGAGGAAAAGTAGTTTGTTACCATAGTTGACAACTGCTGTCTCCTGTCACTTTCCATCGATGCAGTATTACCAGTTGTGTGAGCGGTATTTGAAAAATCAGTCCACAACATTGTCATGAAACCCCTGTCTCCAACGCCACTTCTGCTGTGTGCACCACGAACACCTCTGCCATGTGCACCACGAACACCTCTGCCAAGCTGCCCCCTGCCCGTACGGCTCGTGTGAGAACCATCACCGCTGCTGTGTGCTGGGAATGCCTCAAGCAACCGATTTACCAGAGTTGCTTGTTTATTAGCCAATATTAGGTCAAGGTTCTCCTGTGACATGATGTTTTGTAATTTGCCTTTATAGCGTGGATCCAGGATGCTGGCCAACCAGTAGTCGTCATCGTTCATCATTTTGGCAAAGCGGGGGTCCCTTTTTAGGATCCGCAAGGCATAATCTGACATGTGGGCCAATGTTCGCGGTGTCAATGATGCACTGCGAGTGCTGGGTGGAGGAGCACTTTCTAGCAAATCCACATCCCTCCAGTCACGCACAAACCCTGTACCAGACCTTGCCACGCCAACATTTTCACTTTCCCCACGAGATGCATCCTCCTCCCCTAAGTAATCATCCCCATCATCCTCCTCCTCCTCCTCTTCTTCCTCCACCTCGTCCAGGAGAGGTCCCTGAGCAGACAATGGCTGAATGTCATCAAGGATTCCCTCCTCCTCTTCCTCCTCATCAACATTGGCTGCAGACGCCTGCTCCTTAAGGTGCGTCAAAGTTTGCATGAGCAGACGCATAAGTGGGATGCTCATGCTTAGGATGGCGTCGTCTGCGCTTACCAGCCGTGTGCATTCCTCAAAACACTGAAGGACTTAACAAAGGTCTTTCAGCTTCGACCACTGCACACCTGTCAACTCCATGTCTGCTCTCAAAGTGCCTGGCCGTGTATCCTCCCACAAATGCATTATGGCCTGCCTCTGCTCGCACAGCCGCTCCACCATGTGCAGGGTGGAGTTCCACCTTGTTGCAATGTCGATAATGAGGCGGTGGTTGGGAAGGTGGAGCAATCGCTGCAGCTTCTGCATACGAACGGAGTGTACAGGCGATCGGCGGATGTGCGCGCATAGTCTTCGCACCTTCTGGAGCAGGGCTGTTAACTCCGGATAATTTTTGAGGAAGCACTGCACCACCAGGTTCAAGGTGTGAGCCAAGCAAGGTATGTGGCTGAGTTTTGAAAGGGCTATGACTGCCACAAAATTACGGCCGTTATCACTGACTACCTTGCCTGCCTCAAGATGTACACTGCCCAGCCATGACTCAGTTTGTCGCTTCAAGTACTCGGCCAGCACCTCGGCGGTGTGTCTGGCGCCCAAACACATCAACTGCAACACAGCCTGCTGACTAGAGTCAGGGCAAGTGAAAATGTTGGCGTGGCAAGGTCTGGTACAGGGTTTGTGCGTGACTGGAGGGATGTGGATTTGCCAGAAAGTGCTCCTCCACCCAGCACTCGCAGTGCATCATTGACACCGGGAACATTGGCCCACATGTCAGATTATGCCTTGCGGATCCTAAATCATGCCACAGGAGAACCTTGACCTAATATTGGCTAATAAACAAGCAACTCTGGTAAATCGGTTGCTTGAGGCATTCCCAGCACACAGCAGCGGTGATGGTTCTCACACGAGCCGTACGTGCCGGGGGGGCAGCTTGGCAGAGGTGTTCGTGGTGCACACAGCAGAAGTGGCGTTGGAGACAGGGGTTTCATGACAATGTTGTGGACTGATTTTTCAAATACCGCTCACACAACTGGTAATACTGCATCGATGGAAAGTGACAGGAGACAGCAGTTGTCAACTATGGTTACAAACTACTTTTCCTCCCATATCGATGTTCTCCCACACAGGTCATTCCCCTTTGACTATTGGGCTGCTAAACTGGACACCTGGCCTGAATTGGCACAATATGCCTTACAGGAGCTCGCTTGCCCAGCTGCAAGTGTGCTATCGGAAAGAGTCTTCAGTGCAGCTGGATCAATCCTGACAGAAAAAATGACCCGTCTGTCAACCCAAAATGTGGATGATCTAACCTTCATTAAAATGAACCATGCATGGGTTTCCAAGGATTTTGTCCCACCTTCCCCTGATGACACATAGGGTGACAGAAAAATGGCTTGCTTTGGTCCACCTTTTCCTGGTACTTCACCTATTTCGCCTTTTGCATCAGCTGAATGTCCAACATCAACATATGCCACTTTCTAAAACTCCCTAACTGTGCTGCCTCCCCCCCCATGGCCGGGGTCACCACCTACCGCACGACACCGTGCGAGTGCCGTTGCCCTGGACAGGTGGGTAGGCCGACTCTTGGGCGCTGGCACTGGCACAGGGTCCCTCATAGTGCAATCAAGTGTCTCTGACGGTGGTGGTGCACACCCGCCGTCAGACACACCGCTGTACTATGAGGGGCCCAGTGCCAGTACCGACGCCCATGAGAGGGCCCCCCTTGCTTGGGCAGGGCCCCAGCATTTGCAATCTTTACCTCTCCCTGCTCCTCCGCTGTGTAATCTGGGCCGTCAAATCCATACTGTGCCTGACACCATCTGAGCCTGCCTCCTGCTGTATAGACATATATTTTGAATGTATACGCTATCCATACATGTTATCCAGGGATACGGTACCCTTTCTAACCTTTGTGCAATCACGTGCAATCCATACTGGGCCTAACACCGTCTGAGCCTGCCTCCTGAGACATATATTTTGAATGTGTACTCTATCCATACATGTTATCCGGGGATACAGTACCCTTTCTAACCTTTGTGCAATCACGTGCAATCCATACTGGGCCTAACACCGTCTGAGCCTGCCTCATGCTGTATAGACATATATTTTGAATGTGTACGCTATCCATACATGTTATCCAGG
This sequence comes from Dendrobates tinctorius, assembly GCF_039654945.1. NCBI lineage: Eukaryota > Metazoa > Chordata > Amphibia > Anura > Dendrobatidae > Dendrobates > Dendrobates tinctorius. The sequence continues at coordinate 34,973,249 of NW_027361766.1, forward strand.
GATACGGTACCCTTTCTAACCTTTGTGCAATCACGTGCAATCCATACTGGGCCTAACACCGTCTGAGCCTGCCTCCTGAGACATATATTTTGAATGTGTACGCTATCCATACATGTTATCCGGGGATACGGTACCCTTTCTAACCTTTGTGCAATCAAGTGCAATCCATACTGGGCCTAACACCGTCTGAGCCTGCCTCATGCTGTATAGACATATATTTTGAATGTGTACGCTATTCATACATGTTATCCAGGGATACGGTACCCTTTCTAACCTTTGTGCAATCACGTGCAATCCATACTGGGCCTAACACCGTCTGAGCCTGCCTCCTGAGACATATATTTTGAATGTGTACGCTATCCATACATGTTATCCGGGGATACGGTAGCCTTTCTAACCTTTGTGCAATCACTTGCAATCCATACTGGGCCTAACACCGTCTGAGCTGCCTCATGCTGTATAGACATATATTTTGAAAGTGTACGCTATCCATACATGTTATCCAGGGATACGGTACCCTTTCTAACCTTTGTGCAATCACGTGCAATCCATACTGGGCCTAACACCGTCTGAGCCTGCCTCCTGAGACATATATTTTGAATGTGTACGCTATCCATACATGTTATCCAGGGATACGGTACCCTTTCTAACCTTTGTGCAATCACATGCAATCCATACTGGGCCTAACACCGTCTGAGCCTGCCTCATGCTGTATAGACATATATTTTGAATGTGTACGCTATCCATACATGTTATCCAGGGATACGGTACCCTTTCTAACCTTTGTGCAATCACGTGCAATCCATACTGGGCCTAACACCGTCTGAGCCTGCCTCATGTTGTATAGACATATATTTTGAATGTGTACGCTATCCATACATGTTATCCAGGGATACGGTACCCTTTCTAACCTTTGTGCAATCCATACTGGGCCTAACACCGTCTGAGCCTGCCTCATGCTGTATAGACATATATTTTGAATGTGTACGCTATCCATACATGTTATCCAGGGATACGGTACCCTTTCTAACCTTTGTGCAATCACGTGCAATCCATACTGGGCCTAACACCGTCTGAGCCTGCCTCCTGAGAAATATATTTTGAATGTGTACGCTATCCATACATGTTATCCGGGGATACGGTACCCTTTCTAACCTTTGTGCAATCAAGTGCAATCCATACTGGGCCTAACACCGTCTGAGCCTGCCTCATGCTGTATAGACATATATTTTGAATGTGTACGCTATCCATACATGTTATCCAGGGATACGGTACCCTTTCTAACCTTTGTGCAATCACGTGCAATCCATACTGGGCCTAACACCGTCTGAGCCTGCCTCCTGAGACATATATTTTGAATGTGTACGCTATCCATACATGTTATCCAGGGATACGGTACCCTTTCTAACCTTTGTGCAATCACGTGCAATCCATACTGGGCCTAACACCGTCTGAGCCTGCCTCCTGAGACATATATTTTGAATGTGTACGCTATCCATACATGTTATCCGGGGATACGGTACCCTTTCTAACCTTTGTGCAATCACGTGCAATCCATACTGGGCCTAACACCGTCTGAGCCTGCCTCATGCTGTATAAACATATATTGTGAATGTGTACGCTATCCATACATGTTATCCAGGGATACGGTACCCTTTCTAACCTTTGTGCAATCACGTGCAATCCATACTGAGCCTAACACCGTCTGAGCCTGCCTCCTGAGACATATATTTTGAATGTGTACGCTATCCATACATGTTTTCCGGGGATACGGTACCCTTTCTAACCTTTGTGCAATCACGTGCAATCCATACTGGGCCTAACACCGTCTGAGCCTGCCTCATGCTGTATAGACATATATTTTGAATGTGTACGCTATCCATACATGTTATCCAGGGATACGGTACCCTTTCTAACCTTTGTGCAATCACGTGCAATCCATACTGGGCCTAACACCGTCTGAGCCTGCCTCATGCTGTATAGACATATATTTTGAATGTGTACGCTATCCATACATGTTATCCAGGGATACGGTACCCTTTCTAACCTTTGTGCAATCACGTGCAATCCATACTGGGCCTAACACCGTCTGAGCCTGCCTCATGCTGTATAGACATATATTTTGAATGTGTACGCTATCCATACATGTTATGTTATCCAGGGATACCGTACCCTTTCTAACCTTTGTGCAATTACGTGCAATCCATACTGGGCCTAACACCGTCTGAGCCTGCCTCATGCTGTATAGACATATATTTTGAATGTGTACGCTATCCATACATGTTATCCAGGGATACGGTACCCTTTCTAACCTTTGTGCAATCACGTGCAATCCATACTGGTCCTAACACCGTCTGAGCCTGCCTCATGCTGTATAGACATATATTTTGAATGTGTACGCTATCCATACATGTTATCCAGGGATACGGTACCCTTTCTAACCTTTGTGCAATCACGTGCAATCCATACTGGGCCTAACACCGTCTGAGCCTGCCTCATGCTGTATAGACATATATTTTGAATGTGTACGCTATCCATACATGTTATGTTATCCAGGGATACCGTACCCTTTCTAACCTTTGTGCAATTACGTGCAATCCATACTGGGCCTAACACCGTCTGAGCCTGCCTCATGCTGTATAGACATATATTTTGAATGTGTACGCTATCCATACATGTTATCCAGGGATACGGTACCCTTTCTAACCTTTGTGCAATCACGTGCAATCCATACTGGGCCTAACACCGTCTGAGCCTGCCTCCTGAGACATATATTTTGAATGTGTACGCTATCCATACATGTTATCCAGGGATACGGTACCCTTTCTAACCTTTGTGCAATCACGTGCAATCCATACTGGGCCTAACACCGTCTGAGCCTGCCTCCTGAGACATATATTTTGAATGTGTACGCTATCCATACATGTTATCCGGGGATACGGTACCCTTTCTAACCTTTGTGCAATCACGTGCAATCCATACTGGGCCTAACACCGTCTGAGCCTGCCTCATGCTGTATAGACATATATTTTGAATGTGTACGCTATCCATACATGTTATCCAGGGATACGGTACCCTTTCTAACCTTTGTGCAATCACGTGCAATCCATACTGGGCCTAACACCGTCTGAGCCTGCCTCCTGAGACATATATTTTGAATGTGTACGCTATCCATACATGTTATCCGGGGATACGGTACCCTTTCTAACCTTTGTGCAATCACGTGCAATCCATACTGGGCCTAACACCGTCTGAGCCTGCCTCATGCTGTATAGACATATATTTTGAATGTGTACGCTATCCATACATGTTATCCAGGGATACGGTACCCTTTCTAACCTTTGTGCAATCACGTGCAATCCATACTGGGCCTAACACCGTCTGAGCCTGCCTCATGCTGTATAGACATATATTTTGAATGTGTACGCTATCCATACATGTTATCCAGGGATACGGTACCCTTTCTAACCTTTGTGCAATCACGTGCAATCCATACTGGGCCTAACACCGTCTGAGCCTGCCTCATGCTGTATAGACATATATTTTGAATGTGTACGCTATCCATACCTGTTATCCAGGGATACGGTACCCTTTCTAACCTTTGTGCAATCACGTGTAATCCATACTGGGCGTGAGAACGGCTGGCGAGCTGTTAAGCAAGCTACAGCACCTGTCCAGACAAGTACAGGGATTCCCTAGCGAGGAGACTTATTTGATTGTTTTCAATGTTGGGACAGCAATTTTTGGGGAGCACTATACTCTGGAGAATGATAGATGGGGCCCACCATACACTGGAACATTCCAAAGGTGGACATCAGACACTGGAGCAGCATTTACAGGGCCCATTATACACTAGAGCATTAGAAATGGGGCCCATTATGTTTGGAGCATTATTTGGGCCCATAAGACAGTGGAGCTTCATCCATGGGGACCAACATATACTGTAGCATTATGTGGAGCTCATCATATACTGTTTCAAACATTGTATGGGACCAATGATTCTGTATGGAGAAATAGATGGGCCTCGTCATGAGATGTAAAAAGTGAGGTATTTTTCATTGTACTATACCGCTATTTCTCTGCCGTATCGGAGCATGATGAGTTGTGGTATGTGTTAAAGGGGCGCTCTTTCGCCCAGGGCACATGAAAACCTGCAGCCAGCCCTCCCCCCCAACAACTTTAGCCAAATAACCCCCATTTTTCAGTGCGTAACTTGTATTATGAAGTTAATTAAGGTTGACAAGCTTAAGAAAGAAGAATTGATGCTTTTGGCATTCAAATGGGCACTGTAGGTGTGTTTCCTGTCCTCCTCTCACTGCCGACTTTTATTCCCCATTGACTTACATTGGGTTTCGTGTTTCGGGACGACCCCGACTTTTCCCTATAATCGGATGATCTTGCTCGACCCGACTTTTGGAAAAGTTGGGTTTCACGAAACGAAACGTGACCCTAAAAAACCAAAAGTCGCTCAACTCTAACTGCAACATGTGCTTCTTGGAACCGTTGCCTCCAGCAACCGAATTTGTAGACCTCGTCCGTTGCCCCTAGCAACAAGGCTATAACAGTGCCCTTAGCATTCTCCACCAATTGTACGGTAGCGCCTATTGTTCGTGTTGAGGGACACTCACTTGGCAGCAGGTTAACCAGATCTGGCACGGGTTTTTCACATAAATCAGTCCATGTGGTTTATTAATAGACGGCATAAACCATAAACAGCAACAGTCTTATATTAGACAGGTCAATGTTCATCAAAGGGCTTCGGCTTTTCTTGTATCTATCTATCTATGCAATATAAATACATATATATTTATTGCACGGTAGCGCCTCTTGTCTGTGTGGAGGGACACTCCACTTGGCAGCAGATTAACCAGGTGCGGCATGGGTTTTTCACATTAATCAGTCCATGTGGTTTATTATTAGATGGCATAAACCATAAACAACAACAGTCTTATATCAGACTTCGCTCTCTCAGCCCTGTGGTCACACAGGCTGTGCTATGTCCAGCAACCAGGCTCCATAGCCTAAACACAGCTATTTCCCCCCTTTCTGGGGTTACCTCTTAGTTGCTTCTCACTCCGGACGTCCATTCCTCCTGGAGACTGTCCAATACACACAGGCCATTACACACAGGCCTCACCCGGTCAGCGGCCTCTGCATGTGCGCATCAGGAAGGCAGCACACCTTCCATCACGTCGGCCTTCCGGGACCTTCCACACGGACCAATCAGATCCAGGCACTCTCTCATATGACCTACCCTGGTCACCCTATATGGTCCGTAGCCATGCCCACTGGATAACATGGCTATGACCTCATCGCAGGTCCTATTTCAGACACCCAGCCGTACACACATATATACAGGCTTACTATGGGCGTTTAGACACACGCCCCAGGGTGGGTTTGTAGGTGACTGGACCCACCCGTCTCACCAAGCCACCTGGAAACTTTCACTGATACACTGTAACAAAACCTCAGCAGTACCTCTGCTGATTAACACATGTTCAAGCTTCCATCCCAGGGCCACCCACTCTGGGATACATAACGGTCATTTACCATCCTGGCGTTCATCCTACCTCCATTACCACAATGGATATGCCTGTGTGCATGACCCATACAGCACCCCCTAGCTGTCACAGCGGTCACTGCACCACAATATATATATATAAATATATATATTTATGTGTGTGTTTCACTGACATCTATTAATCTATGTATTCTATATGTATATATTTATTCTATCTATTCTATTCTAACCTGTCAGTGTTATTTTAGTGTACACCACACATGAATTGTCAGCATTTCAATGGACACCGGTGCGTAAACATCAGACAGCAATCAATTGGTCATGTGGTGTCCGATGTTTTCTCGCACCCATAGGGTTGCATTGGCGAGACTCGGACGTTATACACTTAAAATTGCAGCATGCTTCGATTTTACACGCATGTAGAATATGCCCGAGAAAAAATATGGTGATGGGAGCTGCCCCATATATTAACACTGGTCCGAGCGCTATGCGATGTTTTCTCGTATAGCATTCGTCTGTATTCTATGGTAGTGTGACGCCGGCCTTAAACAGATTGTTATACATATATAATTTCCTTAGTATTGGTATATTGTTCCTAGCTGGCAACTCATAAAGAGAAGGAAAAGTGCATTAGGAGGCCAGCCTAATAAGAAAAGTAGTAGCTAAGAAGCATTCACACACATTCACACAGGAGCTGATAGTATTGAAAAAGTTATGTACCACTATGAAGATTACAAACATTAAAGAAAGAAAACATTCTACTTTTTAACATTTCATGATCTACCATTTAGCCTGCACATACAGTGAAGAGAAAAAGGGTAACAATGTTTTCAACTTTTGAATTTCAGGCTCCGCATCTCACCATTCACTACTGCTTCTGCCGTGAGACTACCATAATTTTATCGAAAATCATCTCAGCTACTCGTATATCATACATAAATTTGACTTGAAACTATTTTGCATATGATTAGTTGTACAGACTCCTGTCATGTCACTGCATTGTTATTGTTTTGCTCCTGGTGGTGGAAAAATCTTTTTTCTGTATACTACAAAATACAACCTGTTCTCACATTTACTAATAGCTGAGTGTGTTATTAGGTTGATTACCAAGCGAAAGATCACTGGTTCGAATTGAGGAGCAGTCATGAAGATTTCCCAAGAAAAGACAAGCAGCAGCATCCAGCTAATTGATAGTGGTCTCTCAGCCAAGCAAATTGTCAAACTGCATAGTATGAGTGCTATGACAGTTGGAAGAATATGAAATGAAGTCCATTCATCAAAATCCAAGAGGTGGTCGTCCAGGTAAAATGTCAAGTAGTCCTCTCATCACAAGGTCTTTCAGTTCTGGTGAGACAAACACAGCAGTGGAGGTGGCTTTTATGCTTGGCAATAGTGAGATCACAGACATTCATGCAACCTCCATGCAAAGCATACTACACAAGTCTGGAAAGGTGGCCCGAAAAAAGGTGAAGAAGCCTCCACTTCAATATCGTCATAAGAAGAGACGGCTTGAGTTTGCAAAATAGTACGAAAAGTGGACAGTAGAAGATTAGAAACAGGTGATTAGGAGAGATGAGAAGAAAGTCAATAGAATAGACTCTGTGTCATGGGGCAGAAGGGGGAAAACAGGGGACGAAGAACCAGGGCCCCTGAACTGCCCCTCAGGCTAAGGGAAATAGCTGGAGCTCCACTGTAATGCAGCCTGCTCCTGACTCCAGCTTGGTTGAGGAATAATATCACCAACAGTGAGTGCAGCACCTGATGACCCTTTATAGGAAGGAGGGAGTGGTCACACCTGATGACTGACTAACATGTAGTAACACCAGCGGCCACCAGGGGCAAAAACTGATATTAACCCCCCAATGGCCTGAAAGGAAAAAAGTTTATATCAGAGAATCCAGAATCTGACATATCCAAAAATGGATCGTGACACTCTGATGAGTGCAATTGGGTCTGGAAGAAACAAGAGAAAAGGGGTTTAATTGATCAATAAATTAAAGGAACTGTCAAGTTTGGTGGAGGAAACCTGAGGATTTTTGACCAGGATTGATGGTGATCTCAATGCTGAGCTATATGTGAGTATCCTACAAGACAAGTTACTTCATACACTCAAGTATTATGGGTATGAAAAGGACAACATAGTGTTCTAGCAAGACAACAATCAGAAGAATACCTTGAGATTGGTGAAGAAATGGTTCAATGACAATGAAGTAGAGGTACTGAATTGGCCCCCACAGTCCCCACACTTCAACCCAATTGAACACTTGTTGGTAGAGTTGAAGAAATTGCTGTAGACATACTCAAGCGAGTCAACCAGTTTGCACCAACTTTGGGAACCTGCAGAACAGACAAAGGAGCAGATTTCGGTAGAATCATGCTTGAATCTGATTGAGAGGATTCAGGCCGTGTTGAAAGCCAAAGGTACTGTAAATTTAGAAAATACTAACAAAATAATAAAATTAAAAATTATATTTTTACAAGCGAAACAGTAACAATGCAGTGACATGACAAGAACTACATAACTAATCAAATGCAAAATAGTTGCAAGTTAAATTTATGTATGCGATAACCAAGATGATTGTCTGTAAAAAAAATGGAAGTCTCATGTTCTAAACACTAGTGGATTGTGAGATATGGAACCTGAAAGTCAAAAGTTCAAAACATTGTTACCTTTTTGCTTATAAATGTATGAATCTGAGACTCTGTGCACTGCAGGCGTGATGATGACACTACATCACGCCTGCTGTGCTGAAGCCTCAGTACGCACACTGTACAGGCCGGAGAAGCATGAAGGGAAATTGGGGTGAGTAATATTTTTTTTCCAATGTCAGTAATTGTGGGGGGCCAATTATACTGAATATGGGGTTGGTGAGAGCGAATCATACTGAATTGGGCGCTGGGGAGCCATCAAACTGAATAGGGGACTTGTGGTGGCAAATCATACTGAATGGGGCCAATAATTCTAAATTGGGGTGGAGGGGGCTAATCTAAATGAATGGAGAGCTGGTCGAGGTTATCATACTGAATGAGGGGCTGATGGAGGCCATTAGACTGTTTGAGGGGCTGGTGAGGCAATAATCATATTGAATGGAGGGATAGTTTAGGCAATTATAGTAAATGAGGGCTGGTTCTTGCCATTATACTGAGTGGGAGTTTGTGAGGGTCATTATATTCAGTAGGGAGCTTGTGGGGGTCAATATACTATATGTGAGGTTGTGAGTGCCATAATATAGTTTGAGGGGTTGTGGGGGACTGTGAGGGCACCCATATTGAGTTGGCAACTCTAAGGGGTTCCAAACTAAGCAGAGGACTTTAGGGGTCCTCAATCTGCGTAGTGGGCTTTGGGAGTTCGACTTCTGTGTGGGGGAATGTGTTAGCCCTAATACTGTGTATGGGACAGTGGACATCCTTATGCTGAGTGGTGGGCTATAGGGACTATTATGTTGAGTGGAGAGCTGTGAGAGCCATTATACTGTGTGATGGGGCTGTTGGGGTGATCATACTGAGTTGGGTGCTGTGGCGGACTTCCTATTGAGTGAGGACCTTCATTCTATGTGAGAGGTTGTGGGGTTTCTTAAACTGTGTGAAGGACTGCAGATTTCCTCACACTTTGTTAGGAACTGAGGGTGTCCTTTTAATAGGGGGCTGTGTGGGCCCTCACACCCAGTAGGGGACTGTGGGTGCCTTCATATTGAGTATGGTGCTGTGGAGCCTTCATACTGTGTGGATAATGATACTGTGTGGGTGTGGTATGGGGAATATAGGGATTCCATATTATAGGGGGCTCTTTAGGGACATCAAGCCGTGGGGGTATTAAATTATGTTGGTGTCACTGTTGTGACATTATACTTTGCTGGAGGTACTCTGGAGTCATCTCATTCTATACTGTATGTGTAAAGTGAAACAGTGGGGTGATGGGATTCGCTTTGGGGATACCATACTTGAGTGTGTGTGAGTGGGGATATTTTTGGAAGCATAATGGCCATACTGGGGTATCGATGGTGAGAAGACTGAAGAGCTTCAATAGAAACATAATTACTGGGTATGTGAAACAATACATGCCCTTCTGCTGGTCTATAAAAGTTGCGAGATATGACTCCGCTAGAGTTGAGCGAAACGGGTCGGTCAATTTCAAAAGTCGCCGACTTTTGCAAAAGTCGGGTTTCATGAAACGAAACACGACCATAGCGTGAAGTCAGCCACGAGGTCGGCGACCATGGCGCCAAAGTTGCGCTTCAAAAGATGCTTCCAGCGCCCTTTTTCAGCCAGTGATGGAGGACGCACACTGTGGGCAACGCGATGACATAGGCAGCGGTCACCACCATCTTTGAGAAGGGCATGCAAGTGATTGGCTTGCTTTGTGTGGCGTCACAGGGGCTATAAAAGGGTGTGCACGCTGACCGCCATCTTACTTCTGCTGATCTCAGAATAGGGAGAGCTGCTGCTGCTGCTGATTCTGTAGGGAGAGCGTTAGGCAGGGAAGAAGATACAAAAAACTGCTTCTGCTGCTAGCAATTTTGCCTGTACAACACACCAGTTAGTGTGCAGTGCAAGGGGAGGCTATATTTTGGTGCATTCAGCTCTGTTGGTTATTAGGCTGCCTTATAAGGCTCCCTGATAGCTGCATTGCTGTTTTCACACTGCTGTGCAAACTGTTTTTTTAAAAGCAAAAATACTTTTCATCCTCTTTTTGCCCAGTTACCAAGCGTTCATTTTTCCACACTTTTGTGTGCAGCAGTCCGGCTTATTAGTCTGCCTGCTGCCATACTTGGGACTGAGAGCATCATTGTCAGCTTGCTAAAATCTCTAGGGAGATACAAATTCTCCCCAGTCCTATATAGACATTTTATACACCATCCAATTTCAGCCTGTTATATTGAGGTGTAATCTACACTGGGCCTGAGATAATAGTTCAGTGTCCACAATTCTGTAGGGAGATTCAAATTCCCCCCAGTCCTATATAGACATTTTGTACACCATCCAATTTAAGCCTGTTATATTGAGGTGTAATCTACACTGGGCCTGAGATAATAGTTCAGTGTCCTCAAGTCTGTAGGTAGATTCAAATTCTCCCCAGTCCTATATAGACATTTTATACACCATCCAATTTCAGCCTGTTATATTGAGGTGTAATCTACACTGGGCCTGAGATAATAGTTCAGTGTCCTCAAGTCTGTAGGGAGATTCAAATTCTCCCCAGTCCTATATAGACATTTTATACACCATCCAATTTTAGCCTGTTATATTGAGGTGTAATCTACACTGAGCCTGAGATAATAGTTCAGTGTCCTCAAGTCTGTAGGGAGAATCAAATTCTCCCCTGTCCTATATAGACATTTTATACACCATCCAATTTCAGCCTGTTATATTGAGGTGTAATCTACACTGGGCCTGAGATAATAGTTAAGTGTCCTCAAGTCTGTTGGGAGATTCAAATTCTCCCCAATACTATATACACCTTGTACCTTGTTTTACAGTACCATATTTATGATGGTATTTTGGGTACATTTTCACAAAAATGAGGAAGTGTGTTGGAAGAGGCCGTGGAAGTGGGTGGGGGTTGCCAGCTGGTAATGATGGTGTTGGTGGTTGTGGATCTGCTGGTAGTGGCAAAAGCACTATAGCACCTAATGCAGGAGGTGTTGAGCCTGCATCATCGTCTGGCTCCATAAGGCCTCGAAGGCTCCCTTTTCTAGAAGTTGGTTAACCGCTTTTAAAGCCGGAGCTTCAGGAACAAGTTTTGGCTTACCTTGCTGACACAGCCTCCAGCTCTATCGCCAACTCTTCTGAACTTTCAAAAAATAAAAGAACTGAGTCGTCATTGGAGGCTCATGGTCAGGAACCACACCTTTCCTTGTGTCCTTCACCCCTACCAAAAGTAAAGGATGCGGCAGGCCCCACTACAGATTACTCCATGGAGCTCTTTTCACATACCATGCCTGGGTTATCAAGTCAAATAGTTAATTACCCAGTCCAAGAAGAATTTGACATGGAGTGCACTGATGCACAGCCACAGCTAGATTTATCTGCTGGTACATTCACTCAGAGCACTACATTGTCCTCGCAGTGTACTGAGCCAGAATCTGACCCTGATGAAACTCAGGTGCCCCTTCCCGCATACTATACCACTTTACATGGGGACACAGAGGAAGGTGCACATGACATTGAAGAGGAGGTGATGGATGACCCAGTTGTTGACCGATATTGGCATCCATTGGGGGAAGAGGGTGCCGCTGCCAATAGCTCAGAAGAGGAGGAGCATCCGCAGCAGGCATTGACATTGCAACAGCTGTTATCTGGCAGGCCCAGAGCAGTCCAAGATCAGGTTACAAAAACCAAAAGAGTTGCAGGACAGCTAGGCCAGACGGTCAAATTAGCACAGCGTGCAAGGCCTCAAAATGTCTCCCATAGTAGGAAGAGTGCAGTGTGGCACTTTTTTTGAACAAAATCCTAATGATCAGGCAAAGGTTATCTGTAAGAATTGCGCAAAGACCTTTAGCCGAGGGAAAAATCTGAGAAATTTGAATACCAGTTGCATGCTTAGACATTTAACCACCATGCACTTGCAAGCATGGACAGACTACCAAACCTCACATACCACATGTGCAACTGCTCCCAATGAAGGTAGTCAGCAACGCTACATCATTTCCCCCACTGTAAGCCCACCCACCAGTTAGCACACCACCAGCAGCAAATGTTGAGGTGTCATCGCAAGGCCAAAGCAGTCAAGGAATCACAATGTTATTGCTACGAAAGAACACCAACTCCATCACCATCATCAACCCTCTCTCAGTCCGCCACGTCCACCGCTAGTTCCACCATATGCAGCTCTCAAGTCCAGCTCACCCTACCAGAGACTATGAGTAGGACAAGAAAGTACTCATCCTCTCATCCACGCACACGGGGTTTGAATGCCCATATTGCCAATCTAATCTCGTTAGAGATGATGCCCTACCGGTTGGTTGAAAGCGAAGCATTCTGCGAACTCATGGCCTGCGCAGTACCATGCTATGACCTACCCAGTCGGCACTTCTTTTCTCGCAAAGCCATCCCAGCCCTCCACGTTCATGTGAAAGCCCGAATTGTCCATGCACTCAAGCAATCAGTGAGTGGAAAGGTGTACCTCACAACAGATGCATGGTCCAGTAGGCATGGCCAGGGCCGTTACGTGTCCATCAATGCGCACTGGGCTAATGTGGTGGATGCAGGGTCCACAGGGGACAGCGGCGGTGGGACAGTGGTGCCTAGTCCATGGTATAGGAAACAGTTGGCTGTAGGCATTCGACCCTCCTCCTCCTCCTCCAGAAGCGAAAGCTCATCCACAGAGCACAGTCACACGAGCACTGCATCCGCAGCTGCCAGTGTTGCACACTCGGTGTCCCACTATCGAACAGTTCGTGGTAAGCGTCAGCAGGCTGTGTTGAAGATGATGTGTTTGGGCGACAACAGACACACCGCCGAGGTACTGGCCGACTACTTGCAGCGACAAACTAAGTCATGGCTGGGCAGTCTACATCTTGAGGCAGGCAAGGTAGTTAGTGATAACGGCCAGAATTTTGTGGCAGCCATAGCCCTTTCAAGCCCTTTCTAAACTCCGACACATACCTTGCCTGGCTCACACCTTGAACCTGGTGGTGCAGTGCTTCCTCAATAATTATCCAGAGTTAACAGCCCTGCTCGCTAAGGTGCGAAGACTGTGCTCGCACATCCGCCGGTCGCCCATATACTCCAGTCGCATGCAGAAGCTGCAGCGATTGCTCCAACTTCCCAAGCACCGCCTAATTATCGACGTTGCAACAAGGTGGAACTCCACCCTGCACATGGTTGAGAGGCTGTGCGAACAGAGGCAGGCTGTAATGCATTTATGAGAGGATACACGGTCAGGCACTTTGAGGGCAGACATGGAGTTGTCGGGTGTGCAGTGGTCGAAGCTGAAAGACCTCTGTAAATTCCTTCAGTGTTTTGAGGAATGCACATGACTGGTAAGCGCAGACGACGCAGACGACGCCATCATAAGCATGAGCATCCCACTTATGCGTCTGCTCATGCAAACTTTGACTTACATTAAGGAGCAGGCGTCTGCAGCTGAGGAGGATGAGGAAGAGGAGGAGGGAAGCCTTGATGACAGTCAGCCATTGTCTGCTCCGGGACCTCTCCTGGATGAGGTGGAGGAAGAAGAGAAAGAGGAGGAGGAGGATGATAATGGGGATGATTATTTAGGGGAGGAGGATGCTTCTCGTGGAGCAAGAGAAAATGTTGGCGTGGCAAGGTCAGGTACACGGTTTGTGCGTGACTGGAGGGATGTGGATTTGCCAGAAAGTGCTCCTCCACCCAGCACTCGCAGTGCATCATTGACACCTGGAACATTGGCCCACATGTCAGATTATGCCTTGCAGATCCTAAAAAGGGACCCCCGCATTGCCAAAACGATGAACGATGACGACTATTGGTTGGCCAGCATCCTGGATCCATGCTATAAAGGTAAATTCCAAAAAATCATGCCACAGGAGAACCTTGACCTAATAGTGGCTAACAAACAAGCAACTCTGGTAAACCGTTTCTTTCAGGCATTCCCAGCACACAGCAGCGGTGATGGTTCTGCAACAAGCCGTAGGGGGCAACATGGAAGAGGTGTTCGCGGTGCACACATCAGAAGTGGGGTTGGAGGCAGGGGTTTCATGACCATGTTGTGGACTGATTTTTCAAGACCCGCACACATGACTGGTAATACTGCATCGATTGAAAGTGACAGGAGACAGCAGTTGTCAAATATGGTTACAAACTACTTCTCGTCCCATATCGCTGTTCTCCCTCACTGGTCATTCCCGTTTGACTATTGGGCCTCTAAACTGGACGCCTGGCCTGAATTGGCACAATATGCCTTACAGGAGCTCGCTTGCCCTGCTGCTAGTGTGCTATCTGAAAGAGTCTTCAGTGCTGCTGGATCAATCCTGACAGAAAAAAGGACCCGTCTGTCAATCCAAAATGTTTGATGATGTAACCTTCATTAAAATGAACCATGCATGGGTTTCAAAGGATTTTGTCCCACCTTCCCCTGATGACACATAGGTTGCCAGAAAAATGGCTCGCTTTTGTCCTCCTCTTCCTCGGACTTCTCCAATTCCTCCATTTGCAGCTGCTGAATATCCAACATCAACATATGCCCTTTTTTAAACCTCCCTAACTGGGCTGCTTCCCCCCCATGGTCGGGGTCACCACCTAGCGCACGCAACCTTGAGAGTGCCATTGCCCTGGACAGGTGGGTGGGCCGACTCGGCACTGACACAGGGTCCCTCATAGTGCAATCTAGTGTCTCTGATGGTGGGGGTGCACACCTGGCGTCAGACACACCGGCGTACTATGAGGGGCCCAGTGCCAGTACCGACGCCCACGAGTGGGCCCCCCTTGCTTGGGCAGGGCCCCAGAATTTGCAATATTTACCTCTCCCTGCTCCTCCGCTGTGTAGTCTGGGCTGTCAAATCCTTCCCTGGGACTGCCACTACAAATTTGGTGAACTGATAGATGATGGTTAAGACGTAGCTATGCCCTGTCCTGCTGGCCGGGCTCTAGCTTCAGATGATCAATGGCTTCCATTTCTTATGGACGTCGACTCACAATGAGATGCAGTGGTGGTTTATCTTCAGCTCTCACAGTTTTCCTACTCACAGACGTGTGACATTCCTGCCCACATTTTTAAATGTGCCCTCTCATGCCAATCCAATAGAATCTCCTACAGCTTGTAGCTTCTGTCTTTTGCACTCCAAAGTTACCTGACAGATCATGATAGGCAGTGAGGACAATGTCTACATCTCTCCCTGTGATCAAAATTTGATGGAGATGAGAAACGGTGATGGGATCAACGGTACTGCGATACAGCAACCCTTTCTTCACAAAGAACTGTTTTCGCTGTCTCCACACACAAAGTAATTGAGGGTCAGCATCACCTCTGAGAATTCTCCCGGGAGTTTTTCCCGTGATTAGTAATTCCTAAATTTCTGCAATCGCTTGACTTTATGTCTGTACTTTTATCTATCTCGTTTCCTCTTGCAGAGAGTCTGGACTGTCTTACTGAGACAAAAATATATATGAAGATTAAAAAATACCCCAACAGTGCATACTGGTGTACGCTTCAAAAACATTTCCTTTTTTCTACTTTTTAGATTGTTGTCTAATCCATACTGAGGCTGTGAGTGTCTTTGTCGGACTCAGGAAATAAACACGGAGATTTTAAATGTTTAAACTATGCTACATATATACAGTACCTGTTATCCAGTGATACTGTACCCTTTCTCGACTTTCTGCAATCTTGTTGAATCCATACGGTGCCTGAGACCATCTGAGTCTGCCTCCTGATTACAGATGAGTGGTGTTTGAGTGGATCTGTTGGCCAAGTTCAAATTCTAGCTGTTTTGGGCGGTGTTAGATCCGTTCGTCGAACTACAACACTTTGATTAAAATTCGGCTGTTCGCGTTTCCGGTCGAGAACGTTTCATTAAACAAAAGCATATCTTTTTTCACATTAATAATGGTTTTCAATGACAATAGACAGTTTTAGGGCATAGTAGCGTTGTCTGGTAGCCAGCGGTGTAGTACACCTGTGAAGGAGCTACTCCGTGTGTGTTTCTAATAATTTTTTACCGCATATTGTCCTGAAAATCCTTTTGTGCCTAGTAACTGTGTCTGCAACTCAGAAGAGGAGCCCACCCATGAACCGAGCTATGCCGCCTGTTTATGAAAGAACCAGTTTTTGACTGCATTTACACCACTTAATACTTTGGGCCTAGTAACTGTGTATGCTACTCAGCAGAGTTGGCCACCCATGAACCAAGCTATGCCGCCTGTTTATGTAAGAACTGTGTGCTACTCAGCAGAGGAGCCCAGCTGTTAAACAAGCTACAGCACCCGTGGTTTGGACACTTAATTTTTTCACATTCTTTCTGGAATGCCATTTAGGCCTAATTCCGGAATTACGGTTGACCTGCACTTACTGGGAAATGCTTGTTCGCGGGGAAGAATTGTAATCCCAGATCCCCATCACTAACGGGGTTCAGCGTGTTATCCGCACCTGTAAGCGATACACACTGGTCCTTTCATTGAAGCATGTGTGCAGCCCCGGACATGTAAGGGCATGATAGACCTGTTATTGGCCGATCTCGCGTGCCAGAGCCTCGCGTGTCCCTCTAGTAAGCTGGACGCAGACCGCGGGGGCATGCTGGGGTCTCGTTCGTTAACGGAATTAAGCTTGCAATCTGTGCAGCTTTTTTGTGGATGGCATGGTTGAGGTTGCCTGTGTTGAGTCCAATTAAGCCGCAGGCTCCACTCCTGGTGGTGCACTTCTGGACATTCCTTTAAGGTTCAGCTTTGCAACCATACTGCCCCCGGAGACCAAACACTTTTCCTGACAGTGGCATTCTGGTCAAAGAGCGCGTAGACATCACGTCTGTACGCCCTCTGCCTAAACAGTCAAAATGAAGAGAGATGGAAGATGGGGACGACGAGGAGTCCAGAGTACAGGGATTCCTTAGCGAGGAGACTTATTTAAATGTTTTAAAGGTTGGGAGCAATTTTTGGGGAGCACGATACTCTGGAGAATGATATCTGGGGCCCACCATACACTGGAGCATTCCAAAGGTGGACATCAGTCACTGGAGCAGCATTTACAGGGCCCATTATACACTGGAGCATTAGAAATGGGGCCCATTATATATGGAGCATTATTTGGGCCCATAATTCACTGGAGCTTCATCCATAGTGAACAACATATACTGTAGCATTATGTGGAGCTCATCATATACTGTATCGAACATTATATGGGACCAATGATTCTGTATGGAGAAATGTATGGGCCTCATTACTCTGTATGGCGCACTATGCGGTGGCCATAATACTGTATGGAGGAATATACTGTCTGTTTTTGTAGCTATTGGAGAATTTAAAATGGATATCAGTCATGTGATGTAAGAATTGAAGTATTTTTCATTGTACTGTACCGCTATTTCTCTGCCGCATCAAAGGATCATGAATTGTGTCATGTGTTAAAGGAGCCCAGTGACACTCTTTGGCCCTGGGCCCACGAAAATCTGGAGCCAGCACTACCCCCCCACACCTTTAGCCAAATAACCCCCAGTTTTCAATGCCTAACTATTATTATAAAGTAAATTAAGGTTGTCAAGCTTAAGGAATAAGAATTGATGCTTTTGGCATTAAAATCTGCCGTATCGGAGCATCATGAGTTGTGGTATGTGATAAAGGGGCGCTCTTTGGCCCAGGGCTCATGAAAACCTGGAGCCAGCCCTACCCCCCACAAATTTAGCCAAATAACCCCCATTTTTCAGTGCGTAACTAGTATTATGAAGTAAATTAAGGTTGAAATGCTTCAGTAATAAGATTTGATGTTTTTGGCATTCAAAAGGGCACTGTAGGTGTGTTTCCTGTCCTCCACTCACTGACGACTTTTCTTCCCCATTGACTTACATTGGGTTTCGTGTTTCAGTCGGACTTCGACTTTTCACAATAATCGGCCGATTTCGTTCAACCCGACTTTTGCGAAAGTCGGGTTTCATGAAACCCGACTCGACCTGAAAAAAGGCAAAGTCGCTCATCTCTAGACTCTGCCAAATATATATTACATATATATATTTTTTTTTTTCAGGGGTCGAGTGACCCAATTAGAACTCTGCATGGTATTATTACTTTCAATTTTTTACACCATAGCTGGAGAAACCCCAGAGCATAATAGGGAGCATTCAATCTGAAATTTATAACTTTGATGCAAATTGAATTTCCACTGCAGTTTTCACTCATATGTGAATATTGACTGTACCTATATATATATATATATATACACTCACTGGCCACTTTATTAGGTACACCATGCTAGTAACGGGTTGGACCCCCTTTTGCCTTCAGAACTGCCTCAATTCTTCGTGGCAGAGATTCAACAAGGTGCTGGAAGCATTCCTCAGAGATTTTGGACCATATTGACATGATGGCATCACACAGTTGGCGCAGATTTGTCGGCTGCACATCCCTGATGCGAATCTCCCGTTCCACCACATCCCAAAGATGCTCTATTGGATTGAGATCTGGTGACTGAGGAGGCCATTTGAGTACAGTGAACTCATTGTCATGTTCAAGAAACCAATCTGAGATGATTCGAGCTTTATGACATGGCGCATTATCCTGCTGAAAGTAGCCATCAGATGTTGGGTACATTGTGGTCATAAAGGGATGGACATGGTCAGCAACAATACTCAGGTAGGCTGTGGCGTTGCAACGATGCTCAATTGGTACCAAGGGGCCCAAAGAGTGCCAAGAAAAAATTCCCCACACCATGACACCACCACCACCAGCCTGAACCGTTGATACAAGGCTGGATGGATCCATGCTTTCATGTTGTTTACGCCAAATTCTGACCCTACCATCCGAATGTCGCAGCAGAAATCGAGACTCATCAGACCAGGCAACGTTTTTCCAATCTTCTACTGTCCAATTTCGATGAGCTTGTGCAAATTGTAGCCTCAGTTTCCTGTTCTTAGCTGAGAGGAGTGGTACCCAGTGTGGTCTTCTGCTGCTGTAGCCCATCTGCCTCAAAGTTCGACGCACTGTGCGTTCAGAGATGCTCTTCTGCCTACCTTGGTTGTAACGGGTGGCAATTTGAGTCACTGTTGCCTTTCTATCAGCTCGAACCAGTATGCCCATTCTCCTCTGACCTCTGGCATCAACAAGGCATTTCCGGCCACAGAACTGCCGCTCACTGGATTTTTTTTCTTTTTCGGACCATTCTCTGTAAACCCTAGAGATGGTTGTGCGTGAAAATCCCAGTAGATCAGCAGTTTCTGAAATACTCAGACCAGCCCTTCTGGCACCAACAATCATGCCACGTTCAAAGGCACTCAAATCACCTTTCTTCCCCATACTGATGCTCGGTTTGAACTGCAGGAGATTGTCTTGACCATGTCTACATGCCTAAATGCACTGAGTTGCCGCCATGTGATTGGCTGATTAGAAATTAAGTCTTAACACACAGTTGGACAGGTGTACCTAATAAAGTGGCCAGTGAGTGTATATACACTCACTGGCCACTTTATTAGGTACACCATGCTAGTAACGGGTTGGACCCCCTTTTGCCTTCAGAACTGCCTCAATTCTTCGTGGCAGAGATTCAACAAGGTGCTGGAAGCATTCCTCAGAGATTTTGGACCATATTGACATGATGGCATCACACAGTTGGCGCAGATTTGTCGGCTGCACATCCCTGATGCGAATCTCCCGTTCCACCACATCCCAAAGATGCTCTATTGGATTGAGATCTGGTGACTGAGGAGGCCATTAGAGTACAGTGAACTCATTGTCATGTTCAAGAAACCAATCTGAGATGATTCGAGCTTTATGACATGGCGCATTATCCTGCTGAAAGTAGCCATCAGATGTTGGGTACATTGTGGTCATAAAGGGATGGACATGGTCAGCAACAATACTCAGGTAGGCTGTGGCATTGCAACGATGCTCAATTGGTACCAAGGGGCCCAAAGAGTGCCAAGAAAAAATTCCCCACACCATGACACCACCACCACCAGCCTGAACCGTTGATACAAGGCAGGATGGATCCATGCTTTCATGTTGTTTATGCCAAATTCTGACCCTACCATCCGAATGTCGCAGCAGAAATCGAGACTCATCAGACCAGGCAACGTTTTTCCAATCTTCTACTGTCCAATTTCGATGAGCTTGTGCAAATTGTAGCCTCAGTTTCCTGTTCTTAGCTGAGAGGAGTGGTACCCGGTGTGGTCTTCTGCTGCTGTAGCCCATCTGCCTCAAAGTTCGACGCACTGTGCGTTCAGAGATGCTCTTCTGCCTACCTTGGTTGTAACGGGTGGCAATTTGAGTCACTGTTGCCTTTCTATCAGCTCGAACCAGTCTGCCCATTCTCCTCTGACCTCTGGCATCAACAAGGCATTTCCGGCCACAGAACTGCCGCTCACTGGATTTTTTTTCTTTTTCGGACCATTCTCTGTAAACCCTAGAGATGGTTGTGCGTGAAAATCCCAGTAGATCAGCAGTTTCTGAAATACTCAGACCAGCCCTTCTGGCACCAACAATCATGCCACGTTCAAAGGCACTCAAATCACCTTTCTTCCCCATACTGATGCTCGGTTTGAACTGCAGGAGATTGTCTTGACCATGTCTACATGCCTAAATGCACTGAGTTGCCGCCATGTGATTGGCAGATTAGAAATTAAGTCTTAACACACAGTTGGACAGGTGTACCTAATAAAGTGGCCAGTGAGTGTATATATACAGTGCCTACAAGTAGTATTCAACCCCCTGCAGATTTAGCAGGTTTACACATTCGGAATTAACTTGGCATTGTGACATTTGGACTGTAGATCAGCCTGGAAGTGTGAAATGCACTGCAGCAAAAAAGAATGTTATTTCTTTGTTTAATTTTTTTTTAAATTGTGAAAAGTTTATTCAGAGGGTCATTTATTATTCAACCCCTCAAACCACCAGAATTCTGTTTGGTTCCCCTAAAGTATTAAGAAGTATTTCAGGCACAAAGAACAATGAGCTTCACATGTTTGGATTAATTATCTCTTTTTTCCAGCCTTTTCTGACTATTTAAGACCCTCCCCAAACTTGTGAACAGCACTCATACATGGTCAACATGGGAAAGACAAAGGAGCATTCCAAGGCCATCAGAGACAAGATCGTGGAGGGTCACAAGGCTGGCAAGGGGTACAAAACCCTTTCCAAGGAGTTGGGCCTACCTGTCTCCACTGTTGGGAGCATCATCCGGAAGTGGAAGGCTTATGGAACTACTGTTAGCCTTCCACGGCCTGGACAGCCTTTGAAAGTTTCCTCCCGTGCCGAGGCCAGGCTTGTCCGAAGAGTCAAGGCTAACCCAAGGACAACAAGGAAGGAGCTCCGGGAAGATCTCATGGCAGTGGGGACATTGGTTTCAGTCAATACCATAAGTAACGTATTCCACCGCAATGGTCTCCGTTCCAGACGAGCCCGTAGGGTACCTTTACTTTTAAAGCGTCATGTCAAGGCTCGTCTACAGTTTGCTCATGATCACTTGGAGGACTCTGAGACAGACTGGTTCAAGGTTCTCTGGTCTGATGAGACCAAGATCGAGATCTTTGGTGCCAACCACACACGTGACGTTTGGAGACTGGATGGCACTGCATACGACCCCAAGAATACCATCCCTACAGTCAAGCATGGTGGTGGCAGCATCATGCTGTGGGGCTGTTTCTCAGCCAAGGGGCCTGGCCATCTGGTCCGCATCCATGGGAAGATGGATAGCACGGCCTACCTGGAGATTTTGGCCAAGAACCTCCGCTCCTCCATCAAGGATGTTAAGATGGGTCGTCATTTCATCTTCCAACAAGACAACGACCCAAAGCACACAGCCAAGAAAACCAAGGCCTGGTTCAAGAGGCAAAAAATCAAGGTGTTGGAGTGGCCTAGTCAGTCTCCTGACCTTAACCCAATTGAAAACTTGTGGAAGGAGCTCAAGATTAAAGTCCACATGAGACACCCAAAGAACCTAGATAACTTGGAGAAGATCTGCATGGAGGAGTGGGCCAAGATAACTCCAGAGACCTGTGCCGGCCTGATCAGGTCTTATAAAAGACGATTATTAGCTGTAATTGCAAACAAGGGTTATTCCACAAAATATTAAACCTAGGGGTTGAATAATAATTGACCCACACTTGTATGTTTAAAATTTATTAAAATTTAACTGAGCAACATAACTTTTTGGTTTGTAAGATTTATGCATCTGTTAATAAATCCTGCTCTTGTGTGAAGTTTGAAGGCTGTAACTTATTTGCATCTTATCAAACCTGCTAAATCTGCAGGGGGTTGAATACTACTTGTAGGCACTGTATATAATAAATTTTATCTCTATAGCGCCGACATATTACGCAGCACTTTACATTTCAGAGGGGACTTGTACAGACAATAGACATTACAGCATAGCAATAATCACATAGATGATAACAGATACCAAGAGGAATGAGGGCCCTGCTCGTAAGCTTACAATCTATGAGGAGAAAAGGGATACACGAAAGGTGGGTGTTAACTGTTGCCCTAATTGTATGGACCAGCCATAATGTTAAGTGTGTAACAGTACAGACACAGAGGGCTAATGGATGCATAAAGCATGTGGGAACATGATGCAGGGAACCTGGTTATGGTAAAACCTTTGGCTGTGCCACATAGGGATAGATTAGGTTAATGTGTTGAGGCGGTAGGCCAGTCTGAATAAATGAGTTTTCATAGCACGCTTAAAATTGTGGGGATTGGGGACTAATCATATTGACCTTGGAAGTGCATTCCAAAGAATTGGCGCAGCACGTGTATAGTCTTGGAGACGGGAGTGGGAGGTTCTGATTATTGAGGATGCTAACCTCAGGTCATCAGCAGAACGGAGGGCACGGGTAGGGTGGTATACTGAAACAAGGGAGGAGATGTAGGGTGGTGCTGAGCCATGAAGAGCTTTGTGGGTGAGGGTAATAAGTTTGTAATGGATTCTAGAGTGGATGGGTAGCCAGTGTAATGACTGGCACAAGGTAGAGGCATCGGTGTAACGATCGGCGAGGAATATGATCCTGGCAGGAGCGTTCAAGTCAGATTGGAGGGGGGAGAGTTTGGTAAGAAGGAGACCGATTAGAAGAGAATTACAATAGTCAAGACGAGAATGAATAAGAGAAACAGTAAGAGTTTTTGCGGAGTCAAAAGTAAGAAAATGTCGAATTCTAGAAATGTTTTTGAGGTGCAGATAACAAGAGCGAGCCAGTGATCGGATGTGGGGGACTAAGGAAAGCTCGGAGTCAAGCATGACCCCAAGACAGCGGGCATGTTCTTGGGGATTAATAGTGGAACAACACACGGAAATGGCAATGTCAGGTATAGGTATGTGGCGCCCCTGAGGCTCAGTCGCCACAGAGGTACTGCACCTCCTCCTGAGGTGTGGTATCCCACCATCCAGGTAAGGTGGAGACACCTGACCACACTCCAACACCTGCACCCCACACCACAAAGTAGTGTAGCAAAGCACCTTCGGCGGCTCCCTGCTTGGAGTACAGCAAACCACCCATTGGTGGCTCCCTGCTTGGAACACGAAACGTTCAGGAAGGCAGGTGGAGTTAGTTTACATTACAAGGAGCGGGAAGAGTTGAGGATGAGGAGTTAGTGAGTCGGTTGGTTAGAGAGTGAGAGAGAAGAAGATCCCCGGAGAGAGGGATAGATGGATGGAAGTGCTGCAGCAGATCCCAGTGACCTGGGTCTGCTGGCACATGAAAGGAAAAGAGAGAAAGAGCAACATAGCCTGAAAGCCTGACTCTCCATAGAAAGAAAGATTAGTACGGAATGTGAGGAGTAAAAGAGAACAGAGGACGTGAGTTAGAAGAGAACCCTTCCTAGAAGTTCTAAGTGCAAAGCCGGGACCCGGTCCCCGAGGTTGTATGGATACTAATGGTCCTGCAGCAGACACCGGAGGAATAGAAGGAGTGACCACTTTATTCCCACACCAGATTTGGGGGCACAACAGCAACCGGATGGTGAGCCGGGACTTAGTAGCAAGGAGTCCCCAAAGCAGGCTACAGCTGTCTGCCGTACAAGTAGAGTTCATAAGAACATCAGACAGGAGGAACTCCAGTGTAGCTCAGTACTAGGAGTACTTCATTTAAAGGCGTTATAAGAGGAGACGTTCAGAAAGGCACTTGTTGGCGGAGTGTTGGAAAGGAGTATTCCATCTGGCCTGGAGGTTGGCTGAGTCCCTGACCCGGTGGACACGACACGGAGGCAGGCACCTGTTTGTGCAGCAGACTGTGAGTAAAGCTTTGGAACTACATGCCCTGGTGTCCTCCACTCATTCCTGCGCCAGCCCGTCCAGCACTGCTACATCCCTTGTGCCAAACACTACACTATCTACGAGTCACTTCACTTACTCTGCCCTGGGACTACAGCCCTGCCTGTGGAGAGCTATAACATCATTGCTGCACCACACCATCTGTCCCAGAGGATCTGTCTGCAGCGTTGGCTTACATCTCCATTGCCGAACACCACAGGTGGCGACATGAATCACTTATAAACTTTCACCACAATAAGCACACTGCCACAAACCCCTTTTACAATGGGCACCCAGGGCCACGGGCCGGGTCCCAGCTGCCGTGACATCTCCCATTGAAGCTCATCAGGCCCGGTACCGAGTACCCCTACAGCCCTGGGAGGGCGACCCATTTTTGGTGTCACGAACAGGATGACGAGATCCAATGCCATCGGGTTCTGTGTGCCTAAGACTCAGATCTTTTGAAAATGTGTAGAAGACCTAATTTAATAGACTGTAAAATGAACACTAAAAATGGCCGCCGGCGCGGTGAAGAAGGGCGTGACAACATGGGTGGTCCTAAGAAAATACCGCAAACTGTCCTGGGCCTCCCCTGTCTGAAATTCTATGTGACAGCAACATGGCCCACCCCCCGAGGGGTTCGTATACTGGCCTATTATGGAGGAGTAGGGAGAAGACACCGCCCTCAGAAGGAGGGGCAAGAGCCAGTGGTGGGAAAAGAGCCCAGACAGGAAGAAGAATGCCAGAAGGCCATGATGGAAGGAAGAGGCCAGAAGAATGTGGGGAAGAAAGGCAACTCACCCCCAGGCCACCCATGCGGAACGTACGACCGCTGTGATACCACCTACAGCGCCCACCTCCACCTCCAAACCGGTGCCACCACTGGATGCGGCCTCCCCAGAGAAGGTACATGACAGTCCTGGGGCAAGCTGTGGAGCCGTGGTGGAGGCCCTACCTTGACCTGGCACGGCCGCGCATGTCCATCCCGGAGGCCTTGGCAGGAGCCAACCCTGCACCAGTACAGACCCAGCTGCCGTCCGTCTACCGGGCAGCCTCGGGGGTTATGGCTGCCATCGTTCGGCCCCCTGTACCCGCGCAGGAACCGTAGCTCCATCGAGAAGCACCCGGAACGGTCACTGCCCCGACTATGATCCTGGGGTTAGGGACAGCGCCTGTGGACAGAAACGGTCCAGTGATTGCTCAGGCATCAGGCGACAGCACCCAAATGGTGCTATACTGGCAGCCACAAGAAGTGGTGCTGCTAACAGCAGTACCGCCTGAAATTGAGGAACGGTATCCCTTAGTATCAGCTGCTACTTCTTCTGAATTACTGGTAGCTGAGACATCACCAGCAACTGTTGAAGTCACCACCCCTGCTGTACCTCAGGCAGCATCCTCAACCACTGCAATTGCATCTGGAGGACACACAGAGCATCTCCCCTGGAAGCAGCCCAAGCAACCAGCTTCCAGAACCCCAGGAGGGGATCATTAGCCATAATCTTGATTTGAACTAACTTTTGTTTCCCAGGAGGGTATTAGCAAGTTTCCAGTTTTTTTTTCTATTTTTGATTATGATGCTCATCTGTTGATCCAGCTGTTGCCCAGTTTGATTGGCAGCGTTTTTCATAATTGAACTGCGGAGATCATGGACGCTGAGTGATCCAGAACTGTCATTGTAAATAGTTTGCACCTCTTTAGGTGCTTTCTCTTGGTTTTACATAGGAACCTTTCCCTTGGAACAAGGACTACCTCATTATAAGGACATTTCCAGACATGATGGCCGGTCCAATGTCTACTCTTTGCACTTATGAATAATGTATTTTTGAACAAGAAACTAGAAAGTGATAATATGTAGTAAAAGTATTAATGACAGATTTTATAGGGTCCAATTGAGAAAGAAGTATAGCGTATGCTTTACCGTGTTTGAATAAAGTTGTGAGAATTGAGTAAAAATATGCAGATGATGAATCAGACACCAGCAGTTGTCACTTAAGGGTAAGAAGAAGAAAAGTAGCAAATGTGAAAGATAACAGAAAAGCAATGTGTTGCTAGAAAATGTGTTCTGATAGTGAATTTGCTTCCATAGCACTTTGAATTAGATAGCATAACTTTAAATATAAATAGATAGTTAAATTGTTTGTAACGTTCAAGAAACAGTGCCTCCCACATTGGAAAGTTTAGTATAAGACATGTTCATTATGCAATTTAAAAATTTGTATGTTCCTGTATTGTCAACTTTGCTTCCTTGCAGCCCGCGGATGTGCTGTGTTTAACGGGGGGGTATGTGGTGCCCCTGAGGCTCAGTCGCCACAGAGGTACTGCACCTCCTCCTGAGGTGTGGTATCCCACCATCCAGGTAAGGTGGAGACACCTGACCACACTCCAACACCTGCACCCCACACCACAAAGTAGTGTAGCAAAGCATCTTCGGCGGCTCCCTGCTTGAAGTACAGCAAAGCACCCATTGGTGGCTCCCTGCTTGGAACACGAAACGTGCAGGGAGGTGGGTGGAGTTAGTTTACATTACAAGGAGCGGGAAGAGTTGAGGATGAGGAGTTAGTGAGTCGGTTGGTTAGAGAGTGAGAGAGAAGAAGATCCCCGGAGAGAGGGATAGATGGATGGAAGTGCTGCAGCAGATCCCAGTGACCTGGGCCTGCTGGCACAGGAAAGGAAAAGAGAGAAAGAGCAACATAGCCTGAAAGCCTGACTCTCCATAGAAAGAAAGATTAGTACGGAACGTGAGGAGTAAAAGAGAACAGAGGACGGGGGTTAGAAGAGAACCCTTCCTAGAAGTTCTAAGCGCAAGGCCGGGGCCCGGTCCCCGAGGTTGTATGGATACTAATGGTCCTGCAGCAAACACCAGAGGAATAGAAGTAGAGACTAGTGACCACTTTATTCCCACACAAGACTTGGGGGCACAACAGCAACTGAATAGTGAGCCGGGACTTAGTAGCAAGGAGTCCTCGAAGCAGGCTACAGCTGTCTGCCGTTCAAGTAGAGTTCATAAGAACATCGGACAGGAGGAATTCCAGTGTAACTCAGTACTAGGAGTACTTCATTTAAAGGCGTTATAAGAGGAGACGTTCAGAAAGGCACATGTTGGCGGAGTGTTGGAAAGGAGTATTCCATCTAGCCTGGAGGTTGGCTGAGTTCCTGACCCGGAGGACATGACACGGAGGCAGGCACCTGTTTGTGCAGCAGACTGTGAGTAAAGCTTTGGAACTACATGCCCTGGTGTCCTCCACTCATTCCTGCGCCAGCCCATCCAGCACTGCTACATCCCTTGTGCCAAACACTACACTATCAACGAGTCACTTCACTTACTCTGCCCTGGGACTACAGCCCTGCCTGTGGAGAGCTATAACATCATTGCTGCACCACTCCATCTGTCCCAGAGGATCTGTCTGCAGCGTTGGCTTACATCTCCATTGCCGAACACCACAGGTGGCGTCACGAATCACTTATAAACTTTCACCACAATAAGCACACTGCCACAAACCCATTTTACAATGGGCACCCAGGGCCACGGGACGGGTCCCAGCTGCCGTGACATCTCCCATTGAAGCTCATCAGGCCCGGTACCGAGTACCCCCACAGCCCTGGGAGGGCGACCAAGGTACATTAGTAGCGGGAGGAAACACAAAGAGTTCAGTCTTTGACAGGTTCAGTTTCAGATATAGTGAGGACATGATGTTAGACACAGCGTTTAGACAATCGCTGGTGTTTTCTAGAAAGGCAGGTGTGATGTCAGGAGAAGAAGCATATAATTGGGTGTCATCAGCATAGAGATGGTACTGGAAGCCAAATCTACTGATTGTTTGATCAATAGGGGCAGTGTACAAAGAGAAGAGGAGGAAGCCTAGCACGGATCCTTGAAGAACCCCAACAGTAAGAGGAGGAGGAGCCAGCAAAAGATAAAGAAAAGGAGCGGTCAGAGAGATAGGAGGAGAACCAGGAGATAACAGTGTCCTTGAGACCAATGGAATGGAGCATAGTGAGGAGGAGCTGATGATCCACAGACTCGAATGCTGCAGAGAGATCTAAGACAATTAGCATGGAGTAATGACCATTTGATTTAGCTGTTAGTAGATCATTAGAGACTTTAGTGAGGGCAGTTTCAGTAGAGTGTAAAAGAGCGGAAACCGGATTGGAGAGGGTCGAGAAGGGAGTTATCAGAGAGATAGCGGATCAGATGGGAGTGGACCAGGCGTTCCAGGAGTTTAGAGATGAAGGGAAGATTAGAGACAGGTCTATAGTTAGCGGCACAGTTTTGGTCAAGGGATGGTTTTTTAAGTAGTTGATGTATGATGGCATGCTTAAATGAGTTGGGAAAGATATCAGAAGAGAGAGAGAGGTTAAAAATTTTAATTAGGTGAGGGAAGACAGCAGGAGAAAGGGACTGGAGGAGATGTGACGGAAATGGGTCACTGGTGCAAGTGGTTGGGCGAGAAGATGCAAGGAGCCTGCTTACTTCTTCTTCTGTGACTGATTCAAAATCAGAGAGTGAGCCAGATGCAGTGAGGGAGGGAGGACAGTGCATGGTATGAGGTGATTGGGAGATAATTTCCTGTCGGATCTGGTCAATTTTTTCTTTGAAGTAATTGGCCAGATTGTCAGCACGAAGCTCCGTGGTTGGGGCCTGTAATCTTGGGTTGAGTGGAGAATGAAAAGTGTCAGAAACGTTTAGGGTTATTGGACAGTGTGGTGATGAGGGTGTTGAAATAGGTTTGTTTTGAGAGGTGAAGGGCAGTGTTGTATGTTCGAAGCATAAACTTATAATGGATGAAATCTTCGGGTAGGTTGGATTTTCTCCACAGACGTTCGGCGCACCTGGAGCACCGTTGCAGGAAGCGTGTTTGCAGGGTGTGCCAGGGTTGTCACCATCTGTGTTGTGGTGTTCTGTGTATAGGAGGTGCAAATTCATCCAGGGCACTATGAAGTGTTTCATTGTAATGCTTCAATGCAGAATCAGAACATGAGAGGGAGGAGATAGGGGCCAATGAAGACTGCAAGTTCTTCATAAGTTTCTGGACTGTATGTTTCTATAAATATGGACAGATGGGGTGACCTGAGCAGCCTGGCAGTTCTTGATAGAGAATGAAAGAAGGTTGTTGTCAGAGAGCGGGAGAGGGGAGTTTGCAAAATCATCCACTGCACAAAGCCGAGAGAAGACCAAGTCGAGGGAGTTTCCGTCTTCATGCGTTGGAGAATTAGTAAGCTGCAAAAGGCCAAACGAGGAGGTTAGAGATAAAAGGTGAGTAGCAGATAGGTAGAGGGGAAGAGCAATGGGGATGTTCAAATCGCCCATGATGAGGGTAGGGATGTCACAGGAGAGAAAATGAGTAAGCCAAGTGGCAAAGTGATCCAGGAACTGATGGGAGGGGCCGGGAGGACGATATACCACCGCCACTCGCATGGAGAAGAGGGTGTAGAATCTGACGGCATGGACCTCAAAAGAAGGGAAGACAAGTGAGGGTACTTGAGGGATAACCTGAAAGGTACATTTTGGTGATTGGAGCAGACCAACGCCTCCACCTGCTCTATTATCTAATCTTGGGGTATGAGAGAAATGTAGTCCACCATATGAAAGAGTAGCAGCAGCGGTAGTGTCTGACTGCTGGATCCAGGTTTCAGTAAGAGCCAGAAGGTTAAGAGAATTAGAAAGGATAAAGTCATGAATGAAGGAGAGTTTGTTACACACTGAGCGAGAATTCCAAAAGGTTCAATTAAGAGAGACAGAAGGCAGGCAGGGAATATTAATAAGATTAGAGGGGTTTCTGAGTGTAGCAGTTGGAGGATTTGACTTTCTATAACATGGGGGACAAGGGTTGGAAGCAATGTCTCCCGCGACTAGGAGAAGGATAGAAAGATGTACAGGGAATAGATTTATTTATTTGTCTTACCTGTCTCCTGCCCTGTCTAACTTCCATGTTATAACTGCCAGCGTACTTTAATACATGTACATAAATGCCCCCCTGCATAAATGCATCCCCAGGCTAGCTCTGAATTTATAGAAGGCCAGTTCTAAGATCTTCCTTTTTTTTTTCTTCTCCTTACTAGTTAGCAATCGATCAGACTAAATTAGGACAGCAGGACACAATAAATGTATTTAGCAGATAAACAAGTGTCCAGGCCTACATGGATCATAAACCACTCTGAAAAGTTACTTGACCTCAATAGCATAAGGGGACAAGCAGGGTGAGTTGAAATAACTATATACCATTATATATGCTGCAACAATGAATGATAGAGGTTGGACACATGCAGGATTCAGTGAAGTTGCTGGAAATAGTTAAATACCATTATATATGCTGCAAAGATGAATGACAGAGGTTGGACACATGCAGGATTCAGTGAAGTTGCTGGAAATAGTTAAGTACCATTATATATGCTGCAAAGATGAATGATAGAGGTTGGACACATGAAGCATCTTACATGGAATTATTTGCCACAATGGAGAGCTTTTAGACCAAAAGGAGAATTTTGTATTCCTCAGCTGGATATATTATGTGTGATTGTATTATATACATATTTGTTTTTTGTAATGACATTATAATGGGGATATTTTCCCTTTTTATTATATTAGGAGTGTATAGGGGCATTAATATTGGTTGTAACCTCAGTGTTTTTATTTTTTGTTGGTTTCACTGGCTGGTGGAGTTGAGCGCATTTGGTGGCTGCTGACATGTTTGCGGTGCTATCTGCGGTCGTGACTGAGGCCTGTAGGTTACATCATTTAGTGACGTCCTATCGGGACCCACGTGACCGCAGTATTCACTCTCCATTGGCAACACGGGTTGAGTCGGCTGATGCATGCGCCGTTATTCTCCACAGCACACTGATTCAGCCCCTTATGTTATATTAGGGCCTGTTGTGCCGGCGCACGCGCCGTTTCATCTTATTGTAAACTGCATTAGTTCCCCAAGTCACATCCGGGTTAGGTCATGGATTCACTTTCTATTTACCGGCGCATGCGCCATTTCATTTCATTATACATTGAATTGCTCCTTATGTCATATCTGGCTGCGGCCGCTGATGTTATTTCACTTCAGACACATATGCCTATTGGCTGTCTTAAATCCACCCACTGTTCACAGTCCTATCACTACACGTCTTAGTTGTATTTAAACCTGACGTGCCCCCTGCCCTGACACGCCTCCCGAAGAAGGATAGCGAAATGAGCGTCGGGGCAGCAGGGACGCCAGGACTTCCACATGCACTATACTGGTAATGGCTTTCAGCCTTTCTAATATGTTATAATAATGTTGATACCGCTATGCACTTTATATAGGGAATAGCTTATCCCCTCTACAGGCACATCATCATGAAAAGCTTAATAGCTATTTTCATAGTTTATATTATGAGCACTTAAGCACTTTATTTAGGATTACGGTATTTGTTTACATAACCCCATATTGGCAGTGTTGGCTCTATTTATGCCTTTTGTGTGCTAAATATATATTGTGCTACTGGTGTAGCGCATTTTTCTCATTTTATCATCTGCTTGTGAGTACGCTGTGTTGTACAGCTTTTTTTGCACTGTGGATATTCCATGGTATTATGTCCTTGATTTTTGTATTTTCAGTACCATTTCTTTTTATTTGTTTTTTAATTGATTTTTCAATAAATATACTCTTTTATAAGTATCCCTTGAATGTTGCCAATTTCATAGGAACTCATTTTTTGTAATTAACAAATACATATATGTATATATATATACTTCCAGTCTAGATATGGTAGAGTATCTCTCCATACGGTATATTGTGAGGAGGAGGATTTGACATTATCTTTATGTAGACATTGTGTTTCGTTTTCTTTTAAGTACATACCAGACACTAAAAATCTAATTTTATTCTTGTAGCAACTTAGTTCTAGGCTGATGCTACATAGACAAAATATGACCTTGAAGTGCCCTCTATTTTGCAACAATCACCAGCAGAGAATATCTCTTGTGTTCAAGTCTTCAAAGTAAGTCTCTTGCAGGAATGTAAGATAATTCAAACCAAGTGACACCATCACCCTTGCTGTCAGCATCTGCCATCTGGGATGCTCAGTCATTTACTAAAGTGTTAGGACATTGAAGGAAATGCTTGTAGGATGTTGTGAACATGCTGGAAGTCCAGCACGCACCTTTAGGGAACTGTCAGGATGGTAATAGTCTGTGTTTATTATAGAAAAGCTGCACAGCCAGAACCTACTTTTGCTACATGGTGTTTAATACTTTTGGAACTAAGTATGATACTTTTTACTTTGCCTTTACAAAAAAAGGACTTTTTTCTGTTACATTTTCTGCAGCAGTGTACCAATAGTCATGATAAAGAAATAAAAGTTAAGACTAGAGCAATGACTGCATAGTCAGTTAGGTATGTAGAATAATGAACCAAAAAAAATGCAACAAAACTTCACCTAAACTTCAATGTTAAGAGGCCAATAAATGTAAATACTGATTTAAGTACTGCTCACATTCTGAAACCAAAATGTTCTTTATGACTCCAAAGAAGGAAAACTAACCAACTGTTCCTACTACTGAAATAAATTTTATCAGTCCTTTTCTCAACCTCAGCTCACACCAACACAGAGTGCGACTTATCTCCAGATAGTTAAAGGGGTTTTCCCACAAACAAAAGTTTATTTTAATTAATAAAACTTGGAATAATAACATGTTCCACAATTGGATATGCTTAACTAAAATGCTCATGTGCTGAGATAATCTTATAAACGTGCCCCTGCTGTGTACTGTGTAATGGCTGTGTCTGACAGTACAGGGACATGGTCTGATCATACCACAGCTCCTCAGCAGGGGAAGAAAAAGAATATACAGACATAAACACCTAAATTTCAGGCTCTGCTTACATTTGTTGGATTCTGGGAATCAGTACATGGAAGTCATAATTTCCTTTCTGCAGGGGTGATCCCAGCTTTGGAGGTTAACAGCGCCACATGCAAGTCTTCATTGTGCATTAAAATAACAAGCAACCGCCCCCTCCATGGATTGGCAGGATGTGAGCAGTTGTCTCATCGGTATTCTTGCACCTTTGTTGCCGCCTTCTTAACTATATAGGTCCACTGCATTTGTTTGGAGGCCTGGGCAGATAAGCATCTCTACCTTTTTTGCTGTATTTTTGAATTTTTGGAGGATTTTCAAGTCCTCTTTTTGTGCTATTGCTGTTTAGAAAAAGAATATACAGACATAAACACCTTTATTTCAGGCTCTGCTTACATTTGTTGGGCTCTGAGAATCAGTGTATGGATTTTATAATTTCCTTCCTGCAGGGGTGACCCCAGGTTTGGAGTTTTTCCCTACCACTCCAAAAGTCTCCAAAGTTGACCTGATTTTGTGGCTTTAAAGTTAGTAAAAAATGAACCTGATGGAGTAGCTTTCTCAGAAAGTAAATCAATAGCCATCCTCCAGGCATGGAATTCTACTGAGGAATACTGTACTGAGCTTTGGCACTGGGCCACGGACTCACAAAGCAATGACCAAACCGCTCGACGTCAGTTTTGCAGTGGACTTTCTGGCCAAATCAAGGACCAGTTAGTACAGTTCATGTCTTCTGACTCCCTTAATTCAGCTATGTCTCTTGAATTCTGTCTATAACATCTGTTCCCAGTTCCTCCACATGGTTCCCCTCCTGCCTCTATGCCAGCATACTCACCACCCCGACCGCAGTATGCAATTAAGGAATCCCCCTCCTTTCCTGTGCACGCCATACTGCCTGCTCCCCTTCTCTTTATGGGGCAGCGTGCGCACATAGTAAGATGCCCCTAGCTAATAGTTGGGAGGCATCTTGTATAAAAGGCAACCTTGACAATAGGGAGATGCCTAAGCAAACCCTACAGTTTAATCTAAGTGATTTTGGTGTGTGCAACTGTATGTTGCCAGGTCCATTTCCTTAGTCTGTTAAAGTTTTTCCCATGTGTTCCCATGTATCATGTGTTCCCAATAGTGTAGTATAGTTTGTCTATGTACCTGTGAAAGCTTCGGCGGTATCTTATCCTGAAACCGCATCACTGGTACTTATACCCTACAACTTGGTCCCTGTGCGGCTAGTCCTGAGTCCGTAGTCTTGGTCCAAGTGTGACCAGCTCCAGAACTGTTTCCTGATAACTCCTTGTGTGAACAAAGAACTTATTTTCTAGATCCAAGCTGTCCGTAGAGTCCATTTGTCTCTGTATCATGCTCAGTAGTCTCCGGTCACGTCTCCTCATCCAGCAAGCCCGACCAATTGGGATCCGCAGTTGCAGTACTGAGATCTGCCTGGGAGTGGTACCTGGTGGCTTCCTGCAGCCAGTCTGTCTCCACTATCAGGAGCTCCAATAAACACCTGATTTGTGCTTAATTATGCCCCTTCCTAGGCAGACATGGCACAGTGGGTCCACTATACCCATGTGCCACAGTGAGGGAGACATTGTCTTGATAGGCATTTGCACATACACAGACAAACGCCCTGCTGACTTTATACCTCCATCTAAGACCATCTAAATACCTATTACCTATTAAATAATCTTAGTGAGGGGCCCATGCAGACTAGGTTGGCACACTCTCATCAATAACAGGACAAGCAACAAAAACTAAATCTCCAAAGATTAGACACTAGACAAAAGGGAAAGTGGCACTGACCATAGGCGCATCTTCAGGTGCAGGTGATCCTGATGAGACTCAGATACCAGAGGCACATGCAGACTATACTGTGGGGTCAGGGCAGTTAGAGGAGGAGGGTGACTATCAGGGTGAGGAGTGTAAGAACAGAATGGATGACGATGAGGTTATAGATCCTATTTGGTGTGAACCCAGAGGTACACAGCAGAGCAGCTTAGCAGAGGAGGTCGAAGAGGAGGAAAATGAGGAGGTTAAGCTTCCCACAAAGACACAAAGTAAGGCATCCACGATGAGCACTGCATCTTCTACCCCAACCTTTGAAGTGGAGAACATTGTTTGTGAGTGTGCAGTTCACAGGGGCTTCAAGAGTTGCCCAGCCTGGGCATGTTTGAGACCACAAAGGATGACCCAACACACATTATCTGTCAGATTTGCAAAAAAAAACTCAGTAGAAGCAAAAATTGCAATACTTTGACAACTATATGCATGAATTGGGACATGCACGTTCAACATGCTGTAGTGTGCAAATCTCACTGCGCTAAAATACAGACTAGCAGGCCTCGCCAAGCACCGGTTGTCCCATCAACCCCATCTGCTTCTTCTTCCTCCTCCATCACCATTCCAAGTCTTCTCACACTGGACTATGGTCACAGAAACTACAATTGTTTACCCACAACATTTGGGGTGAGTGAGAGTCGGTCATCTGTTACCGAATTAGACATAACTGCTGCTTTTGTGTCACCTACCACAACACATTTTTCTCAGTCCACCATAACA
Organism: Dendrobates tinctorius; assembly: GCF_039654945.1. NCBI lineage: Eukaryota > Metazoa > Chordata > Amphibia > Anura > Dendrobatidae > Dendrobates > Dendrobates tinctorius. The sequence continues at coordinate 35,009,009 of NW_027361766.1, forward strand.
TCTCCGCCTACACATCACGGTCCAGCAGTTTGTCCTGTTCTCCGTACTGCACCTTCTCTCAGCACAGCAGCCAGCTCTTGGTCCCACAGTTGTGATCATGTAAAATATTGTTTTCTCCTACACATGACAAAGTTAAGATACAGACAGTTTCCAAAGTTTCCCAGTAGCAGTTGCCCAGTCGCCATTACTTCTTTAAGAAAGCTGTGCCTGCACTACATCAGAATGTCACAGACAGCATCATCCATTCACTGAAAAAATATATGTCTGCCAATTTGCCTTTCACCACTGACACCTGGGCTAGCAAAACTGGTCAGGAGCATTACATCTCGCTGACTGGACGCTGGGTGACTCTGGTGACTTTGAGGGCAGGTGGTCAAGGGGCTACTCCACAATTCATTGAATCCACAAGGTATGTGGGACAAATCTTTGTATCTAACAGTTACTCCACTGCTTCTGCCTCCTTCACCTTCTCTAAGGCCTCCACCTGTGCCCTCAACCTCTCACTTAATCAGACACATGTTCCAGCAGTGCAGATAGGAGCTCCCAAACTCCGTACTGTGCAGCCATGAGTCACTGCAATCAGGCAGTGTTTAAAATAATATGCCTTGGAGATTGCAGTCACACAGATCAAAAGTTGTGGACAGGTATCTACTGAGTTAGAGCAATGGCTGTCTCCACCAAAACCTGGAGCCAGGGAAGGCTGTGTGCGATAACGGTGCAAACCTGGTGGTGGCCTAATGCTGTGGGAACCTCAAACATGTGCCTTGCATGGCTCATATCCTCACTCTGATGGTAAAACATTTTCTTTGCCACTATCCTGGCCTGGATTTGCTGCTGCAGAAAGCACGATTGCTGTTTCCTCACTTCCAATGATTGCACCCCGCAGGTCATCGACTAGCTTCGCTACAGAGTTCTTTTGGCCTACCGGTTAACAGTTTGATTAGCGATGTTCTGACATAGTGGAATTCTACTCTGCACATGATGCAGCGGCTGTGGCAGCAGTGAAGAGCCCTGGTGAAGTATATAATTTTGCACAGAATGGGCCAACACAGTCCGGACATGGTGCAACTCATGCTTGCTGAGTGGGCACAGATGAAGGACCTGTGCATCCTTCTGCACAGTTTTGAAGTGGCTACTAAAATGGTTAGCGCTGACGATGCCATCAACAGTATCACTATTCCGCTCATCTACATGCTGGAGCACACTTTCAATAGTCTGAGTGAGGAGGTGATGGTCCAAGAAGAAGAGTTGGAAGCAGTGGAGGATGCAAAAAGGATAACAATAGCTCAAATTTCCGTACTGTTGTCGCACAAGGGAGTGCCATGGGAAGGTGGCTTACAGTGATCAAGAGGGGTTCATAGTACCATACAAACTGTTAGTGAAGATGCAGGATCTAAGTATCAAATTGAGGAGGACAAGGTGATGGACCAGCAACAGCTAGGAAATGAAGAGGATAATGATACTCTATTGTCCTTGGACAGGGGGAGGGGACAGAGGAAGCTAGCTTGAGTGTTCTCCCACCACAAACACAGCATGGACTTGGACCTCATGGAAGTGCCCGACACATGAGCGCATTCTTGCTGCCCTATCTTCAACATAATGCCCGTATTCTTAGGTTAAGAAATTGTACTGACTACTGGGTTGCCACTTTGTTAAATCCAATGCACAAGAGTAAATTTAGACAGATGCTTCCTCTCCGGAAAGGGATGCACGCATGCTGGAGTATCGAAATACGCTTGTAGACAGTTTTAAGAGTGGTTTTCCCCAAGACAACTGTGAGGCCACACAGTGTGTATCCAAGTTGTAGACGTCCAACACTAGAAACAGCAAGGTGTCAAAGCCAAAACATTAGCAGCAATACTGTAAGGGGAATAAGCAATTTTGGTAAGTCATTTAACACATTTTTCAGACTAGCCCATGCAATAACAGAACAAAGGATAAGTCTGACACATTGTGAGCGACTGGAGAGGATGGTGTAGGAGTATCTGGAGCTCAAAATCAATGCCACTAGGGGGGTAGACCCTTTTACATTTGGGTCAAAAATGGAAAAGTGGCCCGAGCTTGCCTGTCACACCTTGAAGTTTTTGTCATGCCTTGCAGCCAGCGTTCTCTCAGAAACGTGTCTTCAACACTGCTGCTAGTGTCCTGACGGATAAATACATACGGCTGTCCCCTCAAATGGTAGACTGCCTAACATTCATCAAAATGAACAATTCATGGATCTTCATTAACTTTTATAACCCAAGCACAGATTAGGCAGACTAGGCAATGGTGTCATTATTAGTGTCACGTATTGATCTTGCATTATTGCATTCTGTTCCATCTTTGTGGTGTCTTCTGATTTATGGGGCAGCGTGCGCACATAGTAAGATGCCCCTAGCTAATAGTTGGGAGGCATCTTGTATAAAAGGCAACCTTGACAATAGGGAGATGCCTAAGCAAACCCTACAGTTTAATCTTAGTGATTTTGGTGTGTGCAACTGTATGTTGCCAGGTCCATTTCCTTAGTCTGTTAAAGTTTTTCCCATGTGTTCCCATGTATCATGTGTTCCCAATAGTGTAGTATAGTTTGTCTATGTACCTGTGAAAGCTTCGGCGGTATCTTATCCTGAAACCGCATCACTGGTACTTATACCCTACAACTTGGTCCCTGTGCGGCCAGTCCTGAGTCCGTAGTCTTGGTCCAAGTGTGACCAGCTCCAGAACTGTTTCCTGATAACTCCTTGTGTGAACAAAGAACTTATTTTCTAGATCCAAGCTGTCCGTAGAGTCCATTTGTCTCTGTATCATGCTCAGTAGTCTCCGGTCACGTCTCCTCATCCAGCAAGCCCGACCAATTGGGATCCGCAGTTGTAGTACTGAGATCTGCCTGGGAGTGGTACCTGGTGGCTTCCTGCAGCCAGTCTGTCTCCGCTATCAGGAGCTCCAATAAACACCTGATTTGTGCTTAATTATGCCCCTTCCTAGGCAGACATGGCACAGTGGGTCCACTATACCCATGTGCCACAGTGAGGGAGACATTGTCTTGATAGGCATTTGCACATACACAGACAAACGCCCTGCTGACTTTATACCTCCATCTAAGACCATCTAAATACCTATTACCTATTAAATAATCTTAGTGAGGGGCCCATGCAGACTAGGTTGGCACACTCTCATCAATAACAGGACAAGCAACAAAAACTAAATCTCCAAAGATTAGACACTAGACAAAAGGGAAAGTGGCACTGACCATAGGCGCATCTTCAGGTGCAGGTGATCCTGATGAGACTCAGATACCAGAGGCATATGCAGACTATACTGTGGGGTCAGGGCAGTTAGAGGAGGAGGGTGACTATCAGGGTGAGGAGTGTAAGAACAGAATGGATGATGATGAGGTTATAGATCCTATTTGGTGTGAACCCAGAGGTACACAGCAGAGCAGCTTAGCAGAGGAGGTCGAAGAGGAGGAAAATGAGGAGGTTAAGCTTCCCACAAAGACACAAAGTAAGGCATCCACGATGAGCACTGCATCTTCTACCCCAACCTTTGAAGTGGAGAACATTGTTTGTGAGTGTGCAGTTCACAGGGGCTTCAAGAGTTGCCCAGCCTGGGCATGTTTGAGACCACAAAGGATGACCCAACACACTTTATCTGTCAGATTTGCAAAAAAAACTCAGTAGAAGCAAAAATTGCAATACTTTGACAACTATATGCATGAATTGGGACATGCACGTTCAACATGCTGTAGTGTGCAAATCTCACTGCGCTAAAATACAGACTAGCAGGCCTCGCCAAGCACCGGTTGTCCCATCAACCCCATCTGCTTCTTCTTCCTCCTCCATCACCATTCCAAGTCTTCTCACACTGGACTATGGTCACAGAAACTACAATTGTTTACCCACAACATTTGGGGTGAGTGAGAGCCGGTCATCTGTTACCGAATTAGACATAACTGCTGCTTTTGTGTCACCTACCACAACACATTTTTCTCAGTCCACCATAACATCTCCGCCTACACCTCACAGTCCAGCAGTTTGTCCTGTTCTCCGTACTGCACCTTCTCTCAGCACAGCAGCCAGCTCTTGGTCCCACAGTTGTGATCATGTAAAATATTGTTTTCTCCTACACATGACAAAGTTAAGATACAGACAGTTTCCAAAGTTTCCCAGTAGCAGTTGCCCAGTCGCCATTACTTCTTTAAGAAAGCTGTGCCTGCACTACATCAGAATGTCACAGACAGCATCATCCATTCACTGAAAAAATATATGTCTGCCAATTTGCCTTTCCCCACTGACATCTGGGCTAGCAAAACTGGTCAGGAGCATTACATCTCGCTGACTGGACGCTGGGTGACTCTGGTGACTTTGAGGGCAAGTGGTCAAGGGGCTACTCCACAATTCATTGAATCCACAAGGTATGTGGGACAAATCTTTGTATCTAACAGTTACTCCACTGCTTCTGCCTCCTTCACCTTCTCTAAGGCCTCCACCTGTGCCCTCAACCTCTCACTTAATCAGACACATGTTCCAGCAGTGCAGATAGGAGCTCCCAAACTCTGTACTGTGCAGCCATGAGTCACTGCAATCAGGCAGTGTTTAAAATAATATGCCTTGGAGATTGCAGTCACACAGATCAAAAGTTGTGGACAGGTATCTACTGAGTTAGAGCAATGGCTGTCTCCACCAAAACCTGGAGCCAGGGAAGGCTGTGTGCGATAACGGTGCAAACCTGGTGGTGGCCTAATGCTGTGGGAACCTCAAACATGTGCCTTGAATGGCTCATATCCTCACTCTGATGGTAAAACATTTTCTTTGCCACTATCCTGGCCTGGATTTGCTGCTGCAGAAAGCACGATTGCTGTTTCCTCACTTCCAATGATTGCACCCCGCAGGTCATCGACTAGCTTCGCTACAGAGTTCTTTTGGCCTACCGGTTAACAGTTTGATTAGCGATGTTCTGACATAGTGGAATTCTACTCTGCACATGATGCAGCGGCTGTGGCAGCAGTGAAGAGCCCTGGTGAAGTATATAATTTTGCACAGAATGGGCCAACACAGTCCGGACATGGTGCAACTCATGCTTGCTGAGTGGGCACAGATGAAGGACCTGTGCATCCTTCTGCACAGTTTTGAAGTGGCTACTAAAATGGTTAGCGCTGACGATGCCATCAACAGTATCACTATTCCGCTCATCTACATGCTGGAGCACACTTTCAATAGTCTGAGTGAGGAGGTGATGGTCCAAGAAGAAGAGTTGGAAGCAGTGGAGGATGCAAAAAGGATAACAATAGCTCAAATTTCCGTACTGTTGTCGCACAAGGGAGTGCCATGGGAAGGTGGCTTACAGTGATCAAGAGGGGTTCATAGTACCATACAAACTGTTAGTGAAGATGCAGGATCTAAGTATCAAATTGAGGAGGACAAGGTGATGGACCAGCAACAGCTAGGAAATGAAGAGGATAATGATACTCTATTGTCCTTGGACAGGGGGAGGGGACAGAGGAAGCTAGCTTGAGTGTTCTCCCACCACAAACACAGCATGGACTTGGACCTCATGGAAGTGCCCGACACATGAGCGCATTCTTGCTGCCCTATCTTCAACATAATGCCCGTATTCTTAGGTTAAGAAATTGTACTGACTACTGGGTTGCCACTTTGTTAAATCCAATGCACAAGAGTAAATTTAGACAGATGCTTCCTCTCCGGAAAGGGATGCACGCATGCTGGAGTATCGAAATACGCTTGTAGACAGTTTTAAGAGTGGTTTTCCCCAAGACAACTGTGAGGCACACAGTGTGTATCCAAGTTGTAGACGTCCAACACTAGAAACAGCAAGGTGTCAAAGCCAAAACATTAGCAGCAATACTGTAAGTGGAATAAGCAATTTTGGTAAGTCATTTAACACATTTTTCAGACTAGCCCATGCAACAACAGAACAAAGGACAAGTCTGACACATTGTGAGCGACTGGAGAGGATGGTGTAGGAGTATCTGGAGCTCAAAATCAATGCCACTAGGGGGGGTAGACCCTTTTACATTTGGGTCAAAAATGGAAAAGTGGCCCGAGCTTGCCTGTCACACCTTGGAGTTTTTGTCATGCCTTGCAGCCAGCGTTCTCTCAGAAACGTGTCTTCAACACTGCTGCTAGTGTCCTGACGGATAAATACATACGGCTGTCCCCTCAAATGGTAGACTGCCTAACATTCATCAAAATGAACAATTCATGGATCTTCATTAACTTTTATAACCCAAGCACAGATTAGGCAGACTAGGCAATGGTGTCATTATTAGTGTCACGTATTGATCTTGCATTATTGCATTCTGTTCCATCTTTGTGGTGTCTTCTGTGCCTGCTGTGTTAGGCATCAAGTTTCCGCCGCTGCACAGGGGGAATCTCAAGCCATGTCCTCAGAGATCTCCCATTCTTCTTCAGCCGCAGAAGTTCCTGCTCAGCAGAGACGTCGGTCCAGCGTCTTGGTCAGGCTAATGCTAAGCGTCTGGTTGCTGCTGCCGCCCCAGGTTCAGCTATAGCATTCAGCATTAGTCGGTGGCGAGCAGACGCTCCTGTGACTAAGTCCTGCTTTTTTCCATCTGAGCATGCCCGTGAGATGACCGCTCATTGGTGGTGCACACCACAGTAGCCAGCATCTATTAGTGGTGTTTGCAGGTGCTACGCCATGCGCTTAGTGGGTCTAGAGAGGCTCTTACCCCGCGTCCTTGGGGCAGAGTCTTGGGACCGTACACTAGCGCTGACTCAGCTGTGCCCTGTGACAGTCAAAATGGTACAGCATCTGTGTTCTGCAGTTCCGTGGCTCTGTGAAGCAACAGAGCCCGTTGCTACTACACACTGGGTGGCGTTTAACCCACGTGTGTCGAGTGCGATACCGCCATTTTGTGTCCGCCATTACCGAGCAGCAGTCAACATCCCTGCATGGTGGACCCGGGCTGCGAATGCACCTTATTATCATCTTCATATTATTTGGTGCATTCTGCCAGCCCTAACATTCTACTACTGCTGTTGATGTTGCAAACAAAATGTTGAAATGTGGAAAATCCAAGTTGGGTCTCCATCTGGTGGGTTGCCTATGGTGGAAGGTGTGTCAGAGTCCTAAGGTAATATTTCAACTCTGTGGAAATTGATGCCACATTGGTGGTGTGTGACAATTATTTTTGTTTAAATGTGGAGACTCCAAGTTGGGTCTCCATCAGGTGGTTTGCCTGTAGTGGAAGGTGTATTTAAGGCCTATCATAATATTTCTACCTTGTGGAAATTGATACCACTTTATTGGTGTGTGACATTTATTTTTTTAAATGTGGAGACTCTAAATTGGGTCTCTATCTGGTGAGTTGCCTGTGGTGGAAGGTGTTTCAGAGGCCTATTATACTGTTTATACTTTGTGTAAACTGATGCCACTTTAGTAGTGTGGAACAATTATTTTTTGAAATGTTGAGATTGAGTTTGGTTTTCATCTGGTCGGTTGCTCGTGTAAGTAGGTCCAGGCTTGCACTTACTTACAGTCAACTACCTGTGTTACTTTCCTTTCATATTACTGTATGAAACTGATGTTTGTGCCATTTGAGTGTGGCTGGAATAAAAAACATAAATAAATTAGAGGAGTTGCATGAGATATCAGGTCTCCCAGCTAAAAAGGCTTACAATGCTCCCTTTACCACCAGGTCCTCATTGAAACTTCAATTCCAAGCTGTACATGCTGGGCCACACCAAGATACCTCATGCATGGCCCTTGGCTGACTGCTTATGGAGCACCCTCATTTGCCAGGGCTGTGGGGCACTTGGTACCGGGCCAGTTGATCTTTTCAACGGGGGTTGTCACGGCAGCAGTGACCCGGTCCGTGGCCCTGGGGCTCCATTGCAAAAGGGGGGAGTTTCAGTGTGCTTATGGTGGTGAAAGTTTATAAATGATTCGTGACGCCACCTGTGGTGTTCGGCAAGGAAGATGTTAAGCCGACGCTGCAGACAGATCCTCTGGGACAGATGGTGTGGTGCAGCAATGATGTTATAGCCCTCCACAGGCAGGGCTGTAGTCCCAGGGCAGTGTAGGTGAAGTGACACTTAGATGGTGTAGTGTCGGGCACAGGAGGGATGTAGCAGTGTCGAGCAGGTTGGCGCAGGAATAAGTGGAGGACACCAGGGCATGTAGTTCCAAAGCTTTACTCACAGTCTGTTGTGGTACAGGTGCCCATATCCGTGTCGTGTCCTCTGGGTCAGGAGCTCAGCCAACTTCCAGGCAAGATGAAGTAATCCTTTCCAACACTCCGCCAACATATGTGCCTTTTCTGAATGTCTCCCTCTTAGCACCTTTTAGTGAAGTACTCACAGTACTGAGTTACACTGGAGTTCCTCCTATCAGATATTCCTAAGAATTCTACTTGTACGGCAGACAGCTGTAGCCTGCTTCGGGGACTCCTTCTACCTAGTCCCGGCTCACACACATTGCTGTTGTGCCCCTAAGTCTGGTGTGGGAATAAAGTGGTCACTAGTTCTATTCCTCCGGTGTCTGCTGCAGGACCATTAGTATCCATATAACCTCGGGGACCGGACCCCGGCCTTGCGCTTAGAACTTGGGAAGGGTTCTCCTCTAACCCTGGTCCTTGCTCTCTTATTCTCGTCATGTTCCGTATCAATCCTTTCTTTCTTATGGAGAGTCAGGCTTTCTATCAATGTTCCTTTCTTGTGCCAGCGGACCCAGATCACTGAGGTCGGCTGCCTCACTTCCTTCATCCATCCCACTCAGGGGATCTCCTCTCACAGACTGACCTTGCCAGACTCCTGTGACTAACTAACTAATTCATCAACATAAACGAAAAAATGGCTGACAGCAATTCCTTGATCCAAGAGAGGCACGTTCAAAGTCCAAAGACCCAGTTGGACAAAAATCCAAGTAATGAAGAAGAACAGCATCTCATCCAGGTGAAGAATATATAAACATTTATTATGCCATGACAAAATGCGACGTTTCGACCATCACATGGTCTTTATCAAGCATAGCATATAGCAAGATATGGCAGTCTTAAATAGGCCAATGTGGCCAATCAGTAACAGATATCCGCCCACATTGTATGAAATAGCATTAAATAATACAAATAAGACATATAAAATACATTATACATACATAATAATATGGTGCACAAATAGACATACAACATTAAACAAAAATTATACAATAAATTACCACATGGTGATGCTAAAAATAAACGGCAACCAGAGGGATGTTCACCTTCCTGTATCGCCTAGCAACCCCCCACCAATAAACAACATTCATACATAGGGTGTTAGCAACCAACCACCTCAGCCAATGATTACAACTTTTTATCAGGCGCCAAAAATCAATAGCCTATCAAACTTATCAACAGACCTGAACACTGAACTTCCCTTCACTAGCGTTCCATGTCATCGCCCCATGCGCAATCGGATGACGTCACCCGCTGTCGCATAGAAAATGATATAACTCACCCACGTGACATCGCAACTGGGGATCGCGCATGCGCACCAGAGCTCCATAGTACCAAATGGTATATAATCAAGGTGCCCACAATCCACCGCAGACGGTCACGTGACAAGTCACATGATCATGACTCCACCAACTACATCACAGAGCGGTCTCATGGAGAGAACACATGACCGCAATCGCCGAATTTTAAACATATGCATCCACATAAATAAAGAAGTTATATCAAGCGGGTTTATAGCGATTCAGAAGGGCATACAATGTACCTAATAAATGACTGGTGAGGGAAGCAATATATAAGAGACCCAAAACGATTTAGATATATAGTCAGTCAAGTTACCAAAATAATGGCAGCAACATAGTTCTAAACAGGGAGGAACTACCAATCCCCATCTTCTAATAATGTCAATCAGTATTCCACAAAATAAGTGGAAACCGATATTGACTCATATAGCAATGTGTCCATAGCCACATATATACATTTTGGTACGTGACTCTCATAAAGGGAGATCTTATACTAGTGTCCACAAAGGGAGAGTTCAGCTACCATAGTCCAATGGTCTAAAACCCGGTCAATCATATATTGATACTTATAAAAAATACACTCAAGTGTCAGAGACCTATATAAAAAATATGTAAACAAAGCAACAGAAAAAAGAAGAAACTTTATTATATTATATCATTCCCCGTGCCCTCTTGTCTGTACACTGTGGTGTTATAATAATGTTTCCTCTTTTTTCTGTTGCTTTGTTTACATATTTTTTATATAGGTCTCTGACACTTGAGTGTATTTTTTATAAGTATCAATATATGATTGACCGGGTTTTAGACCATTGGACTATGGTAGCTGAACTCTCCCTTTGTGGACACTAGTATAAGATCTCCCTTTATGAGAGTCACGTACCAAAATGTATATATGTGGCTATGGACACATTGCTATATGAGTCAATATCGGTTTCCACTTATTTTGTGGAATACTGATTGACATTATTAGAAGATGGGGATTGGTAGTTCCTCCCTGTTTAGAACTATGTTGCTGCCATTATTTTGGTAACTTGACTGACTATATATCTAAATCGTTTTGGGTCTCTTATATATTGCTTCCCTCACCAGTCATTTATTAGGTACATTGTATGCCCTTCTGAATCGCTATAAACCCGCTTGATATAACTTCTTTATTTATGTGGATGCATATGTTTAAAATTCGGCGATTGCGGTCATGTGTTCTCTCCATGAGACCGCTCTGTGATGTAGTTGGTGGAGTCATGATCATGTGACTTGTCACGTGACCGTCTGCGGTGGATTGTGGGCGCCTTGATTATATACCATTTGGTACTATGGAGCTCTGGTGCGCTTGCGCGATCCCCAGTTGCGGTGTCACGTGGGTGAGTTATATCATTTTCTATGCGACAGCGGGTGACATCATCCGATTGCGCATGGGGCGATGACATGGAACGCTAGTGAAGGGAAGTTCAGTGTTCAGGTCTGTTGATAAGTTTGATAGGCTATTGATTTTTGGCGCCTGATAAAAAGTTGTAATCATTGGCTGAGGTGGTTGGTTGCTAACACCCTATGTATGAATGTTGTTTATTGGTGGGGGGTTGCTAGGCGATACAGGAAGGTGAACATCCCTCTGGTTGCCGTTTATTTTTAGCATCACCATGTGGTAATTTATTGTATAATTTTTGTTTAATGTTGTATGTCTATTTGTGCACCATATTATTATGTATGTATAATGTATTTTATATGTCTTATTTGTATTACTTAATGCTATTTCATACAATGTGGGCGGATATCTGTTACTGATTGGCCACATTGGCCTATTTAAGACTGCCATATCTTGCTATATGCTATGCTTGATAAAGACCATGTGATGGTCGAAACGTCGCATTTTATCATGGCACAATAAATGTTTATATATTCTTCACCTGGATGAGATGCTGTTCTTCTTCATTACTTAACTAACTAATTCATGTCCTCTTCCTGCTCTTTTAGTGCAAACTAAACTCCACCCGCTTCCCAGCACGCTTCGTGTTCCAAGCAGGGAGCCACCAAAGGGTGCTTTGCTACACTACTATGTTGTGTGGGATGCAGGTGTTGGAGTGTGGTCAGGTGTCTCCACCTTACCTGGATAGTGAGGCACCACACCTCAGGAGGAGGTGCAGTACCTCTGTGGTGACTGAACCCTCAGTGGCGCCACACTTATGTACCATTATAACAGGTTCTACTTTGGGTCAATTGATCAGTCAACTAACTGTGTAAGTAAGTGTGATGCTCATCACACACAGCAGCATACCGGGACTGGGACACAAGATGTCTGTAGGATGCCAAAGTGAGTGAGAACAGATGCTTGCCCACAACTATCTCGCTTTGGAATCTTACACACACAGGCCTGGACAAGCACTGTCTCCTTCCAATACGAACTGTCACAGAGCTGTGCAATGGCATCAGTGTGCCGAGTCGGGCAGTGCCTGTCCTTTTATAATCCCTGATGATGTCACACAACCAGCCAATCACAGTAATCCGGCAACCAAGATGGCTATGGCAATGCCCACATTCTTATTGGCTGTGCAACAGGTGCCAAAGAGAGGCATAGAGTCGAGTTTTATATTGTGCACCATCGAATGCTACCAAGTAACGAGCACATCTCCGTGCACGGTGATACTCAAATGATAGCCAATTATCACTAAGCATGTTTGCTTATCCCTAATAAGGAAGATAAAGCAAATCAATTTTAAGCAGTGTGTTTTATCAGGGTTTGCTTTGAGTGTCTGTTTTAGGCTAGTTTCACACTAGCGTTTGGCAGAGCTATGGAGGGCTGAATAGTTCCTCCGTTAAGCCCCGCCCACTGCTGCACCTCTTCCTTCAGCTCCGCCTACGTCAGCATGCATCCTGCGTACCCTATCTTTAACATTGGGTACGTAGGCCATGTGAATGTATGCGGATGCCTGCGCAAGCGTCGTTTTATGATATTCACTTAATATTGTATACTGTCTATTATAATTTGCCATTTATTTAGTGTTTTTTCTTTGCACTATGCACTTTATTCATCTAATACTATTTGATGTTAATATTGTACATTAGCCTATTATACATTTATCTTTTAGGCTGATGTATGATAGCTATTGCTGTTTATACATGCACTATGTAGGCCATGCACTATTTTATTATGTCCCTAGTAAGTGGACTTTTTTTATTAGCATGTTCACTTAGCACTCATTTTACCACTTGCCAGTGTTTAACCAATATCTTCCCCGTCCCTAAGTGCATTTCCGGTGTGTCGCGTGCGGTGCTGCCCGCTACATTGATGCTATGACGAGTGGGCATTGGAGGCAGGGCGCATGCGCCGTCACTATGATGGCCCATGACGCTCCTGTGCTCCACGGCCGCAGATCATGGCGTCTAGTGAATGTGGCGCATCGACTGCACACGCGCGAGATATACACCGGAAGCACACCCCTTGTGACCTGGATCTTTTCCCCTGACACAGCGTCACCAAATTTACAATTACCGCTTAAGATATTTAAGATGCATACCCCCTTCCCACAGCATTCGCCTCCTGACGAAGGGACGAAACACGCGTTGGGGCGCTTGTGGAGGACCGCATTAGCAGACAACACACACATGTAAGTGCTGGAGACATATTTCCTTTTCACATTAACAGCCATTAGTGCATATATCAGCAGCATTTTGCACTGCTTTTCATTGTAATGTTAATATGGATGGTGGTAGGATGAGTGAAACTCTTTTGTGCACTGATTTGCATATCTAGTAGGTCAGGCTTCTGGCATTGCTTCCTCCAACATTTTTGTAGTAGCCTTGGAACTGTGTTTTCTACATTATTTACAGTTTGTAATATTGATTTATTTTGAATAAAGTGTTGTATACATTTTACTGGCATGGTATACTGATTTTCTCTTCTGTGGTTTAAATATAAAAATAAGTCAAATATACAATATATAATGAATTTCAACAATCTATAAAGGAAGGAATTAACAGTTGCGCTGCAGCAATGTACTGAAATTTAATTTTTGCATATTTGGTTAATTTGGGGGGATCAATTTGCATGAAATAAATTGGGTGCAAATTTAATCTACCAGAAAGAAATAAAAGAAAAAATATCTAATATTCTCATCTTTCTTTGTCCCTCTGTAGGTAGGGTGAAAGAGCGATCCTACAGAAATGGGGGGTGACCCACTTCTTGCCGCCGACAGACACGAGACTGAGACAGGGGTTATATTCAACAGGTCCGTTTTTATCGGCCGCCTCTCTGACGACCACCGCCATGCATCTCAGGAATTTCACAGTCCTTTTTGTTCACAGACCTGGGTACCTTCACTTCTTATATTCTCCGTTGTGGCGTCCCCACTGTGACTGCCCTAGGCACATCCACCACAGCGCTTCACCATTCAAAGTACACTGTCCACTTGGTACCCCCAGACCGTCTCCGTCTGCGGCTACTGTCCTCTGGGCGACCCCCCGTGACCGTCTCAACTGTCAGTTTCTCTCGGAAGGCTTTTTACCATCTTCCTTTCTATGGCAGATCCTTCTATCTAGTGAGCTCCCCTTGCTGACTGGACCTTCCAGAACCTTCCCTCAGCCTTTATACTCCCAGTCCTGGTAGCTCCGCCCACTATCACCTGACAGTTACCTTGACCAATGGCAGTTACACTGTCACTCTCCTACACTCCCCACTGCCCTCTAATGGTCAAACTGCAACACCGCACCCCTTTCTCTTTATCTCAGCACCCCTGTACCTACACTGCGCTGTCCCTCTGCCTCTCACCACAGGCAGACCTGTCCGTCAGTTCAACCTCCCCACACCTCCCCTTACTACTCTTGTCTCTCCCTGGTCCTCTACAATTCATTCTTCATTTGTTCTTTTCTCCTTCTTATTGGACTTTTAGCACTGACTAGACCACATAAGGTCAAGAGGGGCGAGACTTCTATCATTATTTTTATGGTGTGCACATTTCTGATAGTTTGTGGCCAAGAATCTGGAAGTAGGAGGATGAAAAGGAGGATCAGGTAGTGATGGGACAGGTATGGGGAGGACAAAAGAGGGGTGAGCATAATAGCTTCCTTTTTTTAACCCTTCGAAACTCTCAGAATTTAGCAAGATCGTGACTGGTTAGAAGTCATTTTGCTGGTTTCACACAAATCAAATCCTCAAAAAATTAGATTGGCTAGAATTATGATTTTTTTTTATTACATTCATAGCAAAATGGATTTGAATAGATTCAATTCTCTCATCTCTAATTAACAGTTGTTAGCAAATGCAATATTTCATAGTTATAACAAAGAGAAGAAATGTAAAATTGTACAGAAGCACAGCATGTTTGAATATTTCATTGATCACAGTTTACTGGCTAAATTATGATTCATTGAGATAATGTGGACAAAACATGTGCTTCCATTTGAATAAGTAAAGTGTACTTACTGATAATTTATCTCTCTATATTTCTTGGCAGTGACTCTGAGGATGGTTTTGACACAGCTGACTATTTATCATTGATTTTCAAGAACAGACCTCCAAAAGATCATAAATAAATTAGTTACTTTGCCAAGAAAAGCAACTAAAATGTTGCATGCTCTTTCATAAATCATCATGCAGTATCGAGATTTATTGATATCCATAGAGAAGTGTGGCATATAGTAAAAGGAGGAATAGAAAGCAAGGGATATTAGAAGTGTTCTGCAAAAATATAAATTCCAATAAAACTGACAAGTTCCATTTTTTCCCACAGATGGCATCTTTCAATTCATAAAAATGTAAAAAAAATAAGATTTAGACTAGTTTAACTTAAGACAAGAGTTGATGCAAATTTTTTCACACATCACATTTCATTGGTCTCAATAATTGTCTGTGGCAGTGGCACAAGAGCGAAGAACCCCCTCTAACTTGCTTTCATCCGGGGGTCTTCTTTTTATTAAAAAAAGAGAAATTAATCCAGCTCACCGCACTGCCTTGCTGGTAGGATCCAGATCCTGCGCACGGATTTGACTAGGCAGTCAATCAATAATAGGAAAGAAAAAAGAAGTTCCAGCGCCAGGAATGGAAAATTAAAAATCCATTTTATTGTGCCATTGCATATTAAAATTCCAGCAGTTACAGCATATCTGTCGGATGACTACAGAACAACGCGTTTCTCAACATGATTAAGACCTGAAGCGTCGAAACGCGTTGTTCTGTAGTCATCCGACAGATATGCTGTACCTGCTGGAATTTTAATATGCAATGGCACAATAAAATGGATTTTTAATTTTCCATTCCTGGCGCTGGACTTCTTTTTTCTTTTCTTCTTTTTATTAACCATCCTAAAAAGACAACTTAATCTTTACACATGTGACGTCATGCCAGACAAGCTAATAAAAAAAATATCGTAAATGACAGCAGCTCTCTTCATCCCTTGCCCTAGACCCACTGTACTGTTGTGGTTAATGAAACAGGATGAAAGAATTTATTCACACTTAACTCTACTTACCACCAGATTTGGGAGTGAGTAGTGATGAGCGAGTATACTCGTTGCTTGGGTTTTCCCGAGCATGCTCGGGTGTCCTCAGAGTATTTTGGCGTGCTCGGAGATTTAGTTTTCGTCGTCTCATCTGCATGATTTGCTAATGCTAGACAGCTTGAATACATGTGTGGAATGCCTGTTTGTTAGGGAATTCCCACATGTATTCAGCCTGTCTAAAAGTCAAAAATCATGTAGATAAGATGATGAAAACTAAATCTCCGAGCACGCCAAAATACTCAGAGACCACCCGAGCATGCTCGGGAAAACCCAAGCAACGAGTATTCTCGCTCATCCCTATGGGTGAGCATTCAGAAAAATCTCAAACATGTGTGTCTCTAACACATAGATCTAACATGCTCCAAAACTTTCATTAATTAGTTTAATGTCATAAATGAATCCTTTTAAGTCTACATTTACATGGTATATGTCACTTCATACCACATGTGCACAAACCTACTTAATATTACTTTCAGGTATTACAGGTGCACCCATTGAAAACGTGTATAAAATCAGGCACACAGCTATACAAGTTCCATAGACAAACTTTTGTATTGAATTGGTTAGTAGAGATGAGAGTGTCATTCAAAATTGATTTGCCCATTTACCTGGAAAATTAATTCACTAAGAAGTTATTTAATGTAATTTTTATGCTCTGGAATCTAAATAGACCCCAGAACATAATAAAGATAGTAAGTAAAAAATAAAGAAATCCTTATATTCACCTTTACACATCAACCATTCGGTCCCTCCGCTATTCACTGCAACCCATTTGATCCTAGTTGCATCTTCTGATCTCCTGTCACTCGCACTGAAATCCTCCAGCATTTCTGTTCAAATATTTTGTATTAATTTTAAAATTTTCATGAGGGAGGGGGAATAGTGTACAGAATAAAAACAAGGGGATTAGGGTAGGGAGAACAAAGATCATTTTACTTATATAATAGCTGTCAGAAAAATCAGAACACATATTGTGCTATAAAGTTTGCAAAATTGTGATAGCTTAAAATAAACAACAGATCAATGCACTTATTATGCTCCTAATTCTTAAAAAAAAAAATGAAGTACCCAAGTAAGTTATAAAAAAATATGAAAGCCTGTCCTCTCCAGAACATACTGTGATGTCCCTTGGTTCAATCAAAAATTGTAAAGTGGAAATATTTCTTCATACCGTTTTATATATAATCTAGATTACTCAACGACAAATAAATCAAAATTGAAATTTGGTTCCTTACAAAAAAAACTAAAAGGATGGAAAAATTTATTTTTAGCCGTTTGATATAAAAAAAGAGTAACTAACAACAACAGTTAAATAGTTCCTTCAGCTGAAACGAAGATCCGATTTCAAAGTGGAAGAAGGTCCAGGAGAAGCCCTGGAAGACATTATTCCAATGCATTCAAGAAAGTCATTCCCCTCATCCAGGGCAGAGATAGGAACCAATCTCGATGTGTATTTCACCTGAAGAGTGGAGGATTGAGTCCAAGTGTAAGGAATCTCTGCGCGTCGGAGTTCACAAGTAGTTTGGGAGAATCCTTTCTTTTTCTGTAAAGTGTCCTTTGAAAGATCCTTGAGGAAAATCAGATGACTATATTTTGAAGACAGGAATCTTGGATCTTTGGAGATACCCAGCAACGTGTTTCTCAGCCAATTGAGGTAAAAAGATACTATAGTGTCTCTTGCTAAATCATGAGGGAGAGTGGATGGCCTGCGAATCCTAAAAACCCTTTCAATCAGAGACTTCTCATTGATGTCGGGGAACAAATGAGAGACCATTGACAATATGTAGCCTTTCAGTTGGGAACCTGAATTGACTCAGGAATCCCTCTGATCTTCACATTATTTTTTCTTCTAAAGTCTTCAAAGTTGGCCATATTAATTTTGAGAGAAGTAATGTCTTTTTGTAATTTATCCAGGGAATCTGAAAATGCAGGAAGGATCTGCGGCTGACTTGAGTCTAAAATCTTGTGATTTCTAAGAGAATCGGGTATTCTTTGGTCTTTTGTGGTATTACTGTAATCCATCATAGAATTTGGGTAGGAGTCGTCGGTTAAACACATCAGTGTATCTTTGAAGAGGTCTTTCACAAAAACTTCAGATGCTTTAGATTTATTTTGTATCTTAACCGGATTTCCCTGAAGGGTAGGCGTCCCCATAGAGGCATTCAGTGAGTCCAAAAGAGCTTCACACATACTGACCACAAAACCTTCAATAGGGTAGTTATCCGAGGTGGGTATCGAATGTAGTAATAATGTATTTATATCACTTTTAGTTCCCCCCTCTGAAGAAGAGCTTGATGATAGAGGTTCATCCAATGCCTGATCACTGAGAGAATCGCTCCCAAGTTCATCATATAAATCACCCTCCGCAATAATTCTCTTTGAACAAAAACTGTCAAAATCATTTGACAAGCCATTTTTATTTGAGTGTCCCATTCAATCTCCTTTGTTATCTTTATCATTAGAGGATGACACAAAAGATTCCAGACCACCATCATTATACAGATGATTAGCACCTTTCATCCATGATCCCTCTACATTGTTCTGGTGCACTTCCCCTTTAAATTTAGGGATAAGAGTAGAGGGAGTGGCTGGGAAAAAAGCATCCATTAGTAACCCCTGTATGAATATTATGTTCATATAACTCTTTACCCCCATTTTTCAGCCTGAGTCCGGTAGCATGTTCCCCAGCATCAAGAGGGGATTATAGGTCTGTGAGTGCAGGGATATGACTCTGCAAAACTGCAGATATAAGGATAACTCCCTGCTCATTGCTCCCTTTAAGCTTCAGTTGCTGTTCCTGAACTTGATCCCCTCCACTACAGACTGACCTGGGTATAAACTCTGGTGCCTCAGAACGCAGAACCTTTCCTGCAGCTCTCTGCGCTGTGGATGCAGAGGTCTCAGCAGGCAGACATGTCGCCGATATGACTAAATCACCACCAGATCTCCTCTTCTGTGTCTCATCATCCATTCCTGCCTTGGCCTCCTGACTCTTCCTCACAACACTGGTAATTGGCGCCGGGGCCATGACAGGAGCTGGCTTCACCTCCGCTACTGCTGCCAGGTCCCCGCCGGGTATCTCCAGCCGCGTCCGTCGTCTCTTAGTAACCGAACCCGCTGCAGCTCCTTCACACTTCTTCAGAGTTTCAGCCGCTGTTACAGGAGTCATGGTAGGTGCCGGTGTCACCTCCACAGATGGCTCGTGAATCACTGCTGCCGCTGTCTCAGGGTCCTCACCGCCTCTTCCCATCCTGCATCAGCTGTGTCCCGGCATCCTGACCTGGCACGCTCCTCCGCTGTGCTGTCCGCTCTGCATCACTGTGGTTTCTCCTCCCGGTTTGGTCCAACTCTGCAGGTGCCACGTTGTTGCTCCCCCGCTCCGTCTTCACAGTCTTCTCCGTGTGCAGCCGCAGGGCTGTCACAGAGTGACCGCGGCTTCTCTCCCCAAAGTTGTCAGCATGTGAGGAGGTCACGGCCTCCTCTTTCTGCTCACCATGCTCGCTCCTGTTTGTGGGAGCCACGACAGGCCTTCCCACCGCGCTCCTCCGCTGTACCGCTAGCTCTGCTTCTCTGCTGCTTCTCCTCCCAGCATGAACATTCAGTGGAGGTGGCTTCATGCTGCTCCTTGGTGCTGGCCTCATGCTCCTAGAGGTTGATGTCACTCCATTCCTCCTCTCTGTCCCGGGCCTTGGTGTATTCACCTTCTTCCTCCCTGCAGGCAGCGTGGATCAGCAACTTTTGTGGACCCCTTTCTCTGCTCCATGAAAGGCTTTTTTCTTGTGTAATCTGCAGCAATCTTCTTATTTTCCATTCCAGGCATATTCTTTTAGCTTTTAGTCCAAAAAAAGTCCACTTCAGTATACTTTTAGCCGCTTATTTAGGGGAAGTTGCATGAGCTCTTGAGAAGCAGTTTTGCTCCCTTCCACTGCAAACCATGCCTCCAATCCTCCAGCATTTCAAACTTAGCCAGGACTTCGGCATTTCATGAGGCCTGCAAAGGTTCTATGCAAGTACGTGGATATTAACATCACCATGATGTCACAACGTGCACATGTGCAGTACCCTCACAAGAAAGACAGAAATCCAGGCTCAGTGTGAGAAGCCTGGGGATTCCAGCAAGAGTGGCAGTGGATTTGAAAGGCTGGATAGTTGAACAATAAAGTAAGTATAAAGATTTTTTTTTATTTTCCTAACTTTTGATGGCCCTTTTACGGTTCAGCAAATTTTCAAATTTAGCTGAAGCTGCACAGAAATGAATAGCAAAATAAAAATCCTCATTTTGGCAAATGCAGATTTTTGTAAAATTCAAGTAGAATTCAATTCCACTCCAATTTATTTCCTCATCTCTAGTTAGTTCTGAAGAGCTCAATAACGTTAAATGTGGCACTGTCAGAGGATGTCATCTTTGCCACATGCGAATTTGGGAAATTTCTGATTTACTATTTTGTCTGGTCATGGGGTTTCAGCTGCAGGAGTCTAAAGTGGATAAACAGAACTTCTAATATACAACACAAAAAATTAGTTTACATTTTTTAAATAGATTTTCATATATTCACAGTTTAGGAAGTTAGGAAAACCATTTTCTTTTGTCTTTTACAGTATTATAGTGTTGAGAGACACCATCTCATCCAACATCATACCTGAGCATCATACCTCACAGAATTGGTTCAATTTTTTACATACAGATTCTAAAATGTGAAAATCTTCTCAGAAAAGTAAATGCTGGTATAGCCAATAAGGAAAGTCATAATTAATGCAGATGGGTTTTAGATGCAGATATATTGTGGCCATCCAGTTGGTGGGCAGGGGGACCTGACGTCAGTCTATAGTACTTCCATCTCGCTCTTGTCATGCCTGAAGATATAAAACCATATAATAGCTAAGAGATATACAGTCATATGTTAAAGTTTGGGCACCCCTATTAATGTTAACCTTTTTTCTATATAACAATTTTGGTTTTTGCAACAGCTATTTCAGTATCATATATCTAATAACTGATGGACTCAGTTATATTTCTGGATTCAAATAAGGTTTATTGTACTAACAGAAAATGTGCAATCTGCATTTAAACAAAATTTGACCGGTGCAAAAGTATGGGCACCGCAACATAAAAGTGACATTAATATTTCGTAGATCCTCCTTTTGCAAAAATAACAGCGTCTAGTCGCTTCCTGTAGCTATTAATGAGTTCCTGGATCCTGGATGAAGGTATTTGTGACCATTCCTGTTTACAAAACAATTCCAGTTCAGTTAAGCTTGATGGTCGCCGAGCATGGACAGCCCGCTTCAAATCAACCCACCGATGTTCAATGATATTCAGGTCTGGGGACTGGGATGGCCATTCCAGAACATTGTAATTGTTCCTCTGCATGAATGCCTGAGTAGATTTGGAGCGGTGTTTTGGATCATTGTCTTGCTGAAATATCCATCCCCTGCGTAACTTCAATTTCGTCACCGATTCTTGCAC
The DNA here is from genome assembly GCF_039654945.1 of Dendrobates tinctorius. Lineage (NCBI taxonomy): Eukaryota > Metazoa > Chordata > Amphibia > Anura > Dendrobatidae > Dendrobates > Dendrobates tinctorius. The sequence continues at coordinate 35,030,441 of NW_027361766.1, forward strand.
ATTATTGTCAAGAATCTGCTGATATTGAGTTGAATCCATGCGACCCTCAACTTTAACAAGATTCCCGGTGCCGGCATTGGCCACACAGCCCCAAAGCATGATGGAACCTCCACCAAATTTTACTGTGGGTAGCAAGTGTTTTTCTTGGAATGCTGTGTTTTTTAGCCTCCATGCATAACGCCTTTTTTTATGACCAAACAACTCAATCTTTGTTTCATCAGTCCACAGGACCTTCTTCCAAAATGTAACTGGCTTGTCCAAATGTGCTTTTGCATACCTCAGGTGACTCTGTTTGTGGTGTGCTTGCAGAAACGGCTTCTTTCGCATCACTCTCCCATACAGCTTCTCCTTGTGCAAAGTGCGCTGTATTGTTGACTGATGCACAGTGACACCATCTGCAGCAAGATGATGCTGCAGGTCTTTGGAGGTGGTCTGTGGATTGTCCATGACTGTTCTCACCATTCTTCTTCTCTGCCTTTCTGATATTTTTCTTGGCCTGCCACTTTCTGGGCTTAACAAGAACTGTACCTGTGTTCTTCCATTTCCTTACTATGTTCCTCACAGTGGAAACTGACAGGTTAAATCTCTGAGACAACTTTTTGTATCCTTCCCCTGAAAAGCTATGTTGAATAATCTTTGTTATCAGCTCATTTGAGAGTTGTTTTGAGGAGCCCATGATGCCACTCTTCATAGGAGAATCAAATAGGAGAACTACTTGCAAGTGGCCACCTTAAACACCTTTTCTCAAGATTTGATACACCTGGCTATGAAGTTCAAAGCTCAATGAGGTTACAAAACCAATTTAGTGCTTCAGGAAGTCAGTAAAAAGTAGTTAGGAGTCTTCAAATCAAGAAAATGATAAGGGTGCCCATACTTTTGCACCGGTCAAATTTTGTTTAAATGCAGATTGCACATTTTCTGTTAGTACAATAAACCTCATTTGAATCCAGAAATATAACTGAGTCCATCAGTTATTAGATATATGAAACTGAAATAGCTGTTGCAAAAAACAAAATTGTTATAAAGAAAAAAGGTTAACATTAATAGGGGTGCCCAAACTTTAACATATGACTGTACATACTATATAGAATATGGATTCTAAGCTACTAAGATTTGATACAAGGAAGAACAGGCGATTGGGAGAAATTAGGTCTTAAGTCAGCGAGGGAGGTTTATTTAAATAGTTGCAAAGCACCAGTCTTCAAATGTATTCCGGATTCATAAAAATGAATAATGTTTTCTATCTCATTTAAACCTTTGTTTAACCCTTTGCTGACAAGAGTTTCCCTTTTCCAAGAGCAACAATTTTTTATTTTTACATCGACATAGCTATATAATTGCTTGTTTTTTGAATGACGTATTGCAACTTTGAAAGACACTATTCATTTTGTCATGTGAAGTAGCATGTGAAGAATTGAAAAATGGGAAACAAAAATAATCTGAAGTGGAATTGCAAAAACATTTTCACAATTGTTTTTCATTGTATGGTATAAATTACCCAGCAATATAATTCCCCAACTCAGCACGATTATGTGGATAATAAACATGCATATATTATTTTATTTAAGTGGTGAAAAAAAAAAATTGTCAAAAAAAAAATGTTTGTGTCGCCATTTTTAGGGAACCTAAATATGTAAGGGTTTGTTTTGCACACATTTAGACAACATTTTTCATACCATTTACCAGTAGTGTCACCAGTGGCGTAGCTACTGTTTGTGGCGCCCGGGGCAGTCGAAAAATTTGCCACCCCTTTGGTCGTTGATAATCCGGAAGCATCTGAAGAGCCCACACTACATTCAAAGATCTAATTTTTAGTCTGCTGCTAACTCTGCTGTTATTATTTCTACATTTCTAGACTAGTCTCTACGGCCTGTGTGGCAGAACTGGATGCCGGCACATGCACACCGTGACTGCGCCACCGAGTATGGAGCTCTGTGCTGGCTCTGATGGCCCACAACCACGCTCAGGGTCAGCGCATGCACACCAGGGCGTGGACCACTGTGGATGTGCCAGCACTTAGCGCTTCCTCAATCAGTAGACCAGTGGCAGCCTGACAGGACACTCGGAAGGGGCACACCCCAGAGACACCTCACTGCCTCTGGGGTCACTGCTGCTGATGGGACATTTATAGGGACCCAGTCATTTACAAACCGTAGATTTATCCACGATCACCAGTGATCAACATTATCTGGGAGAGGTGCAGATATCAAGAGGAGGGAAGCACTGCATGGCGCAGCAGGTAAATGTGAGTGGAGGAACGGCCATCTCTAGGGTCAGCGGTATCGCGCGGTCATGTGACCCACCCGCGGTGACCACAGGGCACGGGAGCGCAGGGATTCGCACCTGTCAGGTAGAAGCTTCTCTCGCTCATCGCTTATTTTGTCTTCTTCCGGGAGACTTTGGACTATTTTTTTTTATTTACGGCCATGCCCACTCAGCTGCTCTGTCCGTGATTGGACTCTGTGTCCCGTCACTCCCTGAGAAGCCCCTCCCCAGCAGTAGGTGCCACCCTGCGACCCCGGGACACACCCAGGTTACCTGTACCGCAGTGTGAGTGAGCAGCATTAACCTCTCCCTTCCTGTGGATGGAGAGGTAGTCGTCACCCAGCGGCGTGTTTATGGCTCACAGGGCCGGGTTGTCGGGTGATGACACAGCAGTAACTGCCGCTTATGCTCACGTTGTACCTGACCTGTTATCAGGGGCTGGCTGGCAAATTTTAGCCTGGGGGGAAAGCACATAGCAGTGGCCCATGAGTAGCGGCCCATCCTTAAAGGGGTTGTCGGATTTTATAGGGAACCTTTCAGCAGTTTTGGCCGCTATAAGATGCGTCCACTGCCTTCCAGGGCTTATCTACACCATTCTATAATGCTGTACAGTAAATAAGCCCCCCTCCAACCTGCAAGATAAGAAAAATAAGTTTTATTATACTCACCCGGGGGGGGCGGTCCGGTCCGATGGGTGTCGCAGGTCCAGGTCCAGCGCCTCCCATCTTCTTGTGATGCTGTCCTCCTGCTTGCTTCCTCATCTCTTTCCTGCACAGGCGTACTTTTCTGCCTTGGTGAGGGTAGAGCAAAGTACTGCAGTGCACAGGGAAAGGTCAGAGAGGCCCAATGGCGGTGATGTTAATAGTATAGTTTAGTTGAATAGTGTGTGACGCCACTCGTGGTGTTTGGCAAGTAAGATGTTGAGCCAACGCTGCATGCAGATCCACTGGGACTGATGGTGTGGTGCAGCAAAGATGGTGTAGCTCCCCACAGGTGGAGCTGTAGTCCCAGGGCAGTGTGGGTGCAATAGATGAAGAGAGGAGCAGAATGTTATAGATGCTGGTACCCAGATGTAGCGGTGCTGAAGGTGTTAGCGACGAATGAAAGGAGGACACCAGGGCTTGTAGTTTCAAAGCTTTACTCACAGTTTGTGGTACCCACTGGTGCCCGCCTCCGTGCCATGTCCTCCGGGGTAGAGACTCAATCAACCTCCCGGGCAAGTCAGGGTTCTACTCTCCAACACTCCGCCAACATGTGCCTTTCCTGAACGACTCCTCTATTGCGCCTTTTAATGTGAAGAGCTCCAGTACCATAGTTCTCTGGAATTCCTCCTGTCAGATGTTCCTAGAACCTTACTTGTATGACAGACAGCTGTAGCCTCTATCGGGGACTCCTCTCAGAGTCCTGGCTCGCAAATCGGTTGCTGTTGTGTCCCAAGTCTTGGATGGGAGTAGTGCATTTACAGCCAACTACTCCACCGGTGTCTGCTTCAGAACCATAAGTGTCCATACAACCTCGGGGACCGGGCCCCGGCCTTACGCTGAGAACATATAGGCAGGGTTCCTCTTCCAACCCACAACTCCTCTCTGTTCTCCTACTCCTTCTTTCCACGCTGTTCCTTCTCTCTCTTATGGAAGCTTAGGTTACAGGTCTACGTCTTTCTCCTTCTGTTCTCTTTCCCGTGCCAGCTGGCTCAGCACTCTCCTTCTAAACTGAACTCAAACTGAACTCAAAACTAACTTCAGAACTGAACTCCTCTCGCCTGACCTCCCGTCAGACTGACCTACAATTCTTCTCTTTCCCCTTCTTTTATACTAACTCCACCCAACTCCCAGCACATCTCGTGTTACGAAGCAGGATTCCACGAAGGGTGCTCTGCTACCCCCAGCCTGAAGCTGCTAGGCGGACCTACTGAACTATCCTGTGTGTGGGATGCAGGTCTTGGAGTGTGGAAAGGAGCTTCCAACTTACCTAGTTGGTGGGGGCACTACACCTTAGGAGAAGGTGCAGTACCTCTGTGGCATCTGAGCCTCAGGGGCGCCACATCAACATAGTGTCCAGAGGCTGGGGGGCTACCAGGATATAGTCCAGTACACCAGGAGACCTGGAGGGGGCCGTAGGATGGCAACAACCCAGCAGCAGGACCGCTACCTCAGCCTTTCTGCAAGAAGGAACAGGAAGAGCACTGCCAGAGCCCTGCTAAATGACCTCCAGCAGGCAAGTGTGTATGTGTCTGCACAAACAGTTAGAAACCAACTCCATGAGGATGGTCTGAGGGCTCGACGTCCACAGATGGGGGTTGTGCTCACACCACAACACCATGCGGCCCTCCAAAGAAATGCCACCTCACACCATTACTGACCCACTGCCAAACCGGTCATGCTGAAGGATGTTGCAGGCAGCAGACTGCTCTCCACGGTGTCTCCAGACTCTGTCACATCTGTCACATGTGCTCAGTGTGAACCTGCTTTCATCTGTGAAGAGCACAGGGCGCCAGTGGCAAATTTGCCAATCCTGGTGATCTGTGGAAAATGCCAAGCATCCTGCATGGTCAGTAAATACATGGAAATAGAGAAAAAGAATAACTAAAAGGCTGTGTGCCCACATTGCCTCTTTTAAGCATATCCGCAGCGGCAAGGCCACCGCGGAAAAGCTTAAAAAAAGCTAGTTAAAACGCATCCCATGCAATCCCAATGGGATTCCGCAGTTGCTGTGTCAATGTTGCAGATTTTTCCACTGTGGAATTGCATTGCGGAAAAATCCGCAGCATGTCCATTAATTTGGCGGAATCGCGGCAATTCCACCGCCATAGGATTGCATTGAAATGCTCACTTTACGCATGTGGCTAAGCCCACCGTGCATGAAGTGAGCGCTTCATGTGCAGATGGTACCCATGGTCTGGAGGACAGGAGACTCTCCACCATGCTCTGAGTACCATATGCCTGTAAAAAGTAGAATTAGATTAATAAATAGTGATATAATCGCCCTCTGTCAGCCCCCGGAGTCCTCCCAGTCCTCAGCGGTACACGCGGCGGCTTTGTTCCCAGGTGTGCTTCGAGCCAAAATTATCTTTGTGATGTCGTGGTTGTGTGAACGCTACTTCATCAGAGGTCATTCTCGCAATGCTGCATCACTGGGAACGGAACTTGCCGGCAGCACCGCTGAGGACCGGGTGCGCCGCTGAGGACCGAGAGCGCTGCTGAGGAGATCGAAGGCATATATCCATATTTATTATTTTTTTAAAAATTTTTTTACATACTATCTTTTACTACTGATGCCGCACAGGCAGCCTCAATAGTAAAATTTGGTCAAACTTGTCAAGCGCTACGCTTGACAAGTGTGACCAACCTGTCAATCACTTTTCCAAGCGATGCTACGATACTTGGAAAAGCACTAGCATTCTGCAAGCTAAATACGCTTGTAGGGGGGGGGGGGGGGTGAGTTGCAGAATGCTGTGGACAATTCCGAAGCATTTTTGCAATGTGGGCACATAGCCAAAAATACAGAAAAAAAAACGACAAGGAAAAGAAAAGAAAAAAAAACGGGAATATGTCCTGGAGGTGGGAGCAAATAAGATATGGACTACAATGAACATGGAATGGCAGTAAAGGTGAGGAGAAGAGTAATTGATAAGGCACATAAGGATTAAAGTAGGTGAGAAAGTTAAGGAAGGGGACTAGGTATAGAAAGTGAGGGGGAAAAAAAGAAAACAGGGGGTGATAAAATAATAATTCTATAACAGAAGGGGTAAATAAAGGTTAAGGAAGAAAAAAAAGAGAACAAAAAAGCCAGCAATAAAATGGAGAGCGCAGGCAAAAATATGTAATGCAGCAAACAATTATGATGGAAGTTGAAGGCAAACAGGAGGGAACTAGGAGTGAGGAGAGATGAGGACTGCAATGCAATGAATAGAAATACTCTGAAAAAAGTGTCTACATGACAGATAACTGATAACGAGAAGGGGAAGGAGGCATCACAAGCACTCACCAGGCAGGGGAGACAGACGGCCATCTGCTGCTGCAGGAGGTGTCAGCAAGCCTGGTTTGAATAAGCCGTTGCTGCAGGAGTTGACGTCATGCTGTGATTCATTAGATGTGTGGCAGAGAGCGTTCATAGTGCAGGATGGAAGTGGGACAGGGGAGAAGGCGGAAGTGAGGCACTTAACACACACTGAGAAAAATGCCCAATGCTCAGTCCACTGAGGCCAGCGGCCCTGTGCAGCTGCTTAGGCACCGGCCCGGAGGGCATATGCCCTCCTGCCACCTGGTCCAGCCCGCCCCTGCCTGTCATGGATGTCAATACAGCTGCTGCACTGTGCCTCCGTGGCGCGCTTCTCCTACAGAGGAGAGGAATTGCTGCTGCTGCCGTGCCTCCCCCACACACGTGCCGCCAGGGGCAGACCGCCCCCCCCACGCTGCACCACTGTGTGTCACCCGCAGACAATAGTTGTGGACCCAATCATTCAGCCCACCAAGTCAGATGCTCAGATGACAATTGCTTGAGCATGCTGTTGGTGGTCAGACTGGTAGTAATGTGGCCCCTGCTGAGCTTGGTTTGGCTTAGGTTGCAAATGAACATTCTCTTGTCTTCCTCACTTTCTGTAAAAAAGTGCCAGACTGGGGAATACCTAACCCTTGGCCTTTGATATGACCACATATGGGTGCTATGGGGAACTGTTGACCAGCTTCACCCTCTGTTAGCCCCACTGACTCTTCCTGCCATGGAAGTTCTGAGGATCCCTCCCCTTTGCGCTGGTTTGCTTGCTCTGCATGTCACCTTGCCAGGATGGGTCAGTAACGTCATCATTCACCACCTCATTTTCCAATTCCTCACTCTAGTCCTCTTCCTGACTTGTATTAACCTGACTTGTTGGCAACTGTATCTCATCATCATGCACCTCTTGAGACAGTAATTGCCATTCACCACCATCAGCTTCTTCTGATCATGGCTGCTCAAATATTTGGGCATCACCACACACAATCTCCTCATGTACCTCTTGAAACTTGCATAGTGACAGGCCAGAAGATGCCACAAATGGAAAGGCGAGGAGCTCATTGGAGTTTCCAAGTGTAACGGGGTCTTCCAAGCTGGGGTACCTCTTTCAGTACCACCCCGTGTTTTCGGAGGTCCGCTCTGCGTTGGCTGGAGTCTGAATGAAGGATGCTGGCTGGAATTCCTCTGAGTGCATGGGCGCATATAAAAGATCACTGCTTCTCCATGTATTTCCGGTCTGACAACCCTTTACTCACAGGACACAGAATATATCACACAGATACAGAGGGCCGGCCAATAGACAGGCGTCAGGCCAGACATGCATTACAAAAGCCGCAGGTGGCCGGAGCCTGTGGATGTTTACTGTGGGAATTACAAAGGTGGGGGGAGGGCGGACACTGCTGATACATTAGGGACATGCATCTCACATGGAACCTATTATATATACATATAACTGCACAACATATTCTGGGTGCTGAGTGGTTCTGTAACACGGCTCCCCCTTTTCAGCGACGCGATCGGCATACACAGTCTGATCCTCAACGGATCGGTTTGGGGATGACCGAAGTTTATGGGGTTGGTACAAGTTCCGTTTGCTGACTTAGTCCATTGGCGTTACCGTTTTGTTGCCGGGTCTGTGGTGGATGGTGAAGTCCAGAGGTTGTAGGGCTAAACTCCACCGCAGCAATCTGGCGTTGTCTCCGGAGACCCGATTAAGCCAGACTAGGGGATTATGGTCCGTGAGGAGGGAAAACTGTCATCCATACAAATACGGTTGCAACTTTTTGAGTGCCCATACTACCGCCAGGCACTCCTTCTCGATGGCCACATAGCTTACTTCACGGGGCAGTAGTTTCTGACTCAGGTAAGCTACCGGGTGTTCTTGGCCATCTGGCCCGACTTGGCTCAGTACTGCCCCCAATCCAAACATAGAAGCGTCTGTGTGAACCAGGAAACGTTTAGTTGGATCGGGTGCAGCCAATACAGGGGTATTGGTGAGGGTGTCCTTTAGTTGGCGGAAGGCTTCCTCACACTCTGAGGTCCAAGTTACCTGGCGGGGTTGGTTCTTACGGGTCAAATCAGTGAGGGGCTTGGCTACGCTGCTGTAATTGGGAACGAATTTCCTGTAATACCCAGTTGTCCCTAGAAACGCCATGACCTGGGTTTTAGTGCGTGGGATGGGCCACTTGGCTATGGCCTCAATCTTGGCTGGTTCTGGTCGCTGTTTCCCACTTCCCACACAATGCCCTAAATACTGAACCTCTGCTTTGCCCACGTGACACTTGTTTGGGTTCAGGGTGATTCCGGCCTGGTGGATCCTGTCCAATACTGTCTCTAGGTGATTTAGATGCTCTTCCCATGTCGCACTGTAGATGGCGATGTCGTCCAGGTAGGCACAAGCATAGTCCTGGAGAACATCCAGAAGCCGGTCAGCCAGCCTCTGGAAGGTCGCCGGGGCATTCTTCATCCTGAATGGCATAACTCGAAACTGGAATAAGCCAAACGGGGTGACAAATGCCGACTTGGGAATAGCGTCAGGACTAAGGGGAATCTGCCAGTAGCCTTTGCATAGATCGATGGTGGTCAAATACTTTGCCCCCGCCAGCCGGTCTAACAACTCATCCACACGCAGCATGGGATATGCATCCGTCACTGTTTTCTCATTGAGCTTACGATAGTCTACACAAAACCGTGTAGTCCCATCCTTCTTGGGCACTAACACTACGGGGGATGCCCAGGGACTATCTGACTCTTCAATGACCCATAAACGCAACATCTCTTGTATCCCTTGTCGCATCCCCTCTCGTACAGACTCAGGGACGCGGAAGGGGTTTTGTCGCAGGGGGGGTCTGATCCTGGGTCTCAACCTTGTGTTGTGCCAGGCGAGTGTACCCCGGTCTCTCTGAAAACATCCTCTGTCGCAGCCTCAACAACGCCTCCGCCTGCTGTCTCTCCCGGGGGCCTAGGTCTTCACCCAAGTGTACCTGGTCCCATGTTTTAGACTGAGTCCTTTCCCCTAAGACATCCGGCAAGGGAAGTCCGGCTAAATCCTCTGCCTCAGGTGCACAGATGGCCACTACCTCTTCAGGGCGCTCCCGGTAGGGCTTTAGCATATTCACGTGGAACATGCAGATAACCCTGGGGTCGTCACAATCGGCAACATTATAGGTTGTGTCGGCTATTTTCCCCACTACCTGGTAGGGCCCCTGCCATGCAGCTTGGAACTTGTTCTGCTTAGTGGGCTCTAACACCAGGACCTTCTGTCCTATTTCCAAGGTGCGCTCTCTGGCCCTCCGATCGTACCATACGCGCTGGCGCCGCTGGGTCGCCTGCAGGTTCTCACGTACAACCTGGGTCAGCTCCTGTAGGCAGTCCCGGAATTCCAGCACATAGGGTACAATAGGTACCCCTTCTATGAGGCCCTCCCCTTCCCAGTGTTCCAACACTAAGTCTAGGGGTCCCCTTACCCGTCTCCCGTATACCAGCTCGAACGGGGAGAACCCCATGGATTCTTGGGGCACCTCCCGATAGGCAAACAGGAGGTGTGGCAAGAATTTCTCCCAGTCCCTGTAGGTCCTGGTAAAAGTCCCAATGAGCTGTTTTAATGTCCCGTTAAAGCGCTCACACAACCCATTGGTTTGCGGGTGGTATGGGGCGCTTCTAACGGACTTTACGCCGCACAGCTTCCACAGTTGGTTGGTCACCTCTGCTGTAAACTGGGTACCCTGGTCTGAGATAATCTCCCGGGGAAATCCAACCCATGAGAAAACCTGGAGCAGGGCGGCCGCCACCGTCTCTGCCAGTATATTAGGTAACGCAACTGCCTCTGGATACCGTGTGGCATAATCTATCACTGTCAATATATACTTTTTCCTGGACGGACTGGGTTTGGCTAACGGCCCTATCAGATCGACCGCTACTCGGCTAAATGGTTCTTCCACAATGGGGAGGGGGCGTAATTTGGCCTTGCATCGATCCCCCCTCTTGCCAATGCGCTGACAACTGTCACAGGTCTGGCAGTACTGACGAACATCATAGGTTACCCCTGGCCAAAAGAAGTTTTGTGTCTGACGATGCCTGGTGAGACTGACGCCGAAGTGCCCGGCCAAGGGTATATCATGAGAGATTCACAGTAACTCCTGCCTATACTTCTTGGGAACTACCAGCTGTCATTTTATAGTGGGGCTCGTCCCTGTGTGGTGCTGCTCTGTGATCCGGTAGAGGAGTCCCTGCTTCCATACAAACTGTTCCCCTTCCAGCACCCCTCTCCCCTCCTGTGCCTTCCCACGATATCCCTCTAATGAAGGATCCTCAAGTAACTCCCTCTTAAATTCATCTGGGGTGGCCCAAGAAATGTGTCTGGCTATGGGAATACGTGCAGGGCTGGGATGTCTTACCTGGGCCTCCTCTGAGTGTGATTCCGCCTCCGCAGCTCGAGCTTGTCTCAGGGTGGTCACAGGATATGTCTCAGCCAGAGGGGCCACCGAGAATGCAGACAACATGGGCCCCAAGTCATTTCCCAGCAAGACATCTGCAGGCAAATCCTCCATCAAGCTGACCTCAACAAGGCTAACCCCGACTCCCCAGTTCAGGTGAATCCTGGCAGTGGGCAGTCGATGTATGGCTCCCCCTGCTACACGGACGGCCACTGTCCGGTCCGTCGTCTCTTGGTCCCGGACGAGATGAGGCTTCACAAGGGTCAAAGTTGCCCCGGAATCTCTTAGTCCCTGCATACGTTTCCCATTAACCCACACGACCTATCGATGCTGTTGTCGATTATTATCTGCCCGGGCTGCCTGCACGGGGTCTACTTCATGCAGCACTTCCTCCATCTCTTCCACCCCTTCGATAATCCTAGCCCCCAATGCCGGGTCAGCTTCGCCTTGGTAGCAGTGTACAGCAGCCCGGCTGAATGTAGCTGTTCCCGCCTTTGGCCACTGAGTATGCTGAGTCCGGTTGGGACATTGTCTTTGCAGGTGGCCCAGCTGATGGCAGGTGTGGCATCGCGCCCTAGGGGGACTGTGGTAGGCCGGGTTTCTAGCTGGTCCCCCTACAATCTTCGGTGGTTTGGGGCCCTCCAGGTCCATGGGCAGGCCCCTAGTGACCACCTTTGATCCGGACAACTGCGGCCTCCTGGCATCATGATGTTCATCGGCCAGACGAGCGGCTTCCTCAAGAGTCGTTGGCCGCCTGTCCCGAAGCCATTCCTGTGTTGCGGGGTTTAGTCCACTAAAGAATCGTTCTAACAGGAAGAGCTGGAGGACGTCCTCCTTAGTGGTTGCTTGGCTCCCTTGTACCCACTGTAGCAGTGACCGCCGTAATTTACAGGTCCATTCAGCGTGGGTATCAGTTACGCGTTTTATAAGTCCGCTGAACTTTTGGCGGTAGGCCTCTGGTGTCAACGCATACCGGGCCAAGATCACTTCTTTGATCCGCTCATAGTCCATACACTCCTCATCAGGTACCGGGCGATAGGCATCCGCTGCCCGGCCTGTCAGCTTGCTGGCCAGAATCTGAACCCATTCCTCCGGCTTTACTTGATGAAGGGCACACTGCCGCTCAAAGTCCTGCAGAAAGCCATCAATGTCTTCCTCTGCCTCCCCCAACTGTCGGAAGGCATTGTACTGGATCTTTTTGTGGCTTACTGTTGAAGGTACCTGGTCGAAGGCCAGAGCTCCCCCTGCTCGCTGGCTCTCCTCTCTCCGCTCTGCCATCTCTATCTTGGCCAGCTCCACTTTGGTCCACTCTGCCATCTCCATCTTGGCTAGCTCTATCCTGGTCCGTTCGGCCATCTTTTCCTTCAGATCAGTACGCACATCCGCCATCACCTCTCGTATGATCTCTACTGTAGGGTTTAGGCCATAGAACGCCAGTCTGCTATTTATCTCCCTCTGGAATTCGGTCTCCTCCACATTCACATTGGGGGCGCTGCACTGTCATGTTCCATGATGGCTGCTATCAAATCCGCTTTTGTTTTGTTGCTGGCGATCAACCCTCGGGCTTCCACCAGATCTTTTAATGTAGTCCTCTTTAACTTCTGGTAGTTATTTTCCATTCATTCCTTTCCTCCTGTAGAAGGGGTATCAAATCCCGCTGGCTGCCACCAGTGTAACGGGGTCTTCCAAGCTGGGGTACCTCTTTCAGTACCACCCCGTGTTTTCGGAGGTCCGCTCTGTGTTGGCTGGAGTCTGAATGAAGGATGCTGGCTGGGCGCATGGGCGCATATTAAAGATCACTGCTTCTCCATGTATTTCCAGTCTGACAACCCTTTACACACAGGACACAGAATATATCACACAGATACAGAGGGCCGGCCAATAGACAGGCGTCAGGCCTGACATGCATTACAAAAGCCGCAGGTGGCCGGAGCCTGCGGATGTTTACTGTGGGAATTACAAAGGTGGGGGGAGGGTGGACACTGCTGATACATTAGGGACATGCATCTCACATGGAACCTATTACATATACATATAACTGCACAACATATTATGGGTGCTGAGTGGTTCTGTAACACCAAGAATGGGGTTAATTGTCTCCTGAGACTCACCATGGTTTGAAGAAAGGAGAATTGGAGTGTTTATGTGGTCCAGTCTCTGGGCTAGTGAGACTGGAACATGTGGACTATAGGACAGGATGACGCTGGGAAACAGACTGTGAGCATTATCAGCCATTCAACCCACAAACCTGTTTGCACTGTTCTGACTGTTACAGTGGTGCACCATAGCCCCCTTTAAAGTGAGACAAGAAGCTAGGTCCTATGGATGAACATGATTGTTGTGCTCCCACAGCAGGCACAGTTTCACCTGGACCACGGCCACAGGCTCTGTTTGCACCATCAGTAGCACGTCCACTTCCTTGTTCCTTACCGCACGGTTTGTGCATTTTAAATTATCTATACAGGTAAGAGTTGTATTTCTAGAGAATGGAATGTATTTGAATAGTCACTTAAAGCATTTTTTATTGTACATGGTACCATCAAAGTCTGTAATGCGATCAATAGTGCTAAAATGTCTCTAATACGCTAATATGTACTGCTCCAGCTGACCCTAAAATATTATTAATAAAATATTATTAAATATTATGTTATTACAAAATAGAATACAGCTCTGGCAAAAATTAAGAGACCACCACATCAAAACTCTGTCATGGGCAGCCCATTCTCCAGACCTGAACCCCATTGAAAACCTCTGGAATGTAATCAAGAGGATGAAGGATGGTCACAAGCCATCAAACAAAGAAGAACTGCTTACATTTTTGCGTCAGAAGCAGTGTGAAAGGCTGGTGGCAACCATGCCAAGACGCATGAAAGCTGTTTTTAAAAATACTGGTTATTCCACAAAATATTGATTTCTGAACTCATCCTGAGTTAAAACATTAGTATTGTTGTTTCTAAATGATTATGAACTTGTTTTATTTGCATTATTTGAGATCTGAAAACACTGTTTTTTTAATTTCTCCCTTTCAGAAAAAAAAAATTGCTTGGAAATTCGGAGACATGTTGTCAGACGTTTGTAGACTAAATGAACAATTGACATTTTACTCAAAAATATACCTATAAAGAGAAAAATCAGACAAACTCTTTTATGTCATTATGGGAAAGGGATAATCATAAATATTGGAACAGTTTGTAGATAAGCAGTGTGAAGGTTTTATTGCCCTCTGATTGTGGTCTAGTTTTGTGTTGTGTAATGACCCCAGAAGGTCTGAAGAGCAAGAGAATTTGCTCTTCAGACCTTCTGGGGTCATTACACAACACAAAACTAGACCACAATCAGAGGGCAATAAAAGCTTCACACTGCTTATCTATGAACTGTTCCAATATTTATGCTTATCCTTCTCCCATAATGACAATTCTGCTTCACATCACTTGTCTTATCTATTGCCGTTATTTCTGTGCTGTTTTGTGTATAAATATGTGATTCTTCAGATGTTGTATTATTCTAGCCTGATGAAGAGACCTGAGTAGTCTCCAAAGCTTGCAATGTGTTACCATCTTTTCAGTTAGCCATTAAAAGGTATCAACCACTGAGGACTCTCAATTCTAAATATTTTTCTATCTACTGACTAACACGGTACAAAGATATATATCTTTCCTGTAATATTTTTGACATTTACTGAAACCTAAAAAACACAATTTCCCTGCCTTAATTTTTTAGGTTTTAGAGTTTAACAATATTTTTTTTAAATTATAATGAATTAAGTTCAGGATTGAGAGTCCTCAGTAGTTGATACCTTTTAATGGCTAACTGAAAAGATGGTAATACATTGCAAGCTTTCGAGACTACTCAGGTCTCTTCATCAGGCTAGACTAATACAAAATCTGAAGTCACATATTTATGCACAATACAGCCTAGAAAAAATGCAATAGATGAGACAAGTGACGTGAAGCAGAACTATCAATATGGGAGAGGGAGAAACATAAATATAAACATTGGACCAGTTCATAGTGCATAAATATGTGACTTCAGATTTTGTATTAGTCTAGCCTGATGAAGAGACCTGAGTAGTCTCGAAAGCTTGCAATGTATTACCATCTTTTCAGTTAGCCATTAAAAGGTATCAACTACTGAGGACTCTCAATCCTGAATATTTTTCTATCCACTGGCTAACACGGTACAAAGATATACATCTTTCCTGTAATGAATTAAGTTATCACTTGTCAAAGCAAAAATGGAAGATAATCACATTGATCACTCTACTCACTTGGATACAATTGATGTGGTGGTACGCATGACTAATATTTTCCTCATAGGTGTCTCAAAAATGTGAGGAAAATAGGACAATTGTTCCGAATACTTGTCATTTGACTGATTATGATGTGATTATGTTGTTTTCATGGTTATGGTCAGGCAGTGTCGGACTCGGGTGCCAAAAGCCCACCAGTAACCAACTCCAGAGCCCCACTTTTCAACTACATGCAAATGTGACATTATTCTTAATCACACATTTATATAACAATGAACTGGGTAGATTGTTAAATGAATAAGATGCTGACTCTGTCTGTACATAGTAATTCAAATATTTAGTGCCAAGTAATGTTCACGTAAAAGGGTGGAAGGCCATTCTTGCACAGGGGCCCACTGGAGGATTCGGTTCTCCTGTGGGCCACTCCAAGTCTGCAGTCAAGGAAAAGACGTCTATAGTATATATTGCTTATGTGAGATCTCGGGACAAGATTTTGTTCCTGAGATCTCAATCTGCATATGCGCTGTTCCAGCAGCCATTTTCCCAGAAGCCACCTATCACCACAATGGAAGTGCAGGGGCTCCAGGCTTTCAGAAAATGTCGGCCGAACACCGCACTACTGTACACCGCCGAATACTGCCGCACCAGCCAGGGAAGGGAGTGTAATCATCGACCTGCAGCATCAGACCGCTGCAGAATTGCCCGACTCCTGCTGCCGTCACACTACTTGTAAGTATATTCTGACTATAAGATGCACCCCCAAATTCCTAAAACAGTTTTGGGGAAAAAAGTGTGTCTGTCTTATACTTCGAAAAATATGGTAACTTTCATAGAAATTTTATACCAGTTTTGAGGATACAAATTTGCACTCCCAGAGATTATTATGTCTTGGGATAGTATGACATAACAGGAAGACACAAGATACAGTGACATGTGAGGCTTAGGCCTCTTTCACACATCAGGTTTTCGCCGTCAGGCGCGATCCGTCGCTTTTGACAGAAACCGGATCCGGCGAAATGCAATGCCGGATCCGGTTTCCCCCCCATTGACTTGCATTTGCGCCGGATCGCGCCGGATGGCCATGCGTTTCATCCGGTTTTCGCCAGATCCGGCAATGTGTCGCAATGTGTCGCGATCCGGCGTCTGGAAAAAACGTCTACTGTAACGTTTTTTGTCTCCGGCGAAAAAGCCGGACACGCCGGATCCGGCGCGTCCGGCTTTTTCACACAATGAAAGCCTATGAGCGCCGCAATGCGCCGGATCCGGCGAAAGCCGGATCCGGTGGCCGGATCCGGTTTTTTTGGTCTGAGCATGCTCAGTAGCTCTGCCCACAGGAGATATATAAAAGGAAGACAATGGGACCCTCAGCCACACCCAACATGCCACCCAAGACAGCAACCAGGCGCAGGAGAAGGCAGCAGACATCTGCAGCAGCAGCACCATCAGCAACACCCCAAATGGAGCAGCATGCTGAACGGGAGGGGAGTCCAGAAGCAGATGAGAGACGGTAATTATCAAATCCCCCATTCCTCCAAACTAGGGCCATGGAATATCAAGATATTCATTGGCCCTTTGTTTCTCTTTATTCAACAGCCGCCAAAGAGATGCAGCAGCAGCACCATCAGCACCACCCCAAATGGAGCAGCATGCTGAACGGGAGGGGAGTCCAGAAGCAGATGAGAGACGGTAATTATCAAATCCCCCATTCCTCCAAACTAGGGCCATGGAATATCAAGATATTCATTGGCCCTTTGTTTCTCTTTATTCAACAGCCGCCAAAGAGATGCAGCAGCAGCACCATCAGCACCACCCCAAATGGAGCAGCATGCTGAACGGGAGGGGAGTCCAGAAGCAGATGAGAGACGGTAATTATCAAATCCCCCATTCCTCCAAACTAGGGCCATGGAATATCAAGATATTCATTGGCCCTTTGTTTCTCTTTATTCAACAGCCGCCAAAGAGATGCAGCAGCAGCAGAAATAGCATCACTGGCAGCAGCAATACCCACAGCCATGGAGTCTGGCCATCAACAGGACAGCACATCTTCTTCTGGGAGCCCTCCCTCGCATCGTCAGCGTTTGACGGTAAGTTTTTATTTCCAAAATCCATCATCTCTGTAATATATGTCTATTCATTGCCTTTTATTTCAAAACAGGAATCACAAGATGAAGAGGAGCTCCCAGAAGAAGAAGGAAGGGGTGGACAGACGCTTGGAGTGGGCTCACAATTCGTAAGTTTTTTGCATCAAACGCAGAAACACAACATCACACTACACACAACACATAGAAAACAATGTTCTGCAGACCACACACAGCAAACAAATGCCTACATCCAAACTCATAACATTTTTTGTTTTCTTCTCTAGTCTTCCCAATCTGGTGCTCGGCCAAGAGGTCCTCGCAGTGCCTCCCAGGGTCGTCGGCGACAGCAACGCGGCGGTCACCAGCGTGTAAGTATAAATATTTTTGCTTTGTTTTTTTGCACTTTTTATTTCATTTCTTTTGTGGAGGCTAATTATGTTATTTTTGTCTTCTTCTTTCACAGCCTTCACAGCGTGCTCCCGACTCTGACGGTGAGGATGGAGGGATTGATGTGGACCGCCTCATCGATCTCGTCAGAGAAAGGGAGCCGCTCTGGAATATGGCTGATCGCCGCCACGCTGACCTGATCATTACCCGACGACTCTGGGAGGAAATCTGTTCTCTCCTTGTGGGCCGCTGGGAGGACCTCGAAGCTCGGGACCAGATTAAAGAGCGTAAGTATATACAGTAACGGTTGCTTGATGTAAACCAGTGTTTCCCGAACTCCAGTCCTCGTGGTCCCCACGGATCATGTGTTCAGGATTTCTATTTACTATTGAAATCCTGAAAACATGACCCCTGGGGACCATGAGGACTGGAGTTTGTGAAACAC
This sequence comes from Dendrobates tinctorius, assembly GCF_039654945.1. Lineage (NCBI taxonomy): Eukaryota > Metazoa > Chordata > Amphibia > Anura > Dendrobatidae > Dendrobates > Dendrobates tinctorius. The sequence continues at coordinate 35,048,297 of NW_027361766.1, forward strand.
TGATGTTGTATACTAACCACTCCTTTCTCGTTTCAGGGAACAGAATTGTGAATCGGTGGCGGTCTGTGAGGGATCGTTTCAAGAAGGAGTTCAATAAAGAGATGCGGGCCCCGAGTGGATCTGGAGGACGCAGGAGCAAGTACAAGTACGCACAAGCCCTGTCGTTCCTCCGGGAAACAATGCTCACCAGAAGGTAAATATTACACACCACATGTGAAAAAGATGTAACTTTTTTTTTTCAGCCAGGGCCATACCATGTCAGTATTTTAATTGTTTTTTTTTCTCTTTATTCCACAGCACGGTGAGCAGCACTCGGGAGCCTGCACGATTGGACCCTTCTGAGGCGATCCCTGAGGAGACCGGCACCGAGGGACACTTCGACCGCCCCGGTACATCTGCACCTTCCCTGCCTTCCCACACATTCGACCCATCTGTCCCATCCACCAGCACAGGAGCATCGTGGCCGCCTACATTACATGAAGCTGCTGGTGAGGAGATCGCTTTCCCTTTACCCCACCCTTCTGCCCCTGCCGCCTCTAGTACACCTGCGGGTACTGGGCGGCAGCGGCAGAGGGGTCAGGAAAAGAGTTATGCGCAAGAGTTATTGCATCTGAATGCATCTTTCCAGAACTGTCTCAAAGTCTTGTCAGAGCAAATCTCCGCAGGCTTTCAGCAGATCAACTCCAGCATTCTGGAGGTGAAGACATTTCTGCAAACCATGCATTCAGAAGCAAGATCTTCGCCAAACCACACCATTTTCAGGTCTGTTGTGGAGTGCATGGAAACGCTCTCTCCTGCCCAGCAGATGCATGTAATGCATTCGTGCCACGGTGCTCTACAGCAGGTTACCTCCCAACCTCCACCTCCCACCACTGTAGTTCCTCCACCTGCACCCCCTCCAGCCACTTTCCATCCTCCCCCTCCTATTACATCTGCACCCCCTCCAGCCACTTTTCATCCTCCCCCTCCTACTACATACCAGCAACCTGCCCAGTACCAGCAACCTCACCAGTACCAGCAACCTCCCCAGTACCAGTCATCTCCCCACTTCCAGCAACCTGCCCCGTACCAAACTCCTTCCCCGTACCAAACTCCTTCCCCGTACCAAACTCCTTCCCCGTACCAAACTCCTTCCCCATACAACTTTCCATCAACATCATCTGCTCCTACAGTCCCTGCCCAACCCTCCACTCCACCACACCCACCACCTCTTCTGCTTCCCACATGTCCACCCATTCTGTAGTTTTTTCCACACCTTCACCTCTAACTGTTCCTTCCCCACCACGATCCCAGTCCTCTCTCCACACACCCAGTGTCGAAGTGTCCCGCAGCCCCTCCAGCAGTATTTCCACCCCACAATACACAGAATTGTAATGTGTGTTTTTTAATAAAAATGCCCATTGGGTTTAAAACCTTTATTAAAAAAGTTTTTTGCACTTTAAAAAATTTAAAAAAAAAATAAAAATTTTTAAATAAAAGTTAAATTATCGTTTCACAATGGTTGTCTGTCTTTTCTTTCTGCGGCGAACTATGTTTAAAAAAAAGGTTAAATACAGGGTATTTCAAAGGTAAAAAGGTATTCAAAACCAGGTATATAACTGTGGGTAAATTTTAGCTTTTTGCCACAGTTGTGTTCCTGGTTGTGTTTGAAGCAAAGTATTTCACCTAAAAAGTTGTGTTTATTGTTGGTGATTTCCTAACAATGTACACAACTTTTGTTAAAAGGTGAAATACTTTGCATAAAACACAACCAGGTACACACCTGTGGCCTAAAGCTAAAAATAGTAAGACCATGACAAGATAGCCAACTTTGGTTGGCAAAGGTATATACTGTTGGTCCAGAAGGTACACAAGTTTGGTTAGGGCACAAATCTTTCACACTCTGTCATCCTGCCAGTGTACTCTGCCTTGAGGGGCCACAAGGGTCAATTTTAAAAACCGGATCCGGCGTAATCCGTCGAAAAAACGGATAGAAAAACGGATGAACCGGATGAGACGGATCCGGTTTTGTCTGTCAAGAACAAGACGGATCCGGCAGAAAACCGGATCCGGCACATCAGGTTTTACAAAACATTTGCCGGATCCGGCATTCCGGCACGACGCCGGATCGCGCCTGACGCCGAAAACCTGATGTGTGAAAGTAGCCTTAGTCGCTTGCAGTGATGCTGAAGGCCGAAGAGGACAAGTGAATGAGACTAAAAACCTGCTGTGATTGATAACTGGACCAGAACTGTGACTACTGGGCAGGGAGCTGCACTGAGAAAGGGTTAGGCAGAAGTGAGTACACTATTTTTCTTTTTTAAATACCATATATACTCAAGTATAAGCTGACCAGAGTATAAGCTGAGGCACCTAATTTTGGCGCGGAAAACTGGGTAAGCTTATTGACTCAAGTACAGGTATGCATTGTTCCCTTATCCCTGTTCTGCTATTTGTGGCTCCCCCATCCTGTCCTGATAAGTGGCCCTCCTGTTTAGTCCTGGTATGTGTGGCTCTTCTGTCCTATCCTGCTATGTGTGGCTTCCTCCATCCTGTCCTGCTATCTGTAGCTCCCCCTGTCCTGTCCTAAGTGTGACTCCCCCGTCCTGTCCTTCTATGTGTGTCTCCTTCTTTTGTATGCATGGCTTCCCCATCCTGCATGGCTCCCCAGTCCTGTGTGGTTCGGCTCCCCCTGTCCCACATGGCTCACACCCTGTCCCATCATTGTATGCATGGCTCACACCCCCTGTCCCACTCACCCTCCTCACGCCTTCGCTGCATCTCCATTGTCCCAGTGCGGCAGCTCTCCCGTGCTGAGTGGTCACATGGTACTGCTCATTAAGGTAATGAATATGCACTCCACGCCTATTGGAGTGGAGACGCGTGCATATTCATTACCTTAATGAGCGATACCATGAGACCGCTGAGCAAAGGAAGAGCTGCCAGTGCCAGGACAGAGATGCAAGGATGGAGATGCAGGGACGGAGATTCAGTGAAGGCACAAGGAGGATGAGTATGATGTCTTCTGTTAGCACTGTGCCACAGTCGTCGGCTCCTGACGCTGCTCCGCCGCTCCCGCTCCCCCGCTGGCTTTCTGCACAGTGACTCGTATATAAGCCGAAAGGGGCGTTTTCAGCACAAAAAATGTGCTGAAAATCTCGGCTTATACATGAGTATATATGGTAACTTACTGGTTTTATTTGCAACAAAATGGCCACTATTTTGCTGTATTTGCACAAAATGTATCTCAATTTTTTTTATTTCATATAACTCCAAAATGTTTTGTGAAATTAGAATATTTATGTATTACTATACTTTTTGCTCAATAAAATGCACCCAGCTTTAAGAAACACGAGAGATTTAGACAACAGAAAACAAGAAAAAAAATGTTGATTCTTACCAGCTTTGATTCCTGACATAACTCATATCAAAGATTGTTGGGTAGGTTGAGAGATAACTGTGTAACTATGAAAAACTGCACAATTCTCTGTACCATTTCTGTTCCTCATTGCAGATTTCATATTGCCTCATAACCAGCATCATAGGCTGGTGCCAAAAATGTCCAGCACCGTAGTGCCAATTCTTGCCCAACTCTCTGTGCTTGAGAGCCCAGGTACTTTCAACTCTTTGCTACTGTTAATAGTGAGATGTATAAATATCACATTGTGATAGGCGTCGGGTTCCTGCCTCTGCACAGGAGGAAGCCCAAACCTTACCTTCTGTGGTCTCCCATTCAGTCCTGACCACAGAGGAGGCTGCTCAGCAAAGATGTTGTTCCCGGCATCTTGCTCAGGTTAATGCTGTTAGGTTGGTTACTGCTGCCACCTCTGGTTCAGCTTTAACAATCCACACTAGCCAGCAGCGAGCAGCTCCAGCGACTAAGTCCTTTTTGCAACCTACTGAGCATGCCCGTGGGATGACTTCTCAATTGAGGTCAGAGGTCACATGCTCAGGTCCTCAAGCAGCTTGGATTGGACCATCAGGAAGGTCCCAGAAGGACGCTGCTATAAAAGGCTTGCATGGCTGCTCAGCCATGTGCTAGTATTGACAGAATTATGTTCTTGTGTGTGTGATGATGGATGCATGTTTCAGGTGACTGATTCGTTATGATTCCCTCCCTTTGGTTGTGCATGTTATAGGGTAGTCATAGTAATAGTCAGCGCCTAGTGGTGGCATTGTCCATGTGCCATAGTGCATCCTTTTCTCAGCAAAAATGTGTTAGAACCAGATTGTGCCATCAAGCACAAAGCACTACTGTACTGCATGCACAGCAGTGTCCGTCAGAGCGGCGCCGTGCGCAATTAGTGTGTTTTCCAGTCCCAAGCTTGGGCTGGTTAGTGGCGTCTACCAGAGCGGCCCTGCATGCACTTTGTGTGGCCAAACCTTTGGCTGCTCTTTCTGGTTCCACGGTTTCGGCGCCGAACGTTAGTGGGTCTAGAGGGACTCTGACCCTGTGTCCTTGGGGCAGAGTTCTGTGACCAATACACTAGCGTTCACCCTGCGGTATTGTGGCCCTGTGAAGCAACAGGGTCCGCCTCCTTTACACCGGGTGAGCTTAACCGCGTGTGTTTGCTACCGCTAATTAGTGTCCTCCATTACCTAGCAGCAGGTAACATCTTTGCATGGTGGAACGCACCTTTTGCCATCTTTATTATTTGGTGCATTCCACTAGCCCTAACATTATACTAGCGCCAAGGTCTGGCTAGTAATGGCGGACGAACAGTGACTTCACTGGTACATCCAGCAGCTGGAGGGCAGGTTGGTGGCTCTCGAGGGCTAAACCTCAGCTGTGGATGTGACCTCGGTCGCTGTTCAGGCAGCTACGGAGGCTGCCTCCTGTGTGTCCACTGCCATCCCTGCCCCAACTTTGTCCTGCCTTCCACTGCCCGAGAAGTTCTCCGGCGATGGCGCTTCTTGTAGGGGTTTTGTCAGCCAGTGTGCTATTCAGCTTGAAGTGCTGGCTGCTCGATTCCCTTCTGAGCGGGCTAAGGTGGAATTTGTCATTTCCCTCTTGTCGGGCAGAGCTTGGGAGTGGGCCACACTGCTGTGGGAGTGTGGCGATCATGTGGTGCAGAGTGCCTCGCAGTTCCTGGCCACTAGGAAGCACGTCTTCCTGGGACCGCCAGTCACCCCTGATACCATGCTACAGCTGCTGGCACTGTCACAGTGCTCGACCTTGTTCAGCCACTCTGCCATCCAGTTCTGGACCCTGGTCTCAGAGCTGGAGTGGCCAGATAAGGTCCTCTTCCCAGTGTTCTGGAGAGGTCTGGCTGACCATGTGAAGGAGGCCCTGGCCACCAGGGAGATTCCAGCCACACTGGAGGAGCTTATCACCATCTCCACTTGTATAGATCTTTGCTTCATCGAGCGAGGGTGGGAGCGGTCCCAGTCAGGGCAGACGTTAAGGTTGGCACCTAGTTTTTCTAAACCTCTGGAGACTTTCGATAGGGTGTCCGAGTCCCAAGAGGCCATGGAGGTTTCTCATGCGGGATTCAGGTCCCGGTCCGCTCGAGCACCCGTGGTCTGCTATATGAGCCGGCAGTCTGGTCACCTTGCCAACAGGTGCCCACAGCGGCCGGTAAAACCCTCCTGTTGTGAGTTCATTCTCCCCTTCACCTTTGATGTCTGATGAACTCCCTCTGCTGGTGAAGAGAGGTAGTGAAATTGATTGGGATGGGAAGAACCTGTCATCTGAACAGGCGGAGTGTGATTGGACATCTGGAATTTCTGAGTGGATATAAGGCAGCTGACGCCCTGCAGGGCTGCTGGTAATCCTTTCTGTTCTGAGCCCTTGCATCCAGCTTAGTTCCTGTCTACTCAAAGCTAAGTTTTTGCCCTGCTATTATTCCATGAGATTTTGTCTGGTTTCCTTAGTGTTTGTATTCAGCCAGTCCTGGTTGGGACTGGCTGAATTCCATTTTTGTCTCTGATCAGTTGATCTCTTTGCTCTGTTTTCAGAATATACCTGAGTGCTGATATGGTGATTTTGAAGTCTAGCGACTTCAGGGCCTTTTTCCCTATCAGATGGTTGGGACATTTTTGGTAGGGTTTTTTGCGGATTGCAGCCAGCATCTTTTCTGTCCTGTCCTATCTAGTTCGTTGGGCCCCATTGTTTGCTCAGCCTGTCTTTCTCTCTGTGTTTGTATTTTCATCTGTTTTTCACCGACAATACATGTTGGGGGCTGTCTATTGCTTTGGGGTCTGCTCTGGGGCAGTTTAGATTTCCCCTTTACTTCTTTAGGCTTATGTAGTTCTCCGGCTGTGACGAGGGGTCTAGGGCACCGTAGGAACCCCCCACGGCTACTGTTAGTTGTGGTGTATAGGATCAGGGGTCTGCAATCCGATAGCTACCAACCTCTCCGGTTTTCTGGACTTAGCTTGTATTTTTGTTTTCTCCTCCTCTGGTGACTAATTCATAACACCTCCCGTCTAGTGATCATAGGAGGAGGCTTACTAGATTATGCAGCGTTTTCCTCCAAGTTGTCCTTTGAGGGGACGCTTGAGTTTGGTTCATCCACTATGGCGGTGGAGGTTTGAATGGACTACGGAGCAGAGGGCAATTCTATGCTGTCTGCCTTCACTCAATGGCATGCCATACCCCTGGTTATGCTATCTAAGCCAATCACTGTCAGAGTGGTGAACGGCGTGACTCTACCCTCACAGATTACCCACCAGACCACCCCGTTGATAATCTTGGTGTCTCCATCCCATCAGGAGATGATATCCCTCCTCGTCATGCCCGAGGGTATAGATAAGGTCCTTTTAGGGGTCCCCTGGTTACATCATCATTCTCCCCATATAGAGTGGTCCTCGGGGAGAATTCTCAGTTGGAGTAAATCCTGTGAGGGTAGATGTCAGAGGGAGTGCATTCACTTTGCCTCCACTGAGGTTCCCGCAGATCTTTACTCTCTCCCCAAACACTATAACAGTATGCAAAAGTGTTCTCCCAGAAGGTGGCGGAGACCCTTCCACCTATCTGCCAATATGACTGTCCTATTGACCTCAGCCTGGTGCTGAGCCTCCCCACTGTCGAGTGTATCCCCTATCTCTCCTGGAGACGGAGGCCTTGTCTGAATACATGAGGGAGAATCTGGCAAGAGGATTCATTAGGAAGTCGGTGTCACCAGCGGGGGTGGGATTCTTCTTTGTCCAAAAGAAGAATGGAGAACTACGTCCCTGCATCGATTACAGTGGTCTTAACGCTGTCAACATTAAAAATAAGTATCCTCCTGATATTGGAACTGTTTGATAGGCTACAGGGAGCGAGAGTGTTTACTAAGCTTTATCTGCGGGGGGCTTACAATCTGATTCTCATCCGGAGGGGGACGAATGGAAGACGGCATTTAAGCATTTAACACCAGGGACAGGCACTATGAATACCTGGTTCTGTAATACTTCAGCCGTCTTCCAAGACTTAGTGAACGACATCTTCGGGGATATGCTCACTACCTCAGTAGTAGTCTATCAGGATGATATCCTCATCTACTGTACTCTCCAGATATTGACTCTAACCGGAGAGATGTTTGCAAAGTCTTCGACCTCCTACGTGCAAACTCCCTCTATGCTAAGTTGGAGAAGTGTATGTTTGAGCAGGAGTCCTTACCTCTCCTGGGCTATTTCGTCCGCTCAGGGATTGGCCATGGATCCTGCCAAGCTACAGGCGGTGATGGATTGGCAAGAGCCCCATTCTCTTAAAGTGGTGCTGCGCTTTATGAAATTCATTAATTACTATCACCAATTCATCCCCCACGTCTCAACGTTGGTAGCCCCCTTGATGGCCCTCACCAAGAAGGGAGCAAATCCCAAGTTGTGGTCGGAATCAGTCTCCAAGGCCTTCTCCTCCATCAAGTCCCAATTTGCTAGCGCTCCCATTCTACATCACCCCGATGTAGATAAACCGTTTATTTTAGAGGTGGATGCCTCGTCCGTCGGTGCTGGAGCGGTCCTGTTCCAGAAGGATGCTCTTGGTCGGAAGCATCCTTGCTTCTACTTTTCTAAGACCTTCTCACCGGCGGAGAGGAACTATTCCATCGGGGACAGGGAGTTGCTGGCCATGAAATTGGCCTTTTCTGAATGGAGACATCTCCTGGAGGGGGCTCGCTACCTCTTCCAAGTCTACACTGACCACAAAAATATAGTGTATTTACAAACCCCCCAGCGGCTAAATTTTCACCAAGCTAAATGGTCCCTGTTTTTCTCCCAGTTCCATTTCACCCTCCATTTCCTATCCGGTGAGAAGAACGTCAGGGCCAAAGATCTCTCCCGCTCCATGGTGTCATCGGAGGAGGAGCCTCGGCTGATCATCCCATCCGAGAGCCTGAGGACCGTGGCTCCAGTTGCACTTGAGTCAGTACCTCCGGGCAAGACATTTGTCCCTGCCCGTCTACGACCGGAGGTCCTCTCTTGGGCTCATTCGTCCAGGGTGGGTGGACATTTCGGGACAAAACGGACCTCTGAGCTTCTGGAGAGGATGTACTGGTGGCCGCATATGGCCCCTGACATCAGGGACTAAATTCAGGTGTGTGTCTCTTGCGCCCAGAATAGGTCCTCTCAGCAGCAGCCCGCTGGGCTACTTTACCCCCCTGCCGGTAGCAAACAGGCCCTGGGAGATGGTCGGTATGGACTTTGTGGTGGGGCTACCCAAGTCCAGTGGCAGCACGATCATTTGGGATGTCACCGACCATTTCTCCAAGATGTTGCACTTGGTACCCCTCTCCCGGTTACCTTCTGCACGGGGCCTGGCAGCGTTGTTTGTTAAGCACGTTTTCTGCCTGCACGGCATGCTGAACAAGATTGTCAGCGACCGGGGCCCACAGTTTGCATCTCGGTTCTGGAGAGAGCTCTGTAGCCTGCTCAGCACTGAGCTAAATCTCTCCTCGGCCTATCATCCCGAGACGAACGGGTTGGTAGAGAGCCAACCAGACTCTGGTCACATTTCTATGACATTTTGTCTCGGCCAGGCAGAATGACTGGGAATCCTTGCTGCCGTGGGCGGAGTTTGCTTTGAATAACGCTGTGGCCGACTCCACTGGCCAGACCCCATTCCTCCTATGGCCAGCATCTGCACGTCCTTGTGCCCATGTCCGTGTCATACACTGACTCTAGGGTGGCAGACTGGACGGTGGAGGCATGTGACATGTGTGATCGCACTCAGGATGCTATCCGGGCCTCAAAGGAGAAAATGAGGGTTTCCGCTGATGCACACCGGCGCCCTGCTCCAACCTTTGCCCTAGCGACTTGATGTGGCTCTCCCCCTGTAACATCAAGCTGCGGGTTGAGTCCACTAAGTTCGCACTTCGCTACATTGGCCCCTTCAAGGTCTTTGAGCAGACCAACCCTGTGGTCTACCATCTGGCCCTTCCACCACACTTGGCTATCACTGACACCTTCCACGTGTCCCTCCTTAAACCTGTCCACATGTCCCGGTTCTCCGAGTCACCTGCCGGGTCATCAGACCTCTTCTCAGCCGAGTTTGAGGTTAATGCCATCATCTTCATATGATGATGTCCTCCTCCTTGCTTCTCCCTCGGCTCCTGAGCACGCGTACTTTATCTGCCCTGTTGAGGGCAGAGCAGAGTACTGCAGTGTGCAGGTGCCGGACCTCTCTGACCTTTCCCAGCACCTGCGCACTGCAATACTTTACTCTACCCTTAATAGGGCAGAGAAAGTATGTCTGCGCAGGAGCCGAGGGAGAAGCAAGGAGGAGGACATCATCGTATGAAGATGGGAGGCGCCGGACCGGACCGCGAAATCCTCCGCACCCGACCACACCCCCAGGTGAGTATAATCTAACGCATTTTTCTTATCTTTCAGGTTTCGTCGGGGGCTTATCTACAGCATTACAGAATGCTGTAGATAAGCCCCTGATGGCGGTGGCAGAAGCTTATAGCGCTAAAATGGGGTGACAGATTTCCTTTAACATAGTCAGTGGCACTGATTTAAAGGTCTGAAATTAGCTCCTCTAAGTTCAACCTATATGTTTTTGTTAAAATGAAAACCTGGCACTCAACTTAATGCTTGGTGAGACAGTTCATTGTAGTACCAGAAAACATTTCGGTCAATATAGACCTTCATCAGTTACTACAGTGTGCTCTGTTGGACTGCACCCACCTTATACTATATGCTTTCCATGTAAAATTTCATCAGTATTCTTGGATCCATCCTCAGTATCCTTATTTGGTGTACTTATTTATTCATCTTCTTTCTCACTTGTTTCTATATGAAATGATGTCTCTCATATGCTCATGTGTATATATATATATATATATATATATATATTTTCTTCCCCCATAGAGTGATACATAATCACCTAACATATGGATGAAATCAGCGTCACATAATTGATACATTCTTACGGTATGTATACACATTCCTTATAGTCTCCCCTCTGATACCACTATAAATTTTACACATAAATACAGTGTATTTTGACTCTATAATGCTTTATTACATTACAATGCATCCTATGGTGTTATTGTGAGCGCGCGGCCATCTTATGTCAGTACCCAGCTCTCTCCCATTGGCCCTACCCTTCGGTTCATCAGGGCCATAGCCTCGCCCTTCCTCCACTCATCTCAGCATGCCGCTGTCTCTACTGACAAGTGGTGTTTACCCGCATCCAGGAGGACCAGGCTGCGCTTATATTGTTGATTATTAAGGTAACTACCTCGCCATTTATAGCCACACTCATAATTTGTATATGCAGCATACTTTACCGCTGTCTTATGTCATTCCATATGACATTTGCCTTACAGATTATTCTGCGTTACAGCAGCATTCTGACTATTTGTTTACCGGTATGTATTATTCTGCAACACTATCCAATTGGCCTTATGTATACACCTTAACAGCGCCAATCACTTCTTTTTAGGCGTTACCAGCAAATATTATAAAAAGCGCCCTCCATCAAACTACTCTCAACCATACTAGCACGGTATGTCTTATCTTTTTATTTTTCAATCTGAGCACCCAAGGTATTTTTTTGTCTCTGTTATAGTATTTCTTGTATAGGATTGTATATATCATCACGACCGAATTGTATTTTCTGTGATTTTTGCATATACTTTATTTTTGTTTAGTTATTCTATTTTTTCCACAGTGTAGTAACTGATGAAGGTCTAAATTGAGTGCCAGGTTTTCATTTTATCATATACGGTTTGTGTACACTGTGTTTTTTTCCTCTATATGTTTTTGTGTGATGGTGCATTATTTTACCACTTGGGGCCCCACTTTTAATTAACCACAAGAAAGGGCTTTAACCATCACTGTGAGTGTGCTTTGCTCCTTACTGAGAGACATACAGATATTGGGATAGAGTGGAGGAGATGCTGCAAAGGAGATTACCTGCAGTTTTTCACAAGCCCAAACTTGAGTGTCATCAGTGTTGACTTATTTACCTGTGTTCACAGGGATTATGTGAAACCATTAGTTTTGATGGATGTCTCTAAGTGATTAAAGTCTTCTTTAAGTATTGCTGCTACCTGCTTACATTGCCTCTACCTTCATTGAGTCAGGATCTACTTTGTCCACCAAGGGCAAGTGTATAAATACTATTTAATGGAGCACACAACCTATGCCAACCTCTTACAATCTCTTATGGTTGCATTATCTGTTCCTATCATGCTTTTTTGTGTGACTTTCAGTAGAACCCTTGGTGCACTAATAATATGGACAGTAAAATTTAATTGACACGTGGCTAGCACTCAGGGTCTAAAATTAATGCTAATACATTGCAATATTCTGAAAATCCTAGAAGTCTACCAATCTCCAGACTGACAGTCACCAGTCACCATACTATGCTTATCGACTTCTCTGTCCCTGCATCTGCTGTCTCTCTACTTTTGATTGATTACATCATCCATATAGCCTATTGCTCCTGCACAGCTCTTATTCACCAAAGGTGCATGAAAGAGACTTGAACAGACCATATTTATCCCAGAGGTGGAGATAGCCATGTCAATGAAGGCTGTATTCTAAGGGGTAATATTGCTTCTTTTGGAGAGCAACCTGACTGTCATGCCAGTGTAAGCAGACTTATAAGTCATGCAATAATCCTCTGGATAATTCAATGTGCAAATTGCTTATTCAAAGAGAAAGATCACTGCATGACATATAAGTGTTTTGGTTTTACTTTTATACTAAGTCATATGAAAAGGCTCATTAAAGGGTAAATACTGACTTTTATCATTATGTCCAATAGGTGGAAGTAGAGTTCAAGTTCTCTTTCTCTCTGAAGAGGGAATTTGCCTATTTAATTTGCCAGAGGTCCATTTCATGGCATAGAATCATAGAATCGTAGCGCTGGAAAGGACCTCCTGGACCATCTGGTCCAACCCCCTGCTCAAAGCAGGATTCGCTAAATCATCCCAGTCAGATGTCTGTCCAGCCTCTGTTTGAAGACTTCCATTGAAGGAGAACTCACCACTTCTCGTGGCAGCCTGTTCCACTCATTGATCACTCTAACTGTCAAAAAGTTTTTTCTACTATCTAATCTATGTCTCCTCCCATTCAGTTTCATCCCATTGCTTCTAGTCTTTCCATGTGCAAATGAGAATAAAGATGATCCTTCTACAATGTGACAGCCCTTGAGATATTTGTAGACAGCTATTAAGTCTCCTCTCAGTCTTCTCTTTTGCAAGCTAAACATTCCCAAATCCTGCAACCTTTCCTCATAAGACAGGGTTTGCAGACCGGTCACCATTCTGGTCGCTCTTTTCTGAACTTGCTCCAGTTTGTTGATGTCTTTTTTAAAATGTGGTCCCCAAAACTGGACACAGTATTCAAGATGAGCTCTGACTAAAGAGGAGTAGAGGGCAATAATGACTTCACGTTATCTAGACTGTGTGCTTCTGTTAATACATCCTAGAATTGCATTTGCCTTTTTTGCTGCTGCATCACACTGTTGACTCATATTCAGTCTGTGATCTATTAGTATACCCAAGTCTTTTTCACATGTGCTGTTGCTTAGCCCTATTCCTCCCATTCTGTATATGCTTTTTTCATTTTTATTGCCCAGATGTAGTACTTTGCATTTTTCCCTGCTAAAAACCATTCTGTTAGTTGCTGCCCACTGCTCCAGTTTATTTATATCTATTTGAATCCTCTCTATCTCTTCTCTAGTATTAGCTATCCCTCCTCACTTTGTGTCGTCAGCAAATTTAATCAGTTTACCCTCAATTCCTTCATCTAAATCGTTGATAAAGATGTTGAACAATACAGGGCCCAGGACAGAGCCCTGTGGTACCCCACTTGAGACATTCTTCCAACTGGATGTGCAGCCATTTACGACCACTTTTTGGGTCCGATCACTAAGCCAGTTATGAATCCAGCTAACAGTTGCCTTGTCCATTCCATACTTAGCCATTTTTTCAATAAGGATTGTGTGAGATACTTTGTCAAATGCTTTGCTGAAGTCAAGATATACTATATCTACAGCATTTCCCTGATCCACCCAATCAGTGATTCTGTCATGGAAGGAAATTAAATTAGTCTGACATGACTTATTAGTTACAAACCCATGCTGACTCTGTTTAATCACTTCATTCTTATCCAGGTACTTACATACATGTTGTTTAATAATTTGCTTAAAGGCATCCTTATACAGGCTTGTTAAGCATGTCACTTTCCACAAAAAGAAACATTACACCTTAAACCCCAGTCAGGAACGTCTCATACAGCCATATCAGATCTCATGCTTTGCACTGATGAGGGGCAACACCCCCAAATATTATGTCTGCAAATTGAGGTTCTGGTTTGGTTTTTATTGTAAGTCATCTGAAATGGTTCATTAAAGGGTTAATATTGATTTTTAGAATTGCTACTTCCAATTGGTGGCTCTAGAGTTCAAGTTCTCTTCCTCTCTGTAGAGACAATTTGCATTATTAAGGCTGCAAAGACAGCGTTGCGGGGATCGTGGCGTTGTCAAGAACAGTGCAGATATGTTCATTAAACTGCTCAGCGCCAATTACTATATGTAAAGGAGCAAATATAAGAAGCATTTTCTTAGGTTGTGATCTTATGTAGGGGTTCCCAGAGGGCTAATATATCAACCAGAAGGGTACTGGATACAGTTTATATAAGGAAAACCTAGCAACAAGTTAAATGTATTAAAAGGTATATTCATTTTTACAAATTTGGTGCCTCTTTGACTAAGTGACAGAATTGCAAATCAATGCCTGCTCATAGCAAATATCACACCTGAAATGTAAAACGCATGCAGATTTTTGGCAATCATTAAGCAAATCTGTTAGGTCACGGTTAACAATATTTCTTTATAATGACCTGCATTAGTCCATCATGCCTGCTTATTCCTGTTGTTAATCTCTAAAATGCCATGGACAATTGCTGACAGTGGAATATAAGCAAAGCAATCCAGACCGGGCGTCACTTTGAGCGGTCATCGGCTTAACGTTGACGCAATAGCAGGGAGCCAATGGGCTGATATGACAGCTAGGGTCTGATTAAACGTCTCCATGCCTATCATGTGATCTCCCCAGTGATGTCCAGCCTGTAGCTGGTCGTCATAGAAGGTCGTCATTTTTACTATATAACAGCAGTGCTGTGGTATTTTTGCATATTCTTGAAGCGATCCGATCAGATGATCGCATGCTCAAGTCCTCTAAGGGGAGTAAAATTAAAGAAAATAATAAAAATGTGAAGGATATTTAAAATTTTATATCATCCTTCCCCTTTCCCCATTTAACAATAAATAATTGTAAATAATAAATAAATATACATATTTGGTATCAATATCAACGTGTTCAGAAAAGTCCAGTCTTTGAAAATATAAAATGAAATAACACGCTCTGCAGAAACTGCAAACTTTAAAAACAATGTAAACACCAGAACTGTGGGTTCTTTGTTGCAGCAACTCCACAAAAAACTGACATTACAAGTGATGAAAGCTTTGTATATAAACAAAAAATGAGACCTCACACAGCTCCATCAACAGAAAAAAAAAATGTTACAGGTTTTGTAAAATGGCAATTCAAACAAATTTTTTTAAATTAATTTTTGCATTTTTTTCACCACTTAAATAAAAAAAGTATGCAAGTTTAGTATTCTCTTAATCTTACTGACCTGGTCAATCATATTTGCTAGTCACTTGTAGAATTAATGCTAGGAAAATAAAACCCCAAAAAATAATTGTGCTATGAATATGTAAGGTAATGAGCAGGAATGCAGGATGCAGTGACAAGATGCTGGCAGAGAAAGGGTTAACAGGTTTATTTACAGGGGAAATACTCCCGCCTCTGTTCCCTATCTAATATCACAACCTCTCCCTTCCCCCTATCTGACCACCATCTACTCACCTTCTCATCCTTGTCCTTCTCACCTGCCCCCCATGTCCAGCCACTAGCACATCCTCGCAGAAACCTCGCACACCTAGACATCCACAGACTCTCAGACTCTCTTCTACCTCTGTCCTCCATATCTTCACTCCACAACATGGACAGTGCCAGCGCTTTCTACAATGCCACCCTCACATCAGCCATAGACTCAGTCGCTCCTCTTATGCATGGCAAAGTGCAACAAACCAATAGGCAACCCTGGCACAACAACCTCACCAAAAAACTTCCACAAGCATACAGGGTGGCGGAGCGGCATTGGAAGAAAACACGCCTGACAGACGACTTCACTGTTTTCAAACAAGCTACACTTGCCTTTAAATCAGCCCTCACCTCTGCTAAACAGACCTATTTCATAAACCTTGTCTTTTCATTATCCCACAACCCAAAACAACTGTTCAGCACATTCAACTCTCTCCTCCGCCCACCACTGCCACCTCCAACTCCCCTCATCTCTGCTGAGGACTTTGCCACCTACTTCAAAAACAAGATTGACCAAACAAGGCAAACCTTTACAGTTCCACCACCCCAACCACTCCACATACCAGACCTCTGCCCTTCCCTAATACCCTCCCTCTCCAACATCACTGAAGGAGAGCTGTTGTGAGTTCATTTTCCCCTTCACCATTGAGGTCTGATGAACTCCCTCTTCTGGTGAAGGAAGGTAGTGAGGCTGATTACAAAGCACCTGAGCAGAATGATGATGACTGGATGACTGGGATTGCTGACTGAATATAAGGCATCCGACGCCCTTCTGCCTTGCGGGTGATTACTCTGAGGGATTCTTGGAGACCAGTCTGTTTCTTGCTCCTCAAAAGCTAAGTTTTCTGCTCTACTTTTTGCATTTGTATTTTGGTTTTGTTTTGCCTTGTTTTTCTGGATTTCTGCCTTTCCCTGCTGGGTGAGCTGAATTCCTTTTTGCTCTGTCTTCAGATAATACCTGAATACTGATATAAGATATAAGCCTAGCGTCTTCAGGGCTTTTTTCCCTATCAGTCTGTTGGCTCTTGTTTTTGAGAGGGTTTTGGCGGATTGCAGACAGCAGCTTTTCTATTCTGTCCTATTTAGTTAGCTTGGCCCCATCATTTGCTCAGCCTATCTTTCTATCTGTGTGAGTGTTTTTTCATCTTGCTTCACCGTCATTATATGTTGGGGGCTGCCTATTGCTTTGGGGTCTGCTCTGGGGCAGTTTAGATTTCCCTTTCTGTCTTTAGGCTATGTAGTTCTCCGGCTGTGATCGAGGGGTCTAGGGCACCGTAGGAACCCCCCACGGCTACTGCTAGTTGTTGTTGTTAGGTTCAGGGGTCTGCAATCCGATAGCTGCCAACTTCTCTGGTTTTCTGGACTTAGCTAGTATTTCTGTTTTTGCCTCCTATGGTGACTCATTCATAACAGAGAGCTTACTCATCTCCTTTCCAAATCACGCCTCACCACCTGTGCACTTGACCCCATCCCTTCACACCTGCTCCCCAACCTCACTAACATGATCATTCCAGCCCTAACCCATCTCTTCAACCTATCCCTAACTTCTGGTACCTTCCCCTCTGCCTTCAAACATGCCACCATAACACCCATCCTCAAAAAAATCAAACCCTGACCCAACTGCTATGCCCTGCTATTGCCCCATATCACTGCTCCCGTTTGCTTCCAAACTCCTGGAACAGCATGTCCATGCTCAACTTTCCGCCTACCTCTCATCTAACTCCCTCCTTGACATCCTGCAATCTGGCTTCTGCCCCCACCACTCCACTGAAACTGCCCTGACCAAAATTACTAATGGCTTACTCACAGCCAAAGCTAACAGACAGTTCTCCATCCTCCTCCTTCTTGACCTGTCCTCTGCCTTTGACACAGTTGACCACTGCCTACTGCTACAGATTCTTTCTTCCCTTGGCATCAAAGACCTTGCCCTGTCCTGGATTTCCTCATACCTTTCTGACCGCACATTCAGCGTTTCCCATTCCCACACTACCTCCTCATCCCGCCCCCTCTCTGTTGGAGTCCCCCAAGGCTCTGTCCTGGGACCCCTACTTTTTTCCATCTATTCTCTTGGCCTAGAACAACTCATAAAGTCCCATGGCTTCCAGTACCACCTGTATGCAGATGACACTCAGATCTACCTCTCTGGCCCAGATGTCACCTCTCTGCTGTCCAGAATCCCGGAGTATCTATCAGCCATATCCTCCTTTTTCACCTCTCGCTTCCTAAAACTCAACGTAGACA
Source organism: Dendrobates tinctorius (assembly GCF_039654945.1). Lineage (NCBI taxonomy): Eukaryota > Metazoa > Chordata > Amphibia > Anura > Dendrobatidae > Dendrobates > Dendrobates tinctorius. Next base: position 35,065,846 of record NW_027361766.1, read on the forward strand.
AAACTGAACTCATTATCTTTCCTCCATCTCACGTATCTTCCCTACCCGATCTATCTATTATGGTAAACGGCATCACGCTTTCTCCCGCACCTGAATTCCGCTGCCTCGGAGTAACTCTCGACTCTGCCCTGTCCTTCAAACCACACTTCCAATCTCTTGCCACCTCCTGTCGCCTACAACTCAAAAATATTTCCAGAATATGTCCCTTCCTCAGTCCTCAATCTACTAAAACTCTTGTACATGCCCTCATCATCTCCCGCCTTGACTACTGCAACACTCTCCTCTGTGGCCTCCCTGCTAACTCTTTTGCACCACTCCAGTCTGTCCTCAATTCTGCTGCCCGACTAATCCACCTCTCTTCTCGCTACTCCCCTGTCTCCCCCTTCTGCCAATCCCTCCATTGGCTTCCAATTCCCCAACGAATCCAGTTTAAACTACTAACACTGACTTACAAAGCCATCCACAACCTTTCCCCTTCCTATATCTCTGAACTAATCTCCCAATATCTTCCCTCATGTAATCTTCGATCCTCCCAAGAACTCTTACTCTCCTCCACACTTATTCGTTCCTCACAAAACCGCCTCCAAGATTTCTCCCAAATATCCCCTATTCTCTGGAATGCCATGCCTCAACACGTCCGATTATCCACCACCCTCGGATCCTTCAAACGGAACCTGAAAACCCATCTTTTCAGGAAAGCTTACAGCCTGCAATGACCATTCTGCTGCCTCACCACTGCCTGAGCTGCCCCCTCATCACCACCAGAGCTGCTGCACCCCCGACCTTCTGTCTCTTCCCCACTATCCAGTAGAATGTAAGTCCGCAAGGACAAGTTTCCCTCCCCTCTGTACCAGTCTGTCATTGTAAATTTGTTTACTGTTAATGATATCTATAACTTTGTATGTAACCCCCTTCTCATGTACAGCACCATGGAATTAATGGCGCTAAATAAATTATTAATAATAATAATAATAATAATAATAATAATAATGCAGGGAAGTAAAAATTTAAACAGTATTAAAGGAAACAGTATTAAAGGCACAGTACAATACAATGGTTCAAATAATAGCAAATATTAGCAAACGTATAAGGAAGTCAATACTGCAGCTCCCGCTGCAAACTCAATAGTGACGGCAACGGCTGACGTAGTGTCCTCATTAATGGGGTCAAGCAGACAACAATATCTCCATTTTCTGGTGACAGTGGTCGATCTCAAGTACCTTCCACTGCCGCTAGTCCATATGCTGTGGTTTCCTAAAAAGGTAAGGGCCACTACTACTGTCTAAGCTCGATAAGACTCCTGCACAACTCTCCTCACAGTCTCGGTCAAGCGAGCCGAAAGTGGTTGACGGTTAAAGGAGTCACGATCTGGTATGGGCAGCACGTGGCTCAGAAGTTGTTTAACGGCACGATCAGGGTACAAGGGTCTGTCCTGTCCTCATTCATTCATACAGGACATGTGTGTTATACTCACGGACACGGAGCGTTCTGCGCCTTGCTTTTTGACAGTCACCGGACTCACGCTGTATGTCTCTTTCTCTCTGGTCCTCGCTGTTGGCGACGGGCGACATCTGGCACTAGCTGGCACACTGCTAGTGTTCTCAGGGCTTGGCACTTCTCTCTCTGGCTGCTGCATGCCTGGCTCAGCTCTACACAGTGTGCATGTCTCTGCTCTATGTACACAGCTCTGCTTTGCACTGCTCCACAGCGGTCTTTCTCTCTGGCATGCTGCTATACACACTTGGAGCTCTTTCTATGTGACCCCTCACAGCTTAGGTACTCTGTGCAGGGGACAAGGAAAGGAGAGCGTGCCACCCACCGCTCTGTGCGCTGTTCTGTCCTGGCGCCAAACTACTCTGCTTCACGCGCTTTCTCCTTTTATTTCCCTGCTGCTGAGCGCCATTTTCTGGCTCTCCCTGCCCCCTTCTGTCAGCAGAAAGCTCTTTCTCTCTTAGGCTACTTTCACACTTGCTTTGTTTTGCAGCGCGTTTTTCCTGCAAAAAAACGCATTGAAAAAGCGCATACAAACGCATACAAATGCTGCGTTTTTTTCAAGCATTTTTATGAGCATGCATGAAAAAAACGCAGCGTTTTTATGCGTTTGTATGCATTTTTAGTGCGTTTTTACCGTGTTTGCGTTTTTTTCCAACATTAGTTGGCCCCGCACACTAACCCAAACCATGACTTTACTAACCCTAACCCTAACCCTAACCCTGACCCAAACCCTAACCCTTAACCAAACCATACCCTAACCCTGACCCTAACCCTAACCCTTAACCAAACCATACTAACCCTAACCCTTAACCAAACCCTACTAACCCTAACCCAAACCCTAACCCTAAACCCTAACTAACCCTAAACCCTAACCCTTAACCAAACCATACTAACCCTAACCCAAACCCTAACCCTAAACCCCCTTAACTAACCCTAACTCTAACCCAAACCCCTAAATTCCATTGTCTTACTAATGATCAAAAAAAAAATGCATGCGCAAAAAAACGCATACATGAGCATACCAATGCGCACATATGCGCACCCATAGACTTTTAATGGGTGTCTTGCTGTAAAAAAACGCATTGCACGCGCATGCGTTTTTTTGAGGCAAGTCGGACGCCCAAAAAATGCAACAGGATTCATTTTGTGCGCCCGAGCGCACACCACAAAAAAATGCATGTGTGTAAAAACGCATACAAACGCATGTGTATGCGCACATAAGCGCATCCCATGCAAAATATAGGGGAAAAAACCGCATGCGTTTTTTAGCGCTAAAATACAGCGCAAAAAAACGCAAGTGTGAAACCAGCCTTATGCTTCCCTCATGCAGGAGGGGAAAGGCAGCCCCACTCAGGCTTCCCCCCCCGGGAGCAATAGATGCAGGTTCTGGACCTGGCATGCAGGTACCTGCGGTCCGGTTTAGCTCCTTACAAATATGCTATGAACTAAAATTAAATAAAGTATATGTATTATATATTTTTTCATGTAGGCCTTTAAACCATTTGTCATAGTGTTGTTGCATTTCTACAGTACAATAAAAATTTGTATGTGATATGTAACCTTAATGATTTAGCTTACTGTATGTGTTATTATTATTATTATTATTAGTAGTAGTAGTAGTATTTGTAGTAGTGGTAATAGTAGTAGTAATATATTGTCGGATATATGTTGGATATAAAACAGGCTTAAGTTTCAGAAAATGTACATCAGGGATTAACACATCACAAACTATTTGCAAAATGAAGCCTACGGTGGTGTGTAACGGACTGCACATCTAAGTAAAAGCAAACAGACTATGAAATTAACCTCAAAGGAATTCATCGTTCCAACCTCCATGTGAGTAATGTTCATGCCCTTTAAACTACAAAAAGAACATCAGTGGCAGGAAGCTTTGTGAGTAAATGACCTTTGGCTGTACAGATGGGGGGACATCTAAGATAATGCTTTTTAGCTTGCTTATTAATAATAATAATAATAAATTTTATTTTTATAGCGCCGACATATTCCGCAGCACTTTACATTTCAGAGGGGATTTGTACAGACAATAGACATTACAGCATAACAATAATCACATACAGTAGATTATAACAAATACCAAGAGGAGTGAGGGCCCTGCTCGCAAGCTTACAGTCTATGAGGAAAGAGGTAGACACGAAAGGTGGGTGGTAACAGTTGCCATGATTGTATGGACCAGCCATAATGTTAAGTGTGTAACAGTACAGACACAGAGGGCTAATGGATGCATAAAGCATGTGGGAACATGATGCTGGGAACCTGGTTATGGTAAAATTTTTGGCTCTGCCACACAGGGATAGGTTAGGTTAATGTGTTGAGGCGATAGGCCAGTCTGAATAAATGCGTTTTCAGGACCAAAATGCCAACATATCCCTGTGCAGGTTCTATCTACATGCACAACAAAACACTTTTCTTGTATAATGTATTTAATTGCTTCCAGTCAATAATACCAACTAGAGAAAGCTAAATAACTATTTTAAAATACTTTATTTAATTTTACCTTGGAATCAAAGAGATATCCTGAAGATTCTGGACTCCTCAACATTATCTACCTATGTACTGTAGGGCAGAGGAACCTTTGGGCTCAGTCAGACTCATGACCCAAGTGTTACTGCAGTTAGGCATTTTCTACTGTTAAGAAAATTATTCTACTGCAAAGTGTGGTTTGTTTTTCTTTTTTTTTATTTTTCCACTGTGAAAATTCTAGTGGATACAGCATAATCGTTAGTGATGAATGAATCAAATAGATGCAAATCAAATTTGTGTTGAATTTTTAAGAATTTGCTGAACCCGGAGAATTAGAACAATTTGTGATTCATATTCCACAGCCACTTTGGACAGCACAGAAGATTACACCATACAGTGAAGGCTTACATGAGCTCGGGTGCATCTAGTGGACTTTCCCATAATGCTTTGCGGCTATGAAATCACATGGTATAGTACAGCCAATCAAAGGAGACTATCGCAGCCTGTATGAGAATGCAGCAACTAGAGATGAGCGAATAGCTTCGGGTATGAGCTTATCAGGATAGTTATAGCGCTTACCGAATAGCTGCATCTGGAACCCGGATACCTGGAGAGCTCCCGATGATCAGCTGTTTGGTACCGCAGCTGCATGTGTAGCAGCTGTTTCACTGTCACAAACATGTATGGAGAGCCGAACAAACAGGCTCTCCATGCATGTGTTGTGACTATCACACAGCCGCAACACATGCAGCTGCAGAGCCGAACAGCTGATCATCGGGAGCGCTCCAGATATCAGGGTTCCCGATGCAGCTATTTGGTAAGTGCTATAGCTACTCGGATAAGCTCTCATCCAAAGCTATTCAATCATCTCTAGCAGCAACCACTCTGTGGTGAATCTGGAAAGGACAGCATAACTCACAGCTTAGCTAAAGAGATGTAGAAATAATGCCATAAAACTCTGATGAAATTGTGGTTCACAATTTACATTCCTTGTCAGTATTCCATCAGAATGTGGGAGAAACTGGAGCACTGGGAGGAAACCCAAGAAATCAGAGGCTATCATCATTCAAACTCCTTGCAGATGTTATCCTTGAGAAATTTAGGCTAAAAAATACAAACAAGAATTAAACAAATGCAATCTTTTAATTCTGTGATCAGCTGGTTCACAAAATGTATGTCACAAACTATTGCATTTTTCCACATCACTTTTAATAGCCATTTTTGACAATAGTACATTGCACACCAATATTGTTGGTTCCTTTGGAGAGAGATTTGTCATTTAAAACAGTAGCAAAAATAATTCTAGTGCAGTAAAATAGAGTCCATACTATAGAATTTGCAAAACTAAAAAGGAAAATCACAAGATTGATAGATATGTTAATGATATGCAAGTGATGAAATATTATAAACACACTTTTCAAAGCATATTAACGGAAAGTTGAGGGGAATGAAAAAATGTGGTAGAAAAAGGTGCACAATCAACTCGGATAACCGCAGCCTTAAAAGGATTGTTAAGAATCTGTAAACTCCTGGAACGCTATGTCCACTCCTGTCTAATCTGCTATCTCTCAGATAACTCTCTTCTCGACCCCTTACAATCTGGTTTCCACTATTTACACTCCACTGAAACTGCCCTCACTAAAGTCTCTAATGATCTAATAACAGCTAAATCGAAAGGTTATTGCTCCCTGCTGATTCTCCAGGATCTCTCTGCCGCATTTGACACTGTGGATCACCAGCTCCTCCTCACTATGCTCCACTCTATAGGCCTCAAGGACACAGCCCTCTCCTAGTTCTCCTCCTACCTCTCTGACCGCTCCTTCACTGTATCTTTTGCCGACTCCTCTTCCTCTCCTTGACCACTTACTATCGGGGTTCCGCAGGGCTCAGTCCTAGGCCCCCTCCTCTTCTCTCTATACACTGCCCCTATTGGACAAACAATCAGCAGATTTGGGTTGCAGTATCATCTCTATGCTGATGACACCCAATTATACACTTCTTCCCCTGACATCACCCCTACCCTAATTCAAAATACCAAGGATTGTCTGTCTGCTGTCTCTAACATCATGTCTTCCCTCTATCTGAAACTAAATCTTTTCAAAACTGAATTTCTTGTGTTTCTCCCCTCTAATAACCTCACTCTACCTAACATTGAAATTACCTTGGAGTGTTCAATCATAACTCCCAAGCAGCATGCCCGCTGTCTTGGGGTCATACTCGACACCGAACTTTCCTTTAATCCCTATATCCGATCACTCACTCGCCCTTGCCACCTGCATCTTAAAAACATCTCCAGAATCTGACCTTTTCCCACAATTGAAACTGCTAAGACTCTTACTATCGCTCTTATTCATTGTTGTCTGGACTACTGCAACTCTCTTCTGATTGGTCTCCCTGTTACCAAACTTTCTCCTCTCCAATCCATCTTGAATGTGGCAGCCAGGGTCATATTTCTGTCCAGCCACTTCACCAATGCCTCCATCTTGTGCCAGTCATTAAAGTGGCTACCTATTCGCTACAGGGTCCAGTATAAACTCATCTCTCTCACCCACAAAGCTCTCCACAGTTCTGCCCCGCCTTATATCTCCTCTCTCATCTCTGTCTATCGCCCTACACATGCCCTCTGTTCTACAAATGACCTAAGAATAACATCCCCTGTAATCTGAACTTTGCACCTCCGTCTCCAAGACAATTCTCGTGCTGCGCCAGCTCTCGGGAATGCACTTCCCCAGACGATCAGACTGATACCTAGCCCCGACCTATTCAACCACGCTTTGAAAACCTGTCTCTTCAAACAAGCCTACCACATCAACTACTCAGTAAACTAACTTTGCCCTGTTCCCTCCTTCCAAATATTATTCTGAATCTGCACCCTACTATTCATCTGTCTCCACACCCTCCATGTACACAATAACTGCACTTGATACTTGACTATTGCACTTAAACACATGGGCTGGTGAACGGATCATGCAGCTTTATATGAATAAATAATATTTATTATAATTGTCAGACCTGAAATAACAAGCACTTTTCACCTACTGTGTCCCCTCCATTTCCTTGTAGATTGTAAGCTTGCGAGCAGGGACCTCACTCCTAATGTCACTGTTTAAATTGTCTTAACTTGTATTGAATTTATTGTATGTACATGTCCCCGCTTAATTGTAAAGTGCTGCAGAATATGTTGGTGCTATATAAATAAAATTATTATTATTATTATTATAAGAAAAGGCCATTCAAAAATTTGGGGGAGATTCACTAGGAGTGGACTGCTGCTGGAGTCATTGCTTCAAGAGCCACCACACACAGACATATCCAGGACATAGGCTACAAGTGTTGCATTCCTTGTGTCAAGCCAGTCATGACCAATAAAGTATAGGAGTAACCCCGGCACACTAATAACATGAAAGTAAAGTCTTCTCAACGACAGTCTTTAATTGTTGTGATTTTATTGATTGTGAAAAAAAATAAAATCACAACAATTAAAGACTGTCGTTGAGAAGACTTTACTTTCATGTTATTAGTGTGCCGGGGTTACTCCTATACTTTAGTCTTGTTTTTTCCCAGAGCACCTAAGTTGGGGTTTGAGCCTATCATATCTACTTTATAGTCATGACCAATAGACAATGCCAGACCCAACAATGCAGACAAGCTGAATCCTGCTATCGAAGCAACCTGGACTTCCATAACACCTCAGCAGTGCCACAGGCTGATCGCCTCCATGCCACGCCACATTGATGCAGTAATGATGCAAAAGGCGCCCCGAGCAAGTACTGAGTGCATTTACTGGACATACATTTCAGTAGGCCAACATTTTGGATTTTAAAATCATTTTGTCAAGGTGGTGTTATAAAGTATTCTAATTTACTCTCGAACTACATCACTCTGTTGGTAATGACTCTATGTAATATATGAGTTTTATTTTTTGCATTGAAGTACTTAAATAAATTAACTTTTTGATGATATTCTAATTTTGTGAGATGCTCCTGCACTTGGGCAAGATGATCATCAGGATCCACTGTTGGAAGCTAGCTTTGCAATTGTTGACTGAAGACTTCTCAAATATCCTCTGAGTGACAAGTTCGTAGATGCTTGTTTAGGATGTTAGCATGTTTGGGCCAGGTGGGCTGCTCACAGTAGCATGAGCAACATGCAGCCTCGCATTGTATTGATATTTAATTCTGGGACCCTTTCACATTCCCTCGTCAAAGCTTCTTCATGGTGTTGCCCACATGGTGTCCATACTAATATCCAACTATTTTTATTGTTTTCGTAGCCAGTGTGAACATGTTTTAACATCATGCATGTTTTCAAGTCATACTCTGGCTCATTTTTCTGTTTTATTTTTCTCAGTATTTTTGCATTCATTGCAAATAGGGTGTAGCCCCCCTTTTCACTGAGCTGGGCAGTTCATATATAGTCCCTTCAAAGCTGGGTATCCAGTTGGGACCTGTTGACTCTCTGCCACTCTTCACACTAGGTAGGTTTTAACATTAGAGAGTGAAGTTACTTTCCCAACTGGGTATACCTTGTCGCAGTGGGACAGCTTTATGCTTTTTTTTTTATCAAAAAACAGCGTTTACTAAATATCCTATGTTAATTATCTAATGCACTTGCTTTTTTTACTTATATATTTGCATTAGGGTATATGCACACATTGTCTTTTTCTTGGTTTTGCTTGTTTACATGGCCAGTGGGAATATGCTTTAACATCATGCATGTTTTCAAGTCATATTCCGACTCAGTTTTCTGGGGGTTTTTTAATATCCAACTATGAATTCCACAATTTTTCCTTCTGAGTGTTGCAATTTTAATGTTTAGGAGAGAATACATGGAAAATTATTAAAGACATTAGAGTATTGTAAAAAAAACTATGGTTTTCATCAACTTGAAGGAGCAAGTAGCAGCAGCAGCACCGACACTACTGGTACTGGCCATCTGTGCAGAAGTACTGCTAAATGCTGATCACAATTGTTTTCCTTTGCCTCCTGCAAACATATTATTGGGGATGAAATGGAAGATGTTATAGACTATATGGCATTTCACTTCTCAGTCACCGCAGGATGTTGTTACCTATGAAAGTGACATTGCCAATTATATTTAGTGTTCTGCACATTACTTTTTGTCTGCCTTAACAGTTATGCTTTAAATTCAATTAATGTCATCTCTCTTTTCCAAGTAATTTACCCCACAGTTTAGAGGCTACAGCACTCTAGAAAATATTTCATATCAACTTATCATAGATGAAGTATTGCATTAGGTAAACAGTCAGCATTTAGAATTGAGTGTGATATGGCAGAAGAGGTTGAATGACTTGACTCCAACTTGCTGTGTTGGTGGCACAGGTGGTAGAAATACTAGCTGCCAAAGTGTTAATGACACTCTGAGTAAGGGAAAACCTAGAGTCAAGGATTAGTATGATGATTGTGTAGTGGACAAGACCAGATTGTGGTAATGAGTAGGAGGTGTGATCAAAGGACTAGGATTGTGGTATTGACTAGAGCTGAGCGAAACAGGTCGGTCAGATTCAAAAATTGCTGACTTTCGCCAAAGTCGGGTTTTGCCGATCGAAACTCGACCCTAGTGTGAAGTCGGCCATGAGGTCGCCAATCAGCGTGCCAAAGTCGCGTTTCAAATGATGCTTTCAGCGCCTTTTCTCACCCAATGATGAAGGACGCACACTGTGGGCAACACGATGATATGCGCAGCGGCCAACACCATATTAGAGAAGGGCATTGAAGTGATTGGCTGGCTTTGTGCGGCGTCACAGTGGGTATAAAAGGCTGTGAACACCGACCGCCATCTTACTTCTGCCGATCTTACAACAGGGAGAGGTGCTGCTGATTCTGAACAGGGAGAGCGTTAGGCAGGGAATAAGAAAAAAAAAGCGCTTCTCCTGATAGCGCTTTTCACTGTACAGTTAGTGTGCAGTGAAAGGGGAGGATTTTTGTTGTGTGCAGCAGCGCTGGTGGTGATTAGGCTGCCTTTTAAGGCTACCTGGTAGCTGCATTGCTGTGTGCACACTGGTGTTCAAACTGCTTTTTTCAAAGCAATCCAAATTTTATTATTTTGTCCTGGTGAGTTACTGAGCATTCATTTTTTCACACACCGTCTAGCAGTGTACGGTCCTCACACATTACCGTGTACCAGCTGGTATCATGGACAAATAGAAGCTATCTGGGTGTGACTCTGGAAGAAAAAGCTGAGGAGTTTGTCCGTTTTTCCAGACCTACACCTTATAGTTGTGTCCATTTTTCAAACAGTTTCGTATATCTGCTGTTTGATTACAGTCAAAACTAGACAGAGACAGTGTGTGTCAGTCCGTATACAAATCCACAGAGCAGGACAATTTTCCATACAGACACCGTCTAGCGGTGTACGCTCCTCACACACTAGCGTGTACCGGCTGGTATCACGGACAAATAGAAGCTATCTGGGTGTGACTCTGGAAAAAAAAGCCGAGGAGTTTGTCCGTTTTTCCAGACCTACACCTTAGAGTTGTGTCCGTTTTTCAAACAGTTTTGTATATATGCTGTTTGATTACAGTCAAAACTAGACAGAGACAGCATGTGTCAGTCCGTATACAAATACTTGGAGCTTGACAATTTTCCACACAGACACCGTCTAGCGGTGTACGCTCCTCACAAACTACCGTGTACCGGCTGGTATCACGGACAAATGGAAGCTATCTGGGTGTGACTCTGGAAGAAAAAGCCGAGGAGTTTGTCCGTTTTTCCAGACCTACACCTTAGAGTTGTGTCCGCTTTTCAAACAGTTTCATATATCTGCTGTTTGATTACAGTCAAAACTAGACAGAGACAGCGTGTGTCAGTCTATATACAAATACACAGAGCTTGACAATTTTACATACACACACCGTACAGCGGTGTACACTCCTCACACACTACCGTGTACCGCCTTCTAGCACGGACAAATAGAAGCTACCTGTGTGTGACTCTGGAAAAAAAAATGAGGAGTTTTTCCTTTTTTCCAGACCTACACCATACAGTCATGTCCGTCTTTCAAACAGTTTTGTATATCTGCTGTTTGATGACGGTCTAAACTAGACAGAGACAGCGTGTGTCAGTACGTATACAAATACACTGAGCTTGACAATTTTACATACACACACCGTACAGCGGTGTACGCTCCTCACACACGACTGTGTACCTCCTTCTAGCATGGACAAATAGAAGCTACCTGTGTGTGACTCTGGAAAAAAAAAACGAGGAGTTTTTCCGTTTAACCAGACCTACACCTTACAGTCGTGTCCGTTTATCAAACAGCTTCGTATATCTGCTGTTTGATGACCGTCTAAACTAGACAGAGACAGCGTGTGTCAGTCCATATACAAATACACGGAGCTTGACAATTTTACATACACACACCGTACAGCGGTGTACGCTCCTCACACACTACCGTGTACCGCCTTCTAGCACGGATAAATAGAAGCTACCTGTGTGTGACTCTGGAAAAAAACCGAGGAGTTTTTCCTTTTTTCCAGACCTACACCTTAGAGTCGTGTCCGTTTTTCAAACAGTTTCGTATAACTGTTTGATCATGGTCAAAACTAGACAGGGACAGCGTGTGTCAGTCCGTATACAAATACACGGAGCTTGACAATTTCACATACACACACCGCACAGCGGTGTACGCTCCTCACACACTACCGTGTACCGCCTTCTAGCACAGACAAACAGAAGCTACCTGTGTGTGACTCTGGAAAAAAAAATGAGGAGTTTTTTCCATTTAACCAGACCTACACCTTAGAGTCGTGTCCATTTTTCAAACAGTTTTGTATATCTGCTGTTAGATGACGGTCTAAACTAGACAGAGACAGCGTGTGTCAGTCAGTATACAAATACACGGAGCTTGACAATTTTCCATACACACACCATACAGCGGTGTACGCTCCTCACACACTACCGTGTACCGCCTTCTAGCACAGACAAACAGAAGCTACCTGTGTGTGACTCTGGAAAAAAAAATGAGGCGTTTTTCCATTTAACCAGACCTACACCTTAGTGTCGTGTCCGTTTTTCAAACAGTTTTGTATATCTGCTGTTTGATTACGGTCTAAACTAGACAGAGACAGCGTGTGTCAGTCCGTATACAAATACATGGAGCTTGACAATTTTCCTTACACACATCGTGTAGAGCTGTCCGATTCTCCAACAGTATTGTATATCAGCCATTCGCATTACAGTCACTTTTATAAGTAGTCATCGTGTGTGTGTGACACTCCGTAAATACATATATGGAGATTGTTAGTTTCACAAAAATCATATACAGCTGTACACACCTGATACAGTTCCGTATATCTGCTTGTTGGATTACAGTACAATACATACTGTGAGAGCGTCTGTGACTAATATAATATATATGTTGACTTAATTTGTTTAATACACCTTACACAGCTGGACGCTCCTCATACAGTACCATGTCTCTGCTGGTATTTTTGGTACATTTTCCCAAACATGAGGAAGTATGGTGGAAGATGCCGCGGACGTGGGCAGTGGGGTGCAGCTGGTACTGATGATGGTGGTGCATCGGCTGGTTCTGGCAAAAGCACAATAGCAGCTAAGGCAGGAGGGGTTGAGCCTGCGTCATTTTCTGCCCCAAGAAGGCCTGTAAGGTTGCCTTTTCTTGGAGTAGGAAAACCGCTTTTAAAGCCGGAGCATCAGGAACAGGTTTTGGCGTACATTGCCGAAACAGCCACGGAGTCGTTAGTGCAGGGTTCTGGTTATAACAAACCCCTTTCCTTGTGTCCTTCCCCCCCACCAAAATTTCAGCATGCGGCAGCCCACACTTCAGATTACTGACCATGCCTGGGTTATCCAGTCAAATCCTGAATTCCACAGTCCAAGATGAATCTTACATGGAGTGCACTGATGCACAGCCACTGCTAGATGAATCTGCTGGTACATTGACCCACAGCACTACATTGCCCTCGCAGTCTATTGAGCCAGAATCTGACCCTGATGAAACCCAGGTGCCCCTTCCCGCATGCTATACCACCTTACACGGTGACACAGAGGAAGGTAAAGAGGAAGGTGCAGATGACATTGAAGAGGAGGTGATGGATGACCCAGTTCTGGACCCGGATTGGCATCCATTGGGGGAGGAGTGTGGCGCTGGCAATAGTTCAGATAAGGTGAAGGAGCCGAAGCAGGCATTGACATCGCAGCAGCGGTTATCTAGCAGGCCCGTAGATGTCCTAAAACGTGGAGCAAAAACTAAATGAGTTGCAGGACAACTTGACCTTGTCAACTTAGCACAGCGTGCAAGGCCAGAAAATGTTTAACATAGTAGGAAGAGTGCAGTGTGGCACTTCTTTGTCCAAAATCCTACTGATGAGGCAAAGGTTACCAGTAAGAAGTGCGGAAGGACCTTTAGCCGAGGTAAACAACTCAGAAATTTGAATACTAGTTGCATGCTTAGACATTTAATCAACATGCACTTGCAAGCGTGGACGGACTACAAAACCTCAGGTAGCACATGTGCACCTGCTTCGACTGAAGGTAGCCAACAACGCTCCATCGCTACCTCCACTGTAAAACCACCGCAAGCACACCACCAGCACTAAATGTGGAGGTGTCGTTGCAAGGCCAAAGCACTCAGGGAATCACAATGGTTTTGCAGCACAACAATGAATCTAGGCCATCACCACCAATACCATCACCAACCCCCTCTCACTCCATCCGGTCCACCGCAACTTCCCCCATATGCAGCTCTCCAGTCCAGCTCACCCTACCAGACACTCTGAGTAGGACAAGAAACTGCTCATCCTCTCATCCGCGTACACTGTGTTTGAATGCCTACATTGCCAAACTAATCTCATTAGAGATGATGCCCTACCGTTTGGTTGAAAGCGAAGCTTTCCGCGACCTCATGGCCTACGCTGTCCCACGCTATGACCTACCCAGTTGGCACTTCTTTTCTGAAAAAGCCATCCCTGCCCTCCACCGGCATGTTAAAGACTGCATTGTCCATGCACTAAAACAGTCAGTGAGTGGAAAGGTGCACCTGACAGATGCATGGACCAGTAGGCATGGCCAAGGCCGTTACGTGTCCATCACTAAGCACTGGGTTAATGTGGTGGATGCAGGCTCCACTGGGGACAGCGGCGGTGGAACAGTGCTGCCTAGCCCACGATATAGGAAACATTTGGCTGTAGACTTTCGCTCCTCCTCCTCCTCGTCTATCAGCGAAAGCTCGTCCACAGAGCGCAGTTGCACGAGCACTACATCTGCAGTTGGCAGTGTCACACAAATTGTGTCCCACTATCGAACAGCTAGTGGTAAGCGTCAGCAGGCAGTGTTAAAGATGATGTCTTTGAGCGACAACAGACACACCGCGGAGGTACTGGCTGACTACTTGCAGAGACAGAGTCATGGCTGGGCAGTCTACATCTTGAAGCAGGCAAGGTAGTCAGTGATAACGGCTGTAATTTTGTGGCAGCCATAACCGTGCAAAACTCACACACATACCTTGCCTTGCTCACACTTTGAACCTGGTGGTGCAGTGCTTCCTTAATAATTATCCTGAGTTAACATCCCTGCTCCATAAGGTGCAGACACTGTGCTCGCACATCCGTCACTCGGCTGTACACTCCAGTCGTATGCAGAAGCTGCAGCGATTGCTCCATCTCCCCAAGCTCCGCCTAATCATAGACGTTGCAACTAGGTGGAACTCCACCCTGCACATGGTTGAGAGGCTGTGCGAACAGAGGCAGGCTGTAATGCATTTGTGGGAGCATACACGGGCAGGCAGTTTGAGGGAAGACATGGAATTGTCGCGTGTGCAATGGTCAAAGCTGAAAGACCTCTGTAAAGTTCTTCAGTGTTTTGAGGAATGCACCCAGCTAGTAAGCACAGATGACCCCATCATAAGCATGAGCATCCCACTTATGCATCTGTTCATGCAAAGTTTGACGCACATTAAGGATCAGGCGTCTGCAGCAGAGGAGGAGGGAAGCCTTGATGACAGTCAGCCATTGTCTGGTCAGGGAACTGTCCTGGACGAGGTGGAGGAAGAAGAGGAAGAGGAGGAGGAGGAGGATTAGAGGGATGATTATTTTGGGCAGGAGGATGTTTCTCAAGGGGTAAGAGAAAATGTTGGCGTTCCAAGGTCAGGGACAGTGTTTGTGCGTGACTGTAGGGATGTGGATTTGCCAGAAACTGCTCCTCCACCCACCACGTGCAGTGCATCATTGTCACCTGGAACATTGGCCCACATGTGTGATTATGCCTTGCGGATCCTAAAAAGGGACCCTCGAATTGCCAAAATGATAAGGGATGACGACTACTGGCTGACCAGCATCCTCAATCCATGCTACAAAGGCAAATTACACAACATCATGCCACAGGAGAACCTAGAGATAATATTGGCAAACAAACAAAAAACTCTGGTAAACCGTTTGCTTGAGGCATTCCCAGCACACAGCAGCGGTGATGGTTCTCCCACGAGCCGTAGTGGGCACAATGGAAGAGGTGTTCGTGGTGCACACAGCAGAAGTGGCGTTGGAGACAGGGGTTTAATGACCATGTTGTGGAATGATTTCTCAAGTACCGCTTACACGACTGCTAATACTGCATCGATTAAAAGTGACAGGAGGCAGCAGTTGTCAACTATGGTTACAAACTACTTCTCCTCCCATATCGATGTTCACCCTCACAGGTCATTCCCCTTTGTCTATTGGGCCTCTAAACTGGTCGCCTGGCCGGAATTGGCACAATATGCCTTACAGGAGCTCGCTTGCCCTGCTGCTAGTGTGTTATCTGAAAGAGTTTTCAGTGCTGCTGGATCAATCCTGACAGAAAAAAGAACCCATCTGTCGACCCAAAATGTTGATAGTCTAACCTTCATTAAAATTAACCGTGCATGGGTTTCAAAGGATTTTGTCACACTTTCCCCTGATGACACATAGGTTACCAGAAAAGTGCCTCTGTTTTTTTCTCCTCTTCCTCAGACTTGCCCAATTACGCCCTTTGCAGCAGCTGAATGTCCAGCCAACACATCTACATATGCCTATTTTTAAACCTCCCTAACTGGGCTGCCCACCCCTTCCCCAACAGCTGGGGTCAAGACCTGGCGCACCCGGGCAAGTGCCATTGCTCTGAACAGGTGGATGGGCCCACTGATGGCCGACGGCAATGGCACAGGGCCCCTCCTAGTACAATACAGTGTCTCTGATGGTGGGAGGGCCCACTCGCCATCAGACACACCAGCGTACTATGAGGGGCCCTGTGCCAGTACCGTCGACCACGATTGTGCCCCCCCTGCTTGGTCATGGCCACAGCACTTGCAAGTTGCAATACTTACCTCTCCCTGCTCCACCGCTTTGTAGTCTGTGCAGTTAAATCCTTCACAGGGACGGCCACTAGAAATTTGGTGTATTGATCAATGATCGTTAAGATGTAGCTATGGCCTGTCCTGCTGGCCTCTACCTTCAGATGATCAATGGCTACCATTTGAAATGGACGTCAACTTACAAGTGGATGCAGTGGTGGTTTATGATCACCTTTCACAGTTGTGATAATCACAGACGTGTGACATTCCTGCCACCATTTTTCAATGTCTCCTCTCATGCCAATCCAATAGAATCGCCTACGGCCTGTGGTTTCTGTCTTTTGCACTCCAAAATGACCAGACACACCATGATAGGCAGAGAGGACCATGGGTACATCTCTCCCTGTGATCACAATTTGATGGAGACGAGTAATGGTGATGTGATCCACGTTACTGCGATAAAGCAATCCTTTCTTCACAAAGAACCTTTTTCGCTTTCTCCACAGACACAGTAATAGAGGGTCTGCATCGCATCTGCAACATCTACCGGGAGGTTTTCCCACGATGAGTAATTCCAAAATTTCTGCTAACACTCGACTTTGCGTCTATACTTGTATCCATGTAGTTTCCAGTAGCGGAAATTCTTGACTGGCTTTCTGAGATTGAAATATATACGAAGATTTAAAAGTACCACAACACTGTATACTGATGTACGCTATGAACACCTTTCCCTTTTTCTACTTTTGTAATTCTGGTGTAATACACAGTGAGCCTGTGAGTGGCTGTGTCTGACTCCGGAAGTATAGATGGAAATTTAACCCTAGACTGGACACACCTGGGAGAACTGGGAGCGCAGGTGGTCTTCTCTTCCATCCTCCCAGTGGATGGCCATGGAACAAGGAGGTGGAATAAGATTCTGCAGGTGAACAACTGGCTACGTCGATGGTGCCGTCAGCAACGATTTGGATTTCTGGATCACGGAGTGAACTACTTATACGATGGACTACTTGCTAGAGATGGGGTGCACCTTACGAAGACTGGAAAGCAGGTATTTGGAAGTCGCCTTGCTACACTTGTAAGGAGAGCTTTAAACTAGAACAACATGGGAAGGGAAGCAAAAGACCAGAAAAAGCCATACACCTGACAAATGCTACTGAGAACTCTGCTATTAGAAGTGGAAAGGAAGAACAAAGACGAAAGAATCTAATTAAAAAAAATATTGGAGAAGGAGAAACCAATCACAAACTAAAATGTTTCTATACTAATGCACAAAGCATGGGCAACAAACAAGGAGAATTGGAACTACTAACACAGGAAAAGAAATATGATGTCATTGGAATCACTGAAACTTGGTGGGACAATACACATGATTGGAATACAAGACTAGAAGGATACAACTTATTTGCAAGAAACAGACTTGATAAACGAGGAGGGGGTGTCGCATTGTATGTTAGAAACGCGTATATCTGCACAGAGATTGAAGCTTCAGAGACTGGGAGTTCTGTGGAAACTGTTTGGGTAAGAATACAAGGACAGAACAATGGAAAGGACACCATTGTAGGCATTTACTACAGGCCGCCTGTGCAAGCTGAAGATATGGATGAACTCTTTATGCATCAAATGGCCAAGTTCTCCAAAAAATATGACATAGTTGTCATGGGAGATTTCAACTATCCAGACATTTGTTGGGAATCTCTCTCAGGCAAAACTAACAGGTCAAGGAAATTCTTATCCTCTCTTGCTGACAACTTTATCTTCCAAAAGGTAAAGGAGAAAACAAGGGGAACTGCTACCTTGGATCTAATCCTTATAAACAGGGAGGAAATGGTTGAGGAGGTAAAAGTGGCTGGGACCCTAGGAGGTAGTGACCATGCTATTTTAGAATTTTGGATAACTAGAGGCGGAAGACCTGTGAAGACTCAGACGTCAAGGTTAGATTTCAGAAAGGCAGATTTTAAGGGATTCAGAAAGAGAATTGGAGGGATCCAATGGCTGGATATCCTTAAAGACAAAAATGTCCAGGAAGGATGGGAAATCTTGAAAAATGAAATTCTCAAAGCACAGTTGTTAACAATTCCGAAAAGAGGGAAGAATAGGAAGCATTTAAGGAAACCAGGATGGATGAACACAGAACTTAAGCACATGCTAAAAAGGAAGCAAAAAATGTTTATAAAATGGAAAGAAGGAGGCATATCTAAAGAAGAATATAATGCTGTCTGCAGAACCTGCAAGGCACAAATCAGATTATCTAAAGCTGAAAATGAATTGAGGCTTGCAAGAGATGTCAAAAGCAATAATAAAGGATTTTGGGGATATGTCAAAAGTAAAAGTAAAGTCAAAGATGCTATAGGATTTTTACAGGATGAAAATGATGAAACGGTAAGACAGGATGTTGAGAAGGCTGAACTTTTAAATTCCTATTTTGCATCTGTTTTCTCTCAGAAAGGAAATGTAACATCAACTGTTATTCACTGTCCTATTAAGGGAATAGAAGAATCCAGGATTAGAGTTGAGCGATACCAGCCGATACTTGAAAATATCGGATCGGAATGGATCGGCCGATCTTAAAAAAAAGTATCGGTATCGCCGATTCCGATACCGGGAACCAATGCAAGTCAATGGGGCCAAAATATCGGAATTAAAAAAAACCCTTTCTTTCCTTGTAGGTTAATTCTACATGAAGAAAAACAACTAAGAATAATGTAGAATGTATTGTGGGAGGTGGAGGAGACATTAAAGCCATAGAGGTTTAGCCCAATCAAATGGAATAGCAGGAATTAAACTTTTTTTTTTAAAGATGTTAGGAGTTACAAAGATATTGACTATGTTAGCCTCATTTATATTTTGCCAGACATGTATGTCTTCTTCTTCTACTTCCTTTTTTTACATTCTTCTTCTTCTTCTTCTACTTCCTTTTTTTACATTCTTCTTCTTCTTCTTCTACTTCCTTTTTTTACATTCTTCTTCTTATTCCTTTTTTTACATTCTTCTTCTTCTTCTTCTACTTCCTTTTTTTACATTCTTCTTCTTCTTCTTCTTCTTCTTCTTCTTCTTCTTCTTCTTCTTCTTCTTCTTCCTTTTCTTACATTCTTCATATTCTTCTTATTCAACAATTATTATTCTACATATTCAGCTTCTTCATCTTCTTCCTATTCTTCTTCATCATATTCTTGTTTGTGTCAGGCATTCCTGTAGTTGTTATCTAGAAAAGTTAGAAGTTTACACCTTCCGTTCTGCCTGTCACAAAAGATTTACAACAGGATTTGTCCGCGTTCAGTTTGGCCTGCAGAAGCAGGCCTTTTCCAGGGGCACCACGAGGAGGAACGGACTCACCCCCATACACTGCTTAGTCTTCTTCTGCTTATAAATAAGATAATATCATTTGCTCAGAGTATTAGTCTTATGCTTAATGTTCTTCTGCTTTGTTTTTTTTATGCTTCTTTGTCTTCTCTCTCTTGTTGTTCTGCATCTTGGTGGTTGTCTTCCTGTTCTTTGTCCTCTTGAACCAGCTGACGGTACTGGCACCCGGAGGGGCAGCAGAAGGAACAAGAGCCAATGGCACTACCGAGGACCAGCTGACGGTGCTGGAACCCGGTTACTAAGCAGGAGGTACCTGTGCTACAAAGCACTACCAAGGACCAGCAGACGTTGCCGGAACTCGGATACCGAGATGGAGGCACCTAGGCCAAAGGCTCTGACGAGAACCAGCTGACGGTGCTGGAACCCGGAGGGGTAGCATAAGCTGCAAGAGCAAATGGAAATAGCGAGGACCAGCTGACAGTGCTGGCACCCGGAGGGGCAGCAGAAGGAATAAGAGCCAATGGCACAACCGAGGACCAGCTGACGGT
Source organism: Dendrobates tinctorius (assembly GCF_039654945.1). Lineage (NCBI taxonomy): Eukaryota > Metazoa > Chordata > Amphibia > Anura > Dendrobatidae > Dendrobates > Dendrobates tinctorius. Next base: position 35,085,957 of record NW_027361766.1, read on the forward strand.
GCTGGAACCCGGTTACTAAGCAGGAGGTACCTGTGCTACAAAGCACTACCAAGGACCAGCAGACGTTGCCGGAACTCGGATACCGAGATGGAGGCACCTAGGCCAAAGGCTCTGACGAGAACCAGCTGACGGTGCTGGAACCCGGAGGGGTAGCATAAGCTGCAAGAGCAAATGGAAATAGCGAGGACCAGCTGACAGTGCTGGCACCCGGAGGGGCAGCAGAAGGAATAAGAGCCAATGGCACAACCGAGGACCAGCTGACGGTGCTGGAACCCGGTTACTAAGCAGGAGGTACCTGTGCTACAAAGCACTACCAAGGACCAGCAGACGTTGCTGGAACTCGGATACCGAGATGGAGGCACCTAGGCCAAAGGCTCTGATGAGAACCAGCTGACGGTGCTGGAACCCGGAGGGGTATCAGAAGTTACCCCTGAAAAGCAAAGTTGGCATGCCGCAAGCTGGCCGCAGTTACCGAATCACACAGTCCTACAGGGGGTGCTTGTCCTACTGGCACTATGGAACAAACCTTTCTTACCAGAACCCGCAGTCCACATAGGAAGCACCTAAACTGCTGGCACCCTAGCCTCGGCTAACCCAACCGCAACACGACATGGCAACTTGGGGTGGCAAACTGACATTGACACTTCCCGGAAACAGCAGGCAGGGCTGGAACCAAGCTGGGCAGGAGGGAGTACCCGTGCCAAAGTCAGTTATGAGCAGCAACTGGCGATGTTGGAGCCCAGGACAAGCACTTAGCAGGCTGAGGCCTGATGTGCTGTCAATTGGGAGGCAGCAGGACAGATTGCCATCAAAACAGCAGGGGAACAGCTGACGTTACTGAACCCCACAAACACAGGAGCTAGTGTTTTACTCTGTGAAGACGGCACTTCCGAGCAACAACTGGCTGTGTTGAAGCCCAGGGACAAGCACGGAGCAGGCTTAGGCTGCATTGAAGAAATTTTAAGATCGGTTGTAGACTACTAATTTGAACCAAGCTCCACTTAGGCCTGTGGATTCACTGATTTTCGTATTTCCCCTGTCCTCCAACCCCGCCAGTTACAGCTCCGAAGTGGCGTCTGCACAATCCACACTTGTTCCTGTGTTACAGGTGTTCAGTCCGGTCAGTTAATCCCCTGATGTGTGTCCGGCAATGTCGCCTGCTCTGTCCACATTCCGATAATGGGAACTTGAAGGGGGAAGAGCCATCTGGGAGTACAGCGACAGGGCAAGACATGTAGTCTGACACCATCTGACGGAAGCGTTGCCTCCTGCTGACTCGAGGCGTCGCTGATGGTGTAGACAATTGTGGTGGACACACAAAACTTTGCCACATTTGGGCCATAGTGGTCTTGCCTTGTGCTGCGGCACTGCCTCTGCTCCCTCTTTGTGCAGAGTTTCCTCCACTGCCTCGACGCACAGAGCTGCTTTGTAAAGCACTTGCAACAATGCTGTCGGGTGGAATGGAAAACATTATGGACTGCACCAGTGACTCTTCGTACTCCCGCATTTTACGCTCCCGGTTCAACGTTGGTATGAGCCTTTGTACGCTGTCCCGGTAGCGAGGATCTAGGAGGGTGTACACCCAATAATCAGCCGAGACGAGAATGTGGGCGATGCGGCGGTCGTTTCTCAGGCACTGCAGCATGAAATCAACCATGTGCTGCAGACTCCCAACTGCCAAAGAACCGCTGTCCCCTGTTTGAGGCGTGACCTCGACCTGCTCTGCATCACCCCACCCTCGCTGTACATACTGAGTAGAGGTTTGTGTACCTCCCTCCTCTGGAGAGATGTCTTCCTCCTCCATCGACTCCTCCTCATCCTCCTCACAAAGTGTCCCCTGCCTAGGCCTTTGTGAGGAAACACGTAGCGCAGACTGTCCAGAAGCAGATGGCATTTGGGACTCCTCATCCTCCACCTCTTCTGAAACCTCATCCCTTAGTGCTTGCAGTGTTTGTTGAAGCAGGCAGATAAGGGGGACAGTCATGCTGACTAGTGCATCATCTGCACTCGCCATCCGCGTGGATTCATCGAAGGCACGCAAAACGAGGCAGATGTCCTTCATAGAGGCCCACTCAATGGTGCTGAAGTGTGAACGGCGCACAGTGCGACTTGTTTGCGCCTGATGCAGCTGGTACTCCATGACTGCTGCCTGCTGCTCACACAACCGCTCCAACATATGTAACGTTGAATTCCACCGGGTGGGTAGGTCACATATGATGCGATGTTCTGGAAGGCCAAATCGTCGCTGCAGAGCAGCGAGGCGCGATCTTGCCGTGCTGGAACGTCGCAAGTGAGCGCACTCTATGCGGACCTTGTGCAACAGTGCATCAAGATCCGGATAGTCCCTCAGAAAGCTCTGCACGACCAAGTTAAGAACATGTGCCAGACATGGGATGTGTGTGAGGTTGCCTAGGCCAAGAGCTGCCACCAGATTTCGGCCATTGTCACACACTACCAAGCCCGGCTGGAGATTCGCTGGCCCAAACCACACATCGCTCTCCAGCTTGATAGCATTCCAGAGCTCCTGCGCTGTGTGGCTTCGATTCCCCAAAGAAATTAATTTGAGTACAGCCTGTTGACGTTTGGCCACGGCTGTGCTCATATCGGTCGTAACAGGCTCCTGCTCTGCTGTTTCTGAGGAACTTGAGTAGGAGGAGGAGTCTATGTGTACAGACTGGAGTCCTGCAATCCGTGGCGTTGGAAGAACACGTACAGCGCCACTCTCCAGATCCGTACCCGGCTCCACAACATTGACCCAGTGGGCAGTGAGGGAAAGGTATCGTCCCTGTCCATGGTTACTGGTCCACGCATCGGTGGTCAGGTGGACCTTGCTACTAACGGCGTTTAGTAGCGCATGTTTTATTTTGCCCTCAACATGTTTCTGCAGGGCAGGGACGGCTCGCCTGCTGAAATAAAAGCGGCTGGGCACGTTGTATTGGGGGACTGCCAATGCCATTAAGTCCCGGAAGGTGTCAGTGTCCACCAGCCTGAATGACAGCATTTCAACTGCCAGAAGTTTGGCAATGCCAGCATTCAGAGACTGTGCTCGGGGATGGTTTGCCGAGTAAGGGCGCCTTTTATCCCATGCCTGTGCTACCGATGGCTGTGATGGATGGGAACGTGCTGTTATGGGTGGAATCTGACAGGGTCTCCGGACAACAGTGGCAGAGGTTCTTCCTTGGCGATCCTGTGAGGAAGCCGAACCAGCAGTGTGTGAGCTGGAGGAAGAGGGCCCAACACGAACTGAAGAGGTGGTAGGTGGTGCTGTACGTTGGCCTACGTCTTGAGGGTGTCTATGCAACTCCAACTCGTGCTTGGTGCGCACATGTTTCCACATATTTGTGGTATTGAGGTTGCTGACATTTCTCCCTCTTTTGACTCTCTGATGACACAGCTTGCATTTGACAAAGCAAATGTCATCTGCAACTGTGTCAAAAAAGGACCACGCACTGCAACTCTTGTGAGCGCCCGGTTTGCCTTTGGAAGGAGGAATGCTCCTAACGGGTGCCGAAGTGGAGGGTACAGGCAACCAAGTCTTCCCCCTCCCTCTGCCTCCTGTTTTGGCCGGTAGGGGAATCTCTTCCTCCGAGCTGCTCCCACCACCTTCCTGTTGCTCACGCCATGATGGGTCAAGGACCTCATCATCTTCCCTCCCCTCTTCAAACAGCTGCTTCTCCGGGGTTGTCTCGCCAGCACCGTACGCACCAGAAAGTGGCAACTGAGTCTCGTCATCATCTGATGCGTACTGAGGTGTGCTGACCATAGGCACTGGCCCACTCGCCTCTTCAGATTCAGAGGGACAAAGAAGTTGCGCATCACTGCATACTCCCTCTTCTTCACATTCAGGAATGCTGCTTGGCTGGCCCCCTCTTTCCAAGCCAACAGATTCCGAGAACAGAAGTAGAGATTGTGATGGCTCCTGTCCATGTCTCTCTGACTGCCTGGGCACTTTGGCAGGTGGTGAAGAGACAGATGGTTGCTCTTCGGTGCTCTGACCCTGAGAGGATGCGGAAGTAATTGAAGTCGATGCGTTAGCTGCCATCCATCCGACAACGGCTTCAATTTGTTCCTCCCGCAGCAGTGGGGTACGTTGAGGTCCTACAAAGCTGCGCATAAAGGACTGTTGCCTGCTAAAACTGGGGGATGCTGATCCACTGGTGCCCGCAGCAGGCCCAGAATCCCCACGTCCTCTACCTGTAGAATCCCCACGTCCTCTCCCTGCAGAATCCCCACGTCCTCTCCCTGCTGAAACTCCACGCCCACGCCCACGCCCCCGCGCCTTACTCCCTGCCTTCTTCATCTTGCAAGACTGCTTAAGATAGGCAAAAAAGGACAAAGGGGGGCCTTAGTGTGCTTATTCCTGAACAGCTGGTTACAGGTACAAGAAACACTAATTTTATGAAGTGTGTGTGTGTGGACTAGACTTTAATAGGAGCTGATGTGGCCTACACAAGTTCAAAATGTAGTGTTTGGTGAACTTTTTATGTGGTTTCTTTGTTTGAAACAAACTCAAAGTATGAGAACAAAGAATTGAAACTGATAGTATCACCAACTTTTTGGAGCTATTACAATGCAGGCAGGTAACCTACAATGCAAAAGATGAGGCTCCAAAAAAATTGGGTAATACTAATCTGGCTGCGCCGGCAGGGCACAAGCCAGAAAAAAAGGCTCCTCTATCTACTCCTATATAGTGTTTGCAACCAACCAATGTTGATGGATACGGATGGATGCACACTAATAGGAGAAGAAAAAATGAGCTGCACTCAGAGACAAATATGTGTGAGGCAGTGACGCACGTTGAGCGTCCTACAACCAGACGTAGCTGCAGGACACTCTACTCAGCGTGAGCTGCACTCACACACAGTCAGAGACCTCTCAGACAGCCGTCAACAGTGCAGCTAAGTGGGCACTGGCACTGACAGGCTGCAGAAAGGCTCCGCTGTGTACTCCTATATAGTGTTTGCAACCACCGTAGATGGAGACGGATGGATGCACACTAATAGAAGAAAAAATGAGCTGCACTCAAATAAAAATATGTGTGAGGCAGTGACGCACGCTGAGCGTCCTACAGCCAGACGTAGCTGCAGGACACACTACTCAGCGTGAGCTGCACTCACACACAGTCAGAGACCTCTCAGACAGCCGTGAACAGTGCAGCAAAGTGGACACTAGCACTGAAAGGCTGCAGAAAGGCTCCGCTGTCTACTACTAGTGTTTGCAACCAACGTATATGGATACGGATGGAAGCACACTAGATTGAAATTATTTAAAAAATGCAGCTCAAAAAATAAAAGATGTATGAGGCAGCAGTGATCACACTGGGTGGCCTACAGCCTGACGTGGCTGCAGGACCCACTCCACAGCGTGAGCTGCACTCACACAGCCCTTGCAGACAGCTGTGAAAACAGCGCTGCTAGGGAAAAGCAAGCTACAGTGGTGGTTTATGTAGCCTGGATAAAGCACAATATTGTTTTTAGAATCGCTATTTCTAACTGTCCCTCACAGTCTTCTACAGCAGCCTGTCCCTAACTGAATTCACAGCAGAGTGACCAGAAATGGCGGCTGCGGTGGCTTTTATAGTGCATCATGACATCATTTCGGCAGCCAATCACAGCCATGCCAATAGTTAACATGCCTACATGCCTAACAGGATGTGCCCACACTTCGGAGGATTCCCATTGGCTTAATCAAAGCAAGCAGGCTCATAGCATGATGGGAACTTCCTATTCCGATTCCGATCCCGGAATCCGATATGAAAAAAGTATCGGAATTAAGTATCGGAATTCCGATACCGCTGATATCGGCCGATACCCGATACTTGCGGTATCGGAATGCTCAACACTATCCAGGATATCTATAAACAGAAAGATAGTGAGGAAACACTTAGCTAACCTAAATGTATTCAAGTCTCCAGGTCCAGATGAATTACACCCCAGAGTACTGAAGGAGATAGCAGAAGAAATTTTTGAACCCCTCTCCATAATCTTTGAAAATTCTTGGAGAACAGGAGAAGTGCCAGAAGACTGGAGAAGAGCAAATGTTGTTCCTATCTTCAAAAAGGGGAAGAAGGTGGACCCAGGCAACTATAGGCCGGTGAGTCTGACTTCTATACCAGGAAAGATCTTTGAACAAATTATTAAACAACATGTATGTCAATACCTGGATAAGAATGAAGTGATTAAACAGAGTCAGCATGGGTTTGTAACTAATAAGTCAAGTCAGACTAATTTAATTTCCTTCTATGATGGTATTACTGATTGGGTGGATCAAGGAAATGCTGTAGATATAGTATATCTTGACTTCAGCAAAGCATTTGACAAAGTCTCTCATACAATCCTTATTGAAAAAATGACTAAGTATGGAATGGACAAGGCAACTGTTAGGTGGATTCATAACTGGCTTAGTGATCGGACCCAAAGAGTGGTCGTAAATGGCTGCACATCCAGTTGGAAGAATGTCTCAAGTGGGGTACCACAGGGCTTTGTCCTGGGCCCTGTATTGTTCAACATCTTTATCAATGATTTAGATGAAGGAATTGAGGGTAAACTGATTAAATTTGCTGATGACACAAAGCTAGGAGGGATAGCTAATACTAGAGAAGAGAGAGAGAGGATTCAAAAAGATTTAAATAAACTGGAGAAGTGGGCAGCAACTAACAGAATGGTTTTTAACAGGGAGAAATGCAAAGTACTACATCTGGGCAATAAAAATGAAAAAAGCATATATAGAATGGGAGGAATAGGGCTAAGTGACAGCACATGTGAAAAAGACTTGGGTATACTAATAGATCACAGACTGAATATGAGTCAACAGTGTGATGCAGCAGCAAAAAAGGCAAATGCAATTCTAGGATGTATTAACAGAAGCATACAGTCTAGATCACGTAAAGTAATTATTTCCCTCTACTCCTCTTTGGTCAGACCTCATCTGGAATATTGTGTCCAATTTTGGGCACCACATTTTAAAAAAGACATCAACAAACTGGAGCAAGTTCAGAAAAGAGCGACCAGAATGGTGACCGGTCTGCAACCCCTGTCTTATGAGGAAAGGTTGCAGGATTTGGGAATGTTTAGTTTGCAAAAGAGAAGACTGAGAGGAGACTTAATAGCTGTCTACAAATATCTAAAGGGCTGTCACATTGTAGAAGGATCAACTTTATTCTCATTTGCACAAGGAAAGACTAGAAGCAATGGGATGAAGCTGAATGGGAGGAGACACAGATTAGATATTAGAAAAAACTTTTAGACAGTTAGAGTGATCAATGAGTGGAACAGGCTGCCACGAGAAGTGGTGAGTTCTCCTTCAATGGAAGTCTTCAAACAGAGGCTGGACAGACATCTAACTGGGATGATTTAGCGAATCCTGCTTTGAGCAGGGGGTTGGACCAGATGGCCCAGGAGGTCCCTTCCAACTCTACGATTCTATGATTCTATGATTCTATGACACCTGGTATGTGCTGATACAGTACCTTGCTTCAAAATTTGTATTAAGGTATCATCTGTAGATTAACCAACTGTGTGGAGGGGAACCTTTTCTTGCCGCAGACAAACATGAGATTGAGACAGAGTTTGTATTGAACAGGTCCGTTTTTAGTGCCCATCCTTCTGTCGACAAGAGCAATTCACCACAGCCATTTCACCTTTCTCTGTACACATGCCCCGGTACCTTCACTTCCTTTGTAACTATAATCGTGGCGTCCTCTATGGCTCTTCCACTGTGGCTGGCGTAGGCCCAACCACCACAGCGCTGCGCCAGTCTGAGCACACCGTCCGTATGATAGCCCCAGGCCGTCTTTGTCTGCAGCTACCGTCCTCTGGGCCACCCCCCGTGACCGCCTCAACTGTCAGTCCTCTCTGGAGCCTTTCCACTGTCTCTATTTCCTCAGCAGAACTTCATCTTTACTGTGCTCCCTTCGCTGACTGACTCTTCCAGAACCTTCCCTCAGCCTTTTATACTTCCAGTTCTGGAAACTCCGCCCACCATCACCTAACAGTTTCTCTGACCAACGGCAGTTATTCAGTCCCACTCCTACACTCTCCACTGCCCTCCAATGGGCAAGTTAAAACACTGCACCCTTTCTTTTTATCTTAGCGGTTTCACACCTACACTGCGCTACACCTCTGCTTCTCACTACAGGCTGGTTTGTCTGTCAGTTCACCTTCCCTACATCATCCATAGTGAGTGAGCATGTGTGGGTTACCCATTCTATATATACGGTGAATCGGAGAAACACATTTTTACACTATACTCGATACAGCTTGTACTGTATCTTGTTATACAGTACCTTTGTTCGACATTTAGCTTTACGGTCAAATCCATACTGTGTAAGCGTCTGAGAGTGACTACGGGGCTATTTATATGGAGATTTGAATTGTACCCTAAAAAATATATACTTGCTATCTTGTTATCCAGGACCTTTTTTACAACATTTTTTGTTATGGTCAAAACCAAACTGAGTGAGCGTCTGAGGGTGACTACGGAAATATATACCGATAATTTCAATTTGGCCAACACTGTATACAGCAGAACGCTTCTGATATAGTAACCTTTTTAGCTATTTAGATTCTGGTGTAATCAATAATGAGCCTGTAAACGTCTGTCTGTTACTCCGGCAATATATTTGGAACTTTAAGATTACCCCAACACTGTATACAGCTGTATTCTTGTGTTACATAACCCATTTACAGCTTTTCATACTCTTGTGTAATCCATACTGGGCCTGAGAGCGTTTGTGTCTGCCTCCTGAAATGTATACGGAGAATCAGAATGTTTACACTGTACTAGATATACCTTGTATCTGGTGATACTGTACCCTTTTTCAACTTGTTATTTTATTGGGTAATCCATACTGCACCTGTGAGCGTCTGTATATGCCTCATGAAATATATTCAGAGATTTACTGTTATCCATAGACTGTATAGAGCTGTACGCTTCTGATACAGTACAATATATCTGCTGGTATTTTGGGTCCATTTTCAAAAACATGAGGAAGAATGGTGGAAAAGAATACTGATGTGGGTGTGGAGGGCCACCTGGTACTGATGGTGGTGGTGGTGCATCTGCTGGTACTGCCAAAAACACAATAGCAGCTAAGGAAGGAGGTGTTGAGCCAGCGTCATGGTGTAGCTCTGGAAGGTCTGTAAGGCTCCCTTTTCTGGGAGTAGGTAGACTGCTTTTAAAGCCGGAGTATCGGGAACTGTTTGTGGCTTACACTGCTGAAACAGCCTCCAGCTCTATCACCTCCTCTTCTGAAGTTGTAAATAATGCAAGCACTGAGTCGTAACTGCAGGCTTCTGGTCAGGAGCAACACCTTTCCTTGTGTCCTTCACCCACACCAAAAGTGAAGGATGTGGAAGCACACACCTCAGATTACTTCATGGAGCTCTTTTCACATACCATGCCTGGGTTAATTAAAAATAGGGCCCATCATGTACTGGAGCAATGTAAATGGGGCAGATCAGACACTGGAGCAGCATCTAAGGGGCACATGATACACTGGAGCATTACAAATGGGGCCCATTATATATGGAGCATTATTGGAGCCCATCAAACACTGGAGCATCATCCATGAGGCCCATCATGTACTGGAGCATTGTAAATGGGGCAGATCAGACAATAGAGCAGCATCTAAGGGGCCCATTATACACTGGAGCATTACAAATGGGGCCCATTATATATGGAGCATTATTAGGACCCATGATACACTGGAGCATCAGCCATGAGACCCATCATGAACTGGAACATTGTAAATGGGGCAGATCAGACACTGGAGCAGCATTTAAGGGGCCAATTATACACTGGAGCATTACAAATGGAGCCCATTATATATGGAGCACTATTAGTGCCCATGATACACTGGAGCATCATCCATGAGGCCTATCCTGTACTGGAGCATTGTAAATGGGGCAGATCAGACACTGGAGCAGCATCTAAGGGGCACAATATACACTGGAGCATTACAAATGGTGCCCATTATATATGGAGCATTATTGGAGCCCATCATACACTGGAGCATCATCCATGAATCCAGGAGGCCCATCATGTACTGGAGCATTGTAAATGGGGCAGATCAGACACTGGAGCAGCATCTAAGGGGCACATTATACACTGGAGCATTACAAATGGGGCCCATTATATATGGAGCATTATTGGAGCCCATCAAACACTGGAGCATCATCCATGAGGCCCATCATGTACTGGAGCATTGTAAAAGGGGCAGATCAGACACTGGAGCAGCATCTAAGGGGCCCATTATACACTGGAGCATTACAAATGGGGCCCATTATATATGGAGCATTATTAGGACCCATGATACACTGGCGCATCAGCCATGAGACCCATCATGAACTGGAGCATTGTAAATGGGGCAGATCAGACACTGGAGCAGCATCTAAGGGGCACAATATACACGGGAGCATTACAAATGGTGCCCATTATATATGGAGCATTATTGGAGCCCATCATACACTGGAGCATCATCCATGAATCCAGGAGGCCCATCATGTACTGGAGCATTGGAAATGGGGCAGATCAGACACTGGAGCAGCATCTAAGGGGCACATTATACACTGGAGCATTACAAATGAGGCCCATAATATATGGAGCATTATTGGAGCCCATCATACACTGGAGCATCATCCATGAGGCCCATCATGTACTGGAGCATTGTAAATGGGGCAGATCAGACACTGGGGTAGCATCTGAGGGGCACATTAAACACTGGAGCATTACAAATGGGGCCTATTATATATGGAGCATTATTGGAGCCCATCATACACTGGAGCATCATCCATGAATCCATGAAGCCCATCATGTACTGGAGCAATGTAAATGGGGCAAATCAGACACTGGATCAGCATCTAAGGGGCCCATTATACACTGGAGCATTACAAATGGGGCCCATTATATATGGAGCATTATTAGTGCCCATGATACACAGGAGCATCATCCATGAGGACCATCATGTACTGGAGCATTGTAAATGGGGCAGATCAGACACTGGGGCAGCATCTAAGGGGCACATTATACACTGGAGCATTAAAAATGGGGCCTATTATATATGGAGCATTATTGGAGCCCATCATACACTGGAGCATCATCCATGTGGCCCATCATGTACTGGAGCATTGTAAATGGGGCAGATCAGACACTGGGGCAGCATCTAAGGGGTACATTATACACTGGAGCATTAAAAATGGGGCCTATTATATATGGAGCATTATTGGAGCCCATCATACACTGGAGCATCATCCATGAATCCATGAAGCCCATCATGTACTGGAGCAATGTAAATGGGGTAAATCAGACACTGGAGCAGCATCTAAGGGGCCCATTATACACTGGAGCATTACAAATGGGGCCCATTATATATGGAGCATTATGTGGAGCTCATCAGATACTGTATGGAACATTATATGTGACTAATTATTTGGTATGGAGAAATATATGGGGCTCATTATTCTGTATGGCGCACAATGTGGTGGCCATAACACTGTTTGGAGTAATATACTGTCCTGTTTTTGAGCTATTGTACAATTTAAAATAGATCAGTCCTGTCATGTAAGCAGTGAAGTATTTGTCATTGTGCTATACCTATATTTCTGTGCCGTATCGGAGCATCATGAGTTGTGGTATGTGTTAAAGGGGCGTACTGACACTCTTTGGCCCAGGGCACACGAAAACCTGGAGCCAGCCCAACCCCCCCACAACTTTAGCCAAATAACACCCAGTTTTCAATGCGTAACTATTATTAGGAAGTAAATTAAGGTTGACAAGCTTCAGTTATAAGAATTGATGTTTTTGGCATTGAAATGGGCACTGTAGGTGTGTTTACTGTCTTCCACTCCCTGCCATCTTTACTTCCCCATTGACTTGCATTGTGTTTCGTGTTTCAGTCGGCCTCTAACTTTTCCCTATATTCGGCCAATTTCGGCCGAAACCCGACTCGACCCGAAAAAAGGCAAAGTTGCTCATCTCTAGTATTGACCATAAAAAACAAAGGTGATATTTTGCCAAAAAATCTTCTAGTGGCATATCTACTTCTTCTCTGGTCAGCTTGGGAGATGGTGATGCAGCAACTGCTGTTAGTGGAGGAGACTCTGCAGCTCTTGAAAGCTCTGATTGTGTTTGTGGTGATGGCAAGTTTGACATGTAGACATCTTGTGCGTGGAACTTCTTATGTACATTACCAGCCAATTCAACTTTGTGCAGTGTGCAGTCTCTGCAGGTGGAAAATATGCTATGGACTTCCATGCACAAATTGACTAAGAACCATAGTTCTCTATCACCACATAAAACATCATCGCGTACTTGTAGTGATCGAGCTGAGAGAGGTGATTAGGTGGTGTTGATCCAACAGGACAGGGGGTGACCCACTTCGTGGCACGGGTAGACATGAGACTGAGGCAAGGGTTGTGTCCAACAGTTCAGATTTTATTGGATGCTTTTCTGACGACCACCGTACTTTCTTCACTGGATTTGTCCACAATTCACTTTTTACACAGACCCGAGTACCTTCTCTTCCTTATATTACCATTCGTGACGTCCTCTATGGCTCTTCCCCTGCTGTGGCTGCCCTAAGCACTTTCACCACAGCGTTTCACCCTTTTGAGTATGCCGTCCACCTGATACTCACAGTCTGTCTCTGTCCACAGCCACTGTCCTTTTGGGTCACCCCCCTTGACAGTCTCCACTGTCAGTAGCTCTCTGTAGGCCTTTTCCATCTTTCTACCTACAGCAAACTCTCCTCTCTAGTGAGCTCCCTTGGCTGACTGGAACTTCCAGAACCTTCCCTGACCTCTTATACTCCCCAGTCCCAGTAGCTCTTCCCACTATCACCTAACAGTATCCCTTAACCAATGGCAGTGACCTTGACCCATGGCAGTTACATAACCACTCTCTCCTACGCTCCCCACTGCCCTCTAATGGGCAAACGGCCACATGTCGCCCCTGGTTCTATATCTCAGTCTACACTGCACTGCTCCTCTGCCTCTCTCCTTAGGTAGATCCGTCCATCAGACCAACCTCCCCACATTCTTCTTTCCTTTGTCTATTGTCGTCCTCGACAATCTTACTCTGAGGGATGCGTGGTACTGGGGGCCTGACTCATGTACCCTGGTCTGTCTACACTCTTCTTGTCTTGACGTCCTGTCCTCTTAAATACGTCATGGTCGTCATACTGCATGCACCCGGAACCTGTTGAACACACATTTTTTTTAAATAACACTTTACCGTATTTGTTGCAATATGTTTTTTTTTAGAACAATACTCTTTAAACACACAACAAAGCAAGCACAAAACAAAAAAAAATATTATCAGAATGAGTACATGGGCACTCCCCCTTCCTTTACGAACAACACCCCAACTGGCATTCCTGGTACATCAGGAGGAGGGTAGGCTTTCTACGGGGATGCGGAACAGTCCCCTCTTTGTGCAACGGTGCACTGCAGGCCCGGCAGTCCATTGTATGGGCCACCTCCTGGCGGCCTTTGTCTTACAGTAACAGGGGACTCCACCGCCATAGAGTCTCTGGGATGCCAGTAGTGTCTCTATTTTGAAGGCTCATACCCCTCAGTGTAAGCAATGACGGCCACCGCATAATAGCCACGGGGGCAATATTCCTTGTAATAGGAGACTAAATCTCCCTCCTGCGGAACCCGGCCGTGCTTGATGGAAGCCACGTTTAAATAAATTTTATGGCCGGTGTAACGATCTCTGTTAAACCTGTAGCCCTTGCATCCAGGTACACCAACCGCCCGTATGACCGAGGAACAGGCATGGTGGCTTCCCCTTTTTCATGGAGCAGCGCTCACACCTCCCGCTCCTTGGCCTTCTTTTCCTCGATGATCTCCGCAACCCAAGCAGAGGGTCCGGTATAGGCCGCGGGCTCTGGTGGCTGGGACGCAACCGAGCATGGAGCAGAGGCGGCCACAGAAGTTGAAGAACATGCCGTAACCGGAGTAGCGGGCAAGGAAGAAACGGTCACAGGTGCTTTTGGGTAGGCTGTGTGGTCGGCCGCAGCCGGAACCAAGGCGGCCGTGGGCTCGGGTGTGTAGGCCGCAGCCATTTTCGCAGATGAAACAGCGGCAGCCGCAGGTGTCATTAAATAGGCCGTGGTGACTTGCGGCGGGCCCAAAATGACAGCAGGCTCTGGTGAATAGGCCACGGACGGAAAATGGATCACCGCAGGGGCAGCTGTAGGTTGACTTCGCACCGGCGTCGCCGAGCGGGGCAGATCAGGACGGTCATCGGGAGCCATGGAATCATTCAGGACCGTGGTTGCTGTAGGGCAGGAGGTCAGCTGGGGAGGCTGAGGGCTGGAGACAGGGTCCGAGGGTCTGTTTAATGCATTAGGCCTGGGGGCAGGTTCTGCCTGTGATGCTGCCGGCTGAGGCGGGGGAACGCTCACCTTCCCCGGTGTCGCAGCTCCCTGTAGGCATTCCCACAGCTTCTCCAACTGCCATGAGTATTCACTCTGCCGTCCGACTGGGCTGGCCTCCAGGCCTGATGGCTGCGCAGGAGATGTATTTCCAGCTTCTCCCACTGGCGGGTGCAATGAGGTACGGACCACCGAGAATGGCTCCCAGGAGCAGGTCTCCCGGCGGTTTTCACCTTCCTGACGCCATTTCCATTCCAGGCATCCAAGGCCATGGCAACTGCAATGTCACATATCACCCGAGTTTCCGAGACTCAATGGCGCCAAGCAGCTACACCCAGTCTTTTCACCAGGGCCACTCCCGCTGAGGGGTGGGGCATTGATCGGCCTCTCCACCCATTTTCCATGGGCCAGCATGGTAGGGCGGCTGCCTTCTGATGTAAGCCGTTCCCCCCAGGGGCGCATAAGACACAGTCCTGGATTGTCAGTTACGGCCCGTACAGACCCCCGGCAGCCCGCACAGACCCCCAGCAGCCCGCACAGACCCCTGGCAGGCCCGAACAGACCCCCGGCAGGCCCAAACAGACCCCCTGCAGCCTGCACAGACCCCCGGCAGGCTCGTACAGAACCCCCGGCAGCCCGCACAGACCCCCGGCAGGCCCGCACAGACCCCCGGCAGCCCGCACAGACCCCCAGCAGGCCCGTACAAACCCCCGGCAGCCCGCACAGACCCTCGGCAGGCCCGCACAGACCCCCGGCAGCCCGCACAGACCCCCGGCAGGCCCGTACAGACCCCCGGCAGGCCCGTACAGACCCCCGGCAGGCCCGCACAGACCCCCAGCAGGCCCGCACAGACCGCGCATCATGATGACATAATTTCAGCAGCCAATCACAGCCATGCCATTAGTTAACATGGCTAACACAACTGGCTCATTGCATTATGGGAACTTCCGATTCCGGTATTCGATATTGTAAAAATATCGGAACTCGGTATCGGAACTCCGATACAGCGAATATCGTCCGATACCCGATATTTGCAGTATCGGTATGCTCAACACTAGTAGTAAGGTTTTCACTTTTTCCCAAAATCCAGCCAGCCTAGGGCAAGGCCAGAAAATGTGGAACGCCAGCAAATATTTGGGAGCTGGTGGTTCAGTCTATGAAGGAGCTCTGGAGTGTGATACCAAAACATCAAAATTTTATATTGGTTTTCCTAATAAAAGGTGCAGATAGAGAATTTAGATGCCTTTTTACCAATATATTCTGCCAGCAATGAGGAGATAACGTCCTTCCCAGGAGAGACTCCCATCTAACTATATATGGATGTTTTAATGGGAGGGTCAGTCTGAGGAGAACCCAAGATCCTGTAAATATTTGATATTAACCCTTTATTTGACGTGCCTTTCTTACAAAGCCTCTCAAAATTCTTTGGTTGAGAAACCTTCAAAGCCATATAGTGAAGACGCCAGGTGCTGACTGGATGAACTATTAGTTCTAGAAAATTTAGATTTTGCATCATCAAACAAGAAAACTTCCAATGTGTTTTCTTCCACCAAATCTGCAAATATAAATAATCCTGCTGAAGTCCAGGGGAGGACCATTGTCGGTTACAAACTGTTTGGTATCAGATGCTGGTATATAAAAGATATCATTATGGAATTGGGGGACACACACCATATCTTTTCTATTTCAGTTCAAATATTGCAAGCCCATAAGGAAGCCCACAAGGGAATCCTCCTCAGGTGTGCTTCCCAGCAGTATTTAACAATATCCTGAACAGACAAGCCCCCTTGTGACCTATGAGATTTTTCAACACTTTTGGATATTCTATGGCTTCTTTCGTTCCATATGAACTTCATTATAGAGACCTAAGTTCCCCAAGGGGAACCTTAACAGGGAGAGTCTCAAAATAATAAAGTAGCTTAGGCAGGAGAGTCATCTTAACTGAAAGTATACGGCCATTCAGAGAGAGCGAAAGTGGCATCCACTTAGTCAACAGATTCCTCAACTTTCCAAAAAGAGACAGAGAGTTACAATTATATAAATTGTTGTAGGAAGAGGACAGATTAAGCACCAATTATTTAATAGCCTCGGTTTTCCATCTAAATTTAAAGTTTGGCTTTAAATAGTCAAGGATAGTAGGGGGAATGTTCAAGGGTAAGACCTCTGTTTTAGAGGTATTTCATTTATATCCTGACAGCTGTCCATACTCCTTCAAAGTAATTATGAGGTTGGGGAGTGTTATATGAAGTTTAGTGAGGGTCAGTAAAATGTCATCAGCAAATATTGAAATCTTCAATAACTTATTCTTGACTTCCACCCCTGAGATATTATGATTTTGACATATCATTGCCGCTATAGGTTGTATAAACATTACATATAGCAAGGGGGAAAGAGGGCAAGAGAAAAGAGGGGGGACAGAAAAGATCAATTTAATAGAGGTTGATATGAATCTATACAATGCCTTTAATGCTGTAAGAAAAGCTCCCAAGATACCAAATATTTTCACTGTTTCAAACAAGAAAGACCAATTAAGTCAGTCAAAAGCCTTCTCTGCGTCTAACCTTAAAATAAGCGTTAGTGTCTTATTTTTGTTGGACACATCAATCAAATCTATTGCCCTTCTGGCGAAAAGGGACAAAGCTTACCTGATCCTTACTAATAAGCCAGGGTAGCCACTGATTAAGACTATTAGCCAACATACGGGTAAACATTTTCAAGTCGAAGTTTAATAGGGCTTTTGGACAATAATTAGAGCAATCCAAAGCGTCTTTTCCCGCCTTAGGAACAGGCAAAAATGGAGCTTGGGCTACTTTGAACATCCGCCATTGGCACTTGATAAGGGATGTATATCACCTACTGAAGGCATCAAAAAGGCAATTTAATTGGATAGTAGGGAAAACAAGAGCATTAATGATGTCATAACTTTCATAGCTATATAGAAGAATCACTCACATCGTTTTAAAAGGAATCAAAATTGATGTATTATCTTCATAAGCTGTGTTGCCTTCTCCGAGAAACTTTTGCTGAGCAGATACCTGATCACTGCATAACTGGCCAGGAAACCATTTCCATAGAGCAAATGCTCCCCCACTTGTTCAAGCAATACCACTACAATAAGTAGTCAAGGCAGCAGCACCTATTACAATATATACAGGTCTGGAAAAAATTTAGAGACCACTGCACAGTTTTATAAAAATCAGCTTCTCTACATGTCTGACAGCCATTCCATTCCAGTGTCAGTTGAATTCCAACCAGAGTACACCTCATTCTATTTAATGTGCTTCTGATTAGGTGATCACCTGAACCAAATCTTAGTTAACGAAGGAAAGTATAAAAAATCTGCTGTGGTGTTCACAATCCTCTTGCAATAGGACAAGCTGGATGGCAAAGCAAGTGCTAGTGTTATCCCAAAAGTAATAGGAATTAAAAAATAACTTTTAACCATGCCAAAGGAGTTGAACAGAAAAGTCTTGATTGAGGAAAAGAAGGGCTCATTTCTGGCTTAACTAGCAGAGGGATACAGTGAGTGTCATGTTGCCTCCATCCTTAAAATTTCAAAGATGGCAGTCCATTGCAACAAGTTCAAGCAGCAGTCATTGGGGACAACAAAGTTACAGACCAGCAGAGGGTGAAAATGACTCTCCACTGATTGAGATGACTGTCAACTTATTTGAATGTCACTCAGCAACAGCAGGATGACATGAAATGACCTACAAAAGGAATGGCAATTGGCAGCTGGGGTGAAGTGCACTGCAAGAACAGTTTGCAACAGGCTCCGAGAGGCAGGGCTCAAGTCATGTAAAGGTGGAAAAAAGTCTTTCATCAATGAGAAGCAAAGGAGAGCCAGGCTGAAGTTTGCCAAAGACCAAAAGGATTGGACCATAGAGGACTGGAGTAAGGTAATCGTCTCTGATGAGTCTAATTTTCAGCTTTGCTCAACTCCTGGTCTAATGGTTAGACCTGGAGATGCGTACAAGCCATAGTGTTTGCACCCACTGTGAAATTTGGTAGATCATCGGTGATGATCTGGGGATGATTCAGCAAGGCTGAATTTGGGCAGGTCTTTGCAAAGGATGTCTGAATCAAACTGCATACAAGGTTATCCTGGAAAAACAGTTGATTCCTTCTGCTTAGGCAATGTTCCCCAACCATGAGGACTAATTTTTCCAGCAGGACAATGCGCCATGCCACACAGCTAGGTCAATCAATGTGTGGATGAAGGACCACCACATCAAATCCCTGTCAGGGCCAGCCCAATCTCCAGACCTGAACCCCATAGAAAACCTCAGGAATGTAATCAAGAGGAAGATGGATAGTCACAAACTATCAAAGGAGAACTGCTTAAATTTTTGTACCAGGAGTGGCATAAGGTCACCCAAAACCTGTGTGAAAGACTCGTGGAAATCATGCCAAGGCGCATGAAAGCTGTGATTAAAAATCATGGTTATTCCACAAAATATTGATTTCTGAACTCTTCCTGAGTTAAAACTTTAGTATTGTTGTTTCTAAATGGTTATGAAATTGTTTTCTTAGCATTATTTGAGGTCTGCAAGCACTGCATTTTTTTTGTTATTTTGACCATTTCTCATTTTCTGAAAATAAATACAAAATTTAGTGCTTGGAAATTCGAAGACGTTGTCAGTAGTTTATAGAATAAAAGAGAAACTTACATTTTACTCCAAAATATACCTATAAAGACAAAAATCAGACAAACTGAAAATTTTGCAGTGGTCTCTTAATTTTTGTCAGAGCTGTGCGATGGACCAGATGCTTTATCAGCTGCTCTGCAGAAATGACAAACATCAGCAATCACAGACACACCTCTTGAATAACTGAGTTCAGTCATCTGAACTGCGTCCTTTCTGTGGCAGATACTTTGAGCCATGATCTCATAAACTTTTAGGTCAGCAGATTGGACCTGTGGTCATGAAAACCGGTCCAGTTTACTATGAGCATACTGTCCAGCCTCCAATGTACAGTCAAAGAGGAGATACAGGACTGCAGGTGTCTTTGTTTTACCCAACCTTACATTTCTGAAAATGAATCAGTGTTGGGGCCCCTGTGCAAGAAATGTGTCTGGACCCCCTTCCTTTTATGGTGACAAAGCTACATATATACTGTATATACTGTATATATATACACATACATATATATAGATTAGCCACACATATACATGTATGTATATTAGATAGTCTTCTTTATTATGTATATTACCGTCCCTTATTATACAGTGCCCTTCCTCGTTATGTACATTACCATCCATTACATATTGAATTATACAGAGCCGTGTTTTTTATTACATACCATCCTGTCTTGTTAGTTGTATAATGCAATGATGGCTGATGGAGCATGGGAAAGTTTCTTTTCTAATGGAGGAGCTGATGGACTGGTCGCCTGATTATCGGCTCCTCCATCACAGTCATTTTATATTTAAAAAGAGAGGGGACTATGTAATAGAAGAGGGTGCTGTGAATAACAAAATTAATAAGAATACACTATGTAAGAGACAGCACTGTACATAACGGCAGAGGAAGCTATATAATAAAGGACGGCACCATATATAACTAGAGAGGATGGTACATAATAAGGGATGGTGTTATACATAATAAAAAAGGAAACTATCTAACTAAGGATGGTGTTATACAGAATTAGTGAGTAGCAGTACACTATATACTTAGGGACTGTGTTGGACTTAGTAAGTGATAATAATGTCTTCCTCCACCCCCCTGGTCCTATGTCCATTATAAGTCCCCCTTCCTCCCATCCCAATCCCCCACACCCCTCATTGTCCTCCTCCCCCCGCATCCCATTATTGTCTTCTCCCCCACCCCATCATTGCCCATTCCACCACCTCCATCATTTCCTCCTCCCCCATTATTGCCCTTTCCACCATCACCATCATTGTCCTTTCTACCACCACCATCATTTCATTCTCCCCCACCACCACGTCATTGTCCTTTCCACCATCTCCATCACTGCTTTTTCTGCCACCACCCCATCATTGCCCTTTCCACCACCTCCATCATTGCCTTCTACTCCACCACCTCCATCATTGCCTCCTTCCCCACCACTCCCATCATTGTCTTTTCCACTACCACCATAATCGCCTTCTCACCCACCCCCATCATTGTCCTTTCCACCACCTCCATCATTTCCTCCTTCCCTATCATCCCCATCATTGCTCTTTCCACCACCACCATCCTTGCCCATTTCACCAACTCCATCATTTTCTCCCCCTCCACACCCATTATTGCTCTTGCCACCAACTCCATCATTGCCTTCTCCCCACCACATCATTGCTTATTCCACCAAGTCCATCATTTCCTCCTCCCCCACATCCCCATCCTTGCCCATTCCACCACTTCCATCATTTCCTCCTCCCCCATCATCCTCATCATTGCCCTCTCCATCACCCCATCATTGCCTTCTCTCCATTACTCCCATTATTGCCCTCTCCTCCACCTACACACACAGACACACACAGCCCCATTCACCTCTCTGCACATTCCTCCACAGCGCTACGCATGCACACATACACACATCACCACGCATCTCTACACACGCACATACAACACACATACATACAAAAAACACATACAGCACCTCTCACCTCTTCGCATGTTCTCCCGCAGCTGAAGCATCACTGGCAGCTGGCAGCTTCCAGTCTCTGGCACAGCCGGCCGCTGAATGATTACATCATCCAGCGGCGCTGCTGTCTCTGTGAGAGGAAGCACGGGCAGGAAGCAGGATGGATCACTGCAGCTCCGCTCCACTGCAATTTTCTCTTGTAGGCAGCGAAGGTGCAGGAATCACTTCCCTGTCCGCCGTACATGAGGGAAATCTGGCCAGGGGCCCCCCAGAGCCTCGGAGCTGGATAAACAGGCCAGATTGCCCTCATTATTAGCCACCCTGCAAGGGCCCCCCTCCACCTCCGGGCCTCGGTGCAGCTGCACAGGCTGCACATTCGGTATGTCCACCCATGAACCTTCCTGTTAAATAGGACAATTGTACAAGCATTAAAAGGATTGGCCACTTCTCTTGTGAATGCAGCTTTTCACATGATCTGAGCAGCACTTCTGTCTCTACAATGGCTGCTGATGGAAGAGCATATGACCAAACCAGTGTAAAATACCTCAAAAAGGAAAGATCATATAACCTTTTGGACCAAGCCATTGGTCTGAAATTAAGGGTCATGCACTTTTCTTCTATTCACATAATACCCAATATCTATAGAAATTATCTAAATCTCATTTTATCCCCCTTCCCATACATTTTATATTTATCACTGTCTATATATTTAGGCCTTTGTCAGGGATATTGACATGTTGTGAATGTGACAATTGCATATAATAATTAGTTATGCTTAGGTGTTACTTATTTATCTATCTATGCATGGATTAGGTTAATGTAATCACCCCTTTTTACCACCTTTTTTATATTTCAGGTTTTTATTAATGGACGATATACCCTATGTCTCTAATATTGTTTTCAATGTATTACTAGATCAATTATATTTACTAAAGTGCATGGGTTAAATATTAATTTCAAAATAAGAAAACCAAACTAGCTTTTATATAAAACTGTAATATCCTGGATTTAAAGACTATCCAGCAGTATTGTAAATGAATGTTTGTTTGTTTTTTTTTACCTACATAGTAAAAGTATGTAAAACTGGTGCACAAAACTTAAAGACAAAAAGTCATATTGATACACAAGGGAACACTTGATAATTTAGCAAACACCATTGGTGCAAAAGCTTTGATTTATTCAAATTTAGTTTAGTAAACACTGCCATCTAGTGTTCACAATTCAATAACGTCATTAGAAATATCGAAGCAAAACTGCCAGATCCTCAAAAGATCATCTAAAAAAAAAAAGAAAAAAGTTAACTATTTGTTTCCAATGGGTAAAATTAATTGTATGACCAAGTTGTATGAAAGAGATGATAAAGTTCTTGTAGGATATAGATCAGGAAGGACAATAAGCGCAATAGGGTCTTACACAGATAAAAATTAGGAGTGTGTGAGCACTAGTGTTCCCCTAGTAGGATTGAATGGTCACAACAGCTATGAAAGCTTAAGGCAGCTGCAGACTCATGTCTTGGGGAACATCAAGGGTAAAATGAATTGTATGACTACATTGCATAAAAAAAGATGATAAAGTTCTCGTGAATTATTGAGTACTACAACCCCCCAAGGATCAATAGAGACATAAAATAACAGATGAATATTTAAAACTGAAAAAAAAATCATTTTCGAATATTAAGAGAGAAAGATTATCGCAAAATATATATTTTCTAATATGAAAAGAGATGCAAATTTAGAAGTTGATGAAGATTTTAACTCACCGGCCATTATCAATGTCAGATTTATTTATTGCATTCTATAGGCAATGTACAGCATATGAAATTTAGAGAGCAATATATATCGTTAAATGAAGCCAGCACTCATCACATCTGTAATCCTCGACTATACCGCTCTTTCAATCCAAATTCAGAAATGCCTTGATTGTTTATGCAGCTCTGTGTATTTTTCACATTGACAGAAAGGAAATAAGCGCATAAGTAAACTTCAGATAATCCCGTCCACTAGGGACATGCGTGTTGATGGATTAGTAGATTTTCGAGTTATTTTCAGGGCTGTTTACTATAAAGAGAAGAAGAATATTCCATTATACTCATTGTAGTGTAAATTTTGCAGTAAGAGGCTATTGTCAACAATATTTTTTTTCTTTACAACTAATGATATGTCTGCTATGCTGTGCAACAGATTGGCATATTATGTATGATCCACAGTGCAGAGATGCACCATATAAATCACATTGTTTCAGAAGTGCATATTCCCAGACAGACACAGGTCGTCGACACCACATATCTGTGAGTGCAAACTAGTCTCAGTATAGTTATCTGTACAGTACAGCACACAGAACTGCACCTTGTCTCGCCCGGTCACTCATTCTTGTCTATGCGCTTTCAACATTTGCTGTTCTCCCCAACCTTTTTATGCTGGAGAGCTATAGTCAGCTCTGAGAGAGGGTCATAAGCTACAACCAGATCTCCTCCCTGGAGTAGACACGCAAAGAGAAGGCTGACAGCACTTACTAAGTGTGGATGCCCGCTCTCGATCCAAGGAACCCACTTGGAAAAGTAGCAGCAGTCAAGGTGAATGAAAATAGCGTCCAATGCAGGTATAAAAATTCAAAGGAACTTTATTCCGCCAAATAGAGCACACAACGTTTCGACCAACAGATGTTTATCAAGTAGTCAAGTACTTGATAAAGACCTGTTGGTCGGAACGTTGTATGCTCTATATGGCGGAATAAAGTTCCTTCAAATTTTTATACCTGGATTGGACGTTCTCCTCCCTGGAGTAGTGACATACTGCTCCGGCATCCCTCAAAAGTAGCACTCCCATTACCGGTATAATGATAGCAAAAGCTATTCTAGAGAAATCGCATTGTTCACATAGCCTTACACCTACGGGTTCTCACCTCATCCCTATTCGGTATTTTCACATCAGGCACACAGACCATAACATCACATCCAGCTTTAAGCACCACCTTCAACTGGCATCATCATCCTATCTCCAGATTACTATACATAATTTATCTCAAAAAACCCCAATGCCGGCATATGCACAACCAGATATATTGTTCTGAATTGAGCTACTCACAAAAGTCACAATCTAGAGACCTTCTATTAATAGCTGTTTGCCAGACTTGGGCCTAATATGCCAAGTTGGATTACAGCCATGAGCCGCACATAATGGACCCCCAAGCCACTTGTGGCGCTTGATCCACAGGTTGTAGACTCCTGCTATATTTGGTCATTCCAGGATACAACATGACTGGAATAAACTTAACATTTTTTTTGTGGGCTGCACATGTTTTAATAAGATAAATCACATCAATGACATGAAGAATTATGGCAGAGAAAGTAATATGGAAAAATCAAGTAGAGATGTGCGAATATATTCAACTGGAACTCAATTTTACTTGAATGTTTGAAAAATTTGCATAAGCCAAAATAGTTATTTTTTTGTAGTTCACTGCCATATGGATTTAGCAAAATGGCGGGCATTAGACTTATTTTACTGAAACGTAAGGAGCCATAGAAGGGTGAAAGAATGTATAAAAACTTATACTCACCTTGCCGCTTACCTCACCGACTCCTTTGCTCTTCACTTTCCCCTGTCCGATCTTTGTCACAGCTTCTTGTCTCGATTGCTGAGCTCTGAATCCACACTGTGAAGTTGTGACCATCATGAGTTTGTGCAGCACCTTTCTGGGGACCTCAACACAGTTCTGGCTTAGCATGAAATGGCTCTGGGATTAAGTGCTCTCGTGTCGATGATCACAAGATATGACGATGACTAAAAGGATGACTTTGAGGAGCAAAGGAGCCAGAGAAATGTACAGTAAGGTGAGTAAAAAGATTTTTCTTCCTATCACATCTTTACAGACCCCAGAGGATAATAATGTACATTAAATTTGCAGAGAATAAGTTCTCTGCAAATTGAATTTCCTCACAAACAGGCAAAATTACATTTTGCCTATCCACTCATCTCCAATAGCATGCTTATATACAGTATGTGACAATTCCCCGTTCACTTTGTTTGGCTTGTCATCGAGAGCTCCCATAAGTGTGCTGTCTTTTCTTGCTTGTGTGTATTTTAGGGAGCAAATGGAGGAGAGAATAGTTTGGGTAAGGCCGATGTCACACTTGTGTTGAATACAGACGAATGCTATGCGACAAAACATCGCATAGCACTCGGACCACTGTTAATCTATGGGGCAGCTCCCATCACCGTTTTTTTTTCTTGCCCGTATTCTATGTGCGAGAGAAATCGCAGCATGCTGCGATTGGCACCGAAACTCGTCCGAGTCTCGGCTCACTCGCACCCATATAAGCCTATGGGTGCGAGTGACACAGCGCACATCACTTGGCTATCATCCGAGTGCTGTGCGATATACGCTGACCCCGGCAATGGAGGAGATGGAGTAATTAGTTTCTCTGCCTCCTCCGCAGCTGTGCTCCGCTCCTCTCTGTGAGAGGCTTGGGACACAGTTGCATGACACTCGGCTCCCGCTCGCAGCAAAGTTGGAACTGCAGGTCATTAGCATATAGCATCTGACGCTCTCGCATTGGATACCATACGTTAGTGTGACCCCGGCCTAATTCAGCAGGTGCAGTGTTCTTTAAGCAAGCAGGCTGCCAAATATGCTGCTGCCCCTGGTCATGGTGATCACTTACGCAGTACAGATGATGATTTTTTTGACTAACATACAAAAAAGATACAAAATGAAGAGACTCCAGCTCCACACACAGTGATTCTTTATTCACATAAGCAATATGGAGGAGATACATTGCGATACAAATTCACATGACCCGCATCACCACATTTCAGATGTCTGAATGCCTTAATCATGATTTGAAAGTGTAGATTTAAAAAAAAATGTTTCTCTTATGAGAACTTGAAACGGTAAGCCGTGAACACCCTATTTTATAGGTATTGATGACCTTCACGGTGTGACTAAGCTTACTCACAATTGTAATCATAGTACATCGCTGTTACAGAGTCCGCCTCTTCTCACCATCTCCATTTTCTAAATCACATGAAAAATGGATACTTATTTAAATCCAAAGGAACATCAATTTCCTTATATACATATTTTCTTCTCCTAATTTGTTTTCTGGTTAGATCTTGTGGAAACTATCCTGTGCTTGTATTGTTTCACGGTTTCTATTTTCCTGATTATGGTTGTTTTTATCATTCATATGCCAACTTTTAATGCAGATCATTATCTACCAGCACTGATTATGAATTATACCCATATTAAAGGCTTTGCTCAGGACTTTAACCCTTTTACCCCCTAGGGTGTTTTGCAAGTTCATGACCGGGCCAATTTTTACAATTCTGACCACTGTCCCTTTATGAGGTAATAACTCTGAAACACTTCCATGGATCCCGGTGATTTTGACATTGTTTTCTCATGGCATATTGTTCTTCATATTAGTGGTAAAATTTCATTCATATAACTTGCGTTTATTTGTGAAAAAATGGAAATTTGGCAAAAATTTTGAAAATTTCGCAATTTTCCAACTTTGAATTTTTATGCCCTTAAATCACAGAGATATGGCACACAAAAAACTTAATAAGTAACATTTCCCACATGTTTACTTTACAGCAGCACAAATTTGTAACCAAAATTTTTTTTGTTAGGAAGTTATAAGGGTTAAAAGTTGACCAGCGATTTCTTATTTTTGCAACACCATTTTATTTTTACGTACCACATCACATTTGAAGTCACTTTGAGGGGTCTATATGATAGAAAATACCCAAAAGTGACACCATTCTAAAAACTGCACCCCTCAAGGTGCTCAAAACCACATTCAATAAGTTTATTAACCCTTCAGGTGCTTCACAGGAATTTTTTGAATGTTTAAAATATGAACATTTAACTTTTTATCACAAAAAAATTACTTCAGGTCCAATTTTTTTTTATTTTACCAAGGGTAACAGGAGAAATTTGACTGCAAAAGTTATTGTGCAATTTGTCCTGAGTACGCTGATACCTGATATGTGTGGGGGGAACCACTGTTTCGGCGCATGGCAGAGCTCAGAAGGGAAGGAGCGCCGTTTGACTTTTTGAATGCAAAATTGGCTGGAATTCAGATCAGACGCCATGCGCCATGTTAGGTTTGGAAAGAACCTGATGTTCCAAAACTGTTGAAACCCCCCACAAATGACATCATTTTGGAAACTAGACCCCCCAATGAACTTATCTAGATGTGTGGTGAGAACTTTGAACCCCCAAGGGCTTCACAGAAGTTTATAATGTACAGCCGTACAATTAAAAAATCATATTTTTTCCACAAAAATGATCTTTTCACCCTCAATTTTTATTTTTCCAAGGGTAACAGGACCCCAAAAGTTATTGAGCAATTTCTCTTGAGAATGCTGATATGCCATATGTGGGGGTAAACCAATGACACCAATTTGGAAACTAGACCCCCCAAGGAACTTATCTAGATGTGTGGTGAGAACTTTGAACCCACAAGGGCTTCACAGAAGTTTATAACGCCTGGGCGTGAAAATAAAAAAATCATATTTTTTCCACAAACATGATCTTTTAGTCCCCAATTTTTTTATTTTCCCAAGGGTAACAGGAGAAAATGAACCCCAAAACTTGTTGTCCAATTTCTCCTGAGTACGGTGATACCACATATGTGGGAGAAAACTACTGTATGGAGACACGTCGGGGCTCGGAAGGGAAGTAGTGACGTTTTGGAATGCAGACTTTGATGGAATGGTCTGCGGGTGTCATGTCGCGATTGGAGAGCCTCTGATGTGCCCAAACTGTTGAAACTCCCCACAAGTGACCCCATTTTGGAAATTAGACCCCCCACGGAACTTATCTAAATGTGTGGTGAGCACTTTGAACCCCCAAGTGCTTCACAGAAGTTTATAACGCCTGGGCGTGAAAATAAATAAATCATTTTTTTTCCACAAAAATGATATTTTTGTCCCCAATTTTTTATTTTCCTAAGGGTAACAGGAGAAATTGGACCACAAAAGTTGTTTTGCAATTTGTCCTGAGTAGGCTGAGACCCCATGTGTGGGGGTAAAACACTGTTTGGGTGCATGGCAGAGCTTGGAAGGGAAGGAGCAACATTTGACTTTTTCAACGCAGAATTGGCTGGAATTGAGATCAGACACCATGTTGTGTTTGGAGTGGAACTGATGTGCCCAAACAGTGGAAACCCCCCAATTCTAACTCCAACCCTAACCCCAACACACCCCTAACCCTAATCTCAGCCCTAACCCTAGCCCTAACCCTAATGGGAAAACGGAAATACATTTTTTTTACTTTTATTATTTTTCCCTAACTAAGGGGGTGATAACGGGGGGTTTGATTTACCATTTATGGCGGTTTTTATGTTTGTCAGTTGTCATATGCTAAAAGACGCTTTTTATTGTAAAAATAGTTTTTGCATCACCACATTTTGAGAGCTATAATTTTTCCATATTTTGACCCACTGAGTCATGTGAGGACTTATTTTTTGCGGGATGAGTTGATGTTTTTATTGGTATCATTTTCGGGCACGTGACATTTTTTGATCGCTTTTTATTCCAATTTTTGGGAAGCAGAATGAGCAAAAACCAGCATTTCAAGAATTTCTTTTGGGGGGGTGCGTTTACACTGTTCCGCGTGCAGTAAAATTGAAAAGGCGGTTTTATTCTTCGGGTTAGTACGATTACAGCGATACTTCATTTTTGTCTTTTTTTATGTTTTGGAGCTTTTATGCAATGAAAACAATTTTATATAAAAAAATAATTATTTTTGTATCACTCTATTCTATGAGCTATAACTTTTTTTATTTTTTCGCTGATGATGCTGTGTCATGGCTCGTTTTTGGCAGGACAAGATGACGTTTTCAGCGGTATCATGGATATTTATATCCGTCTTTTTGATCGCACGTTATTGCACTTTTTGTTTGGCGGTATGATAACAAAGCATTATTTTTTGCTTTGTTTTTTACTTCTATTTTTTAAGGGGTTCGCTAAAGGGGTTAACTAATGAGACAGTTTTATAGGGCGGGTCGTTACGGTCACGGCGATACTAAATATGTGTACTTTTATTGTTTTTTTTATTTCCAAAAATTGAATTTATTAGGGGATATTTTTTTTTAATTTATTTAGCGATTTTTTTGTAAATTATTTCTACACTTTTTTTTTTTTTTTACTTTATTATACTGTCCCAGGGGGGACATCACTGTCATGTGTGAGATCGCTGATCTGACACATCACAGATCGCTATGACAGATCAGCGATCTCACACAGGCACTGCTGCAAGCTTCCTCATGTCTGCGCTTTGCAGGCACTGAGGAAGCCGGCTCCCTGCAGGCCCCTGAAGGTCCCCGCTGCCATATTGGATCCGGGGACCTGCAGAAAAGGATGCCCCAGGAGCAGCGCAGCACATCGCGCTGCTCGGGGGTCTCAGGGAAGCACGGATGGAGCCCCCTCCCGGCGAATGCTTCCCTAAACCCCCGGTACACTGCGATCGTGTTAGATCGCACTGTGCCATGAGTTAATGTGTCGGGGGCGGTCCGTGACCACCCCTGACACATAGTGCCGGGTGTCAGCTGTGATAATCAGCTGACACCCAGCCGCGATCAGCGGCGCTGCCCCCGTGAGTGCAGCTGATCGCGCTAGATGTACTATCCCGTCCATGGGCATATGGGCCCGGGTCCCATGGACGGGATAGTACGTCAGATGGCAGAAAGGGGTTTGCTGACCTATTCTTACAGTAGGTAATCAATATTGCATTGGTGGGGGTCTGACTCTTGACTCTCCAGTCGAATAATACCAACTACTTTTTCCTACAGGACTGCATTGCAGCTGTGCCCACCCTTATTGTTTGAAAGTTTTAGACTGCTCATGAGAACAGAGAAAACTGGTAAACATCTAATTAAATAACTCCAATGCAAAGTATTATCATTTTTATTCAACAGATCATAAAAGTTAGTCAGATCTCTGCTGATGCTAGGGATGAGCGAATAGCTTCAGATAAGAGCTTATCCGAATAGCTATAGCGCTTATCGAATAGCTGCATCGGGAACCCGGATACCTGGAATGCTCTCAATGATCAGCTGTTCGGTGCCACAGCTGCCTGTGTAGCGGTTATTTCACTGTCACAATACATGTATGTGGAGCGCCCCACAGAGCCGTGGGGTACTCAGTAATGGGCTGGACGGTTCTTAAAGGGCATGTCACGGCAGCAGTGACCCGGTCCGTGGCCCTGGTTGTTCAGTAAAATTAATAAATGATGATGATGTCAGGGTAGTTTGTAGGGGAAATAGTTTGTGATGCCACTGGTGGTATTTGGCAAGGGTAGCCGGCTCTGCAATGCAGATCCTCTGGGATGGTGTTAGGGCAGTATTGATGGTTATGCTCTCCACGGGTAGAGCTATGTCCCAGGGCAGTTAGGATGTTAAAAGCGATGATAGTGGCTGTTGTGATGAGCATGGTGCAGGGCTGGTGAGACGTGAGTCACTCAGATGACACAGCAGGGTGCAGTTTCCAATGCTTCACTCACAGTTCACTTGTGCACAGATGCTCGCTTAGTGCCGTGTCCTCTAGGTGAGGGGTCCAGCAAACTCCCAGATAGATTGGAGTACACCTCTCCAGGACTCCCTTCTGTGTGCTACCTTCCTTGCAATCTCACTGTGCTGGTTTCTGCTCTCGTGCCCAGCAACTTCACAAACAGTGTCACCAAGCCAGCAGCTGCGGACCTTGTCAGGCGACATCCTCTGAGTCCTCTTGCTCCTATATAGCTGCCTTTTTGGTGAATGAATGTGGTGTTAGAGTCCTGGGTAGTGCTCCCTCCTTACCTGAGAGTGGGATACCACACCTCTGGATGAGGTGCAGTACCTCTGTGGTTACTGGACCCTCAGGGGTGCCACATTCCCCCATTAAACACAGCACGTCTGCAGGCTGGAACAAAGTAAAAACAGATGTTACAGAGAAACACAAAATTTTCTGAAATGAATTTCAACAGGGTAAAAAATCTGAATAAATAACTCTTCTTCCCATTATGGGAGGTACTTTATACCTAAACGTTACAAATAAACACAATCTTTATAAATATATGTTTAATAACACTATCCTCACTATTGAAAACTATCTGAGACATGGATTACAAGCATAGAAAACTAGCAAAATATTAAATACTAGATTATGGCCCGATGCTATCGCATCGGGAGGATGCGATAGCATCACACCTCTTGCCATGTTAACCCTCAACACACACACTCCTCTCACCTTTCACCATCTCCACTCACTCTTTCACTCCACATACGACCCCTTCTCTCACTCCGTCTCTCATACTCACGCCGTCATCGCCGCTGCTCCACGATCCCCGACATCTTTTTCTGCCGGCGCCATCCTGGATCCAGACGTTGTCCACGCCGGCGACATGTTCTTGTGGCGATGCCATCTTGAGTATCATGAAATCCCGCGATACTCAAGATGGCGTCGCCGGAAGAACATGTCGCCGGCGTGGACGACGTCGGGATCCAAAATGGCGTCGGCGAAATCTCGCGAGTTTTCGCCGACGCCATTTTGGATCCCGACGTCCTCCACGCCGGCGACATGTTCTTGCGGCGACGCCATCTTGACTATCGCGGGATTTCGCCGATCCAAATTGGCGTCGCCGCAAGAACATGTCGCCGGCGTGGAGGACGTCTGGATCCAGGATGGCGCCGGCGGAAGAAGATGTCGGGGATCGTGGATCAGCGGCGATGACGGCGTGAGTATGAGAGACGGAGTGAGAGAAAGGGTGGTATGTGGAGTGAAAGAGTGAGTGGACGTGAGTGGAGATGGTGAAAGGTGAGTGGAGTGTGTGTGTTGAGGGTTAACATGGAAAGAGGTGTGCGGTGACGTCACCGGTTACAACTGGACGGAAGTTGTTACAACCGGAAGCTGCTTAGGGCATTTATTATTATAGATAAATTATTTGCAGTTGAAGTGCCCCACAGGGCCGTGGAGTACTCTGTACCGGGTCAGATGGTTCTTAAAGAGGATGTCACGGCAGCAGTGACCCGGTCCGTGGCCCTGGGCGTCCAGTAAAATTAATAATTGATGATGATGTCAGGGTAGTTTGTAGGGGAAATAGTTTGTGACGCCACCTGTGGTATTCGGTAAGGGTAGCCAATGCTGCAATGCAGATCCTCTGGGATGGTGTTAGGGCAGCAAAGATGGATAAGCTCTCCATGGGTAGAGCTGTGTCCCAGGGCAGTTAGGATGTTAAAAGCAATGATAGTGGCTATTGTGGTGAGTTCAGTACAGGGTAGGTGAGATGTGAGTCACTCAGATGACACAGCAGGGTGCAGTTTCCAATGCTTTACTCACAGTTCACTTGTGGACACATGCCCGCTTTGTGCCGTGTTCTCCAGGTGAGGGGTCCAGCAAACTCCCAGATAGATTGGGACACACCTTTTCAGGACTCCCATTTGTGTGCTTCCCTCCTGGCTGTCTCACTGTGCTGGTTTCCACTCTCCTGCTCAGCACCCTCACAAACAGTGTCCCCAAGCCAGCAGCTGCGGACCTTGTCGGGCGACGTCGTCTGAGTCCCCTTTCTCCTATATAGCTGCCTTTTTGGTGAAGGAATGTGGTTGTGGCTGAGTTACGTACAGCTACCCCAGCCTCCGACTTGCTAGCTGAGTCTTGTAGTCCTCCACTAGTCTTAGGGACCAGCTCCCCCACAGCGACCTGGTCCCTCCACTTCTGGATACAGGCTCCACAGATGGCTTCCGCACTTCTCGTTACCCAAGGACTCCTTCTGTCCTCCCAGGAGCTTCCTTCAGTCTACCCTCACAACTCTTTTTCCAGCTCTCCCTACTGCACTCCTTCTCCTTCTGTCTTCTCACATTCTCACTAATTCTTCTCAGACTCTGTCAGCCCTCACTCCTTCTCTCACTCCCCTCTAACTGACTGACTGACTCTTTCCAGAACAATCTTCTTACCTCAGAACTAACTCCTCCCACTAACTGTCACTCCCTTAAGCTCCGCCCCTTCTCTACCTTCCCCACTCACTCCCTAACACTCTTTCCTAGCCAGCCTGGGATTAGGCCATACTCCCTAAGGGAACACCCAGATACCCTGGTGTATTTTGAGTGGAGTGTTAGAGTCCTGGGTAGTGCTCATTCCTTACCTGAGAGTGGGATACCACACCTCTAGATGAGATGTAGTACCTCTGTGGCGACTGGACCCTCAGGGTTGCCACATATGGAGAGCCCAAAAACAATTTCTCCATACATGTGTTGTGACTGTCACTGAAGCTATTCAATCAACCCTAGCTGACACCATTATAGTATAGAGCATATAAAAATTTGATAAATGCTTTTCAGCAATTAAAAATAAATGTATCATGGAAATGTATTGATCCCCATAGAAATTTTAGTCAATGTGCCCTTATTTTATAAGAGAAAAAAGAGAGACAAGAGTAAATAGTGGAATACACTATAGGGTATAGGAAGATAGGTGATATCTATACTGCTGGCAAAAAAGGAAAAAAAATTGTGTATCCAGCCTAAAAAGTACCTTATTTTTAATCAAAAACAGTACAAGTAAGAAGTGCTACTATTATTCATAGAAGGTGTTATAGTTAAAAATGTTCTTGGAAATGTTCTGAAATTCATTACTTTTTAAGGGGATTCATATGAGTAATTAAATCCAAAAATTATCACATTTTGCAGATTGTTCATTGTGACTTCTACCAGTATTAATCTCAAAACTCCAAACCTAGAGGAGACAATTTAAAAATAAATAACTCTCTTACTGTCGTGCTGAGCTCTTCGGAACCTGGTAGTTACTTTTACAGTGTGAGTGTCAGAACGAGGCTCCATAGATTTTCATTGTAGACTTCAGACTCACACATAAAGTGTGAACATAAAGTGACACCACTGAGAAGCGAAAGAAAAGAATAGTGTTGGAAACTGAAGAGAGCAGCAGTATGTGATTATTGTAATACACTCACACTAAATTACATGCATATATACACATCTGATAAAAAAATATAGATGTGATTGATTCTTTAATGACCATGACTAAATACAAAGGTTGGCTTCTTGAAGCATATATTGTAACTAGAGTAAGAAAATGAAAAACATTAAATTAACCCCTTTCTGACCTCGGATGGGATAGTACTTCCGAGGTCAGATCCCCCGCTTTGAAGTGTGCTCTGGCGATGAGCCCGCATCAAAGCCAGGACATGCCAGCTGTTTTGAACAGCTGACATGTGTCCACAATAGGTACAGGTGGAATCGCGATCCACCCATGCCTATTAACTAGTTAAATGCTGTTGTCAAACGCTGACTGCGGCATTTAGCAAGTGCTTCCGGCCGCCGGGCGGGAAATACATGCATCACTGACCCCCGTCATGTGATCGGGGGTCAGTGATGCATTGGCATAGCAACCAGAAGTCTCCTGGAGACCTCTATGGTTGTTGATGCCGGATTGCTATGAGTGCCACCCGATGGTTGGCACTCATAGCAATTGCAGTAATTCAGCTACATATAGGCAATCTGCTCATCGCCTATATGTAGCAGAGCCGATCAGGCTATGACAGCTTCTAGTCTCCCATGGAGGCTATTGAAACATTCCAAAATTAAAAAAAAAGTTTTTAAAAAAAGAAAACAATAAAAATATATAAAAGTTTAAATCACCTCCCTTTCGCCCCATTCAAAATAAAGCAATAAAAAAAATCACACATAGACATATTAGGTATCGCTGCGTTCAGAAACGCCCAATCAATCAATTAAAACAGAGGATTAACCTGATCGCAAAATGCATAGCAAGAAAAATATCAAAACCCTCAGAATTACGTTTTCTTGGTCGCCGCGACATTGCATTAAAATGCAATAACGGGCGATCAAAAGATCGTATCTGCACAAAAATGGTATCACTAAAAACACCAGCTCGGCGCGCAAAAAATAAGCCCTCAACCAACCCCAGATCAGGAAAAGTGGAGACGCTATGGGTATCAGAAATGGCGCCATTTTTTTTTCTAACAAACTTTGGAATTTTTTTTTCACCTCATAGATAAAAGAGAACCTACACATGTTTGGTGTCTATGAACTCATAAGGACCTGGAGAATCATAATGGCAGGTCAGTTTTAGCATTTAGTGAACCTAGCAAAAAAGCCAAACAAAAAACAAGTGGGAGAGTGCACTTTTTTTTTCAATTTCACCACTTGGAATTTTTTTCCCGTTTTCGAGCATGAGTCATGCTAAAACCAATGATGTCTTTCAAAAGGTAAACTCGTCTCGCAAAAGATAAGCCCTCACATGGCCATATTGATGGAAAAATAAAAAAGTTATGGCTCTGGGAAGAAGAGGAGCTAAAAACGAAAATGCAAAACCGAAAAAAGCTGGGGTCATTAAGGGGTTAAATTGAATTAGAAAACTGTTAAGTTTTGACTCTTATAAGAGTACATAAAGTGTACTAATATAACCAATGTGTTATTCTTATACCTATGACTTATTGTTCCATTAATGATTTTGCTGGAGCACAGCAGTCCCTTAATTCAACCAACATGGGAGTGTCGAACATTGACCATCACTGTTTAAATAACTGCGACTTATTCTGAGAACATGCCATAAGAAGAATTTTATAGAAATCTCCCAAAAATCTTTGCAGAATTTGGTAAAGAAC
Source organism: Dendrobates tinctorius (assembly GCF_039654945.1). Classification (NCBI taxonomy): domain Eukaryota; kingdom Metazoa; phylum Chordata; class Amphibia; order Anura; family Dendrobatidae; genus Dendrobates; species Dendrobates tinctorius. The sequence goes on from NW_027361766.1 coordinate 35,121,550, forward strand.
AGGCATTAAACTATGTCTACTGATGAGTTATTTGAGTTTCTGGTCATCGTATTAAGTAACTCTGTTGGGATAAGGTTTGAGGGTTTTTCATGCAACAAGCCAGATGATCCAGGTAAAATTCAACTAATTTTATCAATACCCAAAATATGTCTTAACACATTTCTCTTGATTGGGAAGTCATCCAGCATCAACCACAATAGTCAAAAACAAAACACTGTTATTTTTATAGTCATTTTGGCTGATCAGTCTATTGGTGGGAAAGGATGTACATAATAACTTTGTAGCATAACTAAATATTGCATTTAGCAGGGGAAGAGTCCTGAGGAGATCATTTGCATATTCCCAGTGCCTTCTGGGTTAAGTGAAGAGTCTCCGCGAGCTCAGCGATCACTGGATTTTGGCCGTTGCAGCTGAAAAGAGGAAATCGGTAAACCAGGGGAAGAGTCCTGAGGAGATCATTTGCATATTCCCAGTGCCTTCAGGGATAAGTGAAGAGTCTCCACGAGAATTTTGGCTAATTTTTCATCATTTTGAAATCTCTATAAGGCTACTTTCACACTTAAGTTTTTTTGCTGTGTGTTTTTTGCGCACACAAACACATGAAAAACGCATCATGCGTTTGTGTGCATTTTTTTGTGGGTTTTGGTGCATTTTTTTGCGCATGCGTGCGCATTACAATGCACACGTATGCACACCCATAGACTATAATGGGTGTTTTACTGTAAAAAAACGCATTGCGTGCACATGCGTTTTTTGGGGGCAAGTCGGACGCACAAAAAATGCAGCAGGATGCATTTTGTGCACCCGAGCGCACACTACAAAAAAACGCATGCGCATACAAATGGGTACAAACGCATGTGTATTTGCACCTATGCGCACCCATGTTAAAGTATAGGGAAAAAAACGCATGCTTTTTTTGCGCTAAAAAACAGCGCAAAAGAACGCAAGTGTGAAACCAGCCTAAGGCCGGAGTCACACTGGCGAGGAATACGGGAGAGTGAGAGGCGCAAAAAGCACGCATTAGACACGGACCAATGATTCTCTATGGGGTCCCTCGCACCAGGCGTATATTTCTCCTCCGTATCCTACGCTCCGTGCCACTCGCAGCATGCTGCGATTGTCAGCATACTATGCCCGTAGTACGCCAATGCAAGTCAATGGGTGCACAAAAAATACGGATTACACACGGACCACACATGTGACTTGGGAGAAATACGCACCAGGTGTCTTTTAGAAACCCTGTCATAGGGCTCCATTATATGTCCATTTTGCAAGCCTGCGAGAAAATCTCACCATACGGATGCCATACGGATTACATACGGATGCTTACATGCGCAAAATACGCGACCACACCTTGATTACGGATGACATACGGAGCACTGTTTAGGGGGCATTCATCCGTATTACACATGTAAAATACTGACCGTATTTTGCGCAGGTTAGTGTGACTCCAGCCTTACAATATGGAAGAGGCCAGGAGCCATTTGATGAGCTGCATTTCTTGCTACATGTTTACAGACTTGAATAATAGAATATCACACTGGCGCTAATCCACGTGAACAGAGAGGGAAGGTCCAATATTCCCAGATGCAGCTGGTGAACAACAGACTCTGTGCTGGTGCCTGTTTAAAAAAGCAAAAGCTGATAGAAAAGAGAATACACCGCGCTATACTGGGAATTATAAAGCAAAAATACTCACTTGTAGATAAATGGAAAAATCACATGGTAATAGGTATATAGCAGTGTCCTGAGGCTATCCACTTTGGCTTTGCCTTTTTAAAACTGCTGGTAGAAATAAGTAACAGAATTAATGACAGGTACACCCCTTAATGGGTTAAAGAAGCAATCAGCTGAACTGAACTTACTCACACTGATGTATCAGAACCAAATGAGCAGCATACTGTGAATAAACCGTTGCTTAGATGTTGTTAGTGGAATGATGTATCCTGATTAGCATATGGATAGTAAGATACTGATTGAAAAACAAATAATAAAAATTAATAAATAATAAAAAAAAATATATATATACCACAGAGGACGGTCAATAGGTAAGTCAAAAATGGGGAACAGGTGCTAACCTTGCTGGATACTAAATGCCCTCAGTATGGTTAAAAAACCGGTGGCTCAGTGGTTAGCGCTGCAGCCTTGCAGCGCTGGGGTCCTGGGTTCGAATCCCACCAAGGACAACATCTGCAAGGAGTTTGTATGTTCTCCCCGTGTTTGCGTGGGTTTCCTCCGGGCACTCCGGTTTCCTCCCACACTCCAAAGACATACTGATAGGGAATTTAGATTGTGAGCCCCATCGGGGACAGTGATGAAAAATGTGTGCAAACTGTAAAGCGCTGCGGAATATGTTAGCGCTATACAAAAATAAAGATTATTATTTATTATTAACCTAGTCCTGTGTAGACACACATGGAGGCACAAATCCTGCAAAGTAGATAAACATCAGTGACAGCTTGTGCCCGCTATCAAGGTGCTGGAGTGTGAGGCACTTACTTTGACAGGCCAGTGACCGGTGAAGCAGGCTCGCGTGCTTAGCGTGGGGGTTACAGCTGAAACTGCTGATCCATGGAGCAGTGAAAGCTGCCGCTGCCTCGTGCGCTCCGGCCGTGAGCAACGCTGAGGAGATCGGCGGCACAAAGCCACTTGTGAGCCACCGTCCTTCCCCTAGTGTGACGTCACGCTAACCCCGCCCCCACCACACGCTGATCTCCTCAGCATTGCTCACGGCCAGAGAAAGAGAAACCAAACACAAACTAAAATGTTTCTATACTAATGCACAAAGCATGGGCAACAAACAAGGAGAACTGGAACTACTAACAGGAAAAGAAATATGATGTCATTGGAATCACTGAAACTTGGTGGGACGATACACATGATTGGAATACAAGGCTAGAAGAATACAACTTATTTGCAAGAAACAGACTTGATAAACGAGGAGGAGGTATTGCATTGTATGTTAGAAATGAGTATATCTGCACAGAGATTGAAGCTTCAGAGACTGGGAGTTCTGTGGAAACTGTTTGGGTATGAATACAAGGACAGAACAATGGAAAGGACACCATTGTAGGCATTTACTACAGGCTGCCTGTGCAAGCTGAAGATATGGATGAACTCTTTATGCATCTAATTGCCAAGTTCTCCCAAAAATATGACATAGTTATCATGGGAGATTTCAACTATCCAGACATTTGTTGGGAATCTCTCTCAGGCAAAACTAACAGGTCAAGGAAATTCTTATCCTCTCTTGCTGACAACTTTATCTTTCAAAAGGTAGGGGAGAAAACAAGGTGATCTGCTACCTTGGATCTAATCCTTATAAACAGGGAGGAAATGGTTGAGGAGGTAAAAGTGGCTAGGACCCTAGGAGGTAGCGACCATGCTATTTTAGAATTTTGGATAACTAGAGGAGGAAAACCTGTGAAGACTCACACGTCAAGGGTAGATTTCAGAAAGGCAGATTTTAAGGGATTCAGAAAGAGAATTGGAGGGATCCAATGGCTGGATATCCTTAAAGACAAAAATGTCCAGGAAGGATGGGAAATCTTGAAAAAAGAAATTCTCAAAGCACAATTACTAACAATTCCGAAAAGAGGGAAGAATAGGAAGCATTTAAGGAAACCAGGATGGATGAACACAGAACTTAAGCACATGCTAAAAAGGAATAAAGAAATGTTTATAAAATGGAAAGAGGGAGGCATACCTAAAGAAGAATATAATGCTGTCTGCAGAACTTGCAGGGCACAAATCAGATTTACTAAAGCTGATAATGAATTGAGGCTTGTAAGAGACATCAAAAGCAATAAAAAAGGATTTGGGGGATATGTCAAAAGTAAAAGAAAAGTCAAAGATGCTATACGATTTTTACCGGATGAAAATGATGAAATGGTAAGACAGGAAGTTGAGAAGGCTGAAATTTTAAATTCCTATTTTGCATCTGTTTTCTCTCAGAAAGGAAATGTAACATCAACTGTTCTTCACTGTCCTATTAAGGGAATAGAATAATCCAGGATATCTATAAACAGAAAGATAGCGAGGAAACACATAGCTAACCTAAATGAATTCAAGTCTCCAGGTCCAGATGAATTACACCCCAGACTACTGAAGGAGATAGCAGAAGAAATTTTTGAATCCCTCTCCATAATCTTTGAAAATTCTTGGTGAACAGGAGAAGTCCCAGAAGACTGGAGAAGAGCAAATGTTATTCCTATCTTCAAAAAGGGGAAGAAGGTGGACCCAGGCAACTATAGGCCGGTGAGTCTGACTTCTATACCAGGAAAACTCTTTGAACAAATTATCAAACAACATGTATGTCAGTACCTGGATAAGAATGAAGTGATTAAACAGAGTCAGCATGGGTTTGTAACTAATAAGTCATGTCAGACTAACTTAATTTCCTTCTATGACGGAATCACTGATTGGGTGGATCAGGGAAATTCTGTAGATATAGTATATCTTGACTTCAGCAAAGCATTTGACAAAGTCTCTCACACAATCATTATTGAAAAAATGACTAGGTATGGAATGGACAAGGCAACTGTTAGGTGGATTCATAACTGGCTTAGTGATCGGACACAAAGAGTGGTCGTAAATGGCTGCACATCCAGTTGGAAAAATGTCTCAAGTGGGGTACCACAGGGCTCTGTCCTGGGCTCTGTATTGTTCAACATCTTTATCAATGATTTAGATGAAGGAATTGAGGGTAAACTGATTCAATGTGCTGATGACACAAAGCTAGGAGGGATAGCTAATACTAGAAAAGAGAGAGAGAGGATTCAAAAAGATATAAATAAACTGGAGCAGTGGGCAGCAACTAACAGAATGGTTTTTAACAGGGAAAAATGCAAAGTACTACATCTGGGCAATAAAAATGAAAAAAGCATATACAGAATGGGAGGAATAGGGCTAAGCAACAGCACATGTGAAAAAGACTTGGGTATACTAATAGATCACAGACTGAATATGAGTCAACAGTGTGATGCAGCAGCAAAAAAGGCAAATGCAATTCTAGGATGTATTAACAGAAGCATACAGTCTAGATCACGTGAAGTCATTATTGCCCTCTACTCTTCATTGGTCAGACCTCATCTGGAATACTGTGTCCAGTTTTGGGTGCCACATGTTAGAAAAGACATCAACAAACTGGAGCAAGTTCAGAAAAGAGCGACAAGAATGGTGACCGGTCTGCAAACCCTGTCTTATGAGGAAAGGTTTCATGATTTGGGAATGTTTAGTTTGCAAAAGAGAAGACTGAGAGGAGACTTAATAGCTGTCTACAAATATCTCAAGGGCTGTCACATTGTAGAAGGATCATCTTTATTCTCATTTGCACAAGGAAAGACTAGAAGCAATGGGATGAAACTGAATGGGAGGAGACACAGATTAGATATAAGAAAAAGCTTTTTGACAGTTAAAGTGATCAATGAGTGGAACAGGCTGCCACGAGAAGTGGTGAGTTCAATGGAAGTCTTCAAACAGAGGCTGGACAGACATCTGTCTGGGATGATTTAGCAAATCCTTCTTTGAGCAGGGGATTGGACCAGATGGCCCAGGAGGTCCCTTCCAACTCTACGATTCTATGTTTCTATGATTCTATGATTCTATGATTCAGTCAAGGCCTATGACGTCCAGCCGCTTTTAGTCAACCACATAGACTTCAGTTTTTGGTTAGTCTACCAGGGTTGTGTATTCTATTATGTCCCCCCAGATAGTATAACAATGGTACACAATCCTCACCCTTCAAAATGTGGAAGACGAGTTGCTTGTTGAAGGCACAAAAAAGGTCTAAACCAAAATAAGATAGAATATGGGGCTGCGATGTCACTATAACCTTATACCAAAAAGTTGTCCTGCTTGGTGAAAAAGATCTATAAACATAGATAACACAAATCTCTATTCAAGCTAATTGCTCTTTCTATTTTAATTCTTGCGCGTTATTACCTGCTGAGTGCTAATTTACGAAATGTTGCAGACAAATCATGACACTAATGTAGAAGGTGCAGCACCATCAAAATTACCGGAGGGAGTTGAAATCCTAAACTGCTGCCTTATGAATAATTAAAACCATACCACTTTAACATATTTGCTGAACAAGGCACACTTTTATCAGTTTACTATAGTATTTGATGAACATGTACATATTAACAGTGCAAGAGACACTACAACTGCTTCAAGCTTAAGGGGCCACTTAATGCACAAATTGCTTCACAAGGGTATCTAACAGGCAGATGATGTGGAAACCCCAGGCACAGTTCAGCTTCTATCTCTGAACCACACACATTTTCGCACAGTGCAACTCAGGATGTATTTCCTTGATGAGTCTTTGGATTTCCTCTTATTAGTTTTGAGAGCAACATTCTGCAGAGCATTAAATACATAATGAATTCTGACTCGTGTTCTTGGGATTTCATCTGACAGAATGATAATGCGATTAATGTAAGATCTGAAACCTGTCTGGATACTGTGTTTATAGAAATAAAATGATAAACATAATATACTAGAGGGTATGAAATCTTACTTCATTTATTACTACTTCAAAGTGAACGACCCATGCATGATTACTGTATCTGTATACCATAATAATCTATTAGATGCACACACAATGGAAACACGTATAACTCTACAGGTGTCAGTGGTTGGTTTTATTTGCTCTGTCCCAGGTTTGATCTATATTACATTTATATTTTGACACTTTTTTCAAATTAAGAATATATCGGGCAGCACGGAGGCTCAGTGGATAGCATTGCAGCGCTGGAATCCTGGGTTTGAATCCCACCAAGGACAACATCTGCAAGAGTTTGTGTGGGATTCCTCCCACATTCCAAAGACATACTGATAGGGAATTTAGATTGTGAGCCCCATCGGGGACAGTGTTGATAATGTGTGCAAATTGTAAAGCGCTGCGGAATATATTAGCGCTATATAAAAATAAAGTTTATTATTATCAATATTTTATTTTACTCTTTGTGCAGTAGTTATATATTGTCTATTTAATCTCCTTCTGACAAGCATTTCCAATTGTTAATCAGGAATACAGATGAGCGAACAGTAAAATATTAGGATTTGGGAAAATCGGCACGAATTCTGATGCCAAATAAAGAATCCAATGCAAGATATTGGGAAAGCCAAATATTTTTCTGCTGGATCCAAACAAACAGGTCTGGGGGAATGGGAAGAAAGCTGAAATTGATGGGAAAGAGCTAAAACTAAATGGGAACAGAATGGAGAAGATGCCTGCATGCCTTTCTGACTCATGTATGGTATCTGGGAATAATGTTGTCAGACCATTGCGCCAGTTTTATGGATTTATAAGAAGACCTACCAAACCAAACCAAATTTTTTTTTAAAGGGAAAAATGCTAAGAAATATTTTTTTCCTTCATAAACACTTGTAAATAACGCAATATAGAAAAATAAAAAGTAAAAAATTATACCTCCTCTTTGTCATATGTTCACACAGAGCGTTTTGGCTTTATTTTTTCCTTTAACATTTTTGAGGGCTCTAACTCCTACATTTGGGAGGTCCCCCCCCTCATTCCAAATTGTTAGCAAGATAATGGAATACATATTCTCCATCACTTTACAAAGCCAGTTAAAATATGCCCATTTGAATTGTGGGTTTTGCCTGCCACCACCACCACGTCCACCATCATGTCATTATGTGGCCCTTGCTTGACATTTTCAGAGGGCCAGCAGGTGCCATGAAACCTGAGTTTGTTAATGGCCCTCTGGTGGCCCTGTATCATACTTTTGGGAAAGCTCTCACTCCTACATTTGGAAGGTCCCTCCCTCACTCCAAATTGTTAGCTACATATTTTAATACATATTCGCCATCACTTTAGAATGCCAGTTAAAACATGCCTATCAGACACCTCTCCATTACTAACCCATGGGCTTGATGTCACCTGACAGTACAAAGGTTACATCAACCCCACTGGGGCGGCATGGTGTCTCAGTGGTTAGCACTGCAGCCTTCCAGCACTTGTATCCTGGGTTCAAATCCCACAAGGACAACATCTGCAAGGAGTTTGTATGTTCTCCCCTTGCATGGGTTTCCTCTGGTTTCCTCCCACATTCCAAAGACATACTGTTAGGGAAGTTAGATTGTGAGCTCCATCGGGGACATTTCCAATAATGTCTGTAAAGAGCTGTGGAATAGCTGAAGCTGACAGCTAAGCCCCCAGCTGTGACTTTTGCCTGGCTAGTTATCAAAAAATATAGGAAAACCCACGCAGGTTTTTTTTAAATTATTTATTTACAGGGCTGGAGTGCATGATGAATGCTCCAATCCTCAGCTCCTGCTCTCACTGTTATTAGCAGCAACACGTGTCATCTGTTGGGAGCAGTAGTCCCATCCGCTGGCATCAGTGACCGGAGGTAAACTTTATACCTCCGATCACAGCTAAGCGCTCACTCTGTCTTTTGACAATGTGGGAACTTCAGCTCTCTGATTGGCGGGGATTATTTCATCGCCGATCAGAAGTGCTACGCCGGTGTTTCCAACGCTTTCACACAGTGTGGGAAACACCAGCTTTTGTGCTGTGCATGTTTGGCTATATTCGGCGATTAAATCAGCGAATATTGCAAATTCGGCAATTGTAAAGCAAACCAAATATTGAAATATTTGCTCATCTCTTGTACTAACCAATATTATTTGGATCTAAAAAGAGCTGCTTTGTATATTATGGTAGTGGATGAAACCCTGCCTATCTCTCCTTAATCCCATAGACTGTTACTAATTCTAAACTATACAACACAATACAAAATAGCAGAGATCTGTAGCATATAGTTGCAATGAAAAGAACATCCAGGTGCCTGCCTTTCACTCTCCCTGCATAAAATCGCTCCCTATGCTATCTACACCTAACAAAAAACTCATCTTCACCCTCATGATCTCTTAAAGGGAATCTGTCACCCCTTTTTTGAGATATCATATAATGATATCATTCAATTGTGTGCCACATAATGATTCTCTTACTACTTTTGCTTCCCCCTGACCCCACACCTTTCATGCTTAAACACCTTTTTTATATCGGTTCAGATGTTTGTAAACTGCCGCTGTCCGGACCGCTGGGCGGGGCTTATTCACCTGCTCCCCTCTCCCTGTCTTGCTCTATGTATTTCTTCTTGTGTAGAGCAAGACAGGGAGGGGGGAGCAGTTGAATAAGCTCCGCCTGGACCGTGGCAGTTTACATACATCTGAACCGATATAAAAAAGTTATTTATGCATGAAAGGTGCGGGGTCAGGGGGAAGCAAAAGTACTAAGAGAATCCTTATGTGACACACAATTGAATGATATCATTATATGATATCTCAAAAAAGGGGTGACATATTCCCTTTAAAAGAGCTTTTTGGAATCACAAACTGTCCCTATATGCTCTTTTCACTCTCCCTACATTCACACTATGCTCTGCCTCCGCTGTTTCCAGCTGCAATGTACGTAAGATGCCGCCGGTAGGGATTAAATATTCCCTATGACACTGTTAGGTCAGTTAATCACAGTAATGCCATATCAAAGATGGTGCCGACATTACTGTGATTGGTAAGCAAGCCCAGCAGGTTCATTGGCTGCAAGTAAAGCACCAAACATGCTGGGCGGGTCACTCAAACATACCGAAGCGAATACCAAATTACTAGGCGAGTAACGAATAGCCCGAGTAGTGTACTATTCATGCGCGTAACGAATAGTGTCGAATGTATTCGCTCATCACTAATCAGGAATATATAGAAAATGATATTAGGAAATTCTAACTTGCAAACGCAAGCATAAGGACAAGGAAGCATTCTTTTAACCCCATTCCAGTGCACATACACAGTAGTCCAAGTCCAAAGTGATCCGACTATGACTCAAGATTGACTCAAAATGCGCAAAGTGAGACAACAGAGTTATAAATTGTTGCAATCATTCTGAAAAACCATATGGTGGCTCCAGCTAATTAATATACTTTCATGCCAAAGTATTCATTTTGTAAGTCTTTTTCAAGCCAATGACATTTGTTCTAGATCTTATGTTAGTAGCAAGATTATCGCAAACGTAAGACTCTTGGCTAGATTCTCTGTCATAAAAGGTTGTTTTGTCTTGAAACATTGCCATGTTATATCTCTGCAGCCATTATAATTATTTGCACAAATATTACATCCACCTATATGTGTGCTGTCCCACTTGGCATCGTTTAAATTATTGCACTTTTCACCACTTTGTCCTGCTTATTTTATTAGGCACAGCACATTTTGGGGAAAATCATGTTGGTCCACAATTCCTCAATAAAATAAAATATTGTGAACCTGCACTTAGGAGGAGGTATTGGGATCTCAGTGCTCCCTCTGATAGGGATTCTAGAGAAATATGTATAGAAACCACTCAACCTACAGTGGTCGCGTGCGCAGAAGAGGTTAGTAGCCTTAACGTGCCTTTGTATAACAATAAAATTAGGCATGTATGTTTATTGAAAATGTCGGCTTTAGAGCACCCACATATAGCTAGAGTTCCAATGCAGGTGGATATATTTTCCTATAAGTAAATTCAAGAGGTGCTAATTTGCATATGATATGGCCTTAAAACCAGGTTTGAGGTTTAGTAATATTCCACACTAAAAACAATTAGTAGCAGGCAATATGCAATCAGCAGGGTCTTATATGGCCAACAATACCTCTTAGAATACTGTGTGCATCAGATCAACACATAGGAATCCAATATTTCGTGTAGGTCAAAGAAGTGACAGAAGGAGAATATTTGCTCAGCACTGTCTCTTTTAACTGCTGCTTGCATGGAATCAACACATGGTTATGCACTTTTTCCCTGTAACGAACAGGTGTAAAACCCATGGCAACAATTATGGAATCATCGGCCTTGGAGAATGTTCATTCAGTTGTTTAATTTTGTAGAGAAAAAAGCAGCTCACAGACATGACACAAAACTAAATTCATTTCAAATGGCAACTTTCTGGCTTTAAGAAACGCTAAAAGAAATCAAGAACAAAAAATGTGGTAGTCAGTAATGGTTACTTTTTTAGACCAAGTAAAGGGGAAAATTATGGAATCACTCAATTCTATGGGAAAAAATATGGAATCAACCTCTAAATTTTCATTCCCAAAGCTAACATCTGCATCAAATTAGATCTGCTTGTTAGTCTGCATCTAAAAACGAGTGATCACACCTTGGAGAACTGTCGCACCCAGTGGACTGACTTGAATCATGGCTCCAACACGAGAGATGTCAATTGAAACAAAGGAGAGGATTATCAAACTCTTAAAATAAGGTAAATCATCACACAATGTTGCAAAGGATGTTGGTTGTTCACAGTCAGCTGTGTCTAAAATCTGGACCAAATACCAACAACATGGGAAGGTTGTTAAAGGCAAACATACTGGTAGACCAGGGAAGACATCAAAGCATCAAGAAACTTAAAGCGATATGTCTCCAAAACATTAAATGCAGAACAAAACAAATGAGGAACGAATGGGAGGAAACTGGAGTTAACGTCTGTGACCGAACTGTAGGAAACCGCATAAAGGAAACGTGAACAAAAGCCATCATTAACACCTAAACAGAAAAAACAAGGTTACAATGGGCTAAGGAAAAGCAATTGTGGACTGTGGATGACTGAATGAAAGTCATATTCAGTGATGAATCGCAAATCTGCATTGGGCAAAGTGATGATGCTGGGACTTTTCTTTGGTGCCGTTCCAATGAGATTTATAATGATGACTGCCTGAGGAGAACATGCAAATTTCCACAGTCATTGATGATATGGGGCTGCATGTCAGGTAAAGGCACTGGGGAGGTTGATGTCATTACATCTTCAATAAATGCACAAGTTTATGTTGATATTTTGGACACTTTTCTTATCCCATCAATTGAAAGGATGTTTGGGGATGATGAAATCATTTTTCAAGATGATAATGCATCCTGCCATAGAGCAAAAACTGTGCAAACATTCCTTGAAAAAAAAGACATATAAGGTCAATGTCATGGCCTGCAAATAGTCTGGATCTCAATCCGATTGAAAATCTTTGGTGGAAGTTGAAGAAAATGGTCCATGACAAGGCTCCAACCTGCAAAGCTGATCTAGCAACATCAATCAGAGAAAGTTGGAGCCAGATTGATGAAGAGTACTGTTTGACACTCATTAGGTCCATGCCTCAGAGACTGCAAGCTGTTATAAAAGCCAGAGGTGATGCAACAAAATACTAGTGATGTGTTGGAGTGTTTTTTTGTTTGTTTGTTTTTCATGATTCCATAATTTTTTCCCACAGAATTGAGTGATTCCAAGAGTTTTTCCCCTCTGCTTTGTCTAAAAAAAGTAACAATTACTGACTACCACATTTTTTGTTCTTGATATCTTTAAGGCTACTTTCACACATCAGGTTTTCGACGTCAGGCGCGGTCCGGCGTCGTGCCGGAGCGCCGGATCCGGCAAATATTTCATAAAACCGGATGTGACGGATCCGTTTTTCTGCCGGATCCGTCTTGTTCTTGACAGACAAAACCGGATCCGTCTCATCCGGTTCATCCGTTTTTCGATCCGTTTTTTGACGGATTACGCCGGATCCGGTTTTTAAAAACACCCCTTGTGGCCTTCCGAACGGGATTGGCTACTGGAAAACTAAACCTCAGAAGAGGTTAGAAGCCTTAACGTGCCTTTGTATAACAATAAAATTAGGCATGTATGTTTATTGAAAATGTCGGCTTTAGAGCACCCACATATAGCTAGAGTTCCAATGCAGGTGGATATATTTTCCTATAAGTAAATTCAAGAGGTGCTAATTTGCATATGATATGGCCTTAAAACCAGGTTTGAGGTTTAGTAATATTCCACACTAAAAACAATTAGTAGCAGGCAATATGCAATCAGCAGGGTCTTATATGGCCAACAATACCTCTTAGAATACTGTGTGCATCAGATCAACACATAGGAATCCAATATTTCGTGTAGGTCAAAGAAGTGACAGAAGGAGAATATTTGCTCAGCACTGTCTCTTTTAACTGCTGCTTGCATGGAATCAACACATGGTTATCCACTTTTTCCCTGTAACGAACAGGTGTAAAACCCATGGCAACAATTATGGAATCATCGGCCTTGGAGAATGTTCATTCAGTTGTTTAATTTTGTAGAAAAAAAAGCAGCTCACAGACATGACACAAAACTAAATTCATTTCAAATGGCAACTTTCTGGCTTTAAGAAACGCTAAAAGAAATCAAGAACAAAAAATGTGGTAGTCAGTAATGGTTACTTTTTTAGACCAAGTAAAGGGGAAAATTATGGAATCACTCAATTCTATGGGAAAAAATATGGAATCAACCTCTAAATTTTCATTCCCAAAGCTAACATCTGCATCAAATTAGATCTGCTTATTAGTCTGCATCTAAAAACGAGTGATCACACCTTGGAGAACTGTCGCACCCAGTGGACTGACTTGAATCATGGCTCCAACACGAGAGATGTCAATTGAAACAAAGGAGAGGATTATCAAACTCTTAAAATAAGGTAAATCATCACACAATGTTGCAAAGGATGTTGGTTGTTCACAGTCAGCTGTGTCTAAAATCTGGACCAAATACCAACAACATGGGAAGGTTGTTAAAGGCAAACATACTGGTAGACCAGGGAAGACATCAAAGCATCAAGAAACTTAAAGCGATATGTCTCCAAAACATTAAATGCAGAACAAAACAAATGAGGAACGAATGGGAGGAAACTGGAGTTAACGTCTGTGACCGAACTGTAGGAAACCGCATAAAGGAAACGTGAACAAAAGCCATCATTAACACCTAAACAGAAAAAAACAAGGTTACAATGGGCTAAGGAAAAGCAATCGTGGACTGTGGATGACTGAATGAAAGTCATATTCAGTGATGAATCGCAAATCTGCATTGGGCAAAGTGATGATGCTGGGACTTTTCTTTGGTGCCGTTCCAATGAGATTTATAATGATGACTGCCTGAGGAGAACATGCAAATTTCCACAGTCATTGATGATATGGGGCTGCATGTCAGGTAAAGGCACTGGGGAGGTTGATGTCATTACATCTTCAATAAATGCACAAGTTTATGTTGATATTTTGGACACTTTTCTTATCCCATCAATTGAAAGGATGTTTGGGGATGATGAAATCATTTTTCAAGATGATAATGCATCCTGCCATAGAGCAAAAACTGTGCAAACATTCCTTGAAAAAAAAGACACATAAGGTCAATGTCATGGCCTGCAAATAGTCTGGATCTCAATCCGATTGAAAATCTTTGGTGGAAGTTGAAGAAAATGGTCCATGACAAGGCTCCAACCTGCAAAGCTGATCTAGCAACATCAATCAGAGAAAGTTGGAGCCAGATTGATGAAGAGTACTGTTTGACACTCATTAGGTCCATGCCTCAGAGACTGCAAGCTGTTATAAAAGCCAGAGGTGATGCAACAAAATACTAGTGATGTGTTGGAGTGTTTTTTTGTTTGTTTGTTTTTCATGATTCCATAATTTTTTCCCACAGAATTGAGTGATTCCAAGAGTTTTTCCCCTCTGCTTTGTCTAAAAAAAGTAACAATTACTGACTACCACATTTTTTGTTCTTGATATCTTTAAGGCTACTTTCACACATCAGGTTTTCGACGTCAGGCGCGGTCCGGCGTCGTGCCGGAGCGCCGGATCCGGCAAATATTTCATAAAACCGGATGTGACGGATCCGTTTTTCTGCCGGATCCGTCTTGTTCTTGACAGACAAAACCGGATCCGTCTCATCCGGTTCATCCGTTTTTCGATCCGTTTTTTGACGGATTACGCCGGATCCGGTTTTTAAAAACACCCCTTGTGGCCTTCCGAACGGGATTGGCTACTGGAAAACTATATATAGCGTGTTCCTACAGCCCTTCTTTGACAGGTTGTAGAGGAGAAAGTGCAGGTTGGAGAGAAGAGCAAGTTACTGGCGAAGATGGATGTTGTCATTGGAAATATTTTGAAGAATTTGGCGGATTTTACAGAGGAGGCGAATCGTTTGAGGGTGATTGTTCTGGAGAAGGAGAGAGCGAGACAGCAGCGCATCAGGCATCGTAGATGACGTTTGTGGATCCACCCCATCACAGGCAAGAGAATGACGCGTGGGGTCTATTCTACACTCTGCATGGACCTTCGACGAAACCTGGATAAATTTTTTGGATATGTTCGGATGAAAATGGAGAATTTTGATTACTTGGTGGAGCGCATTGCACACCTATTGCCGCTTCTCTGTTTCACCCACAGAGCGTCTGATGGTGACTTTAAGGTAAGCCACATTTATTGGATATGCTCGCATCAGAGCACACTTTCACTGCAATCTTGTTGGTGGTAGTTTGTATCTCCAAGTGTTATAGCTGAGTTTTGGTATGTAATGCTGTGATTTAAAACTAATTGATTGTTTTTTAATTCCCCACAGATTTCTTGCAACTGGAGAATCCCTTTCGTCACTGCATTTCCAGTACAGACTCGGGATTTCCACCATATCTGGAATAGTGAAGTACACATGCCGTGCACTGTGGGACTCCTTAGCTGAAGAGTTTTTACCAGAGCCCACAACAGAGAGGTGGATTGAAATTTCAGAAAAGTTTCAACAGATATGTCAGTTTCCCAACTGCTTGGGCGCTGTGGACGGGAAACATATCCGCATTGTAAAGCCAGCCGGATCGGGATCGGAATATTTCAATTACAAGAAATATTTTTCAATTGTCCTCATGGTCATCGCTGACGCGGAATACAAATTTATTGCTGTTGATATTGGGGCCTATGGCCGCTCCAATGACTCTCAAGTTTTCAAACTGTCTGCCATGGGGCGTAAACTGTATGGAAACACCTTCCAGTTCCCACCCCCTAGACCACTGCTGCAAACATCTGGTCCACCTATGCCATTTGTCTGTGTAGGGGATGAAGCCTTCCAGCTGTCAGAACACCTTTTGAAACCGTACGGTAGCAGAGGATTGTCAAGAACAAAACGCATTTTTAATTACCGCCTCACAAGAGCAAGAAGAATGGTTGAATGTACCTTTGGTATTCTGACAGCCAAATGGCGGGTCCTATTGACTGCGATCAACCTCAAGACAGAAACTGTGGACGAGGTGATCAAAGCTTGCGTGGTACTCCACAATTTTGCTATCTGCAAGGAACCCATTTCCATTGAGGACACCTCTGAAGAAACCACCTTGCAAGATTACCATGACATTACCACTAGAAGTTCTGTGACGGTTTCAGTAATGAGGGACAATTTTGCACTATACTTTATGTCACCTCAAGGCAGAGTACACTGGCAGGATGACAGAGTGTGAAAGATTTGTGCCCTTAGCCAAAATTGTGTACCTTCTGTACCAACAGTATATACCTTTGCCAACCAAAGTTGGCTATCTTGTCATGGTCTTACTATTTTTAGCTTTAGGCCACAGGTGTGTACCTGGTTGTGTTTTATGCAAAGTATTTCACCTTTTAACAAAAGTTGTGTACATTGTTAGGAAATCACCAACAATAAACACAACTTTTTAGGTGAAATACTTTGCTTCAAACACAACCAGGAACACAACTGTGGCAAAAAGCTAAAATTTACCCACAGTTATATACCTAGTTTTGATTACCATTTTACCTTTTAAATACCCTGTATTTAACCTTTTTGGTCGCAGAAAGAAATGACAGACAACCAGTGTAAAATAATTTAACTTTTATTGAAAAATGTTTTTTTAGTAAACTGTTTTTAAATTTGAATAAACTTTTTTAATAAAGCTTTGAAACCATAAAACTGGTCATTTTTATTAAAATACACACATATTATAAATCTGTGTAGTGTGGGGTGGAAATACTGCTGGAGGGGCTGCGGGACACTTCGACACTGGGAGTGTGGAGAGAGGACTGGGATCGTGGTGGGGAAGGAACAGTTAGAGTTGAAGGTGTGGAAAAAGCTACAGAATGGGTGGACATGTGGGAGGCAGAAGAGGTGGTGGGCGGTGGAGTGGAGGGTTGGGCAGGGACTGTAGGAGCAGATGATGTTGATGGCAAGTTGTATGGGGAAGGAGTTTGGTATGGGGCAGGTTGCTGGAAGTGGGGAGATGTCTGGTACTGGGGAGGTTGCTGGTACTGGGGAGGTTGCTGGTACTGGGGAGGTGGATGGTATGTGATAGGAGGGGGAGGATGGAAAGTGGCTGGAGGGGGTGCAGGTGGAGGAACTACTGGGGTGGGAAGAGGAGGTTGGGAGGTAACGTGCTGGAGAGCACCGTGGCATGAATGCATTACATGCATCTGCTGGGTAGGAGATAGCGTTTCCATGCGCTCCACAACAGACCTGAAAAAGGTGTGGTTTGGCGAAGATCTTGCTTCTGAATGCATGGTTTGCAGAAGTGTCTTCACCTCCAGAATGCTGGAGTTGATCTGCTGAAAGCCTGCAGAGATTTGCTCTGACAAGACTTTTAGACAGTTCTGGAAAGATGCATTCAGATGCAAGAACTCTGGCGCATAAGTCTTTTCCTGACCCCTCTGCCGCTGCCGCCCAGTACCCGCAGGTGTACTAGAGGTGGCAGGGGCAGAAGGGTGGGGTAAAGGGAAAGCGATCTCCTCACCAGCAGCTTCATGTAATGTAGGCGGCCACGATGCTCCTGTGCTGGTGGATGGGACAGAGGGGTCGAATGTGTGGGAAGGCTGTGAAGGTGCAGATGTACTGGGGTGGTCGAAGTGTCCCTCGGTGCCGGTCTCCTCAGGGATTGCCTCAGAAGGGTCCAACCGTGCAGGCTCCCGAGTGCTGCTCACCGTGCTGTGGAATAAAGAGAAAAAAAAACAATTAAAAAAGTGACATGGCATGGCCCTGGCTGAAAAAAAATTGTTACATCTAAACATTTTTTTTTCACATGTGGTGTGTAATATTTACCTTCTGGTTACCATTGTATCCCGGAGGAACGACAGGGCTTGTGCGTACTTGTACTTGCTCCTGCGTCCTCCAGATCCACTCGGGGCCCGCATCTCTTTATTGAACTCCTTCTTGAAACGATCCCTCACAGACCGCCAACGCTTCACAATTCTGTCCCCTGAAACGAGAAAGGAGTGGTTAGTATACAACATCAGTGTTTCCCAAACTCCAGTCCTCATGGTCCCCAGGGGTCATGTTTTCAGGATTTCCATAGTAAATAGAAATCCTGAACACATGATCTGTGGGGACCACGAGGACTGTTGTTCGGGAAACACTGGTTTACATCAAGCAACCGGTACTGTATATACTTACGCTCTTTAATCTGGGCCCGAGCATCGAGGTCCTCCCAGCGGTCCACAAGGAGCGAACAGATTTCCTCCCAGAGTCGTCGGGTAACGATCAAGTCAGCGTGGCGGCGGTCAGCCATATTCCAGAGCGGCTCCCTTTCTCTGACGAGATCGATGAGGTGGTCCACATCGATTCCTCCATCCTCACCGTCAGAGACGGGAGCACACTGTGAAGGCTGTTAAAGAAAAAGACAAAAATAACATAATTAGCCTCCACAAAAGAAATGAAATAAAAAGTGCAAAAAAACAAAGCAAAAATATTTATACTTACACGCTGGTGACCGCCGTGTTGCTGTCGCCGACGACCCTGGGAGGCACTGCGAGGACCTCTTGGCCGAGCACCAGATTGGGAAGACTAGAGAAGAAAACAAAAAATGTTATGTCTTTGGATGTAGGCATTTGTTTGCTGTGTGTGGTCTGCAGAACATTGTTTTCTATGTGTTGTGTGTAATGTGATGTTGTGTTTCTGCGTTTGATGCCAAAAACTTACCAATTGTGAGCCCACTCCAGATGTCTGTCCACCCCTTCCTTCTTCTTCTGGGAGCTCCTCTTCATCTTGTGATTCCTGTTTTGAAATAAAAGGCAATGAATAGACATATATTACAGAGATGATGGATTTTGGAAATAAAAACTTACCGTCAAACGCTGACGATGCGAGGGAGGGCTCCCAGAAGAAGATGTGCTGTCCTCTTGCTGGCCAGACTCCATGGCTGTGGGTGGTGTTACAACTGCTGCCAGTGCTGCCAGTGCTGCTGCATCTCTTGGGCGGCTGTTGAATAAAGAGAAACAAAGGGCCAATGAATATCTTGATATTCCATGGCCCTAGTTTGGAGGAATGGGGGATTTGATAATTACCGTCTCTCATCTGCTGCTGGACTCCCCTCCTCAGCATGTTCCATTTGCTGCTCCATTTGGCGTGGTGGTGGTGCTGATGGTGCTGCAGTGGTCTCCTGCCTTCTCCTGCGCCTGGTTGCTGTCTTGGGTGGCATGTTGGGTGTGGCTGAGGGTCCCACTGTCTTGCTTTTATATATGTGTCTTGTGGGCAGAGCTACTGAGCATGCTCAGACCAAAAAAACCGGATCCGGCGCATTGCGGCGCTCATAGGCTTTCATTGTGTGAAAAGCCTATGTCCTCCGGCTTTTTCGCCGGAGACAAAAAACGTTACAGTAGCCGTTTGTTCCAGACGCCGGATTGAGACACATTGCCGGATCCGGCGAAAACCGGATGAAACGCATGGCCATCCGGCGCAAATGCAAGTCAATGGGGGGGAACCGGATCCGGCATTGCATTTTGCCGGATCCGGTTTTTGTCAAAAGCGCCGGATCGCGCCTGACGGCGAAAACCTGATGTGTGAAAGAGGCCTTAGTGTTTCTTAAAGCCAGAAAGTAGCCATTTGAAATGATTTTAGTTTTGTGCCATGTCTGTGAGCTGTTTTTTTTTCTACAAAATTAAACAACTGAATGAACATTCTCCAAGGCCAATGATTCCATAATTTTTGCCAGGGGTTGTAATGATCAAGTATCTAGCAGGATATCGAAGGACAGTCACAGTGCAATAGTTCATCAACACAATACATGTGGAGTGCCATTTATGTCCCACGTGTTGATCTGATGCACTCAGTATTCCATAGAGGTATTGTTGACCAAGTGTACCTCTGCTGATTGTATATCGCCTGCTACTAGTGTTGAGCGATACCTTCTGATATCGGGAAATATTGGATCGGATTGGATCGGACCGATACCCCAAAAATATCGGGTATCACCGTTTCCGATACCGGAAACCAATGCCAGTCAATGGGACACAAATATCGGAATGAAAATAAACCCTTTCTTTCCTTGTACATCCAGTTTGGAAGGGGGGAAGAGTGTGGGCGGTGCGTGGGCTGAGACTGTGCGTGTCTGTGTGTGCGGGCGGGGTCTGTGCGGGCCTCTCGGGGGTCTGTGCGGGCCTGCCGGGGGTCTGTGCGGGCCTGCCGGGGGTCTGTGCGGGCTGCCGGGGGTCTGTGCGGGCCTGCCGGGGGTCTGTGCGGGCCTGCCGGGGGTCTGTACGGGCCTGCCGGGGGTCTGTGCGGGCTGCCGGGGGTCTGTGCGGGCCTGCCGGGGGTCTGTGCGGGCTGCCGGGGGTCTGTATGGGCCTGCCGGGGGTCTGTGCGAGCCTCTCGGGGGTCTTTGTGTCTGTGTGCAGGCATCTTCCGATGGAACTACAAGTCCCATCGGGCTATGCCTGCTACAATGACAGTGATTGACACATTAGCCAATGATGGGACAGTAGTAGTCCCATTATCCGGCTAATGTGTTTAATGTAAAAAAAAAACCACAAACATACATACTACATACATACATACTACATACAACATACTACATGCATACGACATACAATACATTCATACAATACTTACTTATAGACATACATTCTGGCCACCATTCCAGACTTGTGTAACGTGCGTTGCACAGTGCTTGCATCGATGTCTGTAATCTCACTATTATGAAGCATATGAGCCACGTCCACTGCGGTGTTTGTGGCGCCAGAACTGATAGACCTTGTTGACACTGGTATTTTGCCTAGATGTCCATCTTTTGGATTCTGAATGGATCGATGAACTTCATTTTGTATTCTTCCAACTGTCATGGCACTTGCATAATGCAGTTTGGCAATTTTCTTGGCCAAGTAACCGCTGTTGAGCTGGATGATCCTGTTTCTCTTTTCTCGGGAAATCGTCTTCATTGCTGCTCCTCGATTTGAACCAATGACTTTTCACTTTTGAATCAACCTAATAATACACTGAACTATTAGAGAATGGGAGAACAGGTTTTATTTTGTAGTATTCAGAAAACAAAATATTTTTGCACCACCAATAGCAAAACAGTAACAATGCAGTGACATGACAAGAATCTGCATAACTAATCATATAGATGTCATGATCCAGGCCAGGTTTTTGTCTTGTTTCTCCTTTCCCGGTCTGGTCATGTCAGGGGTTAATTTCCTCTGCCTTGTTCCAGTGTCCTGTCTGCTATATCTTTGTACTGCTACCTGTGTGCAGTGCCAGTTATACTGCTTACCTTCGGCGTGTTTAGCTCGTTCTGGTGAGTTTCCTGATCTGTCCTGCTGTGTTCATCTGATACTATCCGTGTCTGTTGACCTTTTTCCTACCCAACACTGCTCTTTATTTTCCTGTGTGTTTGGATTCCCGGTATTTGACTTTAGCCCGTCCCTGAGCTGATCCCGTCTCTCCCATCTGTTAGTTCAGCTATGGACTGGCACTGACCTTTTGCTCTCTTCTGACTCTGTGTTTTGGATTTCACCTTTGTTCTGCGTTATTCTCTGGTTTTGACTCGACTCTCTGACTATTTCGCTGCCACCTAGTGGTTCCTTCGCTGTATTTCTGCTGGTTTGCTTCATTGCAGGATTTTTAGCTCGTTCTCTACTCTGCTTATATCTAGTGGAGTTTGTGTTACTCTGCAGTAACCCTCAGTAATACAGCATGACATTATAACTGGCCTAACGGATACGCTTCATAATCTTGCAGATCAGATGTCAAATTTTACCAAAATGATGCAACATTTGTCCGTAGAACATAGAGCTCTTGCAACCTTTCATAACTAACTCCAGGGGGAACTTTTTGAAGCAGTTACATTTTTTAAGGGTTCCATTACACAATCAGCCTTTAGGCAATCTGATCCCATTGATGTTTCTTTACAGTCTCCTGAACCTATGATCAGGCTCCCAGATACTTTTTCCAGAGAGAAGGAGAAGATTCGTATATTCAGAGAGAGTTGTAAGTTAATATTTTTCTTTAAACCCAGATCCTCAGGAAATGAGAGTCAACAGGTGGGGATAATTATGTCTTTACTCAGGGAGGGTCCTCAGACATGGGCTTTTTCTCAGCCTCCTACTGCCCCTGTGGATAGGTTCTTTGAGGCCTTAGGATTGATTTATGATGAACCAGACTGCGACAGGGTGGCAGAGGACACGATCATGGGTCTCTCCCAGGGTAAACTCACTGCAGAATTGTACTGTTCAGAGGTTAGATGGTGGTCCACCGAGGTGTCTTGGAATGACTTTGCTTTAAGATGCCAGTTTAGGAGAGGACTTTCAGATCATCTCAAGGATGCTCTTGCTCTCCATCCACCACCCAGTTCTTTGGAGGAGGCCATGACTCAGACCATTTGCATGGATCAGAGATTGCGGGAGAGAGGAATTCTCCAGCGAGAGGTTCCAGTATATCCTGCTAAATCCGAGGTGATGCCATATATGTAAATTATGGAGGTTGGGGCCACTAACCTCAAGGATAAGGAGAGGAAGTGGCGACACAGAGGGAAATAATGTTTCTATTGTGGAAGTCCAGGACATTGAAAGAAGGGCTGTCACTCTTGTCCACCAACTAACAAGTTGCCGGGAAACACTTAAGTCTGGGTGATTGTTGAGGAAGTCATCCAGTCTCTCAGGTACCATATTCCTCATTTCAAAAGATTTTGTTAGAGGTGGAACTTTGTTCTGGAGATGTTTTCGCACCCACTTCAGCTTTTGTGGACTGTGGGTCTTCCATGAATTTTATTGACTCTGGTCTGGTGTCAAAGAGTAATTTAGGGACAGTTAGGTTAAAGACTCCCATCCATATAATTGCCATTGATAAGATACTGCTGGCTCAAAATGTGGTTAAGTTTGTCTCTGAGGAGTTTCTCCTCAAGGTGGTTTCCCTGCACCAGAAATGAATTTTATGTTACGTTCTGGATAACCTTCCAGTGGGACTGGTGTTTGCATTCCCCTGGTTACAGTTGCATAATCCTGTTATTGACTGAGAATTTTGTGATATTGTCAAATGGGGTCCTAATTGTTCTAATGGTTGTCTTTCTAATGTTCTAATGTTTTTGGTTAATCTGGAGGGTATTCTGGAGTACCTGAAAGATTTTGGATACGTGTTTTCCGAAAAAGAGGCTGATGTCTTGCCACCACATCACCCCTATGATTGTACTATTAATCTGATTCCGGGTGCTAAATTGCCCAAGGCCCATTTGTACAATCTTTCTGGCCCGGAACGCACCGCTGTGAAAGATTATATCTCAGAAAGTTTATGCAAAGGTCACATCCATCCCTCTGTCTCTCCTGTGGCTGCTGGATTATTTTTTTTTAAAAAGATGGTGGTTTATGCCCTTGCCTCGATTTTTGGGAGCTTAATAAGATTATGTTGAGAATTACCTAACCCCTCTTGCTCATTCCAGATCTTTACAACCAATTATCTGGGGCTAAGTCGCTTTCCAAGTTGGATCTCAACCTTATCTGCATTCAGGAAGGGGATGAGTGGAAAATTTCTTACCTCTCAGGGGTTGTTTGAAAATTTAATCATGCCCTCTGGTCTTATGAACACATCTGCGGTGTTTCAAAACTTCCTTAATGATGTATTTTCTGATTTCATTTGTCGCTTTATGGTTGTGTATTTGGATGGCATTCTTATTTTTTCATCTGACAAAGAATCTCACATAGGTCATTTACGTGCGGTACTTCATAAGTTACGGGAGAACTCTCTGTTCGCAAAACCCAAGAAGTGTTCATTTTGTGTCTAAGAGCTTTCCCTTTTGGAGTTCATCCTCTCTGCCAATGGGTTTCGCATGGAACCCGAAAAGGTACAGGCCATTGTTAATTGGGTGCAACCCAGAGACCTCAAGGATCTCCATTGTTTTTTGGTTTTCACCAACTATTATCACAAACTTATCAAGGGGTTTTCTCAGGAGGTCAAACCACTCACCGATCTCACTCACAAGGGGGCTGATCTTAAAGTCTGGTCGTCTCTGACAGTTGAAGCATTTGCAGCATTGAAGAAGTGTTTTATGTCTGCTCCTGTGTTGGTTCAGCCCGATACGTCAGAGCCATTCATTTTGGAAGTGGATGCATCGGAGATGGGGGTGGGGGTGGTGTTGTCTCAGGGACCCGCCACTTTGACTAATTTAAGACCATGTGCCTTTTTCTCCAGGAAGTTTTCTCCTGCAGAGAGAAATTACGATGTTGGTAAACAGGAGTTCTTGGCAATAAAGACCTCAAGAACCTATCTTTTTTTGAGTCTGCCAAATGTATAACTAATAGACAGGGTAGGTGGTCCCTTTGTTCTTCACGTTTTCATTTTCTATCACCTTTCGGCCCGGTTCCAAGAATGTCAAGGCCTATGCCTTATCTTGCAGCTTGGATCCGATATCACCTCCCGAACCTCCTTCCTCCATTCTTCAGCATGGGGTGGTCATTGCTGAGTTGTCCTCTGAATTGGAGCTTGAAACTCGTGAGGCTCAGTCTCTTGCTCCTCCGTCATTGCCTGACAACAAGCGCTTCGTCCCAGTTCAGTATCAGTTGAGGGTTCTCCAGGAGTTTCATGACTCTGCTCCCACTGAGCACCGTGGAGTCTTAGCCACCCGAAGAGCTATTGTTAGACTGTTTAGATGGTCCTCCATGTCTTCTGATATTGCCGTGTTTGTGTCTGCTTGTGATATGTGTGCTCGTGCTACAGTCTCCAATAACCGGCCGTCTGTGGAATTGGTGCCATTGCCAATTCCGGATAGACCCTGGACTCATTTGTCCATGCATTTTATCAATGATCTCCGTCTTTCCAATGACAAAACAGTGGTCTGGGTTTTGGTTGACAGGTTCAGCAAACAGGTACATTTTGTTCCCTTGGCAGGACTACCTAATGCTGAAACACTATCTAAATTGTTATTGAGCACATTGTATGGTTCCATGGCATGCCTTTGAACGTGGTGTCTGACAGAGGGGTGCAATTCATGTCTAGGTTTTGGAGGGCGTTTTGCAAGAGATTGGGTATTTGCTTGACGTTCTCCTCTGCCTAACATCCCGTGACCAACGGTCAAGCGGAGAGGGCCAATCAGTCACAAGAGCAGATTTTGCGGTGTCTTGCCACATCTCAGCAGGGTGATTGATGTTCTTTGTTACCCGTGGCTGAGTTCACATTCAATAATTGAGTTAATAAGTCCACTGGTACCTCTCTGTTTTTCTTTAATTATGGTTTTCACACCCATTTTGGTGAATCTTCCAGGCTAGAAGAGGAACATTGGGGTGAGTTTCCCAAGGCAGACAGAAACATTTTGCTGATAAGTGACGATCTGTAGGACCTAAGTCTCTGGTAGGAGATAAAGTGTGGTTGTCTACCAAAAACATACATCTGAAACTTCCCTCCATCAAGCTGGGTCCCAAGTTTATTGGTCCTTACGAGATCATTGAGGTGGTTAACCCTGTTGCCTTTCACTTTTGCTTGCCTCCATCGCTTCGTATCACCAATATATTTCAAAGGTCCCTTCTTAAATTGTTTGTACCTTCCTCTACTGGGTCTCCACCTCCTCTGCCTCCTGTTTTTTGGGATGGACAAACAGAATATGAAGTTGAATGTATTGTAGAGTCTCAAATGGTCCGCAGCTAGCTTCAATACTTTGTACATTGGAGAGGTTACGTTCCGGAGGTTCGATCTTGGGTCCCAGCACGATCAGTTCATGCTGATTGGTTGGTTCATGCTTTTCATATATGTTTTCCTGGGAAACCTGGGGGTCCAGTGGCCTCCCCTTGAGAAGAGGGTACTGTCATGATCCAGACCAGGTTTTTGTCTTGTTTCTCCTTTCCCAGTATGGTCATGTTAGGGGTTAATTTTCCTTGCCTCATTCCTGTGTCTGGTCTGCTATATCTCTGTGCTGCTACCTGTGTGCAGTGCCTGTTATATTGCTTACCTTCAGCATGTTTAGCTGGCTCTGGTGAGTTTCCTGATATGTCGGTTGACATTCCTCTTAATTGACCCTGCTCCTTATTTCCCTGTGTGTTTGGATTTCCTGGTATTTGACTTTAGCTCGTCCCTGACCTGATCCCGTCTCTCCCATCTGTTTGTTCAGCTATTGACCGACACTGACCTTTTGCTCTCTTCTGACTCTGAGTTTTTTATTTCCCCTTTATTCTCTGGTTTCAACTCGACTCTCTGACTATTCCGCTGCCACCTAGTGGTTGTGTCGCTGTATTTCTGCTGGTTTGCTTCATTGCAGGATATTCAGCTCATCCTCCACTCTGCTGACGTCTAGTGGAGATTGTGTTACTCTGCAGTAACCCTCAGTAATACAGCATGACAATAAATAGTTGCAAGTCAAATATCTGTATGAGATGATGGTTTATAAAATTATTGTAGTCTCACAATCTAAGCAGTAGAGCAGAGGTCTCAAGCTGCATTCCTCAAGGGCCGCAAACCATGGGTGTTTTTGAGAATTCCTTAGCATTGCACAAGGTGCTGGAATCATTATCTGTGCATGTGATTAAATTATCACCTGTGCAATGCAAGGAAATCCTGAAAACATGACCTGTTTGCGGCCCTTGAGGAAAGCAGTTTGAGACCTCTGCAGTAGAGGATAGTGAGGTGTGGAGCCTGAAAATCAAAATTTCAAACATTTTTACCCTTTCTCTCTTCACTGTATATACAGTGTGAGCCCCCACATAGCCTCCTATATATAGCTTGCGCATCCACATAGCTTCCTGTATACAGTGAGAGCCAACACATAGCTTCCTATATACAGAATGAGCTCCCACTTAGCCTCTCTATACATATACAGCTTGAGCACTAGATGTGCTCTTTATAGAGCATGAACCCCACATACAGTCATATGTTAAAGTTTGGGTACCCCTATTAATGTTAATCTTTTTTCTTTATAACAATTTTGGTTTTTGCAACAGCTATTTCAGCTTCGTATATCTAATAACTGATGGACT
Organism: Dendrobates tinctorius; assembly: GCF_039654945.1. NCBI lineage: Eukaryota > Metazoa > Chordata > Amphibia > Anura > Dendrobatidae > Dendrobates > Dendrobates tinctorius. Next base: position 35,148,545 of record NW_027361766.1, read on the forward strand.
CAGTTATATTTCTGGATTCAAATGAGGTTTATTGTACTAACAGAAAATGTGCAATCTGCATTTAAACAAAATTAGACCGGTGCAAAAGTATGGGCACCCTTATCATTTTCTTAATTTGAACACTCCTAACTACTTTTTACTGACTTCCTGAAGCACTAAATTGGTTTTGTAACCTCATTGAGCTTTGAACTTCATAGCCAGGTGTATCAAATCATGAGAAAAGGTATTTAAGGTGGCCACTTGCAAGTAGTTCTCCTATTTGATTCTCCTATGAAGAGTGGCATCATGGGCTCCTCAAAACAACTCTCAATTGATCTGAAAACAAAGATTATTTAACATAGCTTTTCAGGGGAAGGATACAAAAAGTTGTCTCAGAGATTTAACCTGTCAGTTTCCACTGTGAGGAACATAGTAAGGAAATGGAAGAACACAGGTACAGTTCTTGTTAAGCCCAGAAGTGGCAGGCCAAGAAAAGTATCAGAAAGGCAGAGAAGAAGAATGGTGAGAACAGTCAAGGACAATCCACAGACCACCTCCAAAGACCTGCAGCATCATCTTGCTGCAGATGGTGTCACTGTCCATCGGTCAACAGTACAGCGCACTTTGCACAAGGAGAAGCTGTATGGGAGAGTGATGCGAAAGAAGCCGTTTCTGCAAGCACGCCACAAACAGAGTCGCCTGAGGTATGCAAAAGCACATTTGGACAAGCCAGTTACATTTTGGAAGAAGATCCTGTGGACTGATGAAACAAAGATTGAGTTGTTTGGTCATACAAAAAGGCGTTATGCATGGAGGCTAAAAAACACAGCATTCGAAGAAAAACACTTGCTACCCACAGTAAAATTTGGTGGAGGTTCCATCATGCTTTGGGGCTGTGTGGCCAATGCAGGCACCGGGAATCTTGTTAAAGTTGAGGTTCGCATGGATTCAACTCTGTATCAGCAGATTCTTGACAATAATGTGCAAGAATCAGTGACGAAGTTGAAGTTATGCAGGGGATGGATATTTCAGCAAGACAATGATCCAAAACACCGCTCCAAATCTACTCAGGCATTCATGCAGAGGAACAATTACAATGTTCTGGAATGGCCATCCCAGTCCCCAGACCTGAATATCATTGAACATCTGTGGGATGATTTGAAGCGGGCTGTCCATGCTCGGCGACCATCAAACTTAACTGAACTGGAATTGTTTTGTAAACAGGAATGGTCACAAATACCTTCATCCAGGAACTCATTAATAGCTACAGGAAGCGACTAGAGGCTGCTATTTTTGCAAAAGGAGGATCTACGAAATATTAATGTCACTTTTATGTTGAGGTGCCCATACTTTTGCACCGGTCAAATTTTGTTTAAATGCAGATTGCACATTTTCTGTTAGTACAATAAACCTCATTTGAATCCAGAAATATAACTGAGTCCATCAGTTATTAGACATATGAAACTGAATTAGCTGTTGCAAAAACCAAAATTGTTATAAAGAAAAAAGGTTAACATTAATAGGGGTGCCCAAACTTTAACATATGACTGTACCCTCCTATATATAGTATGAGCCCTCACATAGCCTCCTACATACTTAAACATCCTATGAACATTAAAAAACAACACATACTCACCTTGCTCCTGTTCCCTCTCGCACTTGTCTCTGATACATAGACTCTCCGCAATGCACATCTGATGTAATAATGTGACTTCATCGCGAGTACTGTCTCACATACTGATTGGTAGAAGATGGAGCTGATGGCTCCATTCTTCTGCAATGTGATCACCACTGTCTGCAAACCAATGATGCAGAGAGCTGTGACAGCAGGCAGTGGTGGACAAGGACATGATGTGGTCCGTGGGCCACTGTTTCAGCCTTTCGGTTGTCTTGGTCCACTGTCCAGACTAGAAAAGCCAGAGGTCTGGTTGTGGCCCACAGGCAGTGGTTTGCCCTGGTCTGACTAAGGGCCCCGTCACACATAGCGACTCAACAGCAATCCCAACAACGATATCAACTTGTCAGAATCGCTGGTGAGTCGCTACATGATTGCTGGTGAGCTGTCAAACAGGCAGCTTCACCAGCAATCAGCACCAGCGACGCCGAACGGGCGCGTTGCTGTGTATGTTACTTACCAGCGCGCTGATGCAGGGAGCTGGTAACTAAGGTATACATCAGGTTTCTAAGCAGCGCGTGTCACTTAGAAACCCAATGTGTACCTTGGTTACCAGCTCCCTGCATCAGCGAGCTGATAACTAAGGTACACATTGGGTTTCTAAGCACCGCGCGCTGCTTAGAAACCCTGCATTTACCTTAGTTACCAGCGCGCTGATTGCTGATCTCCCGCCTGTCACATGCAGCGATGTGTGTTGTCAGCGGGAGACCAGCGATCAAAAAAATGTCCTGGCCATTGCAGGACGATCAGTGATAACCGTCAGGGGGGGGTCGCTGGTCAGTGTCACACACAGCGATCTCGCTGGTGAGATCACTGTTGCGTCACAAAACTTGTGACTAAGCAGCGATCTCACTAGCGAGATCGCTATGTGTGACAGCGGCTTTAGAATGTGCTCTTAGTAATGCTTTTTGAATGAGAATTGTTGTATGACAGAAATTGTTTCATGATGCCGAAACTATCAGCAAATTAATGGGAATCTGTGACTGTTGTTCAGTGTTTCTGATGGATTAACCATTTCCTGCTGTTGAAATAATGACAACAATTTTTTATCTCTTTAAAACAAAAGTATAATGTAAAAATGGTCAAGCATAAGCATAGTTCATCTATGTTTTACCATTAGTGTATACTGTATGTGTCACGATCTCCACTCTGTTCCTGTCTGATATGTTACTTTGTGTAGGGGTTGTGCTGGGTTTGTGCTGCATCATCTGTGTTCACTTTCCTTGATTAGTCTTCTACTTAAGCATGCTAGCGCCTTCACTCTGTGTCAATCATACACTTGCTGTTGCCTGTGTAAGACTGATCACTTTGTGCTCTGCACAAGACCCAGCCTGACTATATTCCATTCCTGGACATAGACTAATTGCTTGTGACTAGAGTTGAGCGAAACGGGTCGAAAAAATTCAAAAGTCGCCGACTTTTGGCAAAGTCGGGTTTCATGAAACGAAACCCGACCCTAGGATGAGGTCGGCCACGAGGTCGGCGACTTACGCGCCAAAGTGGCGTTTCAAAAGTTTGTTTTGCGCTCTTTTTCAGCCAATCAGGATCCACGGACACTGTGGGCAACGTGATGACATAGGCACGGGTCACCACCATCTTTCAGAAGGGCATGCAAGTGATTGGCTTGCTTTGGTGGGCGTCACAGGGGGTATAAAAGGGCGTGCACGCCGACCGCCATCTTACTTCTGCCGATCTTAGTATAGGGAGAGGTTGCTGCTGATTCTGTAGGGAGAGCGTTAGGCAGGGAAGAAGACAAAAAAACTGCTTCTGCTGCTAGCAATTTGGCCTGCACAACACACCAGTCACTGTGTGTGCAGTGCAAGGGGAGGCTATATAGTGGTGTATCAGTGGTGTTGGTTGTTGGGCTGCCTTCTAAGGCTTCCTGACAGGCTGGCATTGCTGTTTACCCACTGCTCCGCAAACTGCTTTTTTAAAAGCAATCCAATCTCCCTTATCCTCTAGTCACTTTTGTCACAGCTGTGCCATCGAGCCTGTCACATAGCGCTCAGATATTCATTGGGCCTCACACAATCAAAAAGTGTCCAGTGTCCAAAAGTGTGTGCAGAGATTCAAAATCTCCCTTATCCTCTAGTCACTTTTGTCACAGCAGTGCCATCGAGCCTGTCACATAGCGATCAGATATCAGTGGGCCTCACACAATCCAAAAGTGTCCAGTGTCCAAAAGTGTGTGCAGATATTCAAAATCTCCCTTATCCTCTAGTCACTTTTGTCACAGCAGTGCCATCGAGCCTGTCACATAGCGCTCAGATATCAGTGGGCCTCACACAATCCAAAAGTGTCCACTGTCCACAAGTGTGTGCAGAAATTCAAAATCTCCCTTATCCTCTAGTCACTTTTGTCACAGCTGTGCCATCGAGCCTGTCACATAGCACTCAGATATCAGTGGGCCTCACACAATCCAAAAGTGTCCAGTGTCCAAAAGTGTGTGCAGAAATTCAAAATCTCCCTTATCCTCTAGTCACTTTTGTCACAGCTGTGCCATCGAGCCTGTCACACAGCGATCAGATATCAGTGGGCCTCACACAATCCAAAAGTGTCCAGTGTCCAAAAGTGTGTGCAGATATTCAAAATCTCCCTTATCCTCTAGTCACTTTTGTCACAGCAGTGCCATCGAGCCTGTCACATAGCGCTCAGATATCAGTGGGCCTCACACAATCCAAAAGTGTCCAGTGTCCAAAAGTGTGTGCAGAAATTCAAAATCTCCCTTATCCTCTAGTCACTTTTGTCACAGCTGTGCCATCGAGCCTGTCACATAGCGCTCAGATATCAGTGGGCCTCACACAATCCAACAGTGTCCAGTGTCCAAAAGTGTGTGCAGATATTCAAAATCTCCCTTATCCTCTAGTCACTTTTGTCACAGCAGTGCCATCGAGCCTGTCACATAGCGCTCAGATATCAGTGGGCCTCACACAATCCAAAAGTGTCCACTGTCCACAAGTGTGTGCAGAAATTCAAAATCTCCCTTATCCTCTAGTCACTTTTGTCACAGCTGTGCCATCGAGCCTGTCACATAGCGCTCAGATATCAGTGGGCCTCACACAATCCAAAAGTGTCCAGTGTCCAAAAGTGTGTGCAGAAATTCAAAATCTCCCTTATCCTCTAGTCACTTTTGTCACAGCTGTGCCATCGAGCCTGTCACATAGCGCTCAGATATCAGTGGGCCTCACACAATCCAAAAGTGTCCAGTGTCCAAAAGTGTGTGCAGATATTCAAAATCTCCCTTATCCTCTAGTCACTTTTGTCACAGCAGTGCCATCGAGCCTGTCACATAGCGCTCAGATATCAGTGGGCCTCACACAATCCAAAAGTGTCCAGTGTCCAAAAGTGTGTGCAGATATTCAAAATCTCCCTTATCCTCTAGTCACTTTTGTCACAGCAGTGCCATCGAGCCTGTCACATAGCGCTCAGATATCAGTGGGCCTCACACAATCCAAAAGTGTCCAGTGTCCAAAAGTGTGTGCAGATATTCAAAATCTCCCTTATCCTCTAGTCACTTTTGTCACAGCAGTGCCATCGAGCCTGTCACATAGCGCTCAGATATCAGTGGGCCTCACACAATCCAAAAGTGTCCATTGTCCACAAGTGTGTGCAGAAATTCAAAATCTCCCTTATCCTCTAGTCACTTTTGTCACAGCTGTGCCATCGAGCCTGTCACATAGCGCTCAGATATCAGTGGGCCTCACACAATCCAAAAGTGTCCAGTGTCCAAAAGTGTGTGCAGATATTCAAAATCTCCCTTATCCTCTAGTCACTTTTGTCACAGCAGTGCCATCGAGCCTGTCACATAGCGCTCAGATATCAGTGGGTCTCACACAATCCAAAAGTGTCCACTGTCCACAAGTGTGTGCAGAAATTCAAAATCTCCCTTATCCTCTAGTCACTTTTGTCACAGCTGTGCCATCGAGCCTGTCACATAGCGCTCAGATATCAGTGGGCCTCACACAATCCAAAAGTGTCCAGTGTCCAAAAGTGTGTGCAGATATTCAAAATCTCCCTTATCCTCTAGTCACTTTTGTCACAGCAGTGCCATCGAGCCTGTCACATAGCGCTCAGATATCAGTGGGCCTCACACAATCCAAAAGTGTCCAGTGTCCAAAAGTGTGTGCAGATATTCAAAATCTCCCTTATCCTCTAGTCACTTTTGTCACAGCAGTGCCATCGAGCCTGTCACATAGCGCTCAGATATCAGTGGGTCTCACACAATCCAAAAGTGTCCAGTGTCCAAAAGTGTGTGCAGAAATTCAAAATCTCCCTTATCCTCTAGTCACTTTTGTCACAGCTGTGCCATCGAGCCTCTCACATAGCGCTCAGATATCAGTGGGCCTCACACAATCCAAAAGTGTCCAGTGTCCAAAAGTGTGTGCAGATATTCAAAATCTCCCTTATCCTCTAGTCACTTTTGTCACAGCAGTGCCATCGAGCCTGTCACATAGCGCTCAGATATCAGTGGGCCTCACACAATCCAAAAGTGTCCACTGTCCACAAGTGTGTGCAGAAATTCAAAATCTCCCCTGCCCTATAGACACCTTGTACATTGTTTTACATTACTATATAGTTTGTTGGATTTTGTCTACATTTCTACCAAAAATGAGGAAGGCTAGTGGAAGAGGCCGTGGAATTGGGCGGGGGTTGGCAGCTGGTAATGATGGTGTTGGTGGTGGATCTGATGGTAGTGGCAAGAGCAAAATAGGACCGAATGCAGGAGGTGCTGACCCTGCGTCATCGTCTGGCTACATAAGGCCTCGAACGCTTAATTTTCTAGGAGTTGGCAAACCGCTTTTAAAGCCAGAGCATCAGGAAAAAGTTTTGTCTTACATTGCTGACTCAGCCTCCAGCTCTATCGCCTCCTCTTCTTCAGCTGTAAAAAGTAAAAGCACTGAGTCGTCATTGGAAGCTCATGCTCATGAACCACACCTTTCCTTGTGTCCTTCACCCCAACCAAGATTGAAGGATGATGCAGGCCATACTACTGATTACTCCATGGAGCTGTTTTCACATACCATGCCTGGATTATCAAGTCAAATGGTGAATTACCCAGGCCAAGATGAATCTGACATGGAGTGCACTGATGCACAGCCGCTGATGGATGATTCTGCTGGTACATTCACTCAGAGCACTACATTGTCCTCGCAGTGTACAGAGCCAGATTCTGACCCTGATGAGACTCAGGTGCCCCTTCCCGCACACTATACCACCATACACGGTGACACAGAGGAAGGTGCACATGACATAGAAGAGGAGGCGATGGATGACCCAGTTGTTGACCCAGATTGTCATCCATTGGGGGAAGAGGGTGCTGCTTCCAATAGCTCAGATGAGGAGCATCCACAGCAGACATCGACATCGCAACAGCTGTTATCTTTCAGGCCCGGAGCACTCCAAAGACAGGTTCCAAACATCAAAAGAGTTGCTGGACAGCTTGTCCAGAGGGTCAAAAGATCACAGCGTGCTAGGCCGCAAAATGTCTGCCAAAGTAGGAAGAGTGCAGTGTGGCACTTTTTTGAACAAAATCCTCATGATCAGGCCAAGGTTATCTGTAAGAAGTGCGCAAAGACCTTTAGCCGAGGGAAAAATCTGAAAAATTTGAATACCAGTTGCATGCTTAGACATTTAACCAGCATGCACTTGCAAGCGTGGACACAACACCAAACCTCAAGTGCCACATGTGCAACTGATCACAACGAAGGTAGTCAGCAACGCTACATTGTTTCCCCCACTGTAAGCCCACCAGTTAGCACAGCAGCAAATGTTGAGGTGTCGTTGCAAGACCACAGCAGTCAGGGAATCCCACTGTTATATCAACGAAATACTGATTCTAGGCCATCAGAAAGAACACCAACTCCATCACCATCATCAACCCTCTCTCAGTCCGCCCTGTCCACCGCTACTTCCACCATATGCAGCTCTCAAGTCCAGCTCACCCTCCCAGACACTATGAGTAGGTCAAGAAAGTACTTAGTCTCTCATCCGCGTACACTGGGTTTGAACGCCCACATTGCCAAACTAATCTCGTTTGAGATGATGCCCTTTCGGTTGGTGGAAAGCACAGCTTTCCGCGAACTCATGGCCTATGCAGTACCACGCTATGACCTACCCAGTCGCCACTTCTTCTCTCGCAAAGCCATCCCAGCCCTCCACCATCATGTGAAAGACCGCATTGTCCATGCACTCAAGCAGTCAGTGAGCGGAAAGGTGCACCTCACAACTGATGCATGGTCCAGTCGGCATGGCCAGGGCCGTTACGTGTCCATCACTGCGCTAATGTGGTGGATGCAGGGTCCACAGGGGACAGCGGTGGTGGGACAGTGCTGCCTAGCCCACGGTATAGGAAACAGTTGGCTGTAGGCGTTCGACCCTCCTCCTCCTCCACCTCCTCCAGAAGCGAAAGCTCGTCCACAGAGCGCAGTCGTACGAGCACTCCATCTGCAGCTGCCACTGTTGCACACGATGTGTCCCCCTATCGAGCAGCTAGTGGAAAACGTCAGCAGGCTGTGTTGCAGATGATGTGTTTGGGCGACAGACACACCGCCGAGGTGCTGGCCGAGTACTTGAAGCGACAAACTGAGTCATGGCTGGGCAGTGTACATCTTGAGGCAGGCAAGGTAGTTAGTGATAACGGCCGTAATTTTGTGGCAGCCATAGCCCTTTCAAAACTCAGCCACATACCTTGCTTGGCTCACACCTTGAACCTGGTGGTGCAGTGCTTCCTCAAAAATTATCCGGAGTTAACAGCCCTGCTCCAGAAGGTGCGAAGACTGTGCGCGCACGTCCGCCGGTCGCCTGTACACTCCGTTCGTATGCAGAAGCTGCAGCGATTGCTCCACCTTCCCAACCACCGCCTCATTATCGACATTGCAACAAGGTGGAACTCCACCCTGCACATGGTGGAGCGGCTGTGCGAGCAGAGGCAGGCCATAATGCATTTGTGGGAGGATACACGGCCAGGCACTTTGAGAGCAGACATGGAGTTGACAGGTGTGCAGTGGTCGAAGCTGAAAGACCTTTGTAAAGTCCTTCAGTGTTTTGAGGAATGCACACGGCTGGTAAGCGCAGACGACGCCATCCTAAGCATGAGCATCCCACTTATGCGTCTGCTCATGCAAACTTTGACGCACCTTAAGGAGCAGGCGTCTGCAGCCAATGTTGATGAGGAGGAAGAGGAGGAGGGAATCCTTGATGACATTCAGCCATTGTCTGCTCAGGGACCTCTCCTGGACGAGGTGGAGGAAGAAGAGGAGGAGGAGGAGGATGATGGGGATGATTACTTAGGGGAGGAGGATGCATCTCGTGGGGCAAGTGAAAATGTTGGCGTGGCAAGGTCTGGTACAGGGTTTGTGCGTGACTGGAGGGATGTGGATTTGCCAGAAAGTGCTCCTCCACCCAGCACTCGCAGTGCATCATTGACACCGGGAACATTGGCCCACATGTCAGATTATGCCTTGCGGATCCTAAAAAGGGACCCCCGCATTGCCAAAATGATGAACGATGACGACTACTGGTTGGCCAGCATCCTGGATCCACGCTATAAAGGCAAATTACAAAACATCATGCCACAGGAGAACCTTGACCTAATATTGGCTAATAAACAAGCAACTCTGGTAAATCGTTTGCTTGAGGCATTCCCAGCACACAGCAGCGGTGATGGTTCTCACACGAGCCGTACGGGCCTGGGGCAGCTTGGCAGAGGTGTTCGTGGTGCACACAGCAGAAGTGGCGTTGGAGACAGGGGTTTCATGACAATGTTGTGGACTGATTTTTCAAATACCGCCCACACAACTGGTAATACTGCATCGATGGAAAGTGACAGGAGACAGCAGTTGTCAACTATGGTAACAAACTACTTTTCCTCCCATATCGATGTTCTCCCACACAGGTCATTCCCCTTTGACTATTGGGCCGCTAAACTGGACACCTGGCCTGAATTTGCCCAATATGCCTTACAGGAGCTCGCTTGCCCAGCTGCATGTGTGCTATCGGAAAGAGTCTTCAGTGCAGCTGGATCAATCCTGACAGAAAAAAGGACCCGTCTGTCAACCCAAAATGTGGATGATCTAACCTTCATTAAAATGAACCACGCATGGGTTTCCAAGGATTTTGTCCCACCTTCCCCTGATGACACATAGGGTGACAGAAAAACGGCTTGCTTTGGTCCACCTCTTCCTGGTACTTCACCTATTTCACCTTTTGCATCAGCTGAATGTCCAACATCAACATATGCCACTTTCTAAAACTCCCTAACTGTGCTGCCTCCCCCCCCATGGCCGGGGTCACCACCTACCGCACGACACCGTGCGAGTGCCGTTGCCCTGGACAGGTGGGTCCCTCATGGCACAGGGTCCCTCATAGTGCAATCAAGTGTCTCTGACGGTGGTGGTGCACACCCGCCGTCAGACACACTGCTGTACTATGAGGGGCCCAGTGCCAGTACCGACGCCCACGAGTGGGCCCCCCTTGCTTGGGCAGGGCCCCAGCATTTGCAATCTTTACCTCTCCCTGCTCCTCCGCTGTGTAATCTGGGCCGTCAAATCCATACTGTGCCTGACACCGTCTGAGCATGCCTCCTGAGACATATATTTTGAATGTGTACGCTATCCATACATGTTATCCAGGGATACGGTACCCTTTCTAACCTTTGTGCAATCACGTGCAATCCATACTGGGCCTAACACCGTCTGAGCCTGCCTCATGCTGTATAGACATATATTTTGAATGTGTACGCTATCCATACATGTTATCCAGGGATACGGTACCCTTTCTAACCTTTATGCAATCACGTGCAATACATACTGGGCGTAACACCGTCTGAGCCTGCCTCTTGCTGTATAGACATATATTTTGAATGTGTACGCTATCCATACATGTTATCCGGGGATACGGTACCCTTTCTAACCTTTGTGCAATCACGTGCAATCCATACTGGGCCTAACACCGTCTGAGCCTGCCTCATGCTGTATAGACATATATTTTGAATGTGTACGCTATCCATACATGTTATCCGGGGATACGGTACCCTTTCTAACCTTTGTGCAATCACGTGCAATCCATACTGGGCCTAACACCGTCTGAGCCTGCCTCATGCTGTATAGACATATATTTTGAATGTGTACGCTATCCATACATGTTATCCAGGGATACGGTACCCTTTCTAACCTTTGTGCAATCACGTGCAATCCATACTGGGCCTAACACCGTCTGAGCCTGCCTCTTGCTGTATAGACATATATTTTGAATGTGTACGCTATCCATACATGTTATCCGGGGATACGGTACCCTTTCTAACCTTTGTGCAATCACGTGCAATCCATACTGGGCCTAACACCGTCTGAGCCTGCCTCATGCTGTATAGACATATATTTTGAATGTGTACGCTATCCATACATGTTATCCAGGGATACGGTACCCTTTCTAACCTTTGTGCAATCACGTGCAATCCATACTGGGCCTAACACCGTCTGAGCCTGCCTCATGCTGTATAGACATATATTTTGAATGTGTACGCTATCCATTCATGTTATCCAGGGATACGGTACCCTTTTTAACCTTTGTGCAATCACAAGCAATCCATACTGGGCCTAACACCGTCTGAGCCTGCCTCATGCTGTATAGACATATATTTTGAATGTGTACGCTATCCATACATGTTATCCGGGGATACGGTACCCTTTCTAACCTTTGTGCAATCACGTGCAATCCATACTGGGCCTAACACCGTCTGAGCCTGCCTCCTGAGACATATATTTTGAATGTGTATGCTATCCATACATGTTATCTGGGGATACGGTAGCCTTTCTCACCTTTGTGCAATCACGTGTAATCCATACTGGGCGTGAGAACGGCTGGCGAGCTGTTAAGCAAGCTACAGCACCTGTCCAGACAAGTACAGGGATTCCCTAGCGAGGAGACTTATTTGATTGTTTTCAATGTTGGGACAGCAATTTTTGGGGAGCACTATACTCTGGAGAATGATAGATGGGGCCCACCATACACTGGAACATTCCAATGGTGGACATCAGACACTGGAGCAGCATGTACAGGGCCCATTATACACTAGAGAATTAGAAATGGGGCCCATTATGTTTGGAGCATTATTTGGGCCCATAAGACAGTGGAGCTTCATCCATGGGGACCAACATATACTGTAGCATTATGTGGAGCTCACAATATACTGTTTCAAACATTATATGGGACCAATGATTCTGTATGGAGAAATAGATGGGCCTCGTCATGAGATGTAAAAAGTGAGGTATTTTTCATTGCACTATACCGCTATTTCTCTGCCGTATCGGAGCATGATGAGTTGTGGTATGTGTTAAAGGGGCGCTCTTTCGCCCAGGGCACATGAAAACCTGGAGCCAGCCCTCCCCCCCCCACAGTTTGTAGCCAAATAACCCCCATTTTTCAGTGCGTAACTTGTATTATGAAGTTAATTAAGGTTGACAAGCTTAAGAAAGAAGAATTGATGCTTTTGGCATTCAAATGGGCACTGTAGGTGTGTTTCCTGTCCTCCTCTCACTGCCGACTTTTATTCCCCATTGACTCACATTGGGTTTCGTGTTTCGGGACGACCCCGACTTTTCCCTATAATCGGACGATCTTGCTCGACCCGACTTTTGGAAAAGTCGGGTTTCACGAAACGAAACGCGACCCTAAAAAACCAAAAGTCGCTCAACTCTACTTGTGACCTGACTTCTCTTTTGACTGCTCCCTGTAACTATATTGCCTTACAGATTTTCCTGACCCCGGCTCGTGAATTGGATTTCGTCTCTGACTACCCCTGTTGTACTGCGCCATTTCCTAGACCTGATCTCAGATCGTTTGACCTCCCTTTACTTAACCAGTAAGTAGTATTACATTACTATCTGTTACAGTAGTCTTTCTCTCCATTTTTGGGACTTAGGGCTCATACTCACTTGTGAGAGACTTGCACGATTCTCGTACGAGTTTCTTGCATGAAAACCTGGCACTGCCGTAGGCACTGGGACCGGAGCGTGCGGCTGCATAGAAATACATGTAGCTGGTCCGAATTGTGTGGGAAACATCATACTTTGGGGGTGCTTTTCTGCAAAGGGGACAGGATGACTGTATCGTATTGAAGGCAAAATGAATAGGGTCATGCATTGCGAGATTTTGGCCAACAACCTCCTTCCCTCAGAAAAAGCATTGAAGATGGGTCATGGCTGGGTCTCAAGCATAGTAAGCATTTCAAGGTCTTGGAGTGGCCTAGACCTGGACCCAATAGAAAATCTTTGGAAAGAGCTGAAACTAAATGTTGCCCAGAGACAGCTCCAAAACCTGTAAAATCTGAAGATATCTATGGGGGAATGAGACGAAAGCCATGCTGCAGTGTGTGCAAACTTGGTCAATAACTACAGGAAACGTTAAACCTTTGTAATTGCAAACAAAGGTTTCCATAACAAATATTAAGCTCTGTTTTTCTGTTTTATCAAATACTTATTTCATGCAATAAAATACAAATTAATTATGTAAAAATCATATATGTGATTTTCTGTTTTTTTTTTATTTTTAGATTCTGTCTCTCACAGTTGCAGTGTACTTACGATAAAAATTACAGACCTCTCCATTCTTAGTAGGTGGGAAAACTTGAAAAATTGACAATGTATCAAATACTTTTTTCCTCAACTGTAGGCTAGACTATATTTGACCAAACTCGCCGGGTACGCTGAAAGCCTAGTATGTATGGTGGAAGCATCTCAGCTCTAGAAAAGGATTGGAAAGTTGGAATTTACTTTTTTAAGTGCATTGGCAAGCCACTGCCAAAGGAGACTAGCTCTGAAAAAAAACATAGGCTCACTTGTTCCTTTGTTTTGTGGAGTTGGGAGAGATACAGTCCAATAGCTAGTTTAATTAACAGATATCTTATGTGTATGGGGGTCTGTAGTCTGTGAAAGAAAACCTTTAAACTCTGCACACAGTGCATTTGAGTCTTTTCTAGCAGATATACGTTTCATATTCACACCTGTATAAAAGGCACTGCATGGGCACACTGTGGCATACATGGACGAAAGGGTTCATTTAAAAAAAAAAAAGTACATTGCACATTATAATATTTTGCAGTGACCCATCTCACAGAAAAGTTCAGTGAGCTGGAATTTTTCTCCCCTGCCTCTGCAAAAAATAATGAAATAAATAAAGTTTAACAAATCATTTGATGTGATCCTAAACACTGCCATTAAAAATGATGACCCGCCCATCATAAAGTGCTGACACAAAGGAACAGTTAGGGCTTTTGGACTGCAAATCTGAAAATCAAACTATGTCTTTAGGGGGTTAAACTAAAATAAGGTAGATGTGATTTGCCTATGCCATTCACACTGTGTTTTAGCCCTGTAAACTAAGCAACCTGCTCAGTAAAGCACCTAGAGATCAGAAGGAGCTCAGTAATGCCGGTCGGCAATCTCCATCTGAATACCTGTAACTGAAGAGAGTTTGCAAATTACGCAGGTTAACTATATACACCTTAATAAGAATCAGAGTAATCTTAAAATAATTGGTCACAGTTTAACAAAAATAAACACAAAATTTTGCTGCAACCTTTAACAATTACAACATTTTTTGATGCTGATCAGGGGTGGACATGCCATTAGTACAACCTGTGCAGCCACACAGGGACCTGATAGTTATGAGATCTAACTCAAGAACAAGTGGAATTTTGCATTATGATGAGTTAATGAATGGGAAGATGCCCATATACTGTTCTTGCACATTGGTCTTTTATGTCTGTGTCTGCTCCTGAGGTCGGGGTAAGATTTGCGAGAAACTTGAACGAGTCTCGCATGTCAATAACCGACACTTCCGCCGGCACTCAGATCGGACTGTTCAGCTGCATAGAAATACAATGCAACCTACTACTTTGGGTCTTCTGGACATGCAGGGCTATTCCATCTGCCTGCTGTGGAATGCATCAGGTGATTTAAATGTTAAAAAAATTGGATATGTCTTTTTCCCCTTGTATTTCCTTATGAACTGTTATTTACGCAGTCACTGTTTGCAGGTTGGAGTGACTTGTTTATTGCCAATGTTTAGGGCATGGTTATTTGTTGGATGGTCTGGATATAATCATTATTCAATCCCCATGATCTTTTAATGTGCTTTTAAAAATATTTATTATTGTTGATATAGTGATGTGTTTTTGGACTATACTGATAAATAGAGTTGAGCGAAACGGGTCGAAAAAATGGAAAAGTCGCCGACTTTCGCCAAAGTCGGGTTTCATGAAACGAAACCCGACCTTAGCGTGAGGTCGGACATGAGGTCGGCGACTTTAGCGCCAAAGTCGCGTTTCAAAAGATGCTTGAGCGCCCTTTTTGCAGCCAATCAGGAAGAACGGACACTGTGGGCAACGTGATGACATAGGCAGCGGTCACCACCATCTTGGAGAAGGGCATGCAAGTGATTGGCTTGCTTTGTGGGACGTCACAGGGGGTATAAAAGGGCGGGGACGCCGACCACCTTGTTACTCATGCTGATCTCAGAATAGGGAGAGCTGCTGCTGATTCTGTAGGGAGAGTGTTAGGCAGGGAAGAAGATACCAAAAACTGATTCTGCTGCTAGCGATTTTGCCTGTACAACACACCAGTCACTGTGCAGTGCAAGTGGAGGCTATATTTTGGTGCATCAGCTCTGGTGGTTATTAGGCTGCCTTTTAAGGCTGCCTGGTAGCTGCATTGCTATGTGCCCACTGCTGAGCAAACTGCTTTTTTCAAAGCAATCCAGATTTTATTGTTTTGTCCTTGTGAGTTACTGAGCGTTCATTTTTCACACACTGCACAGTGGTGTACGCTCCTCTCTTAGTACCGTGTAACAGCTGTTATCACGGCCACAGTGAAGCTATCTGTGTGTGACTCTGTAAGGATAAGTCGAGGAGTTGTTCAGTTCTTACAGACCTCCACCTTATAGTTTTGTCTGGTTTTCAAACAGTTTAATATATTTTCTGTCTGATTACATTCAAAACTATAGAGAGACAGCGTGTGTCAGTCCGTATACTAAAACACGGAGCTTGACATTTTTACATACACTGGACAGCAGTGTACGTGCATGCTCCTCTCTCAGTACCGTGTAACGGCTGTTATCACGGCCTCAGTGAAGCTATCTGTGTGACTCTGTAAGGATAAGTCGAGGAGTTGTTCCGTTCTTACAGACCTACACTGTAGGGAGATTCCAGTTCTGCCCAATTCTATATACACCTTGTAGTTTGTCATACGCTAGGCAATTTCTACCGGTCACATTGCGGTGTTAAATAAACAGGGCCTGACTGAATCCCACAGTGTCCTGAAGTGTAGAGACATTCCAGTTCTCCACAGTCCTCTATACACCCTTCTAACAGCATAGAGAATCTGCCTGTCATATTGCGGTGTAAAATAAACAGGGCCTGACTGAATCCCACAGTCTCCTGAAGTGTAGAGACATTCCAATTCTACACAGTCCTCTATACACCCTTCTAACAGCATAGAGAATCTGCCTGTCATATTGCGGTGTTAAATAAACAGGGCCTGACTGAATCCCACAGTGTCCCGAAGTGTAGAGACATTCCAATTCTCCACAGTTCTCTATACACCCTTCTAACAGCATAGAGAATCTGCTTGTCATATTGTGGTGTTAAATAAACAGGGCCTGACTGAATCCCACAGTGTCCTGAAGTCTAGAGACATTCCAATTCTACACAGTCCTCTATACACCCTTCTAACAGCATAGAGAATCTGCCTGTCATAATGCGTTGTTAAATAAACAGGGCCTGACTGAATCCCACAGTGTCCTAAAGTGTAGAGACATTCCAATTCTACACGGTCCTCTATACACCCTTCTAACAGCATAGAGAATCTGCCTGTCATATTGCGGTGTTAAATAAACAGGGCCTGACTGAATCCCACAGTGTCCTGAAGTGTAGAGACATTCCAATTCTACACAGTCCTCTATACACCCTTCTAACAGCATAGAGAATCTGCCTGTCATATTGCGGTGTTATATAAACAGGGCATGACTGAATCCCACAGACTCCTGAAGTGCAGAGACATTCCAATTCTCCACAGTACTATATACACCTTGTACCTTGTTTTACAGTACCATAGAGTTGGTGTAAATTTGGGTAAATTTTTCCAAAAAATGAGGAAGTGTGGTGGAAGAGTCCGTGGAAGTGGGCGGGGGTTGGCAGCTGGTGTTGGTGGTGGATCTGCTGGTAGTGGCAAAAGCAAAATAGCACCTAATACTGGAGGTGTTGAGGCTGCGTCATCGTCTGGCTCCACAAGGCCTCGAAGGCTCCCTTTTCTGGGAGTAGGTAAACCGCTTCTAAAGCCGGAGCTTCAAGAACAAGTTTTGGCTTACATTGCTGACTCAGCCTCCAGCTCTATCGCCTCCTCTTCTGAAGTTTTAAAAAATAAAAGCACTGAGTCGTCATTGGAGGCTCATGGTCACGAACCACACCTTTCCTTGTGTCCTTCACCCCTACCAAAATTGAAGGATGCGGTAGGCCACACTACAGATTACTCCATGGAGCTGTTTTCACATACCATGCCTGGATTATCAAGTCAAATCGTGAATTACCCAGGCCAAGATGAATCTGACATGGAGCGCACTGAGGCACAGCCACTGCTTGATTTATCTGCTGGTACATTCACTCAGAGCACTACATTGCCCTCGCAGTGTACTGAGCCAGAATCTGACCCTGATGAAACTCAGTTGACCCCTCCCGCATACTATACCACCATACACGGTGACACAGAAGAAGGTGCACATGACATTGAAGAGGAGGTGATGGATAACCCAGTTGTTGACCCAGATTGGCATCCATTGGGGGTAGAGTGTGCCGCTGCCAATAGCTCAGAAGAGGAGTAGGAGCATCCGCAGCGGGCATCGACATCGGAACAGTTGCTATCTGACAGGCCCAGAGCAGTCCAAAAACGGGTTACAAAAGCCCAAAAAATTGCAGGAAAGCTTGGCCAGACGGTCAAAAAAGCACAGCGTGCAAGGCCGCAAACTGTCTTCCCTAGTAGGAAGAGTGCAGTGTGGCACTTTTTAGAACAAAATCCTAATGATCACGCAAAGGTAATCTGTAAGAAGTGCGCAAAGACCTTTAGCCGAGGGAAAAATCTGAGAAATATGAATACCAGTTGCATGCTAAGATATTTATCCACCATGCACTTGCAAGCGTGGATGGACTACCAAAACTCACGTACCTCATGTGCTACTGCTCCCAAAGAAGGTAGTCAGCAACGCAACATTGTTTCCCCCACTGTAAGTCCACCGGTTAGCACACCACCAGTAGCAAATGTTGAGTTGTCGTCGCAAGGGCAAATCATTCAGGGAATCACACTGTTATTGCAACGAAAGACTGAATCTAGGCCATCAGAAAGAACACCAACTCAATCACCATCATCAACCCTCTCTCAGTCCGCCATGTCCACCGCTACTTCCACCATATCCAGCTCTCAAGTTCAGCTCACCCTACCAGAGACTCTGAGTAGGACAAAAAAGTACTCATCCTCTCATCCGCGTACACTGGCTTTGAACACCCACATTGTCAAACTAATCTCATTAGAGATGATGCCCTATCGGTTGGTTGAAAGCGCAGCTTTCCGTGAACTAATGGCCTACGCAGTTCCACACTATGAACTACCCAGTCGCCACTTCTTTTCTCGCAAAGCCATCCCAGCCCTCCACCTTCATGTGAAAGACCGCATTGTCCATGCACTCAAGCAGTCAGTGAGTGGAAAGGTGCACCTCACAACTGATGCATGGTCCAGTAGGCATGGCCAGGGCCGTTACGTGTCCATCACTGCGCACTCGGTTAATGTGGTGGATGCAGGGTCCACAGAGGACAGCGGTGGTGGTACAGTGCTACCTAGCCCACGGTGTAGGAAACAGTTGGCTGTAGGCGTTCGACCCTCCTCCTCCTCCTCCAGAAGCGAAAGCTGGTCCACAGAGAGCAGTCACATGAGCACTGCATCCGCAGTTGACAGTGTTGCAAACGAGGTGTCCCCCTATCGATCAGCTAGTGGAAAGCATCAGCAGGCTGTGTTGCAGATGATGTGTTTGGGCGACAGACACACTGCAGAGGCACTGGCTGACTACTTTCAGCAACAAACTGAGTCATGACTGGGCAGTCTACATCTTGAGGCAGGCAAGGTAGTTAGTGATAACGGCCGGAATTTTGTGGCAGCCATAGCCCTTTCAAAACTCAGTCACATTCCTTGCTTGGCTCACACCTTGAGCCTGGTGGTGCAGTGCTTCCTCACTAATTATCTGGATTTAATAGGCCTGCTCCTTAAGGTTCGAAGACTGTGCTCGCACATCCGCCGGTCGCCGGCACACTCCAGTCGTATGCTGTAGCGATTGCTCCACCTTCCCAAGCACCGCCTAATTATCGACGTTGCAACAAGGTGGAACTCCACCCTGCACATGGTTGAGCGGCTGTGCGAACAAAGGCAGGCCGTAATGCATTTGTGGGAGGATACACGGGCAGGCACTTTGAGGGCAGACATGGAGTTGACAGATGTGCAGTGGTCGAAGCTGAAAGACCTCTGTAAAGTCATTCAGTGTTTTGAGGAATGCACACGGCTGGTTAGCGCTGACGACGCCATCATAAGCATGAGCATCCCACTTATGCGTCTGCTCATGCAAACTTTGACGCACATTAAGAAGCAGGCGTCTGCAGCCGAGGTTGATGAGGAGGAAGAGGAGGAGGGAAGCCTTGATGACAGTCAGCCATTGTCTGGTCAGGGAACTGTCGTGGATGAGGTGGAGGAAGAAGAGGAAGAGGAGGAGGATGATGATGGGGATGATTATTTAGGGGAGGAGGATGCTTCTCATGGGGCAAGAGAAAATGTTGGTGTGGCAAGGTCTGGTACAGGGTTTGTGCGTGACTGGAGGGATGTGGATTTGCCAAAAAAGTGCTTCTCCACCCAGCACTCGCAGTGCATCATTGACACCGGGAACATTGGCCCACATGTCAGATTATGCCTTGCAGATCCTAAAAAGGGACCCCCGCATTGGCAAAATGATGATCGATGATGACTACTGGTTGGCCAGCATCCTGGATCCACGCTATAAAGGCAAATTACAAAACATCATGCCACAGGAGAACCTTGACCTAATATTGGCTAACAAACAAGCTACTCTGGTAAACCGGTTGGTTGAGGCATTCCCAGCACACAGCAGCGGTGATGGTTCTCACACGAGCCGTAGGGGCTGGGGGCAACTTGGAAGCGGTGTTGATGGTGGACACATCAGAAGTGGCATTGGAGACAGGGGTTTCATGACCATGTTGTAGACTGATTTTTCAAGTCCCGCTCACACGACTGGTAATACTGCATCGATTGAAAGTGACAGGAGACAGCACTTGTCAAGTATGGTTACAAACTACTTTTCCTCCCATATCGATGTTCTCCCTCACAGGTCATTCCCATTTGACTATTGGGCAGCTAAACTGGACACCTGGCCCGAATTGGCACAATATGCCTTACAGGAGCTCGCATGCCCAGCTGCAAGTGTGATATCGGAAAGAGTCTTCAGTGCTGCTGGATCAATACTGACAGAAAAAAGGACCCGTCTGTTGACCCAAAATGTGGATGATCTAATCTTCATTAACATGAACCATGTCATAACAAGAGAAACTGGAGTGCACGGTGATAACAAGAAGGATACTTTTTTTATATAAAAATATAAATGTTTATTAATCATACAAAATATATAAATGAATATACCAAGTAGAATAGTGCACCAAGGAGCATATAAGCAAAGCACAAGGGCCACCCCTCTGGCAAAACAACCCTATTATAAGCAAATACTCAGGTCAAGTGACCAAAGAAAACATATATATATAGAGGAGGCAAGTCAGGAGGTTCCTGACATGGACCACAATACCGCCGCAATATATCCCAAATGGCCAGATTGAATAAATAGTGGTGCCGCTTACCAGGATCTGAGAGGCCAGAAAGGGAGCCCCAGGTGCCTAATGTCCACCCCCGACGCGCGTTTCGCTGGCTCTGAAGCCTGCTTCCTCAAGGGGATAGTAGGTAGTGAGGAATAGGACCTTAAAATAGCTCATGTGATGGGTCACGTGATGCAAAAGAACCAATGACGGTGATTTGTAACGGCGCATGCGCGGTGTGCGCGCCAGGCCCTCCTCACAGCCCGGGCGTCATGCCAACCAATGCACAAACAGGACAAGAACTGTCCCGCTGCGCATGGGGGCATAAAGACGCCCTGCAGCTAGAGGACACAGGCGCCCACCACCGCGGATGCGCGCAATCACCCAGGCTCAGTAGAGTCTGCCGCCAAGATTATAGTAGTACATATGGGTGAACCCAAAAACACATACTGCAAATAAGGGCATATAGTCCGCCCCGCTAATAATGTTAGAAAAAACACCCAAGAAATGCAATGAGGAAATGAGAAAAGCAAAACAGAAAAAACAATAAAGGAGAATTATGAATGAGTGCACCAGCAACAATACCATATAAACAATAAAGAGGTGATACAAAATGGTATAAAGCTCAACAATTTTTTTATATCAAAATCGAAAACAGGGTGCGGAGAAGGTGAGGAAGGAATCATCACAATATATCCATCAATTTGAGTCTTTTTGCCCCTTCTTTCTTCTCTCTTTTCACAAAAATTCCACAGCCGTTTCAGATTTTGAGAATTGTAAATGTATCACGAGTTTAAAGATAAGGAATCCTATAATCACACAAAAAGTTCAAAAAATACATTAAAAACAATAAATAAAAACAAGAATAAAACAAAGGACATAAGGCAATGATAGAACCAACAGATAGCAAAAATAAGCATTTATACAGGAACTAGGACTTAAAGAAAAGGTGCAAAGCTAAGATGTTCATTTAGGCCCTTGGGGGCCATGGTGTCCAACATAACAATCCAACGAGTCTCCATCTGGGCCAAAATCTTTTTATAATTACCCCCTCTAATCCCCAGATGGAGAATATCAATG
The DNA here is from genome assembly GCF_039654945.1 of Dendrobates tinctorius. Classification (NCBI taxonomy): domain Eukaryota; kingdom Metazoa; phylum Chordata; class Amphibia; order Anura; family Dendrobatidae; genus Dendrobates; species Dendrobates tinctorius. The sequence goes on from NW_027361766.1 coordinate 35,170,183, forward strand.
CCACGTATTTTAAGAGACCCCGCATCACAATTGTGGTGGGTTTTAAAGTGGCGCGGGATTGTTTTAAGTTCCGAGGGGTCCATAACTGCTTTTGCAGCGCCAATATCATGGACATGTTCACGCACCCGTATACGCAATTCCCTTGTTGTCAAGCCAATGTATATCCTGGGGCAGCCACAAGTGGCATAATAAACCACATTGGTGCTGCCACAGGAAACACGATGGCGAATATCAAAGGTGCGTAAGCCATCCGAGGCGGTAAAATTTGTACTCCGTTGGACATTGGCGCATGCGAGGCAGTGGCCACACGGAAAAAAGCCCGGAATTGGGCCACGAGAGCTAAAAGCCCTACGAGCTGCCGGAACGTAATGGCTCTTGACCAATAGATCACCCAAATTTTTTGAGCGTCGAGACGTCATAGCGGGAAGGTCACCCAGAATGGACTCAAGGATCGGATCAGCCTTTAAAACATCCCAATGTTTAATGAGAATCTGTCGCATGTTTGTCCATTGATGGTTGAAGGTTGTGATAAAACGAGTGGGACCATCAAGTCCAGCTTTATCATGACCCTTCTTGGAATGCAATAGAACATTACGTGGAGTTTTCCTGGCCCGATCATATCCTTGTTTGATAGATCTGCCACTATAGCCCCGGGCCTGAAAACGTTGTTTGAGATCAACAGCCTGGGCCTCAAAAAGGACATCAGAGGAGCAGATGCGCCTCACTCTTAGGAACTGTCCAACCGGGACGGCCCTAATGGTAGCTGGATGATGTGCGGACTCTGCATGAATCAAAGAATTAACCGAAGTGGGTTTCCTGAACACATCCGTCCTGACCCGACGTAGGGGGTCAACCTCCAAAGATATGTCCAGGAAGTCCACCCTAGTACTACTATGATGGTAAGTCAATCTAATATTAAGAGAATTTTGATTAAGTTGATTCATGAATTCTTCGAGCTGCCGCACCGTCCCGCCCCACAACATCAAGATGTCATCAATATAGCGAAGCCAGCACAGCACATGGGAGGCGGCCGGCACGCCCGCGTCGCCAAAAATATCTCTCTCCCAGGAGCCCAGGAAGAGATTTGCATACGCGGGCGCACAGGCCGCGCCCATGGCTGTGCCCCGCCCCTTATGTCCTTTGTTTTATTCTTGTTTTTATTTATTGTTTTTAATGTATTTTTTGAACTTTTTGTGTGATTATAGGATTCCTTATCTTTAAACTCGTGATACATTTACAATTCTCAAAATCTGAAACGGCTGTGGAATTTTTGTGAAAAGAGAGAAGAAAGAAGGGGCAAAAAGACTCAAATTGATGGATATATTGTGATGATTCCTTCCTCACCTTCTCCGCACCCTGTTTTCGATTTTGATATAAAAAAATTGTTGAGCTTTATACCATTTTGTATCACCTCTTTATTGTTTATATGGTATTGTTGCTGGTGCACTCATTCATAATTCTCCTTTATTGTTTTTTCTGTTTTGCTTTTCTCATTTCCTCATTGCATTTCTTGGGTGTTTTTTCTAACATTATTAGCGGGGCGGACTATATGCCCTTATTTGCAGTATGTGTTTTTGGGTTCACCCATATGTACTACTATAATCTTGGCGGCAGACTCTACTGAGCCTGGGTGATTGCGCGCATCCGCGGTGGTGGGCGCCTGTGTCCTCTAGCTGCAGGGCGTCTTTATGCCCCCATGCGCAGCGGGACAGTTCTTGTCCTGTTTGTGCATTGGTTGGCATGACGCCCGGGCTGTGAGGAGGGCCTGGCGCGCACACCGCGCATGCGCCGTTACAAATCACCGTCATTGGTTCTTTTGCATCACGTGACCCATCACATGAGCTATTTTAAGGTCCTATTCCTCACTACCTACTATCCCCTTGAGGAAGCAGGCTTCAGAGCCAGCGAAACGCGCGTCGGGGGTGGACATTAGGCACCTGGGGCTCCCTTTCTGGCCTCTCAGATCCTGGTAAGCGGCACCACTATTTATTCAATCTGGCCATTTGGGATATATTGCGGCGGTATTGTGGTCCATGTCAGGAACCTCCTGACTTGCCTCCTCTATATATATATGTTTTCTTTGGTCACTTGACCTGAGTATTTGCTTATAATAGGGTTGTTTTGCCAGAGGGGTGGCCCTTGTGCTTTGCTTATATGCTCCTTGGTGCACTATTCTACTTGGTATATTCATTTATATATTTTGTATGATTAATAAACATTTATATTTTTATATAAAAAAAGTATCCTTCTTGTTATCACCGTGCACTCCAGTTTCTCTTGTTATGACATAATTCTTTGGAGTTGGTGTAATTGGTTGCTGGGAGGCTCACCAGGTGGTGATGTCATCCCGTGCATTTCTATGCACACTGATTTTGTTTCTAATGTTTCTTTCTGTGTTTTTCACAGTTTTTTTCAGTGTCAATATGGACTTCCGTGCACGTGACAATACATGGCGTGCTCAAATAAATGAAGTGCTCCAGGATAGTACAGGCAATTCTAGTGATAGTTCCAATCTAGCCATACAGGAATCTATTTCTCAATTTAAGGATCTCCTTAAAAAACGGACAAAGGTTTGGTGGAACCACGAGTTTTTAGATAGATATATTCAGTCTGATCTGATTCCAAGGGGACTACGTGTCCAGGTATTCCCTTCTTTCCCTATATCTGACGAAAATTTTAAAAACAGGTGGGAAGAATTAACTAATATATGTTCTAAAGGGTTCATGATCTTATTAAAGGAAATGAACCACAATACATTGGGAACCTTGGAAGCTGAGATTGATCAATTACAGACCGATTTGCGTAAAAATATGACAAGTGATTCCCTAAAAAAATTCAATGAAGAAACTGATATTGAACTGCAGAAATGGGCCCATGACATACAAGTGATTAAATCTAAAAAGTTTAAACGGGACATTTTGGATAAACAGCAGTCCCGTGTATATCATTGGCGTCATGGCTATGAACGTTCAAGATCAAGATACAGAAATACATCTTTTTCTAGATCAAGGTCTACCTCAATACGTTCAAATAAATCATTTGAGGGTGAATCCTCTGGTAAATTTACCTCTAATCAGGGATTGTCGCCCAGTAATTCTCTGAGTCAACGTATAGCCACACGCCAATTTACAAAGAGCAAGACGTCGAGCGGGAGGTCTACTCAGAATGGATCTCATAATAAACCACAGGTATTGAATCTCTCTCAACATGTTTTGACGGAGGCACAGATTGATGTACTCAGTAGAGGTCTTTCGTTTTCACCTACTAACCAATTTAATTTTTTTACAGCTTTGAAAGATTTACAATTATTTTCTCGTAAATTATTATTGAGAAAATTACATCATCGTGGTCAAATGTCGGCATCTTTGAATACTCTTGAGATGGAGGCCTTACACAATCTTGAAGACCTACTTGAGGAACAGGCAGCACCCCAGACAAGTAGGTTCCCAGTTGCATTATTGCCCAGATCGGCAAGGTTCCCTCCCTTGTCTCTGAGTCCAGCTATTGAGATCTTCACAAAACTTGTTACGGATGATTTTAAGAAATTATCCACTAGAAAGAGATTTGATAATTTAACATTTAAACAGCGTCAGGCAATCCAGCAGTTGCAGGCTCTTCCTGACGTTGTTTTTAAATCTGCAGACAAGGGAGGGAACATTGTCGTCTGGCCTTGTGATAAATATGAACGTGAAGCCTTTAGGCAACTTAGGGATTCAAGTACTTACACTAAATTAACATCAAATCCCATGACTTCCTTCTCAATTGAGCTTCAAAAGATTCTACTTGAGGCTTATGAATCTAATATCATCTCCAAGAAGGTTCTTGATGGTTTGGTCGTTTCCAATCCAAAGGTGCCGACATTTTACCTTTTACCTAAGATCCACAAGGATGCCCTCAACCCCCCGGGGCGTCCTATTGTGTCGGGAATTGATGGCTTATGTGATGTGGTCTGCAAATTTATTGATTTTTACTTGAAACCTATTGTAGAGACCCTGCCATCTTTTGTCCGTGACACAACGGACGTTCTGGCACGGGTTGATGGCATCCTTGTGGAACACGAGACCATTTTTGTGGTTGCTGACGTGGAGTCACTCTACACTTGCATTGACCATGTCCATGGTTTGGATGCGGTGCGCCTCTTCTTGGGGGCCTCCGACTTGGACGGCCCTATGTGCGGTCTCATTCTCGAGCTGCTGCACTATGTTCTGTCCCACAACTTTTTTGTGTTTAAAGATGTCTTTTATCTTCAGAGGCGGGGCACAGCCATGGGCGCGGCCTGTGCGCCCGCGTATGCAAATCTCTTCCTGGGCTCCTGGGAGAGAGATATTTTTGGCGACGCGGGCGTGCCGGCCGCCTCCCATGTGCTGTGCTGGCTTCGCTATATTGATGACATCTTGATGTTGTGGGGCGGGACGGTGCGGCAGCTCGAAGAATTCATGAATCAACTTAATCAAAATTCTCTTAATATTAGATTGACTTACCATCATAGTAGTACTAGGGTGGACTTCCTGGACATATCTTTGGAGGTTGACCCCCTACGTCGGGTCAGGACGGATGTGTTCAGGAAACCCACTTCGGTTAATTCTTTGATTCATGCAGAGTCCGCACATCATCCAGCTACCATTAGGGCCGTCCCGGTTGGACAGTTCCTAAGAGTGAGGCGCATCTGCTCCTCTGATGTCCTTTTTGAGGCCCAGGCTGTTGATCTCAAACAACGTTTTCAGGCCCGGGGCTATAGTGGCAGATCTATCAAACAAGGATATGATCGGGCCAGGAAAACTCCACGTAATGTTCTATTGCATTCCAAGAAGGGTCATGATAAAGCTGGACTTGATGGTCCCACTCGTTTTATCACAACCTTCAACCATCAATGGACAAACATGCGACAGATTCTCATTAAACATTGGGATGTTTTAAAGGCTGATCCGATCCTTGAGTCCATTCTGGGTGACCTTCCCGCTATGACGTCTCGACGCTCAAAAAATTTGGGTGATCTATTGGTCAAGAGCCATTACGTTCCGGCAGCTCGTAGGGCTTTTAGCTCTCGTGGCCCAATTCCGGGCTTTTTTCCGTGTGGCCACTGCCTCGCATGCGCCAATGTCCAACGGAGTACAAATTTTACCGCCTCGGATGGCTTACGCACCTTTGATATTCGCCATCGTGTTTCCTGTGGCAGCACCAATGTGGTTTATTATGCCACTTGTGGCTGCCCCAGGATATACATTGGCTTGACAACAAGGGAATTGCGTATACGGGTGCGTGAACATGTCCGTGATATTGGCGCTGCAAAAGCAGTTATGGACCCCTCGGAACTTAAAACAATCCCGCGCCACTTTAAAACCCACCACAATTGTGATGCGGGGTCTCTTAAAATACGTGGCATTGATATTCTCCATCTGGGGATTAGAGGGGGTAATTATAAAAAGATTTTGGCCCAGATGGAGACTCGTTGGATTGTTATGTTGGACACCATGGCCCCCAAGGGCCTAAATGAACATCTTAGCTTTGCACCTTTTCTTTAAGTCCTAGTTCCTGTATAAATGCTTATTTTTGCTATCTGTTGGTTCTATCATTGCCTTATGTCCTTTGTTTTATTCTTGTTTTTATTTATTGTTTTTAATGTATTTTTTGAACTTTTTGTGTGATTATAGGATTCCTTATCTTTAAACTCGTGATACATTTACAATTCTCAAAATCTGAAACGGCTGTGGAATTTTTGTGAAAAGAGAGAAGAAAGAAGGGGCAAAAAGACTCAAATTGATGGATATATTGTGATGATTCCTTCCTCACCTTCTCCGCACCCTGTTTTCGATTTTGATATAAAAAAATTGTTGAGCTTTATACCATTTTGTATCACCTCTTTATTGTTTATATGGTATTGTTGCTGGTGCACTCATTCATAATTCTCCTTTATTGTTTTTTCTGTTTTGCTTTTCTCATTTCCTCATTGCATTTCTTGGGTGTTTTTTCTAACATTATTAGCGGGGCGGACTATATGCCCTTATTTGCAGTATGTGTTTTTGGGTTCACCCATATGTACTACTATAATCTTGGCGGCAGACTCTACTGAGCCTGGGTGATTGCGCGCATCCGCGGTGGTGGGCGCCTGTGTCCTCTAGCTGCAGGGCGTCTTTATGCCCCCATGCGCAGCGGGACAGTTCTTGTCCTGTTTGTGCATTGGTTGGCATGACGCCCGGGCTGTGAGGAGGGCCTGGCGCGCACACCGCGCATGCGCCGTTACAAATCACCGTCATTGGTTCTTTTGCATCACGTGACCCATCACATGAGCTATTTTAAGGTCCTATTCCTCACTACCTACTATCCCCTTGAGGAAGCAGGCTTCAGAGCCAGCGAAACGCGCGTCGGGGGTGGACATTAGGCACCTGGGGCTCCCTTTCTGGCCTCTCAGATCCTGGTAAGCGGCACCACTATTTATTCAATCTGGCCATTTGGGATATATTGCGGCGGTATTGTGGTCCATGTCAGGAACCTCCTGACTTGCCTCCTCTATATATATATGTTTTCTTTGGTCACTTGACCTGAGTATTTGCTTATAATAGGGTTGTTTTGCCAGAGGGGTGGCCCTTGTGCTTTGCTTATATGCTCCTTGGTGCACTATTCTACTTGGTATATTCATTTATATATTTTGTATGATTAATAAACATTTATATTTTTATATAAAAAAAGTATCCTTCTTGTTATCACCGTGCACTCCAGTTTCTCTTGTTATGACATAATTCTTTGGAGTTGGTGTAATTGGTTGCTGGGAGGCTCACCAGGTGGTGATGTCATCCCGTGCATTTCTATGCACACTGATTTTGTTTCTAATGTTTCTTTCTGTGTTTTTCACAGTTTTTTTCAGTGTCAATATGGACTTCCGTGCACGTGACAATACATGGCGTGCTCAAATAAATGAAGTGCTCCAGGATAGTACAGGCAATTCTAGTGATAGTTCCAATCTAGCCATACAGGAATCTATTTCTCAATTTAAGGATCTCCTTAAAAAACGGACAAAGGTTTGGTGGAACCACGAGTTTTTAGATAGATATATTCAGTCTGATCTGATTCCAAGGGGACTACGTGTCCAGGTATTCCCTTCTTTCCCTATATCTGACGAAAATTTTAAAAACAGGTGGGAAGAATTAACTAATATATGTTCTAAAGGGTTCATGATCTTATTAAAGGAAATGAACCACAATACATTGGGAACCTTGGAAGCTGAGATTGATCAATTACAGACCGATTTGCGTAAAAATATGACAAGTGATTCCCTAAAAAAATTCAATGAAGAAACTGATATTGAACTGCAGAAATGGGCCCATGACATACAAGTGATTAAATCTAAAAAGTTTAAACGGGACATTTTGGATAAACAGCAGTCCCGTGTATATCATTGGCGTCATGGCTATGAACGTTCAAGATCAAGATACAGAAATACATCTTTTTCTAGATCAAGGTCTACCTCAATACGTTCAAATAAATCATTTGAGGGTGAATCCTCTGGTAAATTTACCTCTAATCAGGGATTGTCGCCCAGTAATTCTCTGAGTCAACGTATAGCCACACGCCAATTTACAAAGAGCAAGACGTCGAGCGGGAGGTCTACTCAGAATGGATCTCATAATAAACCACAGGTATTGAATCTCTCTCAACATGTTTTGACGGAGGCACAGATTGATGTACTCAGTAGAGGTCTTTCGTTTTCACCTACTAACCAATTTAATTTTTTTACAGCTTTGAAAGATTTACAATTATTTTCTCGTAAATTATTATTGAGAAAATTACATCATCGTGGTCAAATGTCGGCATCTTTGAATACTCTTGAGATGGAGGCCTTACACAATCTTGAAGACCTACTTGAGGAACAGGCAGCACCCCAGACAAGTAGGTTCCCAGTTGCATTATTGCCCAGATCGGCAAGGTTCCCTCCCTTGTCTCTGAGTCCAGCTATTGAGATCTTCACAAAACTTGTTACGGATGATTTTAAGAAATTATCCACTAGAAAGAGATTTGATAATTTAACATTTAAACAGCGTCAGGCAATCCAGCAGTTGCAGGCTCTTCCTGACGTTGTTTTTAAATCTGCAGACAAGGGAGGGAACATTGTCGTCTGGCCTTGTGATAAATATGAACGTGAAGCCTTTAGGCAACTTAGGGATTCAAGTACTTACACTAAATTAACATCAAATCCCATGACTTCCTTCTCAATTGAGCTTCAAAAGATTCTACTTGAGGCTTATGAATCTAATATCATCTCCAAGAAGGTTCTTGATGGTTTGGTCGTTTCCAATCCAAAGGTGCCGACATTTTACCTTTTACCTAAGATCCACAAGGATGCCCTCAACCCCCCGGGGCGTCCTATTGTGTCGGGAATTGATGGCTTATGTGATGTGGTCTGCAAATTTATTGATTTTTACTTGAAACCTATTGTAGAGACCCTGCCATCTTTTGTCCGTGACACAACGGACGTTCTGGCACGGGTTGATGGCATCCTTGTGGAACACGAGACCATTTTTGTGGTTGCTGACGTGGAGTCACTCTACACTTGCATTGACCATGTCCATGGTTTGGATGCGGTGCGCCTCTTCTTGGGGGCCTCCGACTTGGACGGCCCTATGTGCGGTCTCATTCTCGAGCTGCTGCACTATGTTCTGTCCCACAACTTTTTTGTGTTTAAAGATGTCTTTTATCTTCAGAGGCGGGGCACAGCCATGGGCGCGGCCTGTGCGCCCGCGTATGCAAATCTCTTCCTGGGCTCCTGGGAGAGAGATATTTTTGGCGACGCGGGCGTGCCGGCCGCCTCCCATGTGCTGTGCTGGCTTCGCTATATTGATGACATCTTGATGTTGTGGGGCGGGACGGTGCGGCAGCTCGAAGAATTCATGAATCAACTTAATCAAAATTCTCTTAATATTAGATTGACTTACCATCATAGTAGTACTAGGGTGGACTTCCTGGACATATCTTTGGAGGTTGACCCCCTACGTCGGGTCAGGACGGATGTGTTCAGGAAACCCACTTCGGTTAATTCTTTGATTCATGCAGAGTCCGCACATCATCCAGCTACCATTAGGGCCGTCCCGGTTGGACAGTTCCTAAGAGTGAGGCGCATCTGCTCCTCTGATGTCCTTTTTGAGGCCCAGGCTGTTGATCTCAAACAACGTTTTCAGGCCCGGGGCTATAGTGGCAGATCTATCAAACAAGGATATGATCGGGCCAGGAAAACTCCACGTAATGTTCTATTGCATTCCAAGAAGGGTCATGATAAAGCTGGACTTGATGGTCCCACTCGTTTTATCACAACCTTCAACCATCAATGGACAAACATGCGACAGATTCTCATTAAACATTGGGATGTTTTAAAGGCTGATCCGATCCTTGAGTCCATTCTGGGTGACCTTCCCGCTATGACGTCTCGACGCTCAAAAAATTTGGGTGATCTATTGGTCAAGAGCCATTACGTTCCGGCAGCTCGTAGGGCTTTTAGCTCTCGTGGCCCAATTCCGGGCTTTTTTCCGTGTGGCCACTGCCTCGCATGCGCCAATGTCCAACGGAGTACAAATTTTACCGCCTCGGATGGCTTACGCACCTTTGATATTCGCCATCGTGTTTCCTGTGGCAGCACCAATGTGGTTTATTATGCCACTTGTGGCTGCCCCAGGATATACATTGGCTTGACAACAAGGGAATTGCGTATACGGGTGCGTGAACATGTCCGTGATATTGGCGCTGCAAAAGCAGTTATGGACCCCTCGGAACTTAAAACAATCCCGCGCCACTTTAAAACCCACCACAATTGTGATGCGGGGTCTCTTAAAATACGTGGCATTGATATTCTCCATCTGGGGATTAGAGGGGGTAATTATAAAAAGATTTTGGCCCAGATGGAGACTCGTTGGATTGTTATGTTGGACACCATGGCCCCCAAGGGCCTAAATGAACATCTTAGCTTTGCACCTTTTCTTTAAGTCCTAGTTCCTGTATAAATGCTTATTTTTGCTATCTGTTGGTTCTATCATTGCCTTATGTCCTTTGTTTTATTCTTGTTTTTATTTATTGTTTTTAATGTATTTTTTGAACTTTTTGTGTGATTATAGGATTCCTTATCTTTAAACTCGTGATACATTTACAATTCTCAAAATCTGAAACGGCTGTGGAATTTTTGTGAAAAGAGAGAAGAAAGAAGGGGCAAAAAGACTCAAATTGATGGATATATTGTGATGATTCCTTCCTCACCTTCTCCGCACCCTGTTTTCGATTTTGATATAAAAAAATTGTTGAGCTTTATACCATTTTGTATCACCTCTTTATTGTTTATATGGTATTGTTGCTGGTGCACTCATTCATAATTCTCCTTTATTGTTTTTTCTGTTTTGCTTTTCTCATTTCCTCATTGCATTTCTTGGGTGTTTTTTCTAACATTATTAGCGGGGCGGACTATATGCCCTTATTTGCAGTATGTGTTTTTGGGTTCACCCATATGTACTACTATAATCTTGGCGGCAGACTCTACTGAGCCTGGGTGATTGCGCGCATCCGCGGTGGTGGGCGCCTGTGTCCTCTAGCTGCAGGGCGTCTTTATGCCCCCATGCGCAGCGGGACAGTTCTTGTCCTGTTTGTGCATTGGTTGGCATGACGCCCGGGCTGTGAGGAGGGCCTGGCGCGCACACTGCGCATGCGCCGTTACAAATCACCGTCATTGGTTCTTTTGCATCACGTGACCCATCACATGAGCTATTTTAAGGTCCTATTCCTCACTACCTACTATCCCGTTGAGGAAGCAGGCTTCAGAGCCAGCGAAACGCGCGTCGGGGGTGGACATTAGGCACCTGGGGCTCCCTTTCTGGCCTCTCAGATCCTGGTAAGCGGCACCACTATTTATTCAATCTGGCCATTTGGGATATATTGCGGCGGTATTGTGGTCCATGTCAGGAACCTCCTGACTTGCCTCCTCTATATATATATGTTTTCTTTGGTCACTTGACCTGAGTATTTGCTTATAATAGGGTTGTTTTGCCAGAGGGGTGGCCCTTGTGCTTTGCTTATATGCTCCTTGGTGCACTATTCTACTTGGTATATTCATTTATATATTTTGTATGATTAATAAACATTTATATTTTTATATAAAAAAAGTATCCTTCTTGTTATCACCGTGCACTCCAGTTTCTCTTGTTATGACATAATTCTTTGGAGTTGGTGTAATTGGTTGCTGGGAGGCTCACCAGGTGGTGATGTCATCCCGTGCATTTCTATGCACACTGATTTTGTTTCTAATTAACATGAACCATGCATGAGCTTCCAAGGATTTTGTCCCACCTTACCCTGAAAATTGTTTTCTTTGGTCAGCCTGTTCTTGGGACTTGACCAATTTCGCCTTTAGCAGCAGGTGAATGTCCCACATCAACATATGCCATTTTGTAAATCTCCCTAATTGGGCAGCCTCCTCTCCCCAATGGCTGGGGTCACCACCGAGCGCATCCAACCGTGCAAGTGCCATTGCCCTGGACAGGTGGGTGGGCCGACTCTTGGGCGCGGGCACTGGCACAGGGTCCCTCATAGTGCAATCAAGTGTCTCTGACGGTGGTGGTGCACACCCGCCGTCAGACACACTGCCGTACTATGAGGGGCCCAGTGCCAGTGCCGACGCCCACGAGTGGGCCCCCCTTGCTTGGGCAGGGCCCCAGCATTTGCAATGTTTACCTCTCCCTGCTCCTCCACTGTGTAGTCTGGGCTGTCAAATCCATCACTGGGACTGGCACTTCAAATTTGGTGAACTGATAGAAGACGATGGTTAAGACGTAGCTATGCCCTGTCTCGCTGGCCAGGATCCAGCTTCAGATGATGAATGGCTTCCATTTCTTATGGACGTCGACTCACAATGAGATGCAGTGGTGGTTTCTCATCAGCTTAAAACAGTTTTCCTACCCACAGACGTGTGACATTCCAGCGCACATTTTTAAATGTGCCCTCCCTCTCATGCCAATCCAATTGAATCGCCTACTGCCTGTGGCTTCTGTGTTTTGCACTCCAAAGTTACGTGACAGATCATGATAGGCAGTGAGCACCATGTTTACATCTCTCCCTGTGATCAAAATTGGATGGATATGAGTAACGGCGATGTGATCAACGGTACTGGGAAACAGCAACACTTTCTTCACAAAGAAAGGTTTTTGCTGTGTCCACACACTAATTAATTGAGGGTCAGCATCGCCTCTGAGAATTGTGACGGAAGTTGTTCCCGTGAATAGTAATTCGTAGATTTCTCCAATCACCAGACTTTCGGTAAATAATTGTATGCATCTAATTTCCTATTGCAGAGAGTCTGGGCTGTCTTACTGAGACAGAAATATAAATGAAGATTTAAAAATACCACCAACAGTGTACGCTTGAAATACATTTCCTTTTTTCTAGTTTTTAGATTGTTGTGTAATCCATGCAGAGAACACGGAGATTTTAAATGTTTAAACTATGCTCTATATACCTGCTATCCAGTGATAATGTACCCTATCTCAACTTTGTACAATCTGGTCTAATCCATACTGGGCCTGAGACCGTCTGAGCCTGCCTCCTGATTGATACATACAGTGGGGAAAAAAAGTATTTAGTCAGTCAGCAATAGTGCAAGTTCCACCACTTAAAAAGATGAGAGGCGTCTTTAATTTACATCATAGGTAGACCTCAACTATGGGAGAGAAACTGAGAAAAAAAAATCCAGAAAATCACATTGTCTGTTTTTTTTCATTTTATTTGCATATTATGGTGTAAAATATGTATTTGGTCAGAAACAAGCAATCAAGATTTCTGGCTCTCACAGACCTGTAACTTCTTCTTTAAGAGTCTCCTCTTTCCTCCACTCATTACCTGTAGTAATGGCACCTGTTTAAACTTGTTATCAGTATAAAAAGACACCTGTGCACACCCTCAAACAGTCTGACTCCAAACTCCACTATGGTGAAGACCAAAGAGCTGTCAAAGGACACCAGAAACAAAATTGTAGCCCTGAACCAGGCTGGGAAGACTGAATCTGCAATAGCCAACCAGCTTGGAGTGAAGAAATCAACTGTGGGAGCAATAATTAGAAAATGGAAGACATACAAGACCACTGATAATCTCCCTCGAACTGGTGCTCCACGCAAAATCCCACCCCGTGGGGTCAGAATGATCACAAGAACGGTGAGCAAAAATCCGAGAACCACGCGGGGGGACCTAGTGAATGAACTGCAGAGAGCTGGGACCAATGTAACAAGGCCTACCATAAGTAACACACTACGCCACCATGGACTCAGATCCTGCAGTGCCAGACGTGTCCCACTGCTTAAGCCTGTACATGTCCGGGCCCGTCTGAAGTTTGCTAGAGAGCATTTGGATGATCCATAGGAGTTTTGGGAGAATGTCCTATGGTCTGATGAAACCAAACTGGAACTGTTTGGTAGAAACACAACTTGTCGTGTTTGGAGGAAAAAGAATACTGAGTTGCATCCATCAAACACCATACCTACTGTAAAGCATGGTGGTGGAAACATCATGCTTTGGGGCTGTTTCTCTGCAAAGGGGCCAGGACGACTGATCCGGGTACATGAAAGAATGAATGGGGCCATGTATCATGAGATTTTGAGTGCAAACCTCCTTCCATCAGCAAGGGCATTGAAGATGAAACGTGGCTGGGTCTTTCAACATGACAATGATCCAAAGCACACCGCCAGGGCAACGAAGGAGTGGCTTCGTAAGAAGCATTTCAAGGTCCTGGAGTGGCCTAGCCAGTCTCCAGATCTCAACCCTATAGAAAACCTTTGGAGGGAGTTGAAAGTCCGTGTTGCCAAGCGAAAAGCCAAAAACATCACTGCTCTAGAGGAGATCTGCATGGAGGAATGGGCCAACATACCAACAACAGTGTGTGGCAACCTTGTGAAGACTTACAGAAAACGTTTGACCTCTGTCATTGCCAACAAAGGATATATCACAAAGTATTGAGATGAAATTTTGTTTCTGACCAAATACTTATTTTCCACCATAATATGCAAATAAAATGAAAAAAAAACAGACAATGTGATTTTCTGGATTTTTTTTTCTCAGTTTGTCTCCCATAGTTGAGGTCTACCTATGATGTAAATTGAATGAGTAGGGAGAAGACATAGTACTGTGGATGCCGGAAAGTGTAAGACTAAACGGCCATAAATTGTGATCAATAATATATATTATATATCATGATCCACATAAAAGGACAATCCAATAAAGAGGACACTGCACATTCAATAGAAGCTACCCAAGAAGAAAAAGCAGTCAAAAATCCATAAAACATAATTTTTATTAAATATGTAAAATATTATATAAGGACATACAGTGTGTGGTGGGGGAAACAGAAATAAAGCGCATAATGGTCAACAACAGAGACCAGCCACACTGCAAGCATCGCTCCAAGAATAAACGTATTATGATAAACAAAATAGCAAAAGTCAGACAGGGAAAAGAATGGCACATATTGTTATGGCAAGGAGTGTATTAAAACATCACCATATAGCCAAAGGATGGTATCCTATTCCATGGCACACTACCCTGCCCATGAAAGACTCATGACATCCATAACTGATGCTATGTAAAGCATCAGAAACAAGAGCAAAAGTAACTAGTTATACCTGGAAGCAGTGGTGGCAGTGGGGTCGGTCCAGTCCCCGACGCGCGTTTCGGAGCCAAAAGACTCCTTCCTCAGGGGGCGTTAGGGAAGGTACGGCCACCCAGGTTTAAATAGCGCGCGCCTAACCAGAGACCGTCTGTGCGCACAAGGGGCCCGCCCCGCGCCGACCGGATCCATGCCATGACGTCACCGGAAACACGCGGGCCCACGTGATCCAGCGCGTCAGGCAGAGAGCCAGGGCGGACGCGCGACGGACATCGCGCATGCGCACAGGCAGCGTCAGGCAGGAGCCGCCATGTGTAAAGAGGGCAAAGCGAATGGGCAGACAAAAATGTGTAAGGGAAGGGAAAAAGTAATTATGCATACATGGATACATCATGCCACCGATATGCTGCATAGTACCAGTGCATAAAGGGGTATATCAGCAAGGCCCATGGCATAGAAAATAAGATTAAAGCAATAGGTCACATGACAATAGAGACACGCACAGGATGCATACATATACACACAGAGAGATAATCAAAGGATGTAAAATCTCACCAGCATGGAACATATCATTAAAAAGCGCAGAATTGCCTAAATCGCTATGTGTATAGATGCAACCCAAAAAGTGCATGCGAAATAAAGTGACCTTATATTGCAAATGCTCATGGACAGATACCCCATGGATGTATGCACAAATATACACAATGCATAAACAGTCGCATATGTGATGTGTGCAAAAAATGCACGCATATGAGAGACACACAATATAGGAATATGCTGAATACACGTGAAAGACGAATAACCATATATGTGCAAATAGGATATATATAATATAATAATACAAACAATGAATAGAGAAAGGACAAAATGCAAAATACGAAAAAAAATTTTGAAAAAATTATATATGCGGAAAATAATAATACACACAAAATATACACAAAATTACATACAATATAAACACAAAAGCATATAGAAGATAATGCACATGAAAGATAAATATGCAAAAGATGAATAAAAACCCAGCCCATCGAGTTAAACTAAATAGTTGAACCCATGTGATGTGGGTATAGACACATCAGAGATCCCAGAGTCTTCATCATAAATGAATCCATCAGACAACTCCCATGGTTCACAGGGACCTCAAAACCTTCCTAGTTCCAAAGGAAATATATCGTTCAGAACACTGAAAAATAAATGAAACATAAAAAACGTAAGTAAAAACACAAGACCAAAGAGCTCAGAAATGGAATAAGTTGGATGAATTACAAGTATGGGGCATATGAAATGTTTTCATTTAGACCGCGTGGATGGATGGTGCCTAGTGTCCAGATCCATCTAGTTTCGGACCTAGCCAGCCTATTGGATAATTTACCACCCCTTATATTGATGTTAAGGGCATCAATGCCCCTTATTCGTAGGAGTGTGGAATTGCAACGGTGAAATTCCTTGAAATGCCTGGGTAACGTCTTCAGGCTTGAATCGTCGGTGCAATTGGCAGCCGCCAAAATGCCCAAGACATGTTCCCTAGTGCGTACCTTCAATTGTCGCGTGGTCATGCCCACATAAATGAGCCCACACGGACATGTAGCATAGTATATCACGTACCGAGTGGTACATGATATACGTTGCTTTATGGAAAACGTCCTAGTACCATCTGAATTAGTAAATGAAGTACTGCGTTCAATGTTGGGGCAGGCTATACACCTGCCACAAGGGAAGCAGCCATGTCTAATTGGATGATCATCCAAGAAAGTGTGAGCTGGATGGTCAACATAATGACTAGCCACCAATTGGTCACGTAAATTCCTAGCCCTTCTATAGGAAATAGATGGATACTCTGGGAGAAGCTTATTCAAAATGGGGTCCACCTTGAGAATGGGCCAGGCCCTTTTCAATACATCCCGCATGATTCCATGTTGGGGATGGAAAGAGGTAACAAATCTCACAACATCACTACCCTTAGATTTATTAAAGTCCCTGTAGAGTAGCTCATTACGAGTTGAACATCTGGCACGTTGATAGGCCTTTTTTATACTCCGTTTACTGTAACCACGTGCTATGAATCGAGCTCTTAATTCATTAGCCCGATTTTCAAAATCGATATTAGTGGAACAGATGCGGCGGAGACGTAAGAACTGTCCCACAGGGATAGCTTTAATAAGATGATGGGGGTGACAGGATGAGGCGTGAAGTAGAGAATTGGTGGATGTCTCCTTACGATAAATATCAGTTTGAATGATCCCTTGTGAATCCTTTTTAACAGAGACATCCAAAAAATTAATTAACACGGGATCCCACGTCAATGTCAATCTGATGTTCAGATCGTTGTCATTCAAATTAGACGTCAGTTGCAGAAGGTCGATGGAGCTGCCCTGAAAGATAAAGAAGATATCGTCGATGTAGCGTGCCCAAAACGGGACACGCTCAATCAACCCCTGTTTATCAGACAGAAAGAGATCCCTCTCCCACAGCCCCAGGAAGAGGTTGGCATAAGACGGCGCAAAGGCCGCACCCATGGCAGTCCCCTGGAGCTGCAAGAAGAAGGACCCCTTAAACACAAAAAAATTGTGTGTGAGGGTGAACTCTAAAAGCTCCAGGATGAGGTCCCTAAGTCCCATAGAGATGGTGGAGGTGGATAAATAGAATCGTACGGCACGTAGGCCGTCGATATGCTTGATGTTAGTATATAGGGACTCAACATCAACCGAAGCAAGAAGAGAATCACTCTCCAAGCAGAGTCCATCGACCTTCCGCAAAAGATCCCCAGTGTCCTTGAGGAAGGAGGGCAGATTGGATACTAACGGCTGAAGATGATGGTCAATCCATTTATTGATGTGCTCAAGGAAATTCCCACGACCAGATATAATAGGTCTGCCAGGTGGTGATCTGATATCCTTATGGATTTTGGGTAAGAGGTATAGAGTGGATATAGTAGGTTCTTTTACAGTAAGTGCCGAAGCCAGTTCTTTGGTGACAATGCCATTGATGACGGCCCTGTTAATGATCAGATCCAATTTGGCAGAAAAAGCTGAGAGAGGATTATAAGTTAATTTTTTATAGCATACCGGATTATTTAATTGCCGGAATGCCTCTCTCTCATACATTATTATTGGCCAAATCACCACATTGCCACCTTTGTCAGCTGGCTTCAGCACTACATCAGGAAGATTTTTAAGATACCTTAACCTCACCCTTTCTTCCTTGGTCAGATTGTCACACCGACCATATTTAGGAATCTTCCTAAACTCATCCGTCACCACACGCACGAAAAGATCTATGCTAGGGCATGATGTAAATGGAGGGAATTTGACCGATCTGGGACGGATGGACGGGGGAATCTTACCTCCATCACCATCATGTTCAGCCGCCAGCACCTCCAAAGTTCTTATTGCCTCCTGCTCCTCTTCTGTGGGAAAAAGACACTGGAGATCATTATTAAAGAAGTATCTTTTGAAGAGCAGCGACCTGGCAAACAGGTTGAGATCCTTCACCGCTGTGAAAGTATCAAAATCAGATGTAGGTGAAAAAGTAAAGCCCCTTTCCAATAACGACAGATCAACCCTTGTGAGGACATGTTGACTCAGATTAATCACCTTATTATCCTTCTGATATAGCTCAGGTTGATTCCTAAAGTGTCTTTTGTAAGGATGAAACGAGTGGTCTCGTAATTTGCGGGACCCACCAATATCATAGGATGAGGCCGAAGCTTGAGACACATCAGATTGCCCACTTATAGAGGTGACTGAAGTATTAGAGACAGAGCGTTGCAATTTGGAATTATTGCCATTTCTCCATAAATAGACTTTTTTCATCTGATAGTCTTTAACGTCCCTGTTAAATTTGTTCGATTGGTTTTGCTGGATTTTTTTAACCACCATGTCCATAGATTTCTCTAAATCAGTTTCAAACAATAGAATTTTATCAGGAGAACAACCCCTACGGATCTCCTCTTGACATAAATCAATGGATTTATCAAGCGTCTCTATATTACCAGAGTAAAAATTCACCAAAAGTTGCAAGAAGGTTTGAGAACATAAATTAGATGCTTCTTCCCATTTCATGATGAAAGTGTCATCCTCGATAGGGAATGTGGGGATGACTTTAACTCTCAAACCTCTGGGAATCATTTGGTTGGCTATATATTTCTCTAGGAATAACCTGTTCCACCATAGTCTGGAACGTTTGAGAAGTAATGTTTTCATATGTAGAAGTTTAGCATCCCAACTTGAATCAACCATCTGTGGGGTACTGCTCCCCCCAGAACCAAACACCTGGTCCACTTGATCGAGCCAGACTTTGTCTCTTGCCCGATAGTCCATCGCGTCCGCAACCAAAATACCTGTGCATAACACAGCGAGAATATAATAGAATGAGTAGGGAGAAGACATAGTACTGTGGATGCCGGAAAGTGTAAGACTAAACGGCCATAAATTGTGATCAATAATATATATTATATATCATGATCCACATAAAAGGACAATCCAATAAAGAGGACACTGCACATTCAATAGAAGCTACCCAAGAAGAAAAAGCAGTCAAAAATCCATAAAACATAATTTGTCACATATGGTCGGTGTGACAATCTGACCAAGGAAGAAAGGGTGAGGTTAAGGTATCTTAAAAATCTTCCTGATGTAGTGCTGAAGCCAGCTGACAAAGGTGGCAATGTGGTGATTTGGCCAATAATAATGTATGAGAGAGAGGCATTCCGGCAATTAAATAATCCGGTATGCTATATAAAAAATTAACTTATAATCCTCTCTCAGCTTTTTCTGCCAAATTGGATCTGATCATTAACAGGGCCGTCATCAATGGCATTGTCACCAAAGAACTGGCTTCGGCACTTACTGTAAAAGAACCTACTATATCCACTCTATACCTCTTACCCAAAATCCATAAGGATATCAGATCACCACCTGGCAGACCTATTATATCTGGTCGTGGGAATTTCCTTGAGCACATCAATAAATGGATTGACCATCATCTTCAGCCGTTAGTATCCAATCTGCCCTCCTTCCTCAAGGACACTGGGGATCTTTTGCGGAAGGTCGATGGACTCTGCTTGGAGAGTGATTCTCTTCTTGCTTCGGTTGATGTTGAGTCCCTATATACTAACATCAAGCATATCGACGGCCTACGTGCCGTACGATTCTATTTATCCACCTCCACCATCTCTATGGGACTTAGGGACCTCATCCTGGAGCTTTTAGAGTTCACCCTCACACACAATTTTTTTGTGTTTAAGGGGTCCTTCTTCTTGCAGCTCCAGGGGACTGCCATGGGTGCGGCCTTTGCGCCGTCTTATGCCAACCTCTTCCTGGGGCTGTGGGAGAGGGATCTCTTTCTGTCTGATAAACAGGGGTTGATTGAGCGTGTCCCGTTTTGGGCACGCTACATCGACGATATCTTCTTTATCTTTCAGGGCAGCTCCATCGACCTTCTGCAACTGACGTCTAATTTGAATGACAACGATCTGAACATCAGATTGACATTGACGTGGGATCCCGTGTTAATTAATTTTTTGGATGTCTCTGTTAAAAAGGATTCACAAGGGATCATTCAAACTGATATTTATCGTAAGGAGACATCCACCAATTCTCTACTTCACGCCTCATCCTGTCACCCCCATCATCTTATTAAAGCTATCCCTGTGGGACAGTTCTTACGTCTCCGCCGCATCTGTTCCACTAATATCGATTTTGAAAATCGGGCTAATGAATTAAGAGCTCGATTCATAGCACGTGGTTACAGTAAACGGAGTATAAAAAAGGCCTATCAACGTGCCAGATGTTCAACTCGTAATGAGCTACTCTACAGGGACTTTAATAAATCTAAGGGTAGTGATGTTGTGAGATTTGTTACCTCTTTCCATCCCCAACATGGAATCATGCGGGATGTATTGAAAAGGGCCTGGCCCATTCTCAAGGTGGACCCCATTTTGAATAAGCTTCTCCCAGAGTATCCATCTATTTCCTATAGAAGGGCTAGGAATTTACGTGACCAATTGGTGGCTAGTCATTATGTTGACCATCCAGCTCACACTTTCTTGGATGATCATCCAATTAGACATGGCTGCTTCCCTTGTGGCAGGTGTATAGCCTGCCCCAACATTGAACGCAGTACTTCATTTACTAATTCAGATGGTACTAGGACGTTTTCCATAAAGCAACGTATATCATGTACCACTCGGTACGTGATATACTATGCTACATGTCCGTGTGGGCTCATTTATGTGGGCATGACCACGCGACAATTGAAGGTACGCACTAGGGAACATGTCTTGGGCATTTTGGCGGCTGCCAATTGCACCGACGATTCAAGCCTGAAGACGTTACCCAGGCATTTCAAGGAATTTCACCGTTGCAATTCCACACTCCTACGAATAAGGGGCATTGATGCCCTTAACATCAATATAAGGGGTGGTAAATTATCCAATAGGCTGGCTAGGTCCGAAACTAGATGGATCTGGACACTAGGCACCATCCATCCACGCGGTCTAAATGAAAACATTTCATATACCCATACTTGTAATTCATCCAACTTATTCCATTTCTGAGCTCTTTGGTCTTGTGTTTTTACTTACGTTTTTTATGTTTCATTTATTTTTCAGTGTTCTGAACGATATATTTCCTTTGGAACTAGGAAGGTTTTGAGGTCCCTGTGAACCATGGGAGTTGTCTGATGGATTCATTTATGATGAAGACTCTGGGATCTCTGATGTGTCTATACCCACATCACATGGGTTCAACTATTTAGTTTAACTCGATGGGCTGGGTTTTTATTCATCTTTTGCATATTTATCTTTCATGTGCATTATCTTCTATATGCTTTTGTGTTTATATTGTATGTAATTTTGTGTATATTTTGTGTGTATTATTATTTTCCGCATATATAATTTTTTCAAAAATTTTTTTCGTATTTTGCATTTTGTCCTTTCTCTATTCATTGTTTGTATTATTATATTATATATATCCTATTTGCACATATATGGTTATTCGTCTTTCACGTGTATTCAGCATATTCCTATATTGTGTGTCTCTCATATGCGTGCATTTTTTGCACACATCACATATGCGACTGTTTATGCATTGTGTATATTTGTGCATACATCCATGGGGTATCTGTCCATGAGCATTTGCAATATAAGGTCACTTTATTTCGCATGCACTTTTTGGGTTGCATCTATACACATAGCGATTTAGGCAATTCTGCGCTTTTTAATGATATGTTCCATGCTGGTGAGATTTTACATCCTTTGATTATCTCTCTGTGTGTATATGTATGCATCCTGTGCGTGTCTCTATTGTCATGTGACCTATTGCTTTAATCTTATTTTCTATGCCATGGGCCTTGCTGATATACCCCTTTATGCACTGGTACTATGCAGCATATCGGTGGCATGATGTATCCATGTATGCATAATTACTTTTTCCCTTCCCTTACACATTTTTGTCTGCCCATTCGCTTTGCCCTCTTTACACATGGCGGCTCCTGCCTGACGCTGCCTGTGCGCATGCGCGATGTCCGTCGCGCGTCCGCCCTGGCTCTCTGCCTGACGCGCTGGATCACGTGGGCCCGCGTGTTTCCGGTGACGTCATGGCATGGATCCGGTCGGCGCGGGGCGGGCCCCTTGTGCGCACAGACGGTCTCTGGTTAGGCGCGCGCTATTTAAACCTGGGTGGCCGTACCTTCCCTAACGCCCCCTGAGGAAGGAGTCTTTTGGCTCCGAAACGCGCGTCGGGGACTGGACCGACCCCACTGCCACCACTGCTTCCAGGTATAACTAGTTACTTTTGCTCTTGTTTCTGATGCTTTACATAGCATCAGTTATGGATGTCATGAGTCTTTCATGGGCAGGGTAGTGTGCCATGGAATAGGATACCATCCTTTGGCTATATGGTGATGTTTTAATACACTCCTTGCCATAACAATATGTGCCATTCTTTTCCCTGTCTGACTTTTGCTATTTTGTTTATCATAATACGTTTATTCTTGGAGCGATGCTTGCAGTGTGGCTGGTCTCTGTTGTTGACCATTATGCTCTTTATTTCTGTTTCCCCCACCACACACTGTATGTCCTTATATAATATTTTACATATTTAATAAAAATTATGTTTTATGGATTTTTGACTGCTTTTTCTTCTTGGGTAGCTTCTATGATGTAAATTACAGACGCCTCTCATCTTTTTAAGTGATGGAACTTGCACTATTGCTGACTGACTAAATACTTTTTTTCCCCACTGTATAGGTTTTTAATGTGTAAACTATGCAACATATATACGTGTTATCCGGTGAAACTGTTCCCTTTATCAACTTTCTCGAATCTTGTAGAATCCATACTGAGCCTGAGAACGGCTGCAGAGCTGTTAACCCTCCGTCAGGAACAATGGATCTGACAGGTGCAGCTCTTCTACTTTCATTTCTCCCTTCTCACCAGATTTTCAGGAAACCCCCTCCCTCTAGATAGTCTCCAGGCTCTAGCTGCTGTGTGAAACCTGATACCACAGTTGGTCTGTAGAGCTTCAGGAAGGAAGATATAGCTGTGCTGGCTTCTCAGGCTCATTGGTCCCAAACACATCACACTTTATAAGGTTGGTATGTAATGTTTTTAGTCATTACTATTGTTTATTTAGCTTGTTTTATGAATGGATAGAGAAAGATTTGTGGATATTTCATATAAATAAGGCAGATTTTCTTACAAATGAAAGTGTGCTTCTCAGGCACATTGTTCCCTAATGCATATTCTCTCTCTTGCTTCAGATTATTTTCTGAAATGGAGAAGAAAATGTATGATCTTTCCAAACCCCATCATGTTGAGGAAGTGGGAAACATGCTGTTAGATGATGATGATGCAGACCCCACAATGAATGAGGATTTTGAAGAAAGTGAGATTGATTCTCATGATGAGGTGGAAGTCTGTGAACTAAATTCTGAAACAGAGCAAGATGGTGACAGTGATGAGGAGGAAGAAGATATAGAATCTTATTATATGGGAAAAGATAAAAAAAACAAATGGAACAAGTATCCACCCATAAAAAAAGTATGGAACCTCATAAAATTATCACTCACCTTCCTGCAGTTATGGGAACAGCACGTAATGCAAAAAATGCAGCTGAATGCTGGAATACTTTTTTCACAGATGACATTCTGGACTCTATTGTCATATACACTAATCAATATATAGACAATATAAAGCACAAGTTCATCTGTGACAGAATCCTGAAGCCCACGGATGAAATCGAACTGCGTGCATTTTTTGGATTATTATACCTTGCAGGAGCTTATAGGGCAAATCGGCAAAGTTTGGAGGAACTTTGGGGTATAGAAAGCGATGGAATTGAAAAATTTAGCCTTGTTATGTCTCTAAAAAGATTCAAGATTCTAATTCATTGTCTTCGGTTTGATGACAGAACTACCCGAACCGAACGTAAAACATATGACCGGCTTGCTCCAATTCGCGATGTATTCCAAAAATTTGTGGAAAACTGTAAGATAAACTATCGCTCTGGGGCAAATGTCACAATTGACAAAATGCTCCC
The DNA here is from genome assembly GCF_039654945.1 of Dendrobates tinctorius. Lineage (NCBI taxonomy): Eukaryota > Metazoa > Chordata > Amphibia > Anura > Dendrobatidae > Dendrobates > Dendrobates tinctorius. The sequence goes on from NW_027361766.1 coordinate 35,194,339, forward strand.
TGGTTTTCGTGGCAGATGCGCATTTCGTCAATACATACCATCAAAACCTAGCAAATACGGAATAAAAATGTATGCCCTTGTTGATGCCAGTAAGACCTACACATACAACATTGAAATTTATGCTGGAAAACAGCCAGATGGTCCTTACTGTGTCAGCAACAAACCCACTGATGTTGTGAAAAGAATGTCTGAGCCCTTATTTGGATCAGGTCGCAATATAACTGCTGATAATTGGTTTTCAAATTGTGATCTTATTGATTATCTAAAAACGCAGAAGCTTTCATATGTCAGAACTGTAAGAAAAAATAAAAAAGAATTGCCGCCACAGCTTGTTACTGTGACAGGGAGAAAACAGTACAGCAGTATGTTTGCATTCCATGATGGAAAGGTTTTGGTTTCCTATGTACCACCCAAAAAAAAAATGTACTTCTCTCAACGCTTCATAATGATGATGCCATCGATCCTAAATCTGAAGCACAACAAAAACCAGAGATTATTACATTTTATAATGAAACCAAAGGGGGTGTTGATACAGCTGATCAGATGTGCTCAACTTTCAGCGTCAGCAGAAACACCAAGCGCTGGCCAATGGGCATATTTTTCGCTATGCTAAATTTGGGTGGTATAAATTCACAAATCATTTACCTTGAAAACCAGCTTGAACCACTCTGTAGATGAGTGTACCTGAAAAAATTGGCCCATGAACTAATGCTTGGAGAGCTACGCAGAAGAAGTATGAAAACCATCGGTATCCCCTTTGGCCTTCAAGTTAGGCTCAAAAGATTCCGCCCAGATATTGATACTGAAAATCCAACACCTGTACCACCTCCCAAAAAAAGGAGATGCACCACCTGCACCATGGAAAGCGGGAACAGAAGGCTTTCTAATTATGAATGTCTCAAATGTCATCATGCAATCTGCCTGACACATGCAAAAATGTATTGCAATTCTTGCTCTTTGCTTTGCAAATGTGTTTTTTTCTGGGAAACCTTCAGGATCTAATTCAGATTAATTCTGTGTGTAATATTATTCTAGGTGCCTAGAAAATGTTTTTGTGCCAAAATTTTCTCTTTTTAATAACCGTTACTTGATATCATTGGGGGCTATTTGGTGGGAGTTTTGAAATTTGTGTATATCAAAGTTATTACTTTTATGTTGAGTAAATGGGTTTGTTTTGCACCTGATAATGTGTAGTCTCTTTTATTACATCCCTATGAAGGTCTCTGATCACTTTTAGATCACTGAAATTGAGAAAATTAGATATTGTAGGCATTTTTCCAGCCTGAGCTTGACAGGCACATTGTTCCATTACGAGTTAGTGCGAATATTGTTCCTGACGGAGGGTTAAGCAAGCTACAGCACCTGTGGTTTTGACACATAATGTTTTGCATTTTTTCTGGAATGGCGGTTAGGCCAAAATCAGGAATTGCTGTTGACCTGCACTTACTGGGAAATCATCGTTCACGGCGAATTATTGGAATCCCAGATCCCCATCACTAACGGTGTTCAGCGGGTTACCTGCACCTGTAAGCGACAAAAGATGGTCCTTTCAGTGTAGCGCGCATGTAGCCCCGGACATGGAAGGCCATGATAGCCCTGTTATTGCTCGATCACGCGTGCCAGAGCCTCGTGTATCCCTCTAGTAAGCTTTACGCATACCGCAGGGGCATGCCGGAGTCTCGTTCGTTAACAGAATAAAGCTGACAAATCGCTAGCACAACTACAAGCGGACATACCACACCACACACACACCATCGACAAAGCTTTCAATGTGTGCATCTTTTTTTGAGGTGGCATGGTTGTGGTTTCCCGGGTGGAGTCCAATTAAGCCGCAGGCTCCACTCCTGGTGGTGCCCATTTGGACATTCCTTTAAGGTTCAGCTTTGCAATCATACTGCCCCCGGAAAGCAAACACTTTGGCTTCATGGACGCTGTTTGGAGGTTCATGGGAATAACACCGCCCGATCGCCAGTTGCCATAATTTATTGGTGGGAAGTACGACGGTATATGATCGTGTTCGTTTTCAGATTTTGTTTTTTTGTGTTTGGTTTTTACATTTTTAGTCCAGACTTTCTTGCCTTCATAAGGGCATGACAAGCCTAGATCTGTGTCTCCTCCACCTCCTCCTTTTACTCCTCCACCTCTTTTGTAAATGTAGTTGCCCTTTTCCATATGTTATTTTTGGCTTCTGAGCATTTTGTCGGCTTTGGGACACCTTTTAAGGTGTTTTCTAATTGTTTTCTATGTGTTAGTATGTGTTTGTGTTTGCCTGCCATTGTTTTCAGTGTGGTTCAATGAACATTCGACGAACTTGCCTCCTGTGCGACGAACCAAACACTAGCAGGGTGGCTCAACACTACTCATGATATATAGACGTACATTGTTAATGTTTAAACTATGCTATATATACCTGCTATCTGATGATACTGTACTGTTGTGTGTTCATTTTCCCCTTCACCTTTGATGTCTGATGAACTCCCTCTGCTGGTGAAGAGAGGTAGTAAAATTGATTGGAATGGGAAGAACCTGTTATCTGAACCGGCGGAGTGTGATTGGACATGTGGAATTTCTGAGTGGATATAAGGCAGCCGATGCCCTGCAGGGTTTGCTGGTGATCCTTTCTGCTCTGAGCTCTGGCATCCAGTTTTAGTTCCTGTCTACTGAAAGCTAAGTTTTTGCCCTGCTATTATTCCATGAGATTTTGTATGGTTTCCTTAGTGTTTGTATTCAGCCAGTCCTGGTTGGGACTGGCTGAATTCCATTTTTGTCTCTGATCAGTTGATCTCTTTGCTCTGTTTTCAGAATATACCTGAGTGCTGATATAGTGATTTTGAAGTCTAGCGACTTCAGGGCCTTTTTTCCTATCAGACGGTTGGGACATTTTTGTAGGGTTTTTTGAGGATTGCAGCCAGCATCTTTTCTGTCCTGTCCTATCTAGTTAGTTGGGCCCCATCGTTTGCGCAGCCTGTCTTTCTGTCTGTGTTTGTGTTTTCATCTGTTTTTCACCGTCAATACATGTTGGGGGCTGTCTATTGCTTTGGGGTCTGCTCTGGGGCAGTTTAGATTTCCCCTTTCCTTCTTTAGGCTTATGTAGTTCTCCGGCTGTGACGAGGGGTCTAGGGCACCGTAGGAACCCCCAACGGCTACTGTTAGTTGTGGTGAATTGGATCAGGGGTCTGCAATCCGATAGCTTCCAACCTCTCCGGTTTTCTGGACTTAGCTTGTATTTTTGTTTTCTCCTCCTCCGGTGACTTATTCATAACACTGTACACTTTGTCTACTCTTTATATTCTTGTCTAATCCATACTGAGCCTGGGAGTGTCTCTGTGTGACTGATGAAATATATATGGAGATTGACAATTATCCTTTGACTGAATAGAGCTGTACGCTTCTGATACAGTACCATATATGTGATGTTATTTTGTGTCTATTTTGTGCTAAATTTGGAAGTTTGGTGGAAGAGGCCACGGACGTGGGCGTGGGGGGGGCAGCTGGTGCTGATGGTGGTGGTGCATCTGCTGGTAGTGGCAAAAGCACAATAGCAGATAAGGCAGGAGGTGTTGAGCCTGCGTCATGGTCTGTCTACGGAAAACTTGGAAGGCTACCTTTTCTGGGAGTAGGTTAACCGTTTTTAAAGCCGGAGCATCAGGAACTGGTTTTGGCTTACATTGCCGAAACAGACTCCAGCAAATATGCCCTCCTCTTCTGAAGTTTCAAAAAATGCAAGGACTGAGTCGTCAAGTGCTGGCTCCTGGTCAGGAAGAACCCCTTTCCTTGTCTCCTGCACCCCCACCCAAAGTGAATGATGCAGCAGGCCACACTTCACATTAGTCCATGTAGCTCTATCTATCATACCATGCATGGGTTATCAAGTCAAATCATGAATTCCCCAGTCCAAGATGAATCTGACATGTAGTGTGGGTGGCCAGGCAGGGCAGTGGGGTTAATCGGTACCGGGACGGTGTCTCCCTGGGATATGTCACAGTGGTGGTGACCCGTTCCGTGGCCCTGGGCGTCCATGCAAAGGGGTGAATTACGTTTATAGGTGAATGATACGTGACGCCACCTGTGGTGTCTGAGTAGATTGACCAGCGCTGCAATGGCGCTTCTCTGGGACAGAAGTTGTGGTGCAGCTAAGATGTAGAAGCCCTGCACAGGTATGGCCATTGTCACAGGGCACATGAAAGAGTTGGTAGATGGTGTGCAGTGCAGGATGAAGCAGAGCCGTGCGCCAGGCGCAGGAGAAAGAGGACAGACACAGTCGTGCAGTTCCTTTACCTGTACTTGGGAAGTGCCATCCAGGACCCAGAGTACAGATGGAGAAGGAGTTGGTCAGCCTGGAAGCCAATTTGGAATTCTCTCTCTGCAGATAGGTAGTGTCGCCTCCATTCTAGCGCTTATCTGAGGTACTCGCAGTGCTGAGTTCAATGAAGTTCCCCCTGTTGACTCTCTCTTGGAACTTTCTCGTATGGCAGGCAGCCGTAGCCTTTTCCTTCTGGCTCCCACACATCAATGCTGGGGCCTCCGAGCCTTAGTTGGGTACAGAGCATTTACAGCTGCTACTTCCTCCGGTTTCTGCTGCAGGAACGTCAGTGTCCCTACAAACTCGGAGACCGGAATCCGGACCATGCGCTTAAGCTAGGAGTGAGCCTTAACTCTACTCATCCTCCAGCTCCCCTTCTCACGTCCACACACTTCCCCTTCCCTTCACAGACTGCCCTAACTTACCTCCTCCTGACCACAGACAGCAGCTCCTCAGCTGTCAGGTTCAGAGGTCTCCCTCCTGGCCTGGAGTGGGAAATGTGTTGTGTGTTGGTTTAACTGCTAGAGAGATCCTTCGTTGCTCCCAAGCATAACATCACACTCCCTAGGAGGAAGGTAATGCCACTGTGGCAACCGTACTCCTGGGGGCGCCACAAGTGCACTGATGCCCAGCCACTGCTAGATGATTCTGCTGGTACATTGACCCAGACCACTACATTCCCATCGCACTCTACACAGCCTGAATGTGACCCAGATGAAACTCAGGTTACCCTTCCCATATACTGTACCACCTTACACGGTGACAAAAAGGAAGGTGCAGCTGAAAGTGCAGGTTCGGCCCACCCGCCGTCAGACACACCACCGTACTATGAGGGGCCCTGTGCCAGTGCTGTCGTCGAGTGTGTCTCCCCTGCTTGCTCTGGATCACAGCACTTGCAAAGTCGAAATACTTACCTCTCCCTGCTCCACCGCCATGACGTCTTCCGCGTTTTATGACAGTGATATTCTGATCAGAGAGCGCAATGACATCACGTCTGTACACCCAGACTAGTACAGGGATTCCCTAGCGAGGAGACTTATTTGAGGAGACTTATTTAATTGTTTTCAATGTTGGGACAGCAATTTTTGGGGAGCACTATACTCTGGAGAATGATATATGGGGCCCAACATACACTGGAGCATTCCAAAGGTGGACATCAGACACTGGAGCAGCATTTACAGGGCCCATTATACACCAAAGCTTTAGAAATGGGGCCCATTATATATAGAGCATTATATGGGCCCATAAGACAGTGCAGCTTCATCCATGGGGACCAACATATACTGTAGCATTATGTGGAGCTCATCATATACTGTTTCAAACATTATATGGGACCAATGATTCTGTATGGTGAAATATATGGGCCTCATTACTCTGTATAGCGCACTATGCGGTGGCCATAATACTGTATGGAGTAAGATACTGTCCATTTTTGGAGCTATTGGAGAATTTAAAATGGATATCAGTCATGAGATGTAAAAAGTGAAGTATTTTTCATTGTACTATACCGCTATTTCTCTGCCGTATCGGAGCATCATGAGTTGTGGTATGTGTTAAAGGGGCGCTCTTTGGCCCAGGGCACATGAAAACCTGGAGCCAGCAAATTTAGCCAAATAACCCCCATTTTTCAGTGCGTAACTAGTATTAGGAAGTAAATTAAGGTTGAAAAGCTTCAGTAATAAGTTTTGATGCTTTTGGCATTCAAAAGGGCACTGTAGGTGTGTTTCCTGGCCTCCACTCCCTGCCGACTTTGCTTCCCCATTGACTTGCATTGGGTTTCGTGTTTCAGTCGGCCTTCAACTTTTCACAAAAATCGGCCGATTTCGTTCGACCTGACTTTTGCAAAAGTCGGGTTTCATGAATCCCGACTCGACCCAAAAAAAGGCAAAGTCGCTCAACTCTACTGATAAAGTAAAAATTTTAGTTTACTCTATTTAGAAGGTTTGTCTTATTTACAGTTGTGGCCAAAAGTATTGACACCCCTGCAATTCTGTCAGATAATACTTAGTTTCTTCCTGAAAATGATTGCAATCACAAATTCTTTGGTATTATCTTCATTTAATTTGTCTTAAATGAAAAAACACAAAAGAGAATGAAGCAAAACATTGATCATTTCACACAAAACTCCAAAAATGGGCCAGACAAAAGTATTGGCACCCTCAGCCTAATACTTGGTTGCACAACCGTTAGCCAAAATAACTGCAACCAACCGCTTCCGGTAACCATCAATGAGTTTCTTACAATGCTCTGCTGGAATTCTAGACCATTCTTCTTTGGCAAACTGCTCAAGGTCCCTGATATTTGAAGGGTGCCTTCTCCAAACTGCCATTTTTAGATCTCTCCACAGGTGTTCTATGGGATTCAGGTCTGGACTCATTGCTGGCCACCTTAGAAGTCTCCAGTGCTTTCTCTCAAACCATTTTCTAGTGCTTTTTGAAGTGTGTTTTGGGTCATAGTCCTGCTGGAAGACCCATGACCTCTGAGGGAGACCCAGCTTTCTCACACTGGGCCCTACATTATGCTGCAAAATTTGTTGGTAGTCTTCAGACTTCATAATGCCATGCACACGGTCAAGCAGTCCAGTGCCAGAGGCAGCAAAGCAACCCCAAAACATCAGGGAACCTCCGCCATGTTTGACTGTAGGGACAGTGTTTTTTTCTTTGAATGCCTTTTTTTCCTGTAAACTATGTTGATGCCTTTGCCCAAAAAGCTCTACTTTTGTCTCATCTTACCAGAGAACATTCTTCCAAAACGTTTTAGGCTTTTTCAGGTATGTTTTGGCAAACTCCAGCCTGGCTTTTTTATGTCTCGGGGTAAGAAGTGGGGTCTTCCTGGGTCTCCTACCATACAGTCCCTTTTCATTTAGACGCCGACGGATAGTACGGGTTGACACTGTTGTACCCTCGGACTGCAGGGCAGCTTGAACTTGTTTGGATGTTAGTCAAGGTTCTTTATCCAACATCCGCACAATCTTGCGTTGAAATCTCTTGTCAATTTTTCTTTTCCGTCCACATCTAGGGAGGTTAGCCACAGTGCCATGGGCTTTAAACTTCTTGATGACACTGCACACGGTAGACACAGGAACATTCAGGTCTTTGGAGATGGACTTGTAGCCTTGAGATTGCTCATGCTTCCTCTCAATTTGGTTTCTCAAGTCCTTAAACAGTTCTTTGGTCTTCTTTCTTTTCTCCATGCTCAATGTGGTACACACAAGGACACAGGACAGAGGTTGAGTCAACTTTAATCCATGTCAACTGTCTGCAAGTGTGATTTAGTTATTGCCAACACCTGTTAGGTGCCACAGGTAAGTTACAGGTGCTGTTAGTTACACAAATTAGAGAAGCATCACATGATTTTTCGAACAGTGCCAATACTTTTGTCCACCCTCTTTTTTATGTTTGGTGTGGAATTATATCCAATTTGGCTTTAGGACAATTCTTTTTGTGTTTTTTCATTTAAGACAAATTAAATGAAGATAATAATAACAAAGAATTTGTGTTTGCAATCATTTTCAGGAAGAAACTGAGTATTAGCTGACAGAATTGCAGGGGTGTCAATACTTTTGGCCACAACTGTATGTGAATAGCTTTGTTGGATTGCGCATTGTAGCTGTAATAATTTACAGGGACAAAGAGTCTGTCCCTCTCGGATGAACCGCTGATTGAGTTTAGCGCTATCATTCAAGATATAGCTTTAATAGTATCAGATACAACCAAACAGAAAAACCAACACATATGGATAAAATTGGGATATAGTAAATCCAAAATCAATTGTTCACAACACCTAAAAAAGCCACAATAATTGATATACGGGTAAATGTCAATATTCATCAAAGTGTCAAAGATGAATAAGTAATCACTAAGACTGATATTACTTACAGAAGTCAAATTACTCAATACTTCTATCTTACGGTCCAGCCTACTAAAGAAAATATTGCATCCAATATAACACATCTGTCTGTCTCGTTACTAGATCCCACAAAGGGAATGGTTCAATGTCACCCAAATCTGTCGTCCGGGACCATCAGAGCAGGGTCTCATTCTAACAGGCTATCCTGATATCCTGAACCTGTTATTCCAAAAAGAACTTATGCCATTACAAGGGCAGTCCACAGCTATCTCTCATATGTGGTTTCCTCCTTTTTCAGGTTTCCTCAGGGAAGTCAAAAGTTACACAGGTATTCGAGTAACTTCTGGTCGTGTGGAACACATTCGTCTGATTTGACTCACATACCGCATCATTTCTGGTTGCACTTCATTAAACCCCGATATCCTTGTGTCATGAAACGCAATTGCAGCCTGATTTGAATGACTAAATGCCTCATCTTAAACTCACCACAACGCATGAGTGCCTTAGTCCTCACCAATTACATTATAACAAGCTAGTTTTTAAGGCAATACTACAGTCTGGAGACATGTACAGTGGCATGTAAAAGTTTGGGCACCCCTGGTCAAAATATATCCAATTGTGAACCATTAAGCAAGTTAAAGATGTAATGATGTCTGCTAGAATTGTATCTGCGATATGAATGTTTTTCTCAAGCTTTTGAGGTTCTCAGACATCATGTTCACAAACATGTCAATGGACAAGAGATCACTTTGTGCTGGTGGCATTTTTTTTACTTTTGCTCTTAAATTCTGTGAATGGGCATTCTCAAGTGAGATTAGGTCCATTATCTTCCAGACAATTCAAAAGTCTGGTAACCGGAAGCATCTCACTGGGAATATCAAGATCAGTACATGTTCATCTTGTCTGGCAAAAAACTTATGCCACTTTATTTAGCAGGCAAACAGGTATAGATGTTTGATGGACTCAAACAAGATAAAGTCAGTGTTAGGTGAAAATGACAAACCCTTACCTAAAATTGCTAGGTCAGCCTCATGCAGTATTCTAGATGATAGATTAATAATTTGTAAATTTAGTTTGGGTTTTATGATCTCATAGGGTTCAGTTAGTTTCTGAAAGGTCAAGATGTCTCTAAAATCTGAGGTTCTGTAGATCTGATTGTCTCTCATTCCCCCTAGGGCAGATGTGATGCGAATACAGAAATCGGGATATATGAATTAAACACTGGGACAAATGTCTTTGGCAGCACCTGCAAAAGATGTAAGTAATTAACTGTCCGATTGGCTGTTACGCTTATTTCATAGGACAATTATATCTTTATTTTGATGTCACCATCCATTAGGTGCACACTTCCCTAAAGCTTTGAAATGTGCTGTGATATCTTTGTCCCCCTGAATATGTGCAACTTTTAACTCCTCTCTGGAAACTTGCAAAGGAGGAAACACGTCAGGAGGCACTTAGGATATGTATTAGGGATCACATATGAGGGATACCTGCGGATTTCCCTTGTAAGGGCAGGAATTATTTTTGGAAAATCAGAATCTGGTTAGCACGTTAGGTCAAGAATAGGTCAAAAGTGTCTCCATGGCAATACAAAATAGAAAAGCATGAAGGAATGAGGCCTTGCCTTAATGATTCTGGATAACATATTTGGATAAGATTGGACCATTCTTACCCCTTTGTGGAATCTATTAATGAGACAGACAGATATGTTATCTTGGATGTGATTTTTCGTTTGGTTATAGTTACCTTATGATATACTTTCCTCAATATTGACCCGTGTATCAATTATTGTGGCTTATTTAGGTGTTGTGAACAATTGATTTGGGGTTGACTGTATCCCAATTTTATCCATTTGGTCGGACAACATATTACCACCACATAGTGACTGAATACTACTATACCTATCAGTAATAAAAAAACACAATACTAATATCACCATATGTGCCATTATACACAGGAGAGCTGTACTTAATATGCAGTGCCTGTGTACAGGTAATACAGTGATCACTGATGACATTATACACAGGACTGCTGAATATAATATATAGTGTATAGCGTCAGTGTATAGGTAACACACTGACTCACCAGTGACGTCTCTAGGTGAAGTCTTTCATTTTCATCCAGCACAGACCGTCGTTACTTCTTCCAGCCAGGGCTCATCTCTGCAGGAAATAACACATATTCATGTCCCATCTGTCCCCATCCTGCACCATGTTTCCAATCTTGCCCCCCGTGTCTCCAATCCTGCCCCATGTGTCTCCATTCCTTCCCCCTGTGTCTCCAATCCTTCCCCCTGTGTCTCCAATCATGCCCCTTTTGCCTCCAATCATGCCCCCTGTGTCTCCAACCCTTTATTTCCATCCCTGCGTCTCCAAACCTGCCCCCACATCTCCAATCCTGCCCCCTGTCTCCATTCTGAACCAGATAGGATGGGCACATGTCCCCATCCTGCCGGCTTGCCGCTTTCAATAAAAATAAAAAAACCTTGCTCCTTCCCTTGCTGTGCTCCGTACCTTGCTATGCTCTGGAGTCTGAAAATGATGTCAATGATTTCAGACGCCGGAGACGTGCGCACTTATGTCAGCTGTCAGTCTCCGAGTGGCTGGCCACTTTACCTATTGCACTGCGGGCCCGGGCTCGCACAACAATAGAGTAGCTGAACCCTGCATTTCGGACACGGGGTTCAGTTACTGCATTGGCAGAATCCTGCCGCTGAGGCAGTAGGGCCCGATGGGCAGAAATGATGTGGCCAGATGCGGGCCCCCTCTGCTGATCGGACCCCATATGCCAGTCAGGGCAGTAATGCCCTGATGGCGGCCCTGATCTTAGATGGTACAATACATACAAGGCATTATACTAACACAAATATTTATGAAGATACACTTACATTAAAGTTGATTTCCAGTCTGAAATAAATCAAAAGTCTGCAGTCACGATTCTCCAGTATTCCAGTTGACTACTATTCTCAGCTGGCTTATGTCAATTCTCTTCTATTGAGAGAAGCTGGATGAGACTAGTCAACAAGTGACCACAAGTGTGCAATTTGTGTACATGCCGTCACATGAGTCCTTTTGCTTTGGGCATACAGGAAAATCAAGACAGCGAGTGCATTGCACACTGTTGCGATTTGGCACATAGAGTGCCTGCAAATGTCTCATTTCAGATTGGAGAGCCCCTTTAAAGAAACACAGACATTGCAAAATATTTTAACTAAATATAAAATAATCTTTTTGACTAAAAAAGACATTACTACTTCCAATCGTGTCAAATCTGAGCTGAATACTTTGGAACAAGAAATCAGCTTTACTATATTTATACAACAATTTCCCTTTTATTGCTTATTTACGTAATATACATAACCTGAAATAACTTCCTATGCTAGTCAATTATTAATGTCTAAAGGTTAAAAAGAACTGTATTCTTTCCTGTTCTCATCAGACCAACATGCAGCTATACACATTATCCCCTGCTTATGGTACTGCATTTTTCTCTTACACTGCGAGTGAATGCCCCGACGTCCGTTGTCTTGTCCAATCAATTCTGCAGATCCTTATTGTTTGTGTTTAGCTAGCAGACAGGCTCGCTTTGTACTAAGATAAATATGATTAGAGAACCCCAGGGTGTAATGAGCAGAAAGAATTGATAACTAAAACCATAAAGGGACATGATGTACTAATGGAACCTCTATTCAAATCGAAAAAGCAGCTTCACCATAGATACACATGACAATGACAAAATCCTCAGAAATGCCTCACTATTAGTCTCCTGTATCAGCATAGAACAGTAAACCTTTCATGTCTGTAGCAACAGTAGATGTATAGAAAAATAGGTATTATATCATGTTAGGATTTCTTTTTAAAGTCATTTTTTCAATCACAGCATAAATAGTCTATTAAATATATTAGGATGGGTTCCCATAGTTGGTCACGGCCCTCACGGGTCATTCAATAAAACATTCCATTATAGAAAATATAAAAGGCTTTAAATATATACAAAGTTTACACGAGGGGAGAGAGTTTGTAACAGAAGCTATGAACATTCCATACCAAGAGATGTTACAATGCAAAAAAGAAATAAAATGCATAGCTTTTATAAGGAACAATGCAATTTTTACGTAAATAAATAACGGTAGAGTAACTTGAAATATATTTTATCAAGCAAATTGGCAGAAAGAACATTGGAGGTTGTTCAATTGATTCATTTTAAAGCTTTTCAGATTGATCAAAACACTTATATCAATAGTGCCGGCCTTGTTATGCTAAAGTTAGGAAATAAAGAGCAAAACTTAAACGCTCTTGTTTGCAGAAACTAGTATTTTTACAACTGTATAGATTTGAGAATGATATGCTGGTATGCGTACTGATTAGTCACAATACTGTATGACATTCACTGGCCAGTCAAGAGAATAACATATCTTATAACAATGGCAAGGGGTGGAATGTATTGGACAATAAGAGAATAGCCCATTCTTGTAATTGATATACTGTAAAAAAGATGCAAAAGCCCAATAGGGTCTTCTTGAATTTGGAACTCAACTTGTGTGGTTAGGTGGGACACAACACTTATAGAGATGAAAACCAGATGCAGCAGCTTCCATGAACAATAGAAATAAATAACTGGATCAGAAGTTTTTCTGCGCTATCTGGACATGTATGGTTGTCCTGAAGAAGGAGTTAGTGGACTCTGAAATGCGTTGACAATAAACCTACAGTTCAAGTTATCTTTATGTGTGACCTAATAATCCGGAGAGCGAAGGAACAATCTTGTTATTTCATACTTGCAATTGATATAACAGATGTATGTAAAAGGAGCAAACAAAACAATTGACAAGAATTGACTTATAATGGCTAGATGACTGGGTGACAGTAACTTCCTCAAGCTCCACTTCAGCATGGAGTTGTGCAACTCATCTAAGTCTCATACTTACCATCTTTTATTGACGCCGCTCTGGTCGTCTTCTACAGGATGTGACCTGCCAGATCACTCCAGTGTTTGCCAGGTGATCCAGAAGTCATAACTCATTGTAAGCTTATGAGAGCCAGAACAAGGCTCTCATAGACTAGCATTTAGAGCTTGTGACTCTTACTTCTGACTTTCATTCGACCAGAAGTTGCTGCCACAAAATGGCAGATACCAAATGACGCCTGGAAGAGTTGAAGACTGAAGATGTTAAGTATACTACGTCAGGTACCTTACATTGGTGGCACCTCTTTTGCTCTAAAACAGAAAAAAAATGCCAGAGCGTTTCTTTAACAGCAGGTGTTGTCAGATGTTTCGGTTGTGCATTAGCAAGAACATACATAAGTGGTCCAAGTAAGGACAATTAGTGAACCAGCAGAAACTTCATAGACATTGGAGTTGACATTCAATTTGCAACAAAGTAAATCGAAGCAAAAGTATTCTAAAACCTCCAAATGCCCTGAAAAACATGAAAGACACTTTTCTTTTCCTCACATAATCATCTTCTCCACTGCTGTGCTATCACATACTGTCTCTACATTTTCTTCAGCGCTCGATGGTGTGTTCTCTTTCTATGGCTAAGCTGTGAGCTGTGACATCCTCTAAATTTTCAGATTCACCACAAAATGGTTGATGCTTTTTTTTACTTTTGCTTTTTTAAAGTGTAAGATAGAGTCTCATTTTGGCTGTTCCATACAATGGGGCATTCTGGGGAATTCTGCAAAAGATCATTTGATCTTTTTCAAGCGGAGCCAGTTTTCTGCAATGCATAAAATAACAGCAGCCAATTGAGCGAATTCAAGCAAATTGTTTGCATTTTGCAGGGTTGAATTCCTAATAATTCAACAAGAATTCTATTTGCATAGAACCGATTTTTTCACCTCTAATGAACATTCATTCTTGTCATAATCAGAGGTCTGTTTTTCTCATACAGAGCATCAAATTCACTGTACATAGAATTGTTTTTCATCACTGGAGTGGTGCCATTAACTAAAGCTTCCTGGTCTTCCTAGTATTATACTCACCAGCCGCTGTCTTCAGCTCTTCCTAGTGCTGCAGAAGTTGCAATACGCCATCTTGTGACAGCAAGATATTACTGACCTGAAGTCAGAGGTAAAGGTAACACGCTCTCAGTGTAAGTCTATTTAGATCCTCATTTTCGGCTTCATTCTGGCTCTCATAGACTTACATTGAGTTGTGACTTCTGGCTTGCCTAGCAAACATTGAAAAACTCTGACAGGTCACAACCTGCAGAAGACCAACTGAAGTGGTGTTGAAAAGACATGAAGATTGCATCTAGTAAGTATTAAACTAGGTGCAGTGAACTTAGATTAGATGAATACTCTCATAAGCAGTGCCTGCTCTTGCTGTTTTCAGTGACAGCAGGCGGAGATTGATGGGAGTAGTGCTCTATCATGATCCAACACCTGTGACTGGCAGTAAACTTTTTAGTGCCGGTCACAGCTGCTAGCTCACGATGTTATCTGATGGTGTAGGAACGCAGCTCCCTGACCAGCAGTAATAATCTTACTGCCTATCAGAGCCTGTGTTTGCCAAGTTGTCATGCAGATGACAGCATGGCGAACAATGGATGTTCGGGCCCCCCATTCATCTAAATTGGGTCCGGGTTCGGGTACCATTCTTGTACTCAAACCAAACTTTTTTTTAGATGTTGGGCCGAACCCGATAGACCCAAACATTCACTAGTGAAGAGCAATTGTTGTAATGATTTATTTTATAAATCAATAGTACAAGTCAAGCTACAGATGTAGCCAAGTTTAACCTGACAAATACTGCACCATCTTGACAACTTGTCACAGAAGGTTTCTTGTCTAAGATTATTAAAATAAGTTAACATTACACAAGCCAATGATTAATGCCAAGTTAGGAGTTAAATTATTTTTGCACCATGATATCCCAGTGATGTGTTATTTGCGTTCAGTTAAAATCTCCAATATCTGTAAGGCTATGTGCCCACGTTGGGTGTTAAAGCGCACACTGAAAACTGGACTCCTTCCCAGAAATCGCATGGTTTTTTCTGCACGATTTCACCGCGATTTTACCGCGATTCTGTTCGCGATTTTGCCGCGATTTTCTCAAGCACTTTCCAAGCGATTTGAAGCATCGCTTGGAAAGTGATTGACAGGTTGGTCACACTCGTCAAACATAGTGTTTGACAAGTGTGACCAGCTTTTTACTATTGAGGCCTCAATAGTAAAAGATAAAATGTTAAAAATGATAAAAAAAATAAAAAATCGGGGTATATTTACCTTCCGACGTCCCGCGCTGCCATCCCGGGCCTCAGCGTTCCCAGTAATGCCTTGCGAGACCTGTGATGACATTGGTCTCGCGTAACTATAGCGATCTCGCGAGACCGCTAGAGTCACGCGAGACTACGTCATCACAGGACCTTGCCACAAGGCATTACTGGGAACGCTTAGGCCGGGAATGCAGCGCGGGACGTCGGAAGTAAATATACCCCGATTTTTTATTTTTTATCCTTTTTATGCCACATGCGGGAAGTTAGCGATTCTCATGCATTCCTATGGGTGCGGAATCGCGGCAATTCATTGCGATTCCGCACAAAAGAATGATCATGCTGCGATTTTTTCCGTGATGCGTTTCCGCCGCAGAAAAAAGCGCAGCATTAGCACAGCATGTGCGGAATGCCATAAGAAAGCATGGGGTGCGTTCTGTACACGATTTTTAAACGTTTTCGCAGCGTTTTCGCGCCGAAAATCACGGCAAAAACGCTTAAAAATCGCATCGTGGGCACACAGCCTAAGAAAGTTTACTTTCAATATAATTACAAAAAAATATTTTTCCTCCTGGACTGATCTTTTTTGATTCACTATTAAAAACTGTCTTCAGTGAAGGCTGATTATCAACTCACTGAAGAATCAAATTACTGTCGCTGCTCATAAATGTCTACAGAAAGGGGGGTAGAAAGAGGGGTTTGAGGGAAACAGACACATACAGTACATGCTGCTGCAAATTCTCCCACAAAATCAATTATATTTAAACTTTATGCCTATGCAGAAGATTTGGAGTTATGTATTAGAAAAATAAATACTATCCAATCTCTCTACAAAATATACCTATTGTTATGAAACTATTCATCACACAATTTTAGACATATTTAGAAAAGCAAAAGCAGAGAAATGTGTTTTTTTTAAAAGTGGATATACACTTTAAGTGCAGAAAATTGCTTAACAAGTACACACATTTGCAGTAAGAAATATATATTTTTCACTTGCCTTGACTCTTTCAGGGTTATTTAGTAGATGAAAATGTATCCAGTGGCTTACAAGTCATTAAATGCTATCATTTACAGGAACAGGTCGCTGTGATAGATCCCCTTTAAGTATTCGGATGGACAGTCATGATGCTCTTTAAAAAATGATTAAGTAAAAAATGTGCAAACGAACTGAAGTTTCAGGATTAATGATTAGTTAACATATGGAGTTTACGATTGTCATACGGAATGCAGTTTATATACATTACATTTTAGATACTAGTTGCATTTACCATTTAAATTACAGCATTTGTGTTATTTATAGCCTCTGCAATTTTCTCTGTAATAGCATGAAATGGTTCAGTGATTTTCAGGTGGCAGAGTGATTTGTAAATCAGAAGGTGGGTAAGAAGATGAGACATTTATCAAATCTCCACACATTCGACACACATCATCATGAAAACGGTCTTCCTATTCCTGTAGAATACTTGTGTCAATGAAAAGAACCTTATCAAGGCTGGGTTAATACTGTACATTACATCTAAAAGATTCACAGTACAAGTTAAGGTAAACTGCAGGAAGGTGCCCATGGCTGATTATAACATTCAAACCACAGGCAGAGTAGTGTCCTATGCATCATAAATATCAAGTGGAAAACCTTCAAGAATCAAATGCTATATCAGCGATTCCCCACTCTAGTCCTCAAGATCCACCAACGGGATCATGTTTTTAAGATTTCCTTATGGCATTATCAAGTGTGCAATACTAAGGAAATGCTGAAAACATATCTATGTGACGTCTGTCTGCGAATCTGGGCTGCAATAGGGACAGCACCCTGAGAAACCCCGAGACCCTTAACCCCTATACAGGGATCTGGAATTGTAGCAAGGCCCAGGGGGTGGCTGTCTAGAGGAGCAGTGGGCCAGAGCAGGATGGTCACCAAGGGAAAAAGGCAGGGAATCAAAAACGTAGACAGAAATCGAGAGAGCAGCGGAGGTACCGAATTGGCAGGCAGTGGCAGAGTAAACAGTCCAGGCCAAGGTCACAAAAACGGGAGAGTGGCAATGGTACAAAAACGGCAGACAGTAGCAGAGTCGAATATCCAGGCCAAGGTCACAACCAGGAGAGAAGCAGAGATACAAAATCGTCAGGCAGTAGCGGGGTCAGAAATCCTGGCTGAGGTCAGAGTCAACCAATAGTAAATCACACCGTAGCACACAGGGGAGCCAAGAATATATCCGGCTGCTTGCAAGACCAGTCCTAAGGTATTTGAGGGATCAGGTCCTCCCTCACAGGTTCCCGGACAGATGATGTCATCAGGACCGCCCCCAGGACCAGGCCAGATGGTGATGCACCAACCCCTTCATGACTGACAGAGGAGCGGAGCCTGAGTCCACCAGATGCCTGCATCGGAGCCCCTTTACTGTCGCTGCCATCACTCAGGGGCAAACCACGGCGCCTCCCAGTGGCTGAGGTAGGAACAGCAGGTCCCGAGTCAGACGGCGACGTGACAGTCTGGGGCCTCCTGGTGGCCGAGGTCGGGACAGCAGGCCCCGAGTCTGATGGCGACGTGACAGAACCCTCCCTCTAAGAGGGGCCTCTGGACCCTCAAAACCTGGTTTGTCAGGGTGAAGGAGATGAAATCTCCTAATTAATGCTTTAGCATGGATGTTCCCCGCGGGGACCCAGGATCTCTCCTCCGGGCTGTAGCCCTTCCAGTGTACAAGATACTGTACGGACCCTCTCACAAGGTGGGAGTCAAGGACACCCTGGACTTCATACTCCAAGGTACCCCTGACCGAAACAGGAGGAGGAGGGGACTGAACAGGATGAATTGGGGAGCGATACAGCTTGAGGAAAAATTTATGGAACACGTTGGGCAATGTGAATGACTGAGGGAGTTTTAAATGGAAGGCTACCGAGTTAATCACCTCTATAATTTCGTATGGACCAATAAATCTGGGACCCATTTTGGCAGACGGCACTTTAAGCTTGATGTTTTTGGAGAGTCAGACCTTGTCTCCAACTCCCAGGTGCGGCCCCTTAGATCGCCGTCTGTTCGCAGCCGAAGCCTGTCTAACCTGGGCTCCTTTCAAGTTCGAGATTACCTCAGACCAAATCGTTTTTCGTCCAGCTGAGTAGGTACAATTGTACCTATTCCGTTTTAAAATTGCAATAACTTTTTTTCAAAAAGCCGTAGAGGGCTGAAATTTCGTGACATCTCTGCAGTTTTGGTCCAGAATATATTGGCCAAATTTCAATAAAATATCTCCACCCCCTTCCGAGATAAGGGGTCGAGATATTTTTGCATCCATAACAAGCTGCATAGGTACAAATGTACCCTCATATATTTTGAATGAAGATAATGCAAGGAAAAAAGAATAATATTTTTTTTTAATGATAATGCTATTTTATTATTATAAACAAGTAAAAAAAACTGTTCATTTACATTATAAAAGAAAATGTAAGAAACTTTTTTTATTGGTTTTCTTTGCAAGTAATGCATGTTGTCTCTGCTACCGAGTGTTCATCGCAAATGGGTTTCACACAAACCACACAAGACTTTCTAGTCTTACGTTGTTTTCGCCTCAGGTCTCGGCAGACATAGCAACTACCAACAACAGGGGAGGGTCCACGACTACCATGAGGTATTTGAGGGCCAGCTGCTGCTTGCGATGCTACCAGAATGCATCGTCCAAGCACCATTTCTACTGCACCTCGAAGAAAATGGTTTCTCATCATCATTCGGTTTGTACTACGATCTTCAATTGCAGGCATACACAGCTGATTTGCGAGATCTTTCAGGAACTTTCTTCGTTGATCCTTTGTCCTGAAGCTTGGATTGTGTTCTCTGTAGATGATGTAGGATGCAAACCCAGTGACGTCAATCATATTGTAGAAAAATGCCAGAGGCCAATGTAATGTTCGTCATTTCACAGTGTACTATCCCAACATTTTATCCATAACATCAACTCCGCCTTTTGTTTTGTTGTAGCATTTTATTATCTCTGGCTTGGCTGCTAGTGTCTCTTCAACTTCTCCCGTCATGTGCATAGATGATAGAAGCACGACTGATTTGTTCTTCTTTGGTACATATGAACAGACTGTTGCATCATGATTGTAGGCAAAATTTGTCGAGTTTACAGGCCTTTCTTTGGCAGGCTGCATGTTGCTAGGTAGGAACCTTTTGTTTTTTCTCACTGTACCAACTAGTGTCATGTTCCAGGAGTTCAATACCTTAGCTAGTTCCATGGTTGTAAAGAAGTTATCGGTGGTGACATTTCTTCCACAGCCTTTATACGAGCTCACTAGGTCCAATACTGTTCGTTCACCAATGTTTACTTGTCGAGGACCATCAGTTGGTTTCCCAGTGTAGAGCTGACCTTGTAATGGGTAGGCGTTTGACGAGTCACAAGCCCAGAAAATCTTTATGCCATATTTAGCTGGTTTTGAAGGTATATACTGGGTAAATTTAGTATGGCCTCTAAATGGAAATAATTGCTCGTCGACGGTAATACAATTATATGGCTTGTAGGCTCTCTTCAGATTTCTGTTCAGCATTGTCCAGATGTCCCGTAATGGTGCAGCTTTATCTGTTTGCACACGTTCTGCATGTGTATTTTCGTTGTCAAATCTGATAAATCTGAGTATCATCTTGAAGCGGTCACGAGACATGGCTGCACGTATAAGAGGCAGAGCATCAACATTTCACATTTCCTCCAGATTCTCTTTGTTGTCTATATGCACACCAGCAGCAATCAGTATGCCCAAAAATGCATGGAGTTCAGTTTCAGTAAATTGCTTGAATGTTTTTTGTGGTGGCCGTTCAGAAGAATCAGGAAAACGTTGTACCAGTTCATTGTTGTAAGCATCACAAACTCTCTTGGCCTTTCGATTCGTTTGTCGTAATATGATGTCACACATCTCGGGAGTCATGATTGACTTGAATATCTCTTTTGCTGTATACAGGTTGCTGATTGCTGCAGGGCCACCTCTTTGTCGTAGAACATTACGAGATTTTGTTTGTGCATTTGGCAGTGGATCACTACACCATTGAGTTTTATCCTTAGCAGTCCAAATGTCGCCTGCACTTTGAGGCACAGACTAATCCTCAACACTTTCGTCTGAGTCGCATTCTTTTTCCTGCTCTATGACCATTTCTTGTTCAATGTCTGAATCTTCTTCAGTAACATCCACTTGTGGTACATAGTTTTCATCATCAGATGCAACATATGGTTCTTCCTCATGCTCAGAATCAGATTCTTCTAGCATTCGCATTATTTCGTCAGACGTAAATATGAAAAAATGAAAAATAAATAATTTTCCGAAATACTACACAATACTACATTATTGGCTTTTCACAAAATTATACTAACCTGCAAACACATTTTCTTGGATTATGGCGGAAACTAGATCCAGCATCACTATCACTCATGATGACTTGGTAGATGAATTTTGGCTTCGTAATTTAGTTCAGTAACACGTGGCAAGTAGAATGAAACTCGATTCTAAAGTGCAGATAAAAAAGTAAATTATTTCTAGTGATAATTATTTATAAATGTCATTTATATATTCTGTAAACTGTATACGGTTTCAGAATTTTCATTCCATCTTCGACTGTTTTTTCGACCAATAGGAAAATTGTAACAGAGCCACCATCTTTATTTTGTGCTGAATATAAGGAAAACATCGTAAGACAATATGTAGATACTAATTATTATCCATTTTTCATATAAAAATCATACCTATAGTGATAAGTTTCATACACAATATATGTAAGCCAAGTCCAGGCTCAAAGACAATTTCTGACTGTTCTGTCCCCACATAAGGCGAATGAAGGTATAAGTGGCTGTTAGATGCTGTGAGACTTTCCTATCTTCGTATCCAAGAAATTGAAGACTTCACAAGCCTAGAAATGTGTGTGCTCACAGCAATGAGATGAACAGCAAAATGGCTACTGAGAGGAGGGAGGCAGGAAGAGAAGTAGAAGCCACTCCCAGTTTGAATCAGCTTAATTGACAGCAACATAAGTGAGCAGTAACAACACTGGCCAATAGATATTAGCATAACATTTGTAGCTGAATGAACTTTAGTTTCTGAAACCAAGTAAAGGAGAAAGTCTTCCCACAGTGGAGGTATATATGAAGGTACAATTGTACCTCTGCAGCCTGTCAACGTTGTAAAATTATGCAGCCTGACGAAGGTTAAGCGACGTATATTTTTCTCTACCCCAGGGAGCTCCGACATCCTGGCCGAGAATGATCCAATGCGCGGATGCAGTCCCTGGTTGCAGAAAAAGGAGGTAGTCTTAATGGAGTCCTGGTACCGATTATTTAGGGCAAACTCAGCTAATGGCAGATGTTCCACTCAATCGGACTGATGTTCTGACACATAACAGTGAAGGTATTGCTCAAAAGCCGGGTTGGTATGCTCAGTTTGACCATTCGTTTCGGGGTGGTAGGCCGAGGAGAAGGACAACTCAATACCAATGCGTTTGCAGAATGCCCTCCAGAACTTTGAAATGAACTGGGTACCCCTGTCGGACACAATATTGACCGGAGCACCGTGCAGATGTACAACATGCACAATGAACAGTTTACTCAAAGTTTCGGAGTTAGGTAACCCCGATAGGGAGACAAAATGACACTGTTTGCTGAACCTGTCCACCAACACCCAGATACACGCTTTCCCATCTGAGGATGTCAGGTCCGTAAGGAAGTCCATGGAGATGTGGGTCCATGGACTCTCAGGGGTGGGCAAGGACTGGAGCCAGCCGGCAGGGCGTTATGGGGGGACTTGGCACGGGCACAGACTTCACACGCTAAAACATAGTCTTTACAGTCCTTAACCACCGTCGGCCACCAAAAATTCCTAGTTACCAATCTGGTGGTATTATTGAGACCAGGATGGCCTGCTAGAACAGAGTGATGCAATTCTTTAAGAATTTGTAGGTGAAACATAGCCGGAACGAATAATTTTTGGGGGGGCGTAGTGTCAGGAGCTTGTTCTGGGGACCTACGGATCTCCTCCAGAAGGTCCAAAGACACTGCCGACACAGCGATCCCATTGGCCAATATCGGGACTGGTTCACAGTCCTCGGCTTTTGAGGGGCAAAAACTGCGAGAGAGGCCATCGGCCATCACATTTTTAGTACCAGGACGGAAGGTGATTATGAAATCAAACGTAGAGAAGAACAAGGCTCACTTTGCTTGTCTAGGATTTAGTCTTTTAGCTGACTGCAGGTAGGTCAGGTTCTTGTGATCAGTAATTGTTTGGCGCCCTCGAGGAAGTGGCGCCATTCCTCGAAGGCCCATTTAATTGCCAATAGTTCCCGATTACCTATATCATAGTTTTTACTCAGTGGAAGATAATTTGCGGGATAAAAAGCACATGGATGAAGCTAAGTGAGGGATGCAGTGCCTTGTGATAGCACTGCTCCCACTCCAACTTCAGAGGCATCTACTTCTACAATAAATGGGTGGTCCAGATCAGGCTGAACCAAAACCGGGTTTGGCCACAAAGCATCCCTTTAGCATAGAAAATGCCTGAATTGCCTCGGGGTTCCAATTGGCCACGTCTGCCTCTTTCCGGGTCAAATCCGTGAGTGGTTTGGCAATTTCTGAGAAACCTCTGATGAACTTGCGGTAGTAATTAGCAAACCCTAAAAATCGCTGCAGCGCTTTTAGCGATTTGGGCTGTACCCAAGCTTTAGTAGGTTGGATCTCGGCAGGATCCATGCGGAACCCTTTGCCTGAGACCATGTACCCTAAAAACTGTACCTCCTCAGCAAAAAAAAACAAATTTCTCTAGTTTAGCAAACAAGGAGTGTTCTCGCAGTCTCTGCAGCACTGAACAGACGTGTTGAGCGTGTGTCACAGGGTCAGCAGAGTAAATCAGAATGTCATCCAAATACACGACGACATACACCCCAAAAATGCCTCTGAAAATATCATTAGCAAAGTTTTGAAACATGGCAGGTGCGTTACTGAGTCCGAACAGCATTACAAGGTACTTAAAGTGGCCAGGGGGTGTATTAAGCGCAGTTTTCCACTCATCCCCCTCCCTTATGTGGACCAGATTATATGCCCCCCGAAGGTCAAGTTTAGTAAACCAACGGTCTCCCATTAGCTGATTAAAAAGATCAGGGATGAGTGGAAGCGGATACTGGTTCTTTATAGTGATTGCGTTTAATTCCCGGTAATCAGTGCAAGGACTGAGACCCCCATCTTTCTTCTCCACAAAGAAGAACCCGGCCCCAAATGGTGAAATGGAAGGTTTAATAAACCCTTCTTTTAAACTGTCCGCTATATAGTCATTCATGGCCTGACGCTCTGGACCAGAGAGATTAAATATTCTCCCTTTTGGGAGATGGGCATCCGGAATCAGGTCTATAGGGCAATCATACTCTCTATGTGAGGGTAACTTCTCAGATTCTACAATAGAGAAAACATCCTCATAATCTGAAAGCAAACAGTATTAGGGGGTTTTTAACCTTAACTTGGTTTACTGCTAATGATATGCAGTTATCCTGACACTGCGAACTCCAGCGCACAACATCACCCAGGTGCCAGTCATTGACAGGATTGTGCTGGCGTAACCATGGCATTCCCAAAATAACTGCAGCAGATAAATTATTAATTGCAAAAAATGACATAAGTTCGGTATGTAATGTTCCCACAGACATAGCAATTTTGGCTGTAACAAATTTAACCCCCTCCAGAATAATAGATGTGCCATTGATAGCCGTGGTTTTAATAGGGGCATTAAGCCTTAGCAGCGGTACATCAAGATTTCTAGCAGCCAAAGAATCTATAAAATTTCCTTCAGATCCACAATCCACATAAGCTTTTAAACACAGAGATTTCTGACCAAATGAAAGAGAGATGGGCAAAAAAACTTTGGCCACATCTGCGGGCAGTACCTGACCCCTGGGCAACCCTGGCCAGAGCCGCCCAGGGGCCGATGTCCCAGGAGTGTGGATCTCTGACGTTCAGCTTTCTTCCTGAAGTCTTCAGACTGCAGCATACTTGTGCAGGAAGATGGGAGTGATCCTCCAAGCTGTGCACTGAAGCAAGTAACAGGTGTTTAGGCCAACAATCAGCTCAGGCAGGAGAAGGGAAAAAAAAAGTTCAGGGTGACTGCTTTTGTATATGTTGGATATATATACACAAGAAGCAGTTTTTTTTTGTGGCCGGATATAATGTGACGTCCGTCCGCGAATCGGGGCAGCAATAGGGACAGTTCCCCGAGAAACCCCGAGACCCTTAACCCCTATACAGGGATCTGGAATTGTAGCAAGGCCCAGGGGGTGGCTGTCTAGAGGAGCAGTGGGCCAGAGCAGGATGGTTGCCAAGGAAAAAGACAGGGAATCAAAAACGTAGACAGAAATTGGGAGAGCAGCGGAGGTACCAAATCGGCAGGCAGTGGCAGATTAAACAGTCCAGGCCAAGGTCAGAAAAACGGGAGAGTGGCAACGGTACAAAAACGGCAGGCAGTAGCAGAGTCGAATATCCAGGCCAAGGTCACAAACCAGGAGAGTAGCAGAGGTACAAAATCGTCAGGCAGTAGAGGGGTCAGAAATCCAGGCTGAGGTCAGAGTCAAACAATAGCAAATCACACAGTAGCACACAGGGAAACCAAGAATATATCCGGCGGCTTGCAAGACCAGTCCCAAGGTATTTGAGGGATCAGATCATCCCTCACAGGTTCCCGGACTGATGATGTCATCAGGACCGCCCCCAGGACCAGGCCAGATGGTAATGCACCAACCCCTTCATGACTGACAGAGGAGCGGAGTCTGCATCCACCAGATGCCTGCGCAGGAGCCCCTTCTCTGTCGCCGCCATCACTTGGGGGCGAACCACGGTGCCTCCTGGTGGCCGAGGTCAGGACAGCAGGCCCCAAGTCTGACGGCGATGTGACAGTCCGGTGCCTCCTAATGGCCGAGGCTGGGACAGCAGGCCCTGAGTCTGACGGCGACGTGACAATCTATTTGTTGGCACAGGACTGGAGTTAGGGAAGGGAACACTGTATAGACCAACTCAGAGTAGAAGAATTTATAGGTATTCCAGAACTATTATTATAATTGACAACTTTGAATGATGGCCCTTCAGAAAGTGCAAAATTGTGTCGCGTGAACCACATTGCTGAAAATGTTTTCCTCCTGGCCACATCCCCTTTATGTGTCAACTTGACTCTTTCACATCCCTTTTACCGATTCTAGATCGTGCGCTCCTTGAACATCTTCACTAATAAGAAATCTTTATTTGCCATCTTTTTTAGAATCAATGAGCTCTCCTTTTTCCCCAATAACCCTACTGATACTCTAGTAAAGATCTGTATAAGTATATATATATATATATATATATATATACTGTTGTTGTTGCTGCCTTAGGTTTTCTCTCAGCATCTCATCTTTTGGTGCCATTTTTCTGATGTATTCCTGGATACTCTTTGTTTCATCCGTGATTGTGGCCTGGATCCTTATCAAGTCTCGACCACCCTCCTTTCTGTTGGCATACAACCTTTGGGTGCTAGACTTAGGGTTGAGACCTCCATGCATTGTGAGGAACCTTTGTTTCTTCACATCTTGTTAGGGACGGCGGAACAATCTAAATAATAAAAAGTGCTTTCGCCGCCCGGGGTCCACCGTGCAGAGGTGTTACACTGCTGCTATGTAATGGCAGACGCTCGATATGGCGGTATTGCGCACGCGGGTTGAACGTCACCCGGTGTGTGCTGGGCGGACTCTGTTAATTCACAGAGACGCCGAGGTGTTAAACACAAATGCTGAGCCTATTGAACTCACAGGACTCAGTGCAATGCACACACGGTATATGGTCACAGGACCCGGACCCAGACACAGGGTCAGTGTCCTTCTAGACCTACCGTGCGTACGGCATCGCAACCACGGACGCCAGTAAGTGCTGCTGACTGCAGCATGGCGACAGACACTGCCGCAAGATGACAATGTCCGGTAGCAGGCACACTGTCGGATGCTAGTACCATGGATGATATGCAATGTGGCCTGTAGCTTGCCACTGACTGGCGCTGACTCTATCACTAGTTCCCTATCCACACACATAATATCAGAGGGAGGGGAATCTTAATGAGTCATTTGCAAGTCCATGCATCCGTAATCATTCACACAGGTAGCAACTAGAGTCTATACTAGCGCATGGCCGAGCGGCCATGAGAACCTTTTATAGCCGGGGCCTTCCGGAAGCTTCCAGATCCCTGATATGGACCAATCAGATCTGGAGAAGGACCTGTGCATGTGACTGCCGATCTCCAATGGGAGATCGTCTCGTGAGCATGCTCAGTGGAGCGACAGAAGGACTTAGCCTCTGGAGTGGCTTGCTGCTGAGCAGCCTGCATTGCTATTGCTGGCCCAGAGGTGGCAGCAACAACCAGACCTACAGAGCTAGTCTGAGCAGAGCGTTGGGAACGACGGAACTGCTGAGCAGGCTACTCTGTGGTCGATGGAGAATGGGAGACCACTGAATGTGAGGCTCTGGATCCCTGCTGTGCAGTTGCAGGAACCCGACGTCTAACACATCTGCAGCTTCAATGTCGTCTTTTGACCAACAACAACAGATCTGGAAGGCAGAACAGGAACATGAAGCTAGACTTTGAGACAGCACAGATGCACTAATCATAGCGACACAAGAGCAAGCACTAATTGTCAGATCCATAGAAGCAGGAATATACCACACAAGACAAGACCCATGATGCAGACTATGCAAAGAAACCTCAGAAACAGTATAACACATATTGCAAGGATGCAAAATGCAAGCAGGAACAGCGTATACCAAATGCCACAACCAAGTAGCGGGAATTGTATACAGGAACATCTGCACAGCATATGGGCTAAGTCCAGGTGGGAGACCCCAGAGAAAGTGGTGGAGAATGAAAGGGCTAAAATCCTGTGTGACTTTCAAATCCAGACGGATAAGCAGGTGTTGGCTAACCAACCAGACATTGTGATAGTAGATAAGGATCAGAAGACATCAATGATAATAGATGTGGCAGTGCCAAGTGACAGCAACATCAGAAAGAAGGAATATGAGAAGCTGGAGAAATACCAGGACCTCAAAGGCGAACTGGAGAAGATGTGGAAGGTGAAGGCAACAGTGATTCCATTGGTGATAGGAGCACTTGGAGCAGTGACCCCTAAGTTGGTAAAATGGCTACAACAGTTCCCAGGAGCAACATCTGAGTTCTCTGTCCAGAAATATGCAATACTGGGAAAAACTAAGATCCTGCGCAGAACCCTCAAACTCCTAGGCCTCTGGTGGAGGACCTGAGAATGAGAAAGGACAAAAAAGACCGCCCCCAGTGGGGGGTGAGAAGGAAGTTTTTTTTATATATATACACATGTGTATATATATATATATATATATATATACACAGTACATAGTACAGAACACTTAGAATCATAACATTATTTCTTATTAACGCTATGAAATTAAAACAAAAGAGTGGAGCAAGAGCTATTGTTGGTGTAAGTGCAATGCATAGGTGTGCATTCACACTGTGACCATTTAACAGAAAGAACCTAGGAAAATAACAAAATGAGCAAATACCCCTGCAAGTAAATAAATGTTAATAGTACATGTGAATAACATAGGGTACTTAGTTAACATTGTTTTGATCAAAAAAGCATAAAAGCCACTGCAAAAAGGTGCATCCGATTGGGATGGTCTCTAGCTCTTGTAGTTCACCTCACTATGTGTCAGCAGACGTAAAAACATATAAGGGCAGAGCAGGACCTGTGTCCTGACTGTTCAGACAGATGTCCATGGAAAGCTATATAAACAAAAAGGAACAGCCCCTAAAAACGGAATCAATGCCCCTGTCTTTACAAAGTGCAAAAAACTAAACCAAAACCAAAAAATTGAGCCAGAACATATGTTGGTGTGAGTGCAAAGCATAGATGTGCGTTCACACTGTGGCCATTTAACATACTGAACCTAAGATAAAAAACAAACAAAATTAATTTGCAGCAGAAGTTAAATCAACAAGACTGGAGCAAACCTATTATAAATGGGTTAGACTTTTTTGTATTTTCGTCTTTACGTATTGTACTTTTTTCTCTGACAGTTACATTTACTCTTTCTATTTCTGTAAATTTTCATATATACTTCGAATATGATAAATGGAGGGTAAAGGATGGTAACATCAGACATTGAGACAAAAGACAGTGTGTGTCACCTGTGACAAATAAGGCACTTTTAGTTTTTCTGTTTTTTTTTTTTCCAAAAGATGGAAACATAGAACATGGAAAAAGATTCATAACTGGGAAATGACACTAACGGTGACAAGCAAGGAAAGAGGGGGTTCTGATTTATTCATATTGGTGAACATAATCTTTGTTGCCAGGGTAACAATAACCGCTTTCTAGAAGCATGCTGCTGACATCCTGATAAACAACACTAATATGATGCTGAGCTGTCCAAACGCAGTAATGGCAATTCTTAGAATATTATCTTTATATCTACTATATTCTGTTTTTATACAAAAAATCTCAGCACTATATTGATAGTGTACGCCTACTGTATGGTAGTTCATCTTATTATGCCGACTGTGAATGGATGTGAATGATTCTGTACATATTGCAGACTGATGATTGTGATGATTATGGATGATTGTGTTCATAAACACTGGATATACAGTTGTATGAAAAAGTGTTTGCCCCCTTTCTGATTTCCTATTCTTTTGCATGTTTGTCACACTTACAGTAAATGTTTCAGATCACCAAGCAAATGTAAATATTATGCAAAGATAACACAAATAAACACAAAATGCAGTTTTTGAAATTAAGGTTTTTATTATTAAGGGAAAAAGAAATCCAAACCTACAGAGTCCTGTGTGAAAAAGTTATTGCCCCCTAAACCTAATAACTGATTGGGCCCCCCTTAACAACAACGGCAATCAAGCGTTTGCAATAACTGGCGATAAGTCTTTTTTTCAATGCTCTAGAGCAGGGGTGGGGAACGTCCTGCCCGCGGGCCGTATACGGCCCACCATATCATGTTGTGCGGCCCGCAGCCACTTTCCAGGTGCGGCAGTATTGTGCTCAGCAGGGCCGTATTTTCCATTTGCACCCCCCCGATCATACTCACATCCTCCAGCCGTGCCTGTGCTGCAGCTTCCATGGTCCTGCTCTTCCTGTGTGAGTGCGCGCAGTCACATGGTGCCGCTCATTAAAATCATGAATATGGACGCCACTCCTCTCTCATAGGCGTGGCGCCCATATTCATCATCCGCTCACACACAAACAGGAAGAAGCTGTGGCAGGGAATGGATGGTCCAAGCCAGAGGTGAGCCAGGGGGAGAAAGATCGGAGGCGGGGGGGTAGAAAGAGCAGCGGTGGCGGCTGGGTGGAGAATGAGTGCCGGGGGTGGCAATGGGTGTTTGGGGGGTATAGAATGAGCGCCGGGGGGAGATGGCTGCACTAGGGAGATGGCTGCACTGGGGAGATGGCTGCACTGGGGAAACGGGTGCACTGAGGACATGGCTGCACTGGGGAGATGGCTGCACTGGGGAGATGGCTGCACTAGGAGATGGCTGCACTAGGGAGATGGGTGCACTGAGGAGATGGCTGCACTGAGAAGATGGCTGCACTAGGGAGATGGGTGCACTGGGGAAATGGCTGCACTGGTTACAAGGGTGCACTGGGTAGATGGCTGCACTGGGTAGATGGCTGCACTAGGGAGTTGGGTGCACTGAGGAGATGGGTGCACTGGGGAGATGGCTGCTCCGAGGAGATGGCTGCACTAGGGATATGGGTGCACTGGGGAGATGGCTGCACTGGTTAGAAGGGAGCACTGGGAAGATGGCTTCACTGGGGAGATGGGTGCACTGGGGAGATGGGTGCACTGGGGAGATGGGTGCACTGGGGAGATGGCTGCACTGGGTTGATGGCTGCACTGGGGAGATGGCTGCACTGGGGAGATGGCTGCACTGGGGAGATGGCTGCACTATGGAGATGGCTGTACTGGGGAGAGGGGTGCACTGGGGAGATGGCTGCTCTGGGTAGATGGCTGCACTGAGGAGATGGCTGCACTGAGGAGATGGCTGCACTAGGGAGATGGCTGCACTGAGGAGATGGGTGCACTGGGGAGATGGCTGCACTGGGGAGATGCTGCACTAGGGAGATGGCTGCACTGGGGAAACGGGTGCACTGAGGAGATGGCTGCACTGAGGTGATGGCTGCACTGAGGTGATGGCTGCACTGGGGAAACGGGTGCACTGAGGAAACGGGTGCACTGAGGAGATTGCTGCACTGAGGAGATGGGTGCACTGAGGTGATGGCTGCACTGAGGTGATGGCTGCACTGGGGAAACGGGTGCACTGAGGAAACGGGTGCACTGAGGAGATTGCTGCACTGAGGAGATGGCTGCACTGAGGAGATGGCTGCACTGAGGTGATGGCTGCACTGGGGAAACGGGTGCACTGAGGAAACGGGTGCACTGAGGAGATTGCTGCACTGAGGAGATGGGTGCACTGGGGAAACAGGTGCACTGGGGAGATGGCTGCACAGGGGAAACGGCTGCAGTGTGCAGGGTAATCATGGTTCCTCAGGCCCATTGCTCAGGCTTTCCTGAGCATGCTCGGGTGTCCTCGGAGTATTTTGGCGTGCTCAGAGATTTAGTTTGTCGATGCATTTGCATGATTTGTGGCTGCTGGACATCCTGATTACATGTGAGGAATGCCTGTTTGTTAAGGAATCCCCACATGTATTCAGGCTGTCCAGCAGCCACAAATCATGCAAATACATCGAAAAGCTAAATTTCTGAGCACGCCAAAATACTCAGAGGACACCCGAGCATGCTCGGGAAAACTCGAGCAACGAGTATACTCGCTTATCATTATTAATAATTTTATACAGCCCCCGAACGCTATTATAAAATTCCAAATGGCCCTCTGCAGAAAAAAGTTTCCCCACCCCTGCTCTAGAGTAATTTTGTCCCACTCATCTTTGCAGAATGGTTGTAATTCAGCCACATTGGTGGGTTTTTGAGCATAAGGTCATGCCACAGCATCTCAATCAGATTAGTGTCAGGACTTTGACGAGGCCACTCCAAAGCTTTAGATTTTGTTTTTCTTAAGCAATTCAGAGGTGGACTTGCTAGTGTGTTTTGGATCATTTTCCTGCCGCATAACCCAAGTGCTCTTTAGCTTGAGGTCACAAACAGATGGCCGGACATTTTTCTTCAGGATTTTTGGTAGACCGCAGAATTCATGGTTACATTTACCACAGCAAGTCTTCCAGGTCTTGAAGCAGCAGAACAGCCTCAGACTATCACACTACCGCCACCATATTTTACTGTTGGTATAATGTTCCTTTTATGAAATACTGTGCTACTTCTATGCCAGATGTAATAGGACATACACCTTTCAAAAAGTTCAACTTTTTTCTCATCAGTACACAGAGTATTCTCCAAAAGACTTGGGGATCATTAAGATGTTTTCTGGAAAGACTGAGACGAACCTTTATGTCCTTATTGCTCAGCAGTAGTTTTCATCTTGGAACTCTGTCATGCAGGCCATTTTTGCCCAGTCTCTTTCTTATGGTGGAGTCATGAACACTGACCTTAACTGAGGCAAGTGAGGCGTACAATTCTTTGTATGTTGTTGTGTGTTCTTTTGTGACCTCTTGAATGAGTCATCGCTGTGCTTTTGATTTAATTTTGGTCGGCCGGCCACTGCTGGGAAAGTTCACCACTGTTCCCTGTTTTTGCCATTTGTGGATTATGTCTCTCACTGGGGTTCACTGGAGTCCCAAAGCTTTAGAAATGGTTTTATAACCTTTTCAAGACTAATAGATCTCAATTGCTTTGTTTCTCATTTGTTCCGGAATTTCTTTGGATTGTGGCATGATATTTACTTTTTGTCTACTACAATTTGTCAGGCAAGTCCTATTTAAGTGATTTCTTGACTGGGAACAGGTGTGGTAGTTGCCCCTATATCACCTCATCCTCATCCATTTGTTCCTCAGCTCCTGCACCTTCACTAACAGTTTGTCTGGTACCAAGAGCACCCGTAGATCACTGTAAGCCACCCTCCCATGGCACCTGTCTGTGCAATGACAGTCCGTAACTTAGAGATATTGTTATCCTTTCCACATCCTCCTCTGCTTCAGCCTCTTCCTCTGGTACCACCACCTTCTCAAGCTGATTAGTCAAAGTATGCTCCAGCATGTAGATTAGCGGAATAGTGATCCTGATGATGGCATCGTCAACACTATCCTTCTTGGTGCCAAAATGGAGAAGGATGCAGAGATCATTCATCTATGCCTACTCCACAATCATGATTTGCACTACACCCATACTGTGATGACCCTGGCTATACAAAATGATATACTGTACCAGGGTTTATCAATGCTGCCACAGATGCTGCAACATGTGCAGAGTGAAATTTCACAATGTCAGAGCATTGCAAATCAAACAGTTACCCAGTAGGCCAAAAGACCTCTGTAGTGATGCCCGACGATGAAATGCGAGGTGGATCATTGGAAGTGAGCACACAGTGACCGTGCTTCCTGCTGCAGTGCATCTAGGCTGGGATAGTGGCGGAGAAATTGCTGTATCACCAGGTTGAGGACGTGATCTATGCAAGGCACTTTTTTGCAGTTGCCCCAGTGTAGGGCTGCCACCACCTTTGCACCATTACTGCACACAGCCTTCCCTGGCTCTAGGTTCAGTAGAGATAGCCATTGCTCTACCTTGGCCTGGATAGCTGTGCACAACTCTTGAGCTGTGTGACTGAGATCTCCAAGGCATATTTATTTTAACCCTGCCTGATTTCGGTGAGCCATGGCTGTGCAGTACATAGCTGGGGGGATTCCATCTGCACTATTGGAATGCATGTCTGATTAAGGGAGAGGTTGAGGGCACTGGTGGAGGCACTAGAGGAGGTGGAGTAGCCATAAGCATTGGTAGAAGTGTTAGATACAGAGGTCTGTCCAGCAAGCCTTGGGGATTCAAAGACTTTTGGAGAAACCCCTTGACCGCCTGTCCCCACAGCTACCAGAATCACCCAGTGATTAGTCAGCGAGTTGTTACGACTTTCCATGTTTGCTCATCCAGGTGTCAGTGGTAAAATGCACCCTGGCAGACATAGATTTTTTCTTGAAACGGGTGAAGTTGTCTGGAACTTGCTGGTGTAGCACAGGTACAACTTTCTTAGAGAAATAATGATGACTAGGAACTGGTACTGGAGGACTGCAATGGCCATCAACTTTCTGAAACAGTCTGTATGCACCAGGCGGAAAGTCAGCATTTCCTTGGCTAACAGATTGGAGATGTTGAAGTTCAAGCTTGTAGCTCTGGCATGCGTAGGAGGAAGCATTCTTCTACGTGACCACAACTGCAGAACCGAGGGTTGGCTGCTGTGCTTAGAGAGGGTGGAGTAGAGCAAACAGGACAAACTGCTGGACTGTGAGGGAGGTGCTACTCAGCTGCATACCTCTGGATTCACACCAAGCTCTGGATCAAATATGAAACAAATTTGGACATCGGTAAAGATGCTTTCCTCTTCTGGATTCTGTGAATCTTTGTAACAGACCTCTGATGCCCATGTAATAGAATGTGTAATTAGCTCTGCAGAATTGTCCATCTGTGGTTCCCCACAATCAGTTGGGCGTTTGAAAATTTGTGATGCAGAGGGAAACCAGGGTGATTGGGGTGCCACCTCTGAGGATTGTACTGTGTGTGATGTTAAGGTGGAGGAAGAGAAGAGAGGCCAATTGATGCAGCGCTTTCTATCCACTGGTGCACATACTCTTTCTGGCCTACATCTACAAGGTGTACCGCTGTGTGGCTGCCAAAGAAAGGGAGTCGAGTAACCCATCCAGTAACAGATGTTGTCAGTGGTCTTTGGATAGGATAAAACGATGTTTATTCAGTTGAGCTTTCATTAACATTAACACCTAACCCATGTACACGTCGAACACCAAGCCTATTCTCCATCCCACCAAGACATCACTTTTTCACACTCATGTTCTATGTACCCTTCCCTTCTTTAAACTGGCTGTTTCACAACCCTATGCCCAGACCTGTCAGTCACCAGTAACTAAACTAATAATCAGTATTTATTGGCTGATATAGTGAGGCTAGAACACAGAATTAGCACAAAATATTTTGATTATGAAATGAGGTCTATTGAGGACTGTTATCCCAAACGATTTGGGTTATGATATGAAGCCTGGTGCCTGCACCAAACTACTATCCAAACCAATTTAGATTATGAAATTAGTTCAGGTTCATGCTCCAGACTATTATCACAAACGATTTGGATTATGAAATGAGGCCTGGTGCCTGCATCTGACTATTAACCCAAATGATTTGGATTATGAAATGAGGCCTGGTGCCTGCAACACATTATTATCACAAATAATTTATATTATGAAATGCTGGCTGCTGGTGGAACCACATAATTAGCACAAAAGATTTTCATTATGAAATTAGGTCTGGTGTCTGCACCAGACTATTACCACAAACAATTTTTATTATGACCTGAGGTCTGGTGCATGCACCAGACTATTATCCCAAACAATTTGGATTACAAAATGAGGCCTGGTTCCTGCACCAGACTTTTATCCCAAACAATTTGGATTATGTAATGAGGCCCGGTGCCTGAAACACATTCTGAACACAAAGGATTTTATTTTTAAATTTGGTTGATGATGGAACCACAGAATTAGCGCAAAAGGTTTTTTTTATGAAATTAGGTCTGGTGCCTTGTACCTGACTATTATCCCAAGTGATTAGGATTATGAAATGAGCCTGGCTGCCTGCACCAGACTATTATCCCAAACAATTTGGATTATGAAATGAATTCTGGTGCCTGCACAAGAGTATTAACCCAAACAATTTTGATAAGGAAATGTGGCCTTGTGATTCCTCACGAATCCCAAATGATTTGGATTAGCAAATACGGCCTCCTGGCTGAACCTCTATGTAAGGCCTAATGATTTTTAACCCCTTTCTGCCATCCGACGTACTATCCCGTCCATGGGACCTGGGCCCCTATGCCCATGGACGGGATAGTACGTCGGCGCGATCAGCGGCGCCCACGTGGTGAGCGCCGCTGATCGCGGCCGGGTGTCAGCTGATTATCACAGCTGACACCCGGCACAATGTGTCAGGGGCGGTCATGGACCGCCCCCGACACGTTAACCCCTTGCACACCGCGATCAAACATGATCGCAGTGTACCGGGGGTTAAAGGGAAGCATAGGCAGGGAGGGGGCTCCCTCCGTGCTTCCCTGAGCCCCCCACGGCAGCGCAATGTGCAGAGCTGCTGCGGGGGGCTCCTTTCCTCCAGGCCCCCGAATCCAAGATGGCGACGGGGGCCTTCGGGGGCCTGCAGGAATCTGGCTTCCTCAGTGCCTGCAAAGCGCAGGCATGAGGAAGCCTTCTGCGGTGCCTGTGTCACATCGCTGATCTGTCACAGTGATCTGTGATGTGACAGATCAGCGATCTGTCACAGGACAGTGATGTCCCACCTGGGACTATTTAATTAAGTAAAAAAAAAATAAAAAAAAGTGTTAAAATAATTAAAAAAAAATCGCCAAATAGATTAGAAAAAAAAATAAAAATATTCCCCCAATAAATCCATTTTTTGGAAATAATAATAAAAAAAAACAATAAAAGTACACATATTAGGTATCGCCGCGTCCGTAACGACCCGCCCTGTACCATTAGTTAACCCCTTTAGCGAACCCCTTAAAAAATAAAAATAAAAAACGAAGCAAATAATAATGATTTATTATCATACTGCCGAACAAAAAGTGCAATAATGCGCAATCAAAAAGACGCATTTAAATATCCATGGTACTGCTGAAAACGTCATCTTGTCCCGCAAAAAACGAGCTGCAATACAGCATCATCAGCAAAAAAATAAAAAAGTTATAGCTCGCAGAATAAAGCGATGCAAAAATAATTATTTTTTATATAAAATAGTTTTCATTGCATAAAACCGACAAAAACATAAAAAAACGACCTAAATGAGGTATCGCTGTAACCGTACTGACCCGAAGAATAAAACCGCTTTATCAATTTTACCGCACGCGGAACGGTGTAAACGCACCCCCCCAAAAGAAATTCATGAAACGCTGGTTTTTGTTCATTCTGCGTCCCAAAAATAGGAATAAAAAGCGATCAAAAAATGTCACGTGCCCGAAAATGGTACCAATAAAAACGTCAACTCGTCCCGCAAGAAATAAGACCTCACATGACTCGGTGTGTCAAAATACGGAAAAATTATAGCTCTCAATATGTGATGATGCAAAAACTATTTTTACAATAAAAAGCGTCTTTTAGCGTGTGACAGCTGCCAAACATAAAAACTGCCATAAATAGTAAATCAAACCCCCCGTTATCACCCCCTTAGTTAGGGAAAAATAATAAAATAAAAAAAATGTATTTATTTCCATTTTTCCATTAGGGTTAGGGTTAGGGCTAGGGTTAGGGTTAGGGCTAGGGTTAGGGTTAGGGTTAGGGTTAGGGCTAGGGTTAGGGCTAGAGTTAGGGCTAGGGCTCAGATTAGGGTTAGGGGTGTGTTGGGGTTAGGGTTGGAGTTATAATTGGGGGGTTTCCACTGTTTATGCACATCAGGGGCTCTCCAAATGCAACATGGCGTCTGATCTCAATTCCAGCCAATTCTGAGTTGAAAAAGTCAAATGGTGCTCCTTCCCTTCCAAGCTCTGCCATGCGCCCAAACAGTGTTTTACCCCCACATGTAGGGTATCAGCCTACTC
The DNA here is from genome assembly GCF_039654945.1 of Dendrobates tinctorius. NCBI lineage: Eukaryota > Metazoa > Chordata > Amphibia > Anura > Dendrobatidae > Dendrobates > Dendrobates tinctorius. The sequence continues at coordinate 35,231,451 of NW_027361766.1, forward strand.
AGGACAAATTGCAAAACAATTTTTGGGGTCCAATTTCTCCTGTTACCCTTAGGAAAATAAAAAATTGGGGGCGAAAATATCATTTTTGTGGAAAAAAATGATTTTTTTATTTTCACGTCCGAGTGTTATAAACTTCTGTGAAGCACTTGGGGGTTCAAAGTGCTCACCACACATCTAGATAAGTTCCTTAGGGGGTCTCGTTTCCAAAATGGGGTCACTTGTGGGGGTTTCCACTGTTTAGGTACATTAGGGGCTCTCCAAAGGCAACATGACACCCGCAGACCATTCCATCAAAGTCTGCATTCCAAAACGTCACTACTTCCCTTCCGAGCCCCGACGTGTGCCCATACAGTAGTTTTCTCCCACATATAGGGTATCAGCATGCTCAGGACAAATTGGACAACAACTTTTGGGGTCCAATTTCTCCTGGTACCATTGGGAAAATAAAAAAATGGTGACTAAAAGATCATGTTTGTGGAAAAAATACGAATTTTTTATTTTCACGCCCAGGCGTTATAAACTTCTGTGAAGCACTGGGGGGTTCAAAGTGCTCACCACACATCTAGATAAGTTCCTTTGGGGGTCTAGTTTACAAAATGGTGTCATTTGTGGGAGGTTTCCACTATTTAGGTACATTAGGGGCTCTCCAAAGGCAACATGACACCCGCAGAACATTCCAACAAAGTCTGCATCCAAAACGTCACTACTTCCCTTCTGAGCCCCGACGTGTGCCCATACAGTAGTTTTCTCCCACATATGGGGTATCAGCATACTCATGACAAATTGGCCAACAACTTTTGGGGTCCAATTTCTCCTGGTACCCTTGGGAAAATAAAAAATGGTGACTAAAAGATCATGTTTGTGGAAAAAATACGAATTTTTTATTTTCACACCCGGGCGTTATAAACTTCTGTGAAGCACTGGGGGGGTCAAAGTGCTCACCACACATCTAGATAAGTTCCTTAGGGGGTCTAGTTTCCAAAATGGTGTCATTTGTGGGGGGTTTCCACTGTTTTGGTACATCAGGAGTTTTCCAAACGCGACATGGTG